>NC_133062.1:3685000-4352500 GCF_048771995.1 Taeniopygia guttata
TGTGCGGTTCCTTGAACACTACCCAGTCCTTCTTCTTTGCCTCCTCGAGAAGCAGTTCACAGATGTAATTGTGCCTCTTGATTCGGGCGTCCTGTGTCACTGGGCAGTTACCGATGATATGGGCGCAGGATTTAATGTCCGCATCGCAGTGCCTACACGCCTTGATGTATTGGTCTTGTCTACCCCGGCTAGAAATTCTCTCGTGGGGTAAACGTTGGCCCTGAGTTGTAGTGCAGTGAGGAGTTTCCTGTGAGGTATGTGTCTGTAGTATTGGATCCAAGGGTTACTAATTTTGTCTCTTTCAAAATTTACAATTCCGCGGCCTTGGGATGCCAATTTGGTCCATTTTTTGATTTCGTTTTTCCTCCAATTGCAAGGCCTTAGAAATTTATCTTTCTGGGTCGGTGCTTCCCACTCCGAATTTGTGCTCATGTTGTTAGGCGGTTCAATCGACGGTGGTGCTTCCCAAATGGAGGGTATGTTCTCTCTGTCCCCTCCAGCTTGAATCCACAATTTCTTATGCAGCTGTTCCATTTTATCTTTTTCCATGAAGCATTTCATCGTCTCGTCAGATGACTGTGCGATCCGATGCAGTCTACAGGCCTGCACGCTGGGGATCAGTCCTGCCAATTTGGTGATGCCCAAACCGCCGTCTCTCGTGCTCGAGTACAGGATGGCATCGCAGGTGCACGGAGGTAGGTGAAGCCATTCCTTGACCGCTGTCCGGATCTTCTGGTCAAGGGTTTCGAGTAGTCCAGTTTTCACTTCTGAGTGGTCAGCTATGTAGATCAGCCGAGGGATGGTGTATGTTTTGAGAATATCAGTTTTCTGCAGAGGTTTAAGTGGTGCTTGATCGATCCGCTGAAACCAAAAATCTAGTTTTGTGGAGAGACCGGACCTTGCTATTCCAATCCACGGGTCAAACTGCAGGCCGAGGTATTTCTCAGATTCGCCGGGGTCGATCATGTTCAGGGGTGTGCCGTTGATAGTCCAGGCAGCGCAGTCATTGATGGTGTAAGAGTCCTTTGTCGGCTTGATGTAAAAGCCGTGGCACTTTTGCCCCTGTGTTTTGAGACCGGTCAGATTGCAGAAGGTCTCCAGTATGCTAATATTTGTATTCATATTTTCCCAGGAGTCGCTCAGCAAAACCAGATCGTCTGCAAATGCCATCGCTGTGATGCTGCTCTGTCCTTGGTGGTGTCCTTTGCCACTCTCTTCCAGCTTGCATAATAGAGGGTCCATTGCCAGGTTAAATAAAAGGGGCGACATCGGGTCACCCTGCTTTACTCCAACCCAGATCTGGATTTTGTCTGTGTGTGTGTTCCTCTTCGTGGTGATATACGTATTGATGTTCTCGTACATATTGCTCACCAGACCGACAATGTGCGGATCCACCTCTCTTTGCTGCAAAGCATGAATGATGTGCTGGTGGCTTACGGTGTCAAAAGCCTTGGCGATGTCCACGAATACAACACCCAGTGGTCTGTGTTCTCTTTTGGCCGACCAAATTATAGTTTGCAGGAGTTTTAAGTTTTCAGAGCATCCCGCTGCTCTGATAAAGCCTCTTTGCCTTGGGTTCAGGGGGCACGCTTTGCTCAGCCTAGCTGTTACAATCCTGGAGAATAGTCTCAGCAAGATGGAACCGATCGTGATAGGTCTCCAGTTATTAATGTCTTTCAAACGATCCGGCTTTGTTGATTTTGGAATTAAAACGGTTCTGCACCCCCTCACCATGTCCGGGATTTTACCAGCTGTTAACCATAAATTGAAAATCTCCATGGTCCGGGAAAACTCGGGATCCATCTTTACGATGTCCCCAAGAGTAATCCCGTCTGGACCGGGAGCCGAGCCTTTGCTCATTTCCTGCACATTTTTCTCAATTTCTTTAGCCGTAATTAATTCTCTGAAGGCAGTGTTGTCAGCCTTCCCATAAGTTTTAAAGTCCCCAAGGCTTTTAAAGTTACCAGTTGTTTCCCATCTTGTTTTAAAAACCGAATAAATTTCACTGGGTGGTATGTCACAAGACAAGCATTCAATGTCATCTAAAATAATTTTGGCCAGTTTCCCTCTATCAAGATAAAATAAACGCTGGAACCGAAGATAATTACCTTTTTTGATTGCTCTGTCCTTCATCCACTTCTGAAAAGGTTTCTTTGGGCGTTCCTCCCGGGTCACCGTGTCCTTCTTACCTTGGGTTGCCGTTCTTATCTGGCTTATGGATTCCAGGCATCCGAAGCAGCTCTGCGCTGTCTGATTGATTACTAACTGTATATCCTGGCCTTCCCTTACCTGCTTGAATGCCCGGGGGAAGGTGTTAAGTGCTCCAGCTGATAAGCGTTCCTCTAGTGTCTTTTTATAGTAAGCCTGCAGCTGTCCTTCTGATTTTTGCTTGGTGGTTCTCTGCTGTCCGTTGCCCTTATCAGGGTGGTGTCTTATCTCGTCCATTGTTCTCCCTCTGGCAGCTGCCCTGCCTGGCAGAGGGCGTCTCCCAGGTCCATTATCTCTGGCCTCTGCCTGGGCGTGGTGACTCATCTCAGTCTCCATTCTCCAGCCCACAGCTGCTCTCCTGGTGCGATGACACACTCCAGGCTCCTCACGTGTCTCCTCTGCTGGTTTTCTGGGCAGCAATCTCCTCTTATCACTAATCTGTTTAGCTGTTTTGGTGGTTATGTGTTCTGCAATAAGCTTATTAATATTTTTGTTTCCCTCGAACTGAGCCTCCAGTCTTATTAGTAATTCTTCCTCCTCCTTTGTCCAGCACCTTTTGTGAGCACCTCTATTTGATGTTTCTTTCAGTTGGGAAGCAACGATCCTTTCCTGATTTCTCACTGCCGGGTGTGCCAATCTCTTATGTTGTCCAAGGCCAATTTTGGTTGTAAAATCTCTGTTGCATACTTCATAGATCCACTCCCCAGCTGGGGCTTTCTCCGTCTCTGGACCCCTGCATTTTGGAAAATGACAAACAACACTGTGATAGTTACTATTTTCCTTTCCACATTTTGCACACCGAAAACAAACCCCCCTTTTCCTGTGTGACACTTTCAGATGTTCAATCCGATTCAACACAGAGTTTACCCGGGTACCACAGCAAGGACAAGGTGGATTTTTGTCAGGAACAGTCACCACCACTTTTTCCTCCCCAGTCTGTTCCCCATGTTTCCCAGGCGTTGGAGGAGATGTTTTTGGTGCGTCCTCGCTCTCCTTCTCGCTGCTCCCCTCTTCAGGCACAAACGGTTCACTGTCTCATGGGAGGCTAGAATGTAAAGTTTCTCCCACACACGGTTGTGGTGCAAGTTGTTCATACACCTCAGGCAATCCGCTCAATCCCTCCCAATCCGCAGCAAAATGAACACACTCATACACATGCAAGTCTGATCTATAGAACTCTAAGTTCACCAGCAAAGCCAAATCATTTTCTGCCAAATTGGGGGAAAATTTAGATGGTAAAAATTGAGCCACCAGGTCTACCTGGTCGTTTTTGGGTAACAGGTCAACCCGGTGCTTAGGAAATAAAGACACCAGGTCAACCCGCTGGGACTTAGACGAGGGTCCTGGGTGGCTCCAGGACACCAGGTCTACCCAGTCGGAGCGGGAGGTCTGAGTGCCAACCGATACCCTCAGAAGGCGTACCGGTAGCCCCAGACCCCCCCCGCAAAGTCGGATCCGGAATTTGCCAACGAATTGGGACCACGTTCGATGGCGAGAATGGAGTGGGTGGTCAGTCCACTTTCTGAACTCATTGCCCCTGCTGAAACCGGGGGGCCAGGTTTCGGGCAAGAAGCCATGGGGCTTTTTACCGAAGAATTTGTTTCACCGAGTTTAGGCAGGAGTTACGTTGGACTGGTGAGTCCCAACGGCTCCGTACCTGGGGCAGAGATTGACTTAGTCACCCTTCAAAGGGCTACCAGCGGGACCACGAGGAGGTGCGATCTCTGCAGCGATTCCCAGTTGTAACTAGACCCTTAAGAGAGTCATAGTTACTCCCGCCGTTTACCCGCGCTTCATTGAATTTCTTCACTTTGACATTCAGAGCACTGGGCAGAAATCACATCGCGTCAACACCCGCCACGGGCCTTCGCGCTGCTTTGTTTTAATTAAACAGTCGGATTCCCCTGGTCCGCACCAGTTCTAAGCCGGCTGCTAGGCGCCGGCTGAGGCGGGGCGCCGGCCCGGGGACCCCCCCGGGGACCCAGCCCTGCGCACGAACCGCTCGGCCGACGCCGGCCGCGGCCGCGCGCGTGCCGAGGTTGCCCAACCGCGCGCCGCGGGGGACACCGCCGCTGGGATAACCGACGGCGAGGCGCGCGGCCGACCACCGCCGGCGGCGGCCGCCGCTGGGGCGCCGGCCGCGGCAAGGCAGGGGGCGGGCGGAGGAGGGGGCCGGCGGCGCCCGCCGCAGCTGGGGCGATCCACGGGAAGGGCCCGGCGCGCGTCCAGAGTCGCCGCCGCATGCGCGCGCGCCCCAGCGCCCGGGCGGGCCACGCGGAGCGCACTCACCCGTGCGCGGCGCCTCGTCCAGCCGCGGCGCGCGCCCAGCCCCGCTTCACACCCCAGCCCGACCGACCCAGCCCTTAGAGCCAATCCTTATCCCGAAGTTACGGATCCGGCTTGCCGACTTCCCTTACCTACATTGTTCCAACATGCTAGAGGCTGTTCACCTTTAGGACCTGCTGCGGATATGGGTACGGCTCGGCGCGAGACTTACACCCTCTCCCCCGGATTTTCACGGGCCAGCGAGAGCTCACCGGACGCCGCCGGAACCGCGACGCTTTCCAAGGCGCGGGCCCCTCTCTCGGGGCGAACCCATTCCAGGGCGCCCGGCCCTTCACAAAGAAAAGAGAACTCTCCCCGGGGCTCCCGCCGGCTTCTCCGGGATCGGTTGCGTCACTGCACTGGGCGCCTCACGGCGCCCGTCTCCGCCACTCCGGATTCGGGGATCTGAACCCGACTCCCTTTCGATCGGCTGAGGGCAACGGAGGCCATCACCCGCCCCTTCGGAACGGCGCTCGCCTATCGCTTAGGACTGACTGACCCATGTTCAACTGCTGTTCACATGGAACCCTGCTCCACTTCGGCCTTCAAAGCTCTCGTTTGAATATTTGCTACTACCACCAAGATCTGCACCTGCGGCGGCTCCACCCGGGCCCGCGCCCCAGGCTTCGAGGCGCACCGCAGCGGCCCTCCTACTCATCGCGGCCTAGTGATTTATTAAAATATGGATATTGATCTAGTATCGATATCCAACTGTGACGGACAAAAACTCTCTAACAGTTTAAAGTTAGAAAGTGTATGTTTATTCGACGCCGGGCAGCGTGCGGGATACTTCCCAAATACACACCGCACCTTCCAGGTGATTACAGAGTCTTTTTATCCATACAAGTATTGAATATACAAAATACAAATGCATATTCATCATTTTGGTACATCCCATTCCCCGCTTCGTATGCTAATCACTCCAAAAGCTATTAAGCATGCATAGTTTGTCCCTTGAAATGGGTCAGTGGTCCCTTTTATGGGGAGGGGTCCCAAAATGAGGAAGTCAATGAAGTCTTCCTCGTTCTGACCTTTCTACCTTTTCAATGCGAGTATGACAAATGAACTCTTGGTAGAACTCCCATTCCTTGTCTTCAATTGGTTTCAGAACAGAGGAGGCCTACAATTGTCTTATGTTCCTAAAAGCTATTTATCAGTTTCTATATTCTTCATTATAAACCCAGCTAACCAAACATTGTGCTGACAAGCAATTAATTATTAGTTAACTACTAACTCCTAACTTCATCAAGGCCTACTCATTTATTATTCTTATTTTAATTAACTCTAGTAAGGCTTATTTCTAACTAAAATCTTAGCTCCTCAAAATCTCTAAATGCCTTAAAGTTTACGTTTCATTCCCCACTTCTTCTTTGGAATGAGTAAATTCATTTACTCAATATATAGACCTTTCTTCATCTGCCCAAGACATGTGTCTAGTTTCTTTCAAAACTAAGCCATATGCTTTTGATAGTGAAGTTAGGGCTGTCATTCGTCGTATCATTTTCCAATTCCAAACAAGTATTACAACAGACAAAATCAAGCTTATACTAACTAAAATAAGCAACACAATAATAGGATGAATTAAAGTA
This sequence comes from Taeniopygia guttata, assembly GCF_048771995.1. Taxonomy (NCBI): domain Eukaryota; kingdom Metazoa; phylum Chordata; class Aves; order Passeriformes; family Estrildidae; genus Taeniopygia; species Taeniopygia guttata. Next base: position 3,691,123 of record NC_133062.1, read on the forward strand.
TTAAGTATGCCGGTTGCTGTTGGTGACCATCCAAAAAGCACATCCCACCAATGATGAGACAAGTGTTCTTCAAATGATTTAAAAACTCCTTTGATGGTCTCTGTGTCATGGTGTATAGTAATAAAGTCTTTTTCCCTGCGTCTCTAATCTCTTTTAAAATTTCTCTCAGTTCCTGATGTTTTAACAATTGAGCAACTAAAGTCAAATTCATTCCTATGGGCACGGGCACTATCTCTTTTACAGTAATTAAATTGGCTTTTATATACTGGTGTGATACTACAGGTGCCTGATATGAGAAGTCACATCCCTCAATTTTAACAAAGTTACAGACACATAGATTAAACTGAGTCTCATTCATGCTTAGATTGTCTATCATTATGGTGGGGCATGCTGTTCTGAGACAGACACAACCTTGTCCTACATATACAAGCAAAGTTGTTTGGTTACCTGAATGCGTTTCAAAGTGGCAAATGCTTTGGTCCGTATTTAAACATGTATCTTTATTACTTTCTAATGTCCCCTCACATATGTACCCAAGTTGTCTCCTCATAGAACAGGGCTCTAGATTGATGGTTTGCCATTTTCCTCTGATTTCTCGCGCCCATGTTCTATGTTCAGAAGGATATAACACAGTCCCCTCATGGTTTAATCCTAGGGGCACTATAGGATGAATTAAGCTCACTGATGCATTATGTATTGTTAAGACAAAGGCTGTTACTTTACTTGTCATAGGGTTATAAGTGAAATTGACCAAAGTCCACCAAGCTTGTAGTTCCCTTTCTATATCAGATGCACTATCCCAAACAATTTTACGGAGTTCAGCAGGGAATATTCCCTCCCCACCTTCCCTGATCACTGCAGCAGCTACTGACTGCATCCATAGTTGTGCTTGGGTACACCCAAGAGCTAGTGAAACATTTTCGCTAGCTGTGCCTAATGCATTAATTATTAATTCATGGTCTCGCTCTTCAGTATTCTCTCATTCTGGTAATACTTTGGATAACTTCCAATGGTTGTCACCCAGTGCTAGTAGGGAAGATTGCAAAGGTTGCTGTAATTTAACTAAGTCGTTCCCTACTGTTGTTAGTTTATTCATCGGTACTTCTGAATCTATGGTATTTAGCACTCCTAGTCCAGTCCCTAGCAGCCCAGTGAGATCTCTTTTACTCTTAAAGTTGGAGGGCATTTGTTTTTGAAGCCAAGTGGCCCAATCCATGAAAGGATTTCTGAGAAATGGGGCGCACTCTGGCCGGACATCTGAAGCATTTACCTGTATTCCCATTTCTACTCGCTTCAGAGACCATTCCGGATTGACCAGCAGTCTTTGGATTCCCATTTTCTTAATAGCATACGGCCCAATTTTAGTAATTGTAGGAGCTATAGGCTGCTCCTCTACTTCTGGGATAAGTGGTTGTGGGGTAGTAATAGCTTTTTTTTTTGTATTGGAGGGGTAGTTCTAGTTCTGTTCTTATGATATTCAACACACACTTGAGTGATATTAAAATCAAGATCATACCCTCTTATTGCACATCCCTCTAGTTTTAGTCTAAATTCAGGACATCTACTCAAACATTTGTCACAGCATTCAGGGCTAATCCGAATGAGTTTCATGGGTGGTTGGTAAGCCTCATGGAACCCATCTTGCACAAATGCATAGTTACATCCCCAAACATTTCTCCCTTCCCACAAACGTGCATTTGTAACCTTTATAATCTCATTCAGGGCCCTACGAGAGTGGGGATCATAGGCCCTTCCTTGACACTGATATATTCCAGTTACGTTGTACTTGTGTGATATCCTGTTACAACTGTGGCAATAGTGATAATAGTTACGACCTTCTCCATCATGTCTATAATTTCTATAGGTCCATTTATTCGCTGTTGCAGGTGAGCTTCAACTTCAGCTCGTTGTCACCTGGTGTCACTTTCCAGACTCCCTCAGGGACTTTCTTCACTCGGGAGTGATGGATCCAGGCTTTCTGTTCTTTGATCTTGATTGCAGTAAAGGTAGTGAGGAGCACTAGGTAGGGTCCTTCCCACTGTGGTTCCAGGCTTTTTTCTGCAGAAGACTTAACATATACATAATTCCCAGGTTGTACATCATGTACTGGCCCATCTAATTCTCTGGTCTGAGCTCCAGCCACATATTTTTCAATTTCCCTTAATTGTTTGTTCAGGGCTACTATATATTTATGTAGGGTTTCTTCCCCTACTTGTGTTGGTGTGATTCCTTCTTGAACTGTATATGGTCTCCCATATAATATTTCAAAGGGGCTCAATTTTTCTTTTGTTCTTGGTTTTGTCTGGATTCGCAATAATGCTAATGGGAGAGCTTGGGGCCAAGGTAGGTTTGCCTCTTGTCCCAACCTTACAATCTGTTGTTTAATCAAATGATTCATCTTCTCCACTTGGCCACTTGATTGAGGATGATATGGGGTATGTAACTCCCAATCTATCCCCAGGTGATGGCTAATTTGTTGCACAATTTTGGAGATAAAATGCAGCCCTCTATCTGAGGATATGGTGGCTGGAACTCCAAACCTTGGTATTATTTCTTGCAACAGTGCTTTGGTTACCTCTCGTGCTTTAGCAGTCCTAGTAGAAAAGGCTCCTGGCCAACCCGAAAAGGTATCAGTCAATACTAGGAGATAACGATATCCCCCCTTCCTAGGTAATTCTGTAAAATCGATTTGCCACTGCTGCCCAGGTCCACAACCTTTCCTAATTTGTCCAACTTTAGGCCTTGGGATGTTTTTAGGATTAGTTCGGAGGCAAAGGCTACACTGACGAGTTACTTGTATTATTGTGCCCTGTAATTTCCTAGCTATAATTTTTCTTTTCAGATGGTTATACAGGGCATCTATTCCCCAGTGTGTTTTTTCATGCTCCTTTTGCACTAATGACCACAACAAATAGGAAGGCACCACAAGTCTCCCTTCCTCTGTTATAGCCCATCCTTCTTGATTAAAATTCACTTTTTCTGCCTTAATAAGTTTCTTATCCTTTTTATTGTACACAGGCTTACCTTCAATAGAAATCTTTCCATCTGGGATTAATGTTGCTTCCACTGTCTCCTCAAATACCTCACCTTTGGCTGCGTCTTTTGCCTCTCTGTCCGCCAGCATATTCCCTTCTTCCAATTCAGAGCTCACTTTTTGGTGTGCCTTAATGTGCATGATGGCTACCTTCTCAGGTAGCTGCACTGCATCTAGTAGTCTCAGTATCTCTTGTGAATGTTTAATGTTCTTCCCTTGCAAATTCAACAGTCCTCTCTCTTTCCAAATGGCTCCATGTGCATGAACTACCCCAAATGCATACCTTGAGTCTGTGTAAATGTTAATCTCTCTTCCTTTTGCCAACTCTAAGGCTCGAGTTAAGGCGATTATTTCGGCCTTCTGTGCAGAGGTGTTTGCTGATAACGGTCCAGACTCTATTACCTCTCTGTGTGTGGTAACCGCATACCCAGCATGCCTTTTCCCACTGATGACATAGCTGCTTCCATCAGTAAACCAAGTCTCAGTACCTTCGAGTGGGATGTCCTTCAGATCTGGACGGCTGGAGTAGGTGGCTTCAATGGCCTCCAGACAGTCATGGATCACTGGTTCTCCCATACCCCCGCTGAGAAAGGCAGCTGGATTCACAATGTTAGTTACTACAATTTCAACATTATCCTGTTCTACTAGTATAGCTTGGTACTTCAGAAACCTCTGTGGAGAGAGCCAATGTCCCCCTTTTGCCTCAAGGACTGCAGACACTGTGTGAGATACTAACACAGTCATCTTCTGGCCCAGGGTGAATTTGCATGCTTCTTGGATGTTCACTGCCACTGCTGCAATGGCTCTGAGACACCCTGGCCATCCTTTAGCTGCCGTATCCAGCTGTTTGGAGAGGTAAGCCACTGCTCTCCAGTATGGGCCTAAGTTCTGTGCTAGTATTCCCAAGGCGATCCCTTGTTTTTCGTGGGAAAACAGGAAAAATGGTTTACTCACGTCTGGAAGTCCCAAGGCTGGAGCTGACATGAAGGCCTTCTTTAGCTGGTCGAAGGCTTGGGTTGCTTCTTTTGTCCACTGGAGATCTCTGCTCTCTTCTGTGATCAGGGCATACAGAGGTTTAACAAGTAACCCATAGTTATAAATCCATAGTCTGCACCACCCTGTCATGCCTAAAAAGGTTCTCAGTTCTTTCACTGTCTGAGGTCTCGGGGTCTGACATATTGCTTCTTTGTGATCTTGGCCCAAGGTCCTTTGTCCAGCACTCACTTCATAACCCAGGTAAATGACTGTTTGCCTCACCATCTGGGCTTTCTTCTGGGATACTCGATACCCCTGCAGGCCCAAAAAGTTTAGAAGGCTTACTGTCCAATCCACGCATGTTTCCTGGGTCTGGGTGGCTATCAGGAGATCATCCATGTACTGAAGCAACTGTCCTTCTCCTGGTGGAGGTTCCCAAGATTCTAAATCCTTGGCAAGTTGTTCCCCAAATATAGTAGGAGGGTTCTTGTATCCCTGTGGTAATACACACCATGTGAGCTGGTTCCTCCGTCCAGTTTTGGGGTTCTCCCATTCAAATGTGAAAATTTTCTGGCTGGCTTGGTGGAGAGGGAGGCAAAAGAAAGCATCCTTTAAATCTAAAATGGTAAACCATGTTAGTTCAGGTGTTAAACGAGTTAACAAGGTATAAGGGTTAGCAACTACTGGGTACAAGTCTTCAGTTACCCTGTTAATAGCCCTTAAATCTTGTACTAACCTGTATGACCCATTAGGCTTCTTTACTGGCAAAATGGGGGTATTAAAATCAGATTGACACTCTTTTAACAGTCCTATTTGCAAAAAATTTTCTATAACTGGGCTAATCCCTTCCCTATCTTCTTTCTTCAGGGGGTATTGTTTAACCCTCACTGCCCGTTCCCCCTCCTTAAGCTTAATTTGTATAGGTACTGCATTCTTTGCTCTCCCTGGTATATTAGAAGCCCATACCCCAGGGAATACTTGATCCATTATTTTCCTGAAGTTTTTCTCTTCTTCACTTACACTTTCAAGTTCTTTGATTATTAACATTAGGCTCAACAACTCCACGTATTGTTGGTCCTTTACCTCCAAGCTAATGTCTCCATTTTTAAATATTATTTTTGCATCCAGCTGCTCTAGCAGATCCCTGCCCAAAAGTGCAGATGGAGCATTAGGCATATATAAAAACCGGTGAATTCCCCATTGCTTTCCCAATTTATATTGTAACGGTTTGCAAAAATATGCTCTTTCAGATTGGCCAGTAGCCCCTTTTACCATAACATAATCATTTGTTAAAGGTATTAGGGCCTTATTTAACACTGAAAATGTTGCCCCTGTGTCTACTAAAAATTCCACTTCCTTTTCTTTATTCCCTAGTTTAACTATAACCAGAGGGTCCCCTAGGGTAGGACCCTCCGGTCCTTTTCAGTCCTCCTTCGCATGAGCAACCACTCTTTCTCCCCCCCGATCACTTTTTCTCTGTTCGTCACCTCTTCTTCGTTCTGGGCACTGGTTCTTCCAGTGTCCAAATTTCCTGCAAAATGCACATTGATCTTTTCCCAGTGGGGGTGGTCCTTGTCTTGGCGGGTCTTGCTCACATCTTTCCTTTCCTTCCCCCCTTGCTACTGCTACTAATTTCTTCATCCCTTGTTTATATCCTTCCTCCCGGTTACTAAAGACTCTCCATGCTTCATCTAATAGAGTCTCCAAGTCTCGGCTATTTGGGCCCCGGATCTTCTGAAGTTTCTGCCTGATATCTCCTGTGGATTGTCCTAAAAACAAATTTATTAGTTGTTGTATTCTTTCCTCTGATCCAGGGTCCAGAGTGGTGTATCGCCGCATCGCGTCTTGTAGGTGTTCTAAAAAATCAGAGGGTGTTTCAGAGGGACCTTGTTTAACAGCATACAAAGCTGACCAGTTTATGGTCTTAGGAATTGCTCGTTCTAGTCCTTTCACTATAAAGTTGTGATATCTCTTAAGCTGTGCTAATTCATCAGGTTCATTGGGATCCAACATCGAGTCCTGAAGAGAAAATACATCTTTAATATCCTCTTGTGTTGATACGCAAGCATCCTCAGCTAAGTCCTTGGATACCTTTAAAACCAACTGCTTCTCTGTTTCTGTTAAAGCATCAAGTAGTAACTGCATGTCTGCCTAATCAGGTAAATGCTGCTTAACCATAAACTTTAACCTTTTGGCAACGCCTATCGGGTCGTTTCGATAACCCTTAGCAGTCTTTTCCCAAGCCTCTAAATCCATTGAGAAAATGGGGACCTTAATTATCCTTGGCTCCCCATCAGAGGCTATAGCATGCCTTAAGGGTGCTTGTATGACTCCTTTAGTTTGCTTTCTAGTTGTTTGTGGGGGTGGGTTCATTCTGGTTTGCCTTCTGGTCCTTGATGCTATTGGACCTTGTGGGGAAGGCTTGGGACTTGGTTCAGATTCATCCCATTCACTATCACTACTGGGCAATGGTGGATAAAACCTCGAGGGTTCTCCTGATCTAGGAGTTGGTGGGGAAACTCTTGCTTTAATTACTGTTTTTTCCAGGGTAGACGAACCAGAGGATAGGTTAGGGGAGGCTGAAGTTGGTGAGGGTTCTGATTTCACTTGTTCCCCCACCGTCTCTTCTACTCCCCTCCCTTCCTGGTTTCTAGGTGGTGGTAAAAGTGCCTCTGCTGTCCCTTGTTCTAAGATCTCTGTTGCATACACTTTACTTGGGTGTGAGCATCTTTGATTTATTGAACATGTGCTGCAACACCGTTTGAGCTTTTCCTTGTTAGCCTTATTATCCTTTTCAAGAGCCAGTACCAGTGAGTCAGACGGTGGCCTAATCCCACAATCCCTTTGCCACTCAGGGTGATTTTGAAGACTGAAAAACATATCAGCATAAGTTACTTCTTGCCACTTTTGTTCATGCCTAAGGAAAAGCATTAACTGTAATAAAGTCTCATAGTCTAAAGTACCATTTGCTGGCCATTTCAACCCCCCATCAAGTTTATAGAGTGGCCACCACTGTGTAGAAAATTTAAAAAGTTCCCTTTTAGTTTCACTACCACCATAGCCCACCAGCACTTTCCAGTGTGTTAAGATACACCCTAAAGGGGTTCCCTTAGGAATCTCTTTGCTCTCATTTGCCCCCATGTTCAGGTTTTTTTCTTTTCAAAACATCTTTTGATCTTATCCCAGTTCTTAAGCTTTACCTGGTATTCTTCTGGTACAAAAATATGCCGGCCACACTCAACTCTAAGTATTTCCACTGGTTTCTTCAAAGTTCCTGAAACTCAATTTTCCAACAATTCAAATATTTTACTGCTACCAGGAACCTCTTGACCAGTCACCAACAAAACTTGTATAACTTTCTGGGTAGCCTCTTGTTCTTTTGAACGACAAAAAGCACAAATTCCAGTCTTAGGTATTAGCCACCTGTACCCTTTTCGGACCCACAAATCATGACAGACTACACACCGAAATACAATCCACGGATTACAATAACAATCTTTATTTGGACAGGGGAATACTTCTGAACCAGGCTTTCAGTTCCTGTTTCTCCCGGTCCTGGTCATATAGCTATGCTAGCAAACAAAAGGGATAAAACAATTTGTTAGTTAATTTTCACCTTTTCTCCCTTCAAAACAAGGTTCAGAGCAGCAGCTGTTGAGGAAAACTTGTTATACAAAAGAAAAGGGAAAAAGAAAAAAACAAATTAAAAAAACAACAAAAAAATTGCAAGTTATTAATCACTCATTAAATCAAATCCTCTGTTATGTTTTGCTCTGGGTATATTACTGTTAAAATTTGGTTAAAAACTGTAAACAAACTTTCATACACTGTAGCAAGTTTGCAGCTAAAAGCCAAGCGTATCTCCTGTCGCACTGTAAACCAAGGACAAATGGAAATTTTACAAACTATCAGTCCAGTTTCGACCGAAATTTCGCGACTCCACACTGCACTGAGAGCTGTGTGAACCGCTACTATAGCCTGTTCTAAAAATTTTTGGATTGCTGACCAGATTTCTCTCACCCTTTGATTGAAAATGTTACAAAATGCAAAGTTCGGCTGCGTATTCGCAGCTGCAAAACCGGGTTTCTCTTTTTCCAGGAGGACCTAAATTCTAATAGTTTAGGCTCACAAAAAAACACCCTGGAGTTTTTCACAACCCCGAACACATTCAACAAATGTTCTAAAAAGGTCTTGCTAAAATCACACAAACTTCAGTCAAAACACAACACAAATCTTTCAACAAGGAGTGGAGGGGAGGGAAAGATAAACTACTAGCAAACACTCACTCGCTAAACCTGGGGTTTTCCAGGCAGTTGAAAAATGTATCCTGAGGTCACAGAGCCTGAATTCTCCTCTAGTTATCTGGGAGACAAATGACCTCTTAATCACCAGGACTATCTTAAAAGTAGTTTAGGCTTTTCACTTCACCCTCTAGCTATAAAACAAAAATTCAACTTACAAAGCTTTTCATCCAACAACATATCAAATAAAATTTTCACAGTCAAAAGCACACGCTGCCCAAATTCACACAAATACACACAATCTAAGCACCATACAAATACTTTAAATCAGTCCGCACTCCCAAAGGTCAGTATTTCTTTGCAAAGCAAATAACAATTTCACAAACTTCTTACAACTTCAAGTTCACAAAGCTCCTAAAAACACTTACAAAAATTAATAACACACGCCAAATCACACAAATTATAATGCTCACAGCACTAACTCTTACAAACCACAACAAATACAATGCTCAAATAGTTTTCTACAGCCTAAACACACAAAATCACAAACTCACTAAACACGGATCCGGTTACAATACACACATACAGCGCACGGGGCCACAACCCAAATTGTCACAGCAGGACCCTTCGCGTCCCAAGGTTCAGACTAACTACCCAAATTATGGATTACTAAGGTGCACCTTTCAAATTACAAACTGAGATCAGAGCCACCCCTGCTCCAATCCAAATCCACAACACCACAGCCGCTGTCTCCTCTACGAGACACAGACTGCTAAACCTCTGGTGCTGCTGCCTCCTCTACGAGGCACAGACTAAAAAACTTCTGGTGCTGCTGCCTCCTCTACGAGGCACAGACTACCAACCTCGGATACGAGACGTCTCTCGTGTCTTTTTAACTGCCTTTATAATAAGGTACCTTCCCCCAAATAGAAACATACCTCTTGTCCGTAGTCTAGCAGGTTCTGGTCTTACCCCGGGTAGTCAGCGAGATCGCAGGATCCCTCTTCCCAGAAATTTCTGGGTGGGCGCCCAGAAGGGTCCTGGACCCCACTGGCCCCACGGCCAGAGAGAGCAGTCCTCCTGGCTGGCTCGCCAAAATGATTTATTAAAAAAAATATGGATATTGATCTAGTGTCGATATCCAACTGTGACGGACAAAAACTCTCTGACAGTTTAAAGTTAGAAAGTGTATGTTTATTCGACGCCGGGCAGCGTGCGGGATACTTCCCAAATACACACCGCCCCTTCCAGGTGATTACAGAGTCTTTTTATCCATACAAGTATTGAATACACAAAATACAAATACATATTCATCATTTTGGTACATCCCATTCCCCGCTTCATATGCTAATCACTCCAAAAGCTATTAAGCATGCATAGTTTGTCCCTTGAAATGGGTCGGTGGTCCCTTTCATGGGGAGGGGTCCCAAAATGAGGAAGTAAATGAAGTCTTCCTCGTTCTGACCTTTCTACCTTTTCAATGCAAGTATGACAAATAAACTCTTGGTAGAACTCCCATTCCTTGTCTTCAATTGGTTTCAGAACAGAGGAGGCCCACAATTGTCTTATGTTCCTAAAAGCTATTTATCAGTTTCTATATTCTTCATTATAAACCCAGCTAACCAAACATTGTGCTGACAAGCAATTAATTATTAGTTAACTACTAACTCCTAACTTCATCGAGGTCTACTCATTTATTATTCTTATTTTAGTTAACTCTAGTAAGACTTATTTCTCTTAGCTCCTCAAAATCTCTAAATGCCTTAAAGTTTATGTTTCAAGATGAGCAAGTGCTACAGTTGTGCCTGGAAGGCACCTGCAACAGAGAGGCCTCGGGAAGGCTACAGGGCAGTAAGTCTTGCAGTCTGTCTTCGAGGGCACAGCAAGAGAGAAGTCTCAGAAAAGAAACAGGACAGCAAGTCCCGCAGTCCGTCCTCGAAGGCACTGGCGGCAGGGATGGCAGATGCTTTGGAAATGCTCCGGGCCACCGAATCCTGCAGTCTGGCCTCAACGTCAACTGCACAAGGAATGCCTTGGAAAAGCTCCGGGTCAGCAAGGAAGGGGTTGGCTGTGTGGGGGCTCCGCACAGCACCGCTCTGTCCCGTCCTGTCCCGTTGTGTGCACCGAGCACTGTGGCATGGCCGTGTTGCTGCCAGCACGTATGTCAGGATGTGTCACAAAGGGTCACCCTTGTACACTCTGGCCCTTTCCATCCCACAGTGACCACAGTGTCACAAAGAGCCCTAGGACACACATCCACGTGCCCTGGGGACACACCCACTCCACCCAAACTGCTCCAGCTTGCAAGGAAGACCTTCCCCCAAGTGGTGAAGACACCACCCAAGGGGTGAAGTTCCAAGAGGAACTTTAGGAACGGCCCAAACAACAAGCAGCTGCTCCTCTGCTCTGCCTGCTCAGGGCTGCAGAAGGAGCCCTCACAGCTGCCAACAGAGCCGAAGCAGGAAGGACACCTGGAGCTTCTACAGAAGTGCCATGGCCTCTTTGGGACCAGTTCCAGTGCTGGAAGGCCCTCATACATGCAGGTCTGTGACGCAGACACGGGACATGTGGGCCAGAGCACGAATGCTGCTCTGACTCCTGGCGAGCACTGACATCAGCAGGTGTGGCAGAGTCCCTGCCAAAGGAGACCAGCCACCCCAAGCTCTGCCAGTGCTGGTGCCTGTCAGCTGCCACAGAGACCTGTGGCCCCGGGGGACTTGTGTGCCAGAGGACAGCCAAAGCCAACGTGCCTTGGTGTCTATGGGATCCTTTCTGCAGGTGGCTGTAGGCAGGAGCACCTAGAGCAGCACTTGGTAGCCACACTTGGTAGCTGTCAAAAGCTGTTGCTCCTTCCTAGAATGATTTTTGCTTGGAAGTGATAATCTGCAGCACAAAAACACCATCCACTGTTGACTTCCAGAGGACAATGACATTCTTACAGAGATACTGTCAAGTTCCCTTGTGTCCTTCTGTTTTTCTTGCTTTCTGGGAAAGAACATCAGCCCAGCATCTGATGCCCAATGCTCCGGTTGCTGCCTGGCTGGCTGTGGCCAGCAGCTCATGTCCAAAGACAAGCGGGTGCTGCCTTCTGGGCAAGGGAATGGACAGGCACGAGCAGAGAATTTCCCTGGTGAAGCTGGGAGGAACCTGGGGAAATGCAGAAGACTGGGATAACGCTGGCATGAGAGAAGCCGTTCTGTGTCCCTGATGACGGGGCCAGCAGTGTGAAGGAAGAGCCAAGAGAAGCACTGGAAGCAGACACATCCTGCCGCTTTCTGCTGTTCCACGGACACGGAACACACTTGTTCCCACAGCTCCAGAAGACTTGATGCACAAAGAAAAACATTCAGCAGGACCACCAAAGGCCAAGGGGCTTCTGGCCACTTTCCCTTGCCCACCGCATACTTGGGAACCTTGCCGAGTGCAAGCGCCCTTTTTCCACTCCTCCCCATTGGCCTGAAGAATGTGGGCACCAAGAGAAAGCTCCTGGACCTCCGGGTATGACAACAGCAATTTATTAATGCTATCCTGGGGTGAAAGGAAGTGCTTTCAGAAGGGGTTGGTCCCCGCAGGCTCAGGTGGCCCCAGCAGACGCAGCCTGGCGGATCAGTTCTCCACAGCGCTGCAGCAGGACAGCCAGCCCCGGCGACACGGGAAAGGCCGTGACTTCCAGAGCCGGCGGAGTTGATCTTGCACATTCTGGAGTCGGGAGGAGGGAATGGCCTGCACAGCTAAATTGATGTAATGAGTTTGAAGGGCCAGGCATGAGATGGCAGGGCTGGCGTCATTCGCCATGTCCTGAAGGGCTGCGAGAGAGAGGAACAGAGCCACCGTCAGAGCCTGCGTCTGCAGAAACATGGGGACACCCTCCTGCCACGTCCATGCCAGGCAGCTCTTGCCATGGCCTGGAGGAAGCAGGAGACAAGAAGGGCGAGCTGGAAGGTGCTGGCCACGAATCTGCCACAGGCCCCCGAAAGGTCTGTGTGCTCAGCCCACGCTGCCCTTGGTGCACACCGGGCCAGGGAAGGCAGCTGCCAGCGGCAGCCCCTGCTGAGAGCCCGCCGGCCTCACTCACCCCTGCAGAGGATCCGGAACTCTTGCTGCTGTCCTCTCAGGCAGCGCCCGGCGATCCCTTGGGAACAGAGAGCGTGAGCTGGCTGGAGAGCCACAGCTGCCGCCCACGGGCGCTGCCAGCCCTGAGGCCACACGGCCTCCTGGCCCGGCAGGGCTCAGCCCGGGCCCCTGCCGCATCCTGCCGCCCAAGGGCACGGCTGCCAGAGGGCGGTGGCAGCGCCGAGGCCAGGCGGGGCTCCAGATGGCCGCGCTGGGATGCTGCTGCCGGGGCAGCAGGCGGGGCTGGGGCCGAGCTGCGGCGGGGCGGGGAAGGAGCCGGGCTGCTGGCTCACCCATGAACCTGACGGCCGCCTCTCGCAGGGGCTCCTGTGGGCTCTGCAGGTAGGGCAGGGCCCGGCGCAGGTGCTCGGCCACTCGGCTCCTGTCCTCTGCCAGCTGGAGAGAGCAGCAGGCACAAAGGGAAGGGTTGGTGTGGGCCCTGCCCCTCGGCCGGGCGCTCCCTAGGCCGGGCGCCGCTCCCCCTGCCCGCACAGCCCCGAGGCCCGGCCAGCAGCCGCAGGCGCCGGGCTCCGCAGGGAGCAGAGGGCCCGGCGAGCCGCGGTGCCGCCCCGCGGCAGAGCCCGGCTGCCTCGGGGCTCCCTCAGCGCCGGGCTTGGGGCCAGAGGAGCCTGGAGCAGAGCCCGGGTGGCCCCGGGAAGGCAGCGGTGTGTGGGGCGCCGGCCGGTGCCCCTGCGTGCAGCACTGGGCAGGGGCTGCAGCTGCCAGCCCCACAGACTGGGCACCGTGGGCAGGCGGCTTCTCCAGGCTGGGGCTGGGGCTTCTGGGCTGTCCTTACCAAGCGCTCGGCAAAGCTCCACATCTGATCTCTGTTCACCAGGTGCTGAAGATCCCTTCTCTTCAGGAACCTTACTGCAGAAAGCAGCGTTTCCCGAGAGGCCTGCAGAGCAGCAGAGAGCCGGAGATGGCACCGCAGCCCAGGGCACAGGAGCCGCGTCCCTGTGCCAAGGCCAGGAGGGAGCTGGAACCCATGAGGAGGAGCCAGGCTGTGGGGAGACAGCTGAGCCCCCTGCCATGGGGACCCCGGCGCCCAGGAGCCCTCACCTGTGCCACACCCCAGTTCTCATCGTGGCAGTTGAAGAAGAGTGGGAGCAGGCTCTGCCTCACATGCTTCTTCAGGGGCTTTTTTCCCTTGGCCACCACCAAGTTCATCACCTCTTGGAAGAGGCGAACGGAGAGCAGCTTCACAAGGCTGTTGTCCTGTTGGAAAGGAAGTAAAACCCCTCCACATCAGCTGCTTCAGGCCCCCCTGTGCACAGGCCCAAGGCACCGGGCTTCCAGGCGGCGCCCGGTGCCCATGGCTGGGGGCACAGAGCTTTACATTGTCGAAGAGTTGCCAGAGCGCCTCAGCCAGCTGCAGGGCGATGGGGCTGGCTATTGCTATCTCTTTGTTGAAGAGCAGAGAGCTGAGAACAACGACGGTCATCTCAACAATGTCTTCATCCACGGCCCGCAGGAAGTTGCCAAGGCTTTCAGTCAGGCTGTACATTCTTTGGTTCTGTGTGGAAAACAAGGCTGGGCAACCCGACGCTGCTGCTGCTGCTGCAGGGCTCAGAGGCCGAAGGCCTGTCCCAGAGCACTCAGGCAGCTGAACAGTGACCCTGGAGAGCTGGGAGCAGCTGCCACAGCTCCCAAAGCCCAGCCAAGCCCAAGGGGCTGCTTTCCCCAGCCCCACGCTGCCAGCACAGCTTCAGCTGCTGCCTCCTTCTCACCATCGAGGGGTCCTGGCTGAGCACCACGAGGCCTCTGAGCACCACGCGACGCATCTCTCTGGACCGTCTCTTCAGGTGCCTTGTCATGATCTGCAGGACCTTCTCACCGCATTCACTCAAGTCCAGGCAGTCCAGGACCTGAAAGGCACAGAGCAGTGACAGGAGTGCCCAGCTGGCAGGAGCTCAGAACCGCACAGGGCTGAGCCAAGGCAGCAGCACAGGGCACCATCCCAGGCAGCTGCGGCTACCAGAGGGCAGAGGCGTGGGAGGCAGCTGAGCGAGGCAGCGCTGGCCATCGGGCTCACCTCCACCAGGAACGTCAGGGCGGGCAGTTCCCAGTCTGAAATGTCTTGGCTGAGTAGGTCAAAGAGGCAGGATGCGATCCTGCAGCGCCAGATGATGGAGACACGGCGCATCTCCCTGGGGGGGAGAAAAAAGCACCATTGCTCCTGAGCTGAGTGGCCAAACCTCTCCCAGGGCTGACTCACAGAGGTCTGGTCTTCTCCCGAGCACTCCCGAGCACGGGTGCTTTGGGAGGCAGCTGCTCCAGGGCACCCTCCTCTCACAGACTTTTCAAATCTGCTCATCCCTCCCTTGGGGACAAGGCCCTGCCGCCCGTGAGCACGGGGACTGCGTGGGGTGATCTGGGCACAAAGGAGAGGGGCGGTGGGGAGAATGAGGTCTTACCTGGCCAGCAGACCCACTGCATAGTGGTGGGTGTGGGCACAGAGCAGCATGTTCCAGGCACACCTGCGTTCCATTGCTAGCACCACGTCATCGTACTGCATTTGGCAGAGCAGGGCCTTCAGGGTCTGCAGTGCAAAGCTGTGTGCAGAGCAAAGCCCAGGTCACGCTGGGAGGCCCGGCTCCTGCCCTGGGAGCATGGCAGGGATGGGGAGGCTGGGAAGACTGGGATGGAGCACCTGTTGGGGTGGGCGGCAAGGCCGTGTTGCTCCTGGCATCTCTTCCAGAAGGTATCCACCTCTTCTGGCATATCCAGCGTGCTGATGTAAGCTTGGAAGAGCAGACGCAGAAGGAGATTGGGGAAATATACCTGCACTACAGGTGGGCACCAGGTCAGATTGAAGACCCTCCACATTGTTACTGTTGCCTGCAAGAATTGAAACACCCAGAGACAGCAATCAGTGCCAAGACATGCATGTGGCATGGCCCCAGCCTGCGAGGGAGAGGCCAAGGGAGACACAGCGGGAGCAGCCGGCCTGGTGGCCCAGAACCTTGCCCCCAAGCCAGGTTTCAGCCCAGCGCCTGAGGCAGGGAGATGCAGCTGGGGCAGGGCAGAGAGCTAGCTGCTGGAGAGGTGGCCTGGGGGCTGGCAAAGGCCACTTCCAGAAACTCACAGCCAGGGCAAAGACCCCTGTGTTGTCCCCATCAGAGGTGTACACGCTGTCCTCTGGCCAGGCGCTCAGCACATCAAGGAGGATCTGCAGCGCCGGCTCGGCGGTCCTGCTCGAGGACATGATGGTCCCCCACATGGTCACGGCAGCTCTGTGGGGCCAGAGCTCTGTGTCAGGGCGGGTCTCAGCCACAGCAGCGTGGCCTGGGCAGCTGCAGGGGCCCGCGCTGGCCCTCAGGCCGGCCTCTGACTCCTGCCCCTGGCTGGCAGCAGCCAGCCAGCCCACGCGGGTCCAAGCCCTGAGGGGCAGGGAGGGAGCATGGCAGCAGGCTCTGGAGTTGACATGCCAGGACTGGAAAACAGAGGGGCCAGAGGCTCCTGGAACTCTCCACCTGTCTGGCAGGGACAGGCTCTACGGGGTGGGGGGACAGGTGAAGCCTAAGGCCTCAAGGCAGGTGGGGATGCCATGCCTGTCACACGATGGGGCCCAGCGCAAGAGAGTGATCAGCACGTCAGAGGGGTATTCCTTGGTCAGCTCCAGAAGGGCCTTGTCCAGCCTGTGCTCATCAGACTCGTTGGCCGTGAGCCACCGGTGGATGTACCTCACCATGGCTGGCACCTACAGAAGGCACAGGGAGACTTGGAGAGCTGCCAGAGCAGCAACTTGCCCAGCTTGCCCTGAGAAGTGCTTCCCTTTCCACCACATTGGGCTGGGCCTCAAAGGCTGAGGGAGCCCAGCACACCCAGCATGATGTGCCACACCAGTCCTGGGGCAATCAAGCCCTTGCCCCAGACTGCTTACTTGCTTTGCATTGGAGACACCCTTCTCCACCAGCAAATCCAGCATGGCAGCACTGGTCTCGGCACCGAAGAGGTGAAAGCTTGCCAAGATCCCGGTGCCCACACCTGTGCTCTCTTCCTGCCAAATGCACGCGATGAATTGACGGATGGTCTGCAGGAGAAGGGCAGGAAGAGAGGGAGAATGCATGGAGTGCTCCAACCACTCAGTGCTGGGCTGAGCAGTGCCAGCAGGCCCAGCCCAGGTGGGGATGGCCGCAGGTACCTGCGCTGTTCTGCGGAAGCGGCCACGGGCGGGTTCCTGTTCTTGTGTCCGCTCCAGGGCTGCATCTGGTAAAGAGCGAGCGCGGCCAGAGCTGCTGAGGGGCTGCAGGAGAGGCCGGAGAACACAGCCCAGCCCTGTTCTTGCCCGGCAGGGAGAGCCTCATGATGCCCCAGGGATGGAGCATGGCTGCCACGGGGTCCAGCCCCAGCCCAGCTTCTGTCCTATCCATGGGCATGTCCGATGGGATGGGATGGGATGGGATGGGATGGGATGGGATGGGATGGGATGGGATGGGATGGGATGGGATGGGATGGGATGGGATGGGATGGGATGGGATGGGATAGGATGCAATGGGATGGGATGGGATGGGATGGGATGGGATGGGATGGGATGGGATGGGATGGGATGGGATGGGATGGGATGGGATGGGATGGGATGGGATGGGATGGGATGGGATGGGATGGGATGGGATGGGATGGGATGGGATGGGATGGGATGGGATGGGATGGGATGGGATGGGATGGGATGGGATGGGATGGGATGGGATGGGATGGGATGGGATGGGATAGGATGCAATGGGATGCAATGGGATGGGATGTGGCCAAGCTGGCTGCAGCCACTAGCCATGCAGCCCAGCAACCCAGCTCTGCCACTCACCCTCCTGCAGCTGCTTGAATGGCACCACCTCTTCAGTCTCATGCCCTGGGGCAGCTCCAGGGCCTTTGTCCTCTTCCTCCACCCCGGCCAGCTTGGGCACTCTTAGGGGTTTCTGCTCCATGTCAGTGACTGGATCTATAGCTACTTGCAGGAGAGATGCCTCGGAAAAGCTCCAAGTCAGCAAGTCCTGCTTTCGTGCCTGCAAGGCACCTTCAAGAGAGAAGCCTGAGGAAGGCTACAGGACAGCAAGTCCTGCGCTCTGGTCTCGAGGGCTCCTGCCACAAGGACAGGAGACTCCTGTCAAGGATTGTGCTCTTGCCTCAAGGGCACCGGCAGCAGGGATGGGAGATGCCTCCAGGGCACCAAGTCCCTCGCTCTGCCCTCGAGGGCACCTGCAGAAGAGAAGCCTCAGGGAGGCCACAGGTCAGCAAGTCCTGTGGTCTGGCCTTGAGGTCAGCTGCAGGAGTAACGCCTCAGAAATCTCTGGGTCAGACACGAATGAGTGCGCTGTGCGAGGACTCCTCACAGCACTGCTCTGTCCCGTCCTGTCCTGTCGCGTGCTCGGAGCACTGTGGCATGGTCCTGTCACTGTCAGCTCCTATGTCACCACGTGTCACAAAGGGCCCTTGGACACACTGTTCCATGCCATGGTGACAGTGCTGCACGTGTCACAAAGGGCCCCTGCACACACTGCCCCCTGCCCTGGGGGCACCCCCAGCCCACCCAAAGTGGCTCAGGTTGGAAGGAATCCCTTCCCCCAAGCGTCCAAGACAGCCCAGCACGGTCTTTAGGAGCAGCTCAAACCATCAGCAAACGCTGCCCTGCTCTGCGGGCTCGGGGCAGCAGAAGGAGCCCCCAGGGCTGCCGACGCAGCCGCGCTGGGAAGGGCACGGGGCCTTCCACAGAAGCTGGCACGGCCTCCTTGGGACACGTCCCGGCTGGTGGCCATCCTGAACCCGCGAGGGTGACACAGACAAGGAACGTGTGGGCCAGGGCACGAATGCTGCTCTGAGCCCTGGGCCTCAGGGAGCGCTGACATCAGCAGCTGTGGCAGAGTCCCTGCCCAAGCAGACCTGCCACCCCCCGAGCCCTGGCAGCGCTGGTGCCCGTCTCCTGCCCCAGAGACCTGTGCCCCTGGGGGACTTCTGTGCCAGAGGGAGCCAAACCCACCTGCACTGGGGGCTGTGCTCCTGCTTGGCAGGAACACCTGGAGCAACTGCTGGCAACACTTGGTCTCTGTCAGAAGCTCTTACTCCATGCTGAAATTATTTTCTCATTGAAGTTATTGCCTTCAGCACAAAAACACCTCAGCGACAAAGGCACAGAAAAATCTGGCAAGGAAGAATCCTCCATTCAGGAAAGCTTTACATCCCATTGCTCAACTCAAGTGGTTCCAAAACATTGCAAACTTCCCAAATTAATTGGGATGGCCTGAGGAGGTGAAGATTTGGAATTCTGCTTCCCATCTCAAAGCAGCAACTCATTTGCCTTAACCTCATCCATTGAGGGTCACTTTACAGAACATAACGCTACACAAAAAAAGGGCAAAACCAAGAGACATTGTTTGGTTTGCAAATGGTTTTCTATGAAGGGATGATAATATCCTAGGTCTCTTAAGGAATAAAAGCTCTCAAGAAATGAAAGTCCACTCAGTGGTACAAAAGTAGCTCAAACAAATTAGTAGATGGCAAAAGGGCTAATCCTCCCCCTGCTACAGATATCTAATTGTCCAGTAAAGTACAGCTCTCCCCTCTTCTTCCCTGCAGGAGAATCAGGACCATGAAAAGTCACAAATATTCTTTCTGCCCTGCGTAACCAAAGCTGTGCCAAAGCACAGGTGCTGCCTTCAAAGTGACTCGAATTCCAGCCTAGAGCTCTCACCTTCCAGAAAACTCCTTCCCCAACACCCCACTAACACCAACTCCCCCCAAATTCCTGCACAGAAGCCCTCAGCACCCTGTCAGGAACCCCGGCTGTCTCCACCCCTCTGCAGAGCTTTCCCACCCTCCAGCAGACGCCCTGGTTCCCTGCACAGTGCCGTGGCATGGCCTCAGGAGGATCTGCTCCAAGGGCTTCCCCTGGAGCAAGCTCAGGCTGCCAGGCCTATGGTTCCTGGATCATCCTTCCCACCGAGCCTTCCTGTGCACGGCTGTTCCATCTGCACCTTTGGGCTCAGCTCAGACTTCTCCACTAAACCAGGAGTGCTGGTAAAGGCTGGAGAGCAGCCTGGCAAGCTCTTTCTCCAGCTCCCTCTTTACTCTTGGGGAGGTAGAACATTCCACAGGAAAGCAACTGATGCCACAAGGAGGGGTGGCCTCAAGCACCTTTGGCAATGAAACAAAGCCTTTGTTTGACATAAGTAAGCACAAGCAAGTCACAAAAGTAAACACGTAATTAGCACAGCCATACATAGGAACTCAGCACCAGTTAGCATAAGAAAAACCTGGCAGGCCTAACTTGACCTGAGAGTGACTTGACACAAAGCTTTAGACATAGTCTACCAGAAGAACTAAGGGCAAGTGTGGAGTCAGCCCTGTGCAGGGAAGCCATGAGGAAGACTTTGTGCTGCTTTAGGGCATCGAGACCGCTCCTGGCCAGCGCTTGGACATCAGCTTCAAGTATAGGAATCTGAGCCAATGTATTTCCAACCCCCTGCCTATCGAATTGCCTCAGCAGCGTAAAGATGGACGGTATGTTTGGTACAATTCCTGCATCAACCCACTGAAATTTATACGTGTTGGAGGAATATTTTAGTGGGGTGCAGACCCGCGCCCTCCCGCCAGGTCAATAAAAGAGCTTTTGGTAGACAGTGCATTTGTCTGCCAATTTCTTTGAATGAGGGAGACCCCTCAGGACTGCTATATCCTGAGGGAACACCACTGGCCTTGACCTGTAGGCAGCTGCACAAGCTTAAAATCTGCTGCCTCAGCTTCCAGGACCTCTCTTGGCCAGCATCCTGATGTGGATGCAGAACTGTTGTGAGGCACTGCTGGGACCCAGCAGGACAGGACTGCCTGTGTCGTGTCCACATAGCACCCCTCACACAGCCAGGGTCATCCCGAAACCAGACAAATGCTCAGGTGTCAGCAGAGGGGAGCAAGGAGCACTGGGCTCCTCTCAGGGTATCTCAGCTGGGCTCGCTCCACAACACCCCCCCCCATTTTAAGGCCTGCTGATGCCTAGCTGCCAGAAATGCCTCCCTTGTGCTCTCCAAGATGCACAGGGAGAGCCAAGAAGCAGGACACCTTGGGAGGCAATCCTTCCAAGCCTTTTCTGAGGCCAGGCACACACCAAGATCAGCCAAGACTCTCCACCACGCTGCCTGGCCCACCCAGCCCAGCTCTGTGCTGGCCCCGGGCCACAGCAGCTTCCACCAAGCAAGGGCAAATGCATCTTGCCAAGAGCTGAAACACAGCAGACAGGGAAGATGTGAAAAGTGTGTGCGTAAAGGCCTGTTAATTCACAGCTCTCAGAGAGAGCTTTGGGGCTCACAGCTCGACAGAGATGCTCCTGCTCACACCTCTGTCCAAAGTGGGGAAATCACACCTTGCTGCAGGTGCTTGGGTCGGTCTCCGCAGGTCCAGGTGGATGCCAAACCTGCTCTTCACAGCCTTCTCCCTTGCCCTGCCCCTCTGCCAAGTACAACATGCCTGAAGGACTGAAAAGACCTCAGAGAGCCAAAGGGGAACACTTGCACCTGCTCACTGGGAGCTCCCTGGGAAGCACTGTCCTTGAGAAGCAAGCCCCTTTCCTCCAAAGGCATTTCCCCAAATGTGTAGCTTTTCTGGGGAACACCAACACACTCTTAAGAATAGCTGGCAAGGTTGAATGACTTCAGGTCCTCTGAGGACAGGCACTCCAGCTGTAGCTCTTATTCCCCCAAGTGTGTTTCCAGGTGGATGTTCCGAGGTGCATCCCTAGGCCCTCTACAAACACAAGCTGCTCACTGCCTCTTCACCTGCCTCAACTCCAGCCTGTGGTCATGGCAGCAAAACCAGGCTGTTCCCAGCCAGAGCCCAGAGCCCTGCTCCCGCAGGACGCTCTTGCCAGCACCTTCCAGGCCTCTCTGCTGTGCACACAGCGCTTTTCATGCCCGCTCCCAACAGGCTCTGGAAGGCAGAGCACAACCTGGCTGGCTCTACCACCAGCACAGCCGAAACACAGGCAGAGGAAGAAGCAGCAGGGGTTGTTTTGCAGCCATACCCAGGAGAAACCGGAAGGGTGCCCTCCCTCTGCTCTCACTTGGTTGCCTTTCTGACTGCCTCTGAGGCTGGGGCTGCCATTCCTGGGTTCTGGGGACCAGAACCACACCTGGGATCCCGGCACTGCCTGACAGCGCTCCAGGCTCTGGCACAGTCTGAGTCTCGGGTACTGTGCTGCTGCTTCATTTGCTCTTAGGCACAGCCAAAGCTCTCTGTTAAGCCCAGATAGTCTCTGGTTCTGCCCTCTCCAGGGATTGCAGCTCCCTGCCCAGGCATTGCAGCTCGCTCGGCCAGCCCCTGCTGACTGCCCACTGCCCTCATTCACACTCAAGGAGGTCTGAGATGAAATCAGAGCACCAAGACAAGGATAAGAAAGGAGGGCCCTCGCCACCCACAGGGGAGCCAATGTTTGAGATCATCCCCAAGTCCCTGATGTACGAAAGCCTCTGCAATCTGCACAAAGACATTGTACGACAGGGACGTGAGGCTTATACAACCTGGTTACACCGGGTCTGGGACCTTATGGGTACAGGCATGCAACTGGATGGTGGTGAGGCAAGGAATTTGGGACCCTTGACCCAGGACTCAGGTATTTATCAGAATTTTGTAAGGGAGCCAGGCTCCCTTTTCCTCTGGGAGTGGCTTTTAATGAGTGTCAGAGAAAGGTTTGTCCACAAGGAGAGAATGCAGGAGCACCACCACAGAATGAGCTGGAAGACCCTTGAGGAAGGGATCCAACAGCTGAGAAAAGTGGCAGTATTGGAGGTACTCTTTGGGAGGGATGGACAGCATGATAATGACCCTGGCAAGGTCAGGTGCACAGGGCAAATGCCGTGGAATCTGGCAAATCTAGGGCCATGTCAATACACCACCTTCATTGCAACGATTAATGCTGATACCAGCCGAGAGACAGTGGGTTCTGCTGCAAACAAGTTTAGAAATTGTGAGAGAATGATCAATGGCCCGATGCAGGCTCATGTCTCTGCTGTGATCAAGGAACTCAAAGAGGAGTTTAAAGAGAAGATGAGGAAGATGAAGGAGGAGGTGAGGAAGATCAATGCAGCACCAGTGCAAGTCACAGGCCCAATAGTCAGAGCCCAATACGCCCAGCTAGAGAGAGAGGATACACCCCACAAACTTACTTGTGGGGGTTTTTTTGCATGGGGAAGACATGGGAAGGAGAGATGGGAAACCCACTTCTGTCCTGGCAGTGAGGGTGCATCCACTCAAGGAGGGAAACACTAACCGAGGGAATTCCAGTAAAGTGAAGGTAGCCTCAGCCTCCCCTGACCGAGCAGCCGGGTATGATCTGTCAGATCCCCTTGAAGGTACCACTAGTATGTATGCCTAGGAAAGAAATAATAACCAGGGTTAGAGGGGCCCTGCCTCTAGCCAGAGAGAGTCACCGGAAAATCAGGTCTTCTGGATGGTGTGGATGCAATGGCCACAGGCATATGATGCCTTAGTTGATACTGGTGCGCAGTGTACCCTGCTACCATCAGGACATTTGGGGCAGAACCTGTTTCCATTGCCGGGGTGACAGGGGGATCGCAGCAATTGGCCCTGTTGGGAGCCGAGGTGAGCCTGACTGGGAAGGAGTGGCAGAAACATCCTATTGTGACTGGCCCAGAGGCCCCGTGTGTTCTGGGCATAGACTTCCTCCGGAATGGCTGTTACAAAGACCCAAAGGGACTCAGGAGGGCTTTTGGCATAGCTGCTGTAGAGGCAGAGGACATTAAGCAGTTGAACACCTTGCCTGGACTATCAGAAAACCCATCTGCAGTAGGACTCCTGAGGGTGGAAGAGCAGCAAGTACCAATTGCCGCCTCGACAGTGCACGACCGGCAGTATCGGACAAATCGAGGTGCTGTGATCCCCAACCACAGAATGATCCGTGAGCTGGAGAGCCAAGGGGTGTTCAGCAAAACCCCACCCTTGAAGAGCCCCACTTGGCCTGTGTGCAAGTCTGGCAGAGAATGGAGATTGCCTGTGCATTATTGTGCCGTGAATGAAGTGGCTCCACTGCTGAGCGCTGCTGTGCCGGACATGCTGGAATTCCAGCACGAGCTGGAGTCCAAGGCAGCAAAGTGGTACGCCACTATTGACATTGCCAAGGTGTTTTTCTCCATTCCTCTGGCAGCAGAATGCAGGCCTCAGTTTGCTTTCACTTGGAGGGGCGTTCAGTACACCTGGAACTGACTGCCCCAGGGGTGGAAGCGCAGCCCCACCATCTGCCATGGACTGATCCAGGCTGCACTGGAAAAGGGTGAAGCTCCAGAACACCTGCAGTACATCGATGGTATCATTGTGTGGGGGAACACGGCAATGGAAGTATTTGAGTAAGGACAGCAGATCATCCAGATTCTGCTGAGAGCCAGCTTCACCATCAAGAAGAGCAAAGTCAAAGGACCTGCCCGAGAGATCCAGTTCCTGGGAGCAAAGTTGCAAGACGGATAGTGTCACATTCCCACTGAGGCCACCAATAAGATCACTGCAGTGTCCCCACCAACCAGCAAGAAGGACACACAAGCTTTCCTATGCGCCATTGGCTTTTGGAGAATGCCCATTCCCGAGTACAACCAGACTGTGAGCCTTCTCTACCTGGTCACCCACAAGAAGAACGATTTTCACTGGGGCCCTGCGCAGCAGCAAGCCTTTGCCCAGATCAAGCAGGAGATCGCTCATGCTGTAGCCCTTGGCCCAGTCAGGACAGGACCAGAGGTGAAGAATATGTTCTACTCTGCAGCCAGGAGCAATGGTTTGTCCTGGAGCCTTTGGCAGGAGGAGCCTGGGGAGACTCGAGGCTGACCACTGGGATTCCGGAGCTGAAGTTACAGAGGGTCTGAAGCCGACTACACTCCTACAGAGAAGGAAATCTTGGCCGCCTATGAAAGAGTTCAAGCCACCTTGGAGGTGATTGTCATGGAAACACAACTCCTCCTGGCACCCTGACTGCCGGTGCTGGGGTGGATGTTTAAAGGAAAAGTTTCCTCTCCCACCATGCCACTGACACCACATGGAACAAAAGGATTGTTCTGCTGTCCTTCATAAGAGTAAATGTTGTTCTGTTCTCCTGTCCTTGTCACTGTGCTCACCCTGCATCAGGTGTGTCTGCAAGCCCTCCAACCTCTGGGTTTGGGGTGGGCAAGTGTTCCTGAGGGAACAGGGATGGGTCAGCTGGGCTGGACTGACCCAAGGGATGTTCCATTCCATGTGACACCATGATCAGCAATCAACTGAGAGAACTGGGTGACAAGGGGGGTAGGGGATTAATTTCTGTTTGAAGATATTTTTCTTTCAAAACAGCACCTACACATACAGAATCTTATCCTGCCACAAGGTTGTCAAACATTTTCTGCTGATAGGCAATTTCCTGTGGATTAGCTTTTCTTCTGTTAGTGCTTTTTTTAGTTGGGTTTGGAAGGTTTTTTTGGTCGGTTTTGTTTTTTTCCCTGTTGAACTGCCTTTCTTCTGATGCATAAGTTTTTTCTCCCTTTCCTTGTGCCTTGCTTGGCACCTGATGGCAAGACAAATTTACCCAACTCAGTCATCTTGCCCAGTTATGTTTAGCAGTCACCATTACTAGATGAGTTCAGTCACAGACTCCCTGCAATTTGGCAGCATCCACCAAGAATTGAAAGTGCATTTCATGTCCTTGTAGAGATAATAGAAATAATCCACAGTGGTGGTCAAGGGCTGGTCACTGAGGGATGTCAGCAGGGCGTGGCTGCCAAGAACACTGTACCATGGATGACATTTGAGCCTCATTGTTCAGCCAAATTCCCACCCACCCCATGTTCCACTCCTTCAACCCGGGTCTCTCCAGTCTGGCTCTGAGGAGACCACAGCAGACCCTGTCACAGGCCTGCTGAAGCCTGTGCACACAACATCCCCTTCTTTTCCCTCCCACGTGGGTTCTGCAGTCCCTGCCTTGTCCTGCCAGTGCCTGGAATGGCTGCAGGAGGATTTGCCACATCCCCTTCCCTGCTGAGCCTGACCAGTCCGTGACTCTCCCAGTCCCCCTCCCTGCCCAGACTGGTTCCATGTCTGCCCTTCCCAAGTGCCCAGGACCCTCTGGGATGGCTCTGGCCTTTCCAGGGAGTTTGAGAGAGGTGCCACAGTGACGCTGCCCAGCCTTCTCAACAGGCCTGACACCAAAGGCCTTTTCCACATCCCTCAGTCCCAGATCAGTGGCCAGAACACAGCACAGCTCTGTCCAGGTCCTCAGGGTGGTTCAGAAGGGAGGCAGCAGGGCTTTCTCCCCACAGACCCTCACTCCATCCAATGTCTCTCTGTGCAGTCCATGGCTGCCCTGAGCATTTTTTCCTGGAGCCTCCCTGCCCAGGATGTTTGTCTCTATGCTGTCCTAACCACCGCCCAGCAAAGAATTCAGGTGCTTTCCCAGAGGAGGTTACTCTCAGAGTAAAATGGCCTCAAGGCACTTTTTGTGCCACTGGAAGTGTGCCACCCCCCTGAGTGCTGCTGATGGTGTTTGTGCTCACTCAGGTTCATCTCCCCACACACACACGATGCACTGCTAAAATCTCCCCAGTACACAACAAACATGGCCTGCTGGCCTGGTCACTTGGTGTCCCTCCATGCAGGGACAAACAACCTCCTGCAGGTGGGGGAGAGGCCAGTGCTGGCAATGGTGGTTGCAGGGGCTGGTGTGGGACAATTGTCATGGGGCACCTTCCCAGGCTGTCCCCAGAACAAAGACACAGCCCAGGCCCTGCTCTGCTCCTCCATCAGGTCCATGCCAGGAGCTCTGGCTGTGCCAGGACACTGCTGTGTGCCCCCCTGCACACTCGCCCTCTGCCCAGGCACTGGGCTTTGCTGTGCCAGGGCATTCCTGGAGCACATTGCTGACAGCAGCTCTGGAGGAGAGCAAAGCCTTCCTGCCCTGCCCTCAGGAGATGCCCTTTGCTGATGGAGCTGCTGTGCTGGAGCCCAGCTGTGTCCCAGCAGTGCCCACGGCCTGTCCCTGCCTGTGGTAACAGCACGGACACGCAGCAGGACAGTGACCAAGCTGCCAGAGCACTGCGGCCTTACAGCCACAGCAGGGCTGGGAAGGGGAGGGTGGAGTTGGGAAGGGCAGCTCCAAAAGGACCAGTCCCTGCTGCTCCCTGGCAGTGCTGCTCTGCTGGAGCTCTCTTCCTCTTCTCCCCTCTAACTTCATGCAGGCCTCAGACTGGAATCCCAGATAAAACAGGCACTGCAGGGTAGTTTATTTTGTTCCAATGTAGCGATAGCACAAACCGTGGTGTACAGAGCTTATGGGTCACATCCAAGAGGCAGACAGTGACTTAGATGGTGGGGGTTAAAATATGTTATTGATGATAATTTATGAGCGAAAAACCCACTGAGCATTACCCAAGGGCCTGCTGTCCTTGGCCCCTGCACGCTCATCCAAGCTGAGATGGACACTGATGGTTTCTGTGCCAGGCTCTCCCAGCCCAGCCCAGCTCCCTGCAAGCTCTGCCAGCTGCCCTGAGCTCTGGGCAGCACCAAGGGCCTCTCCCCAGCACAGCCCAGCCGGCTCTGGCCCCACAGCTCTGCTCAGGCCAGGCTGCTCTGGGAATGGAGCAGCTGAGGAATGGAGTCACATCCAGGGGTGTCCCCAGGGCTCAGCACTGGGGCCAGGTCAAATCTCTTTATTGCTGATCTGGACGAGGCCATCGAGGGCACCCTCAGTCAGTTCCAGGTGAGCCCAGGCTGGGTGGGAGTGTGGCTGTGCTGGAGGGCAGGAAGCTCTGCAGAGGGATCTGGACAGGCTGGAGCCATGGGCCCAGGACAATGGGATGAGGTTCACCAAGGCCAAGGGCCGGGTCCTGCCCTGGGCTCACAACCACCCCAAATCCCTGGCTGTGCCCTGGCCCTGATCCCCCAGCCTGTCCTGTTTCCTTCATCCCTACATTGCCTTGGACTTTCTGGGACAAGGGAGCTCTGCTCTGGGGATGGAGGGAGCTCCAAGTGCCACCACTGGAGTGGGAACCACAACTCATCAGGTTTGTGTCCTTTGGGGTCAGGAACTGGTGAGACTCAGAGTCACAGAAAGTTTCTCTTCATGGCCAACAGACCACAGTTGAACAGGACATAATTTAATAGCAATCGCACTCATCCTTGAGCTATGTGCAACATCCTAGCAATGTCTGATGAGTCCATCATTCACAGGTGATTTCCATACTAAAACTGATTTTAGACAGACGTGGTTCTGTTTGATAGATATAAACCGAATTAAGTTTTTGTATCAGGATGCTCGTCCTGGAGTGGGGGAAAAACAGCTCAAACAATTCCTGGTTTGCAAAGCTGTCAGTGGTGGATGAAGAAGAAAGGTCAAGCTGCTTTCGGTGTTGAGGAAATGCTAAAACCAGCCTGGCTCATTTAATCTCCTCCTGGCCTGGCTGATCTCCCCTCTTTCCCCTTCCACCCATTGGCTTTTGTCTCCCACCAGGCTGCCCGGTGAAGAGCCTGGCTCTGTGTTCTCCATCCCCTCCTCGCTGGCACTGCCAGGCTGGCATGAGGAGCCCCTCAGCATTCCCTGCTCCGGGCTGGACAAGCCCAGCTCCCTCAGCCTCGGCTCACAGCCCAAGGGCTCCAGCCCCACCTTGGAGGCCCTTCCCTAACCCTGCTCCAGCTGCCAGACATCTTTCCTGTCCTGGGGAACCCAACCCAGGACAAAGGGACCTGGATAATCCACGTCCTTGATGTCCTGGTCACACAGCCCTGGCCCCTTGTTCCCATGTCAGGCTCTGGGGTGGATCCTGTAGAACATACTTTGGTGGAGGTTCAGTGGGATGCCAGGGGACAGGGACCCTGCTGGGCATGAACAGCATTGGACTTGTTGGGAGAAACTGTGAGGGGGAGCTGGGGCAGAGTGAGCAGCCCAGTGACCTCACAGGGCCCTCCTGGGATGTCACACAGCCCCTCTGAGATGTCACAGCCCATTCTGTAATGTCACACAGCTGGTCTCTGATGTCACAGCCAATACTGTGATGTCACAGCCAGCTCTGTGATGTCACAGAGACAGTCTTTGATGCCGTAGCTGCTCGATGACCTCACATAACCCACTCTGTGATGTCATAGCCCACTCTGTGACCTCATGTTACCAGATGATAAATTGTCTCCACCAGCTGAGCTGACGCCTGGAGCTTGTTCTCCAAAACCCCAGGCCCATGGAAACCACACAATGCCCATTGTGGGAGAAGGGGAACTGGAAGTTCACCAGCCTCAGTGTCCTGCCAGCTCAGCCAGGCCCACGGGAACATTGGGGTCCACGACCACCAGGGACCACCAGAGAGACCCCCAGGACAGAAGAACACATGGGTAAAGGGGAGGGGAAATATGTTAATGATTCTGGGGAAATGATTATCAGATGTGTGTTTAGTCCAGGACAATCAATGAATATGTGTGCAAAATACAGAACATGAACAGAAACTTTCCTGCACTCAGCATGCTCGGCTTTGGGAGGAGCGATACCCTGTGCATCCAGCTGAATAAAGAATGCTGCTTCTTAATGCTGCTCTGGTGTTAAGGAGTTTTCTGTTTTACCGAATTTTTGGTAACACTCCACTCCCAAGGAAAGCTCTGTCTCCTGCTGTTCACAAACAGAGAAGGGCTGGTGGCAGATGTGGGGGTCAGAGGCTGCCTGGGGCACAGGGACCATGAAATAATCAAGTTTTCAATGATCTGTGAAAGGAGGGGCAGCAACAAAACTTCCACACTGGAATTAGGAAGGGCAGACTTTGGCCTATTTAGGATGTAGATATGGGGAGTACCAAATCAGGTACTGATTTTTTAAAGGGGAACAGCCCTGAAAAGCAAAGGGGTCCAGGGAGGACGGACACATACACATTTCCAGAAAGTAATCTTAAGGAGGAAGGAGCAGCCTGTCCCAGTGTGGGAAAAAATGAGCTGGTGAGGAAAATGACTGCCCTGACTGCCCATGGAGCTTTTGTGGGAATTCAGGGGAAAGAAGAGGGTGCATTAAGTTTGGACAGAAGGTCAGGGAACTTAGCAAGTGTTTTAGGATGTTGTTACGTCATGCAGAAAAAAAAAGGAAAGAGGTGAAATGTCAATAAGAGATTATTCTGGCCACTTCTGTGAAAAATAATAAAAAAATGTGTCTATGAATAAATTCATAGCAAAACGTGGGATAAGGAGAACCTCTACACTTTATTTGATGCAGTGGAAAACATAGTAACTAAACATAAAGAAAAGCCAAACTTCTTAACAGCTTGTTTGTATCAATTTTCAATATATGGACAGGTTGTCCTCAGGACAAGTTTTCTCCTGAGCTGGCAGATGGGCACAGGGAGCAGAACAGCCCCCTGTAATCCAGGAGGAAGCAGCTGGTGACCTGCTGAGCCACTTGGATGCTCACAGGTGTATGGGATGGGATAGGATCCATCCTAGGGGGATGAGGGAGCTGGTGGATGAGCTCCCCAAGCTGCTCCCCATCATTTACCATCAGTCCTGGCTCACCAGGGAGGTCTCAGAGCACTGGAGGTGCCAGTGTGAGCCCATCCCCAGGAAGGGCTGGAAGGAGGATCTGGGGAACTCCAGGCCTGTCAGCCTGACCTCGGTGCCTGGCAAGGTTATGGAACAGATCACCTTGAGTGCCACCACAGGGCACCCACAGGATGGCCGAGGGGTCAGAGCCAGCCAGTGTGGATTTAAGAGGGGCAGGTCCTCACTGAGCACCCTGATCTCCTTTTATAACCAGGTGACCCACCTGTGGATGTGGGAAAGGCTGTGGATGTGTCCATCTGGACTTCAGCAAAGCCTTGGACACTGTATCTGACAGCATTCCCTGGAAAAGCTGCAGCCCACAGCTTGGGCAGGTTCCCTCCTGGCTGGGAGATGGAAGAGCTGGCTGGAGGCTGGGCCCAGAGAGGGGTGGGGATGGTGCTGCACCCAGCTGGTGTCCAGTCCCTGGTGCTGTCCCCAGGGATCTGTGTTGGGCCCAGCCCTGTTTAACATCTTCACCGATGATCTGGGGGAGGCGATCAAGCCCACCATCACCAAATTTGCAGGTGACACCAAGCTGGGTGTGAGTGTGGATCTGCTGGAGGGCAGGACAAGAAGACACAGCCTTCAGCTGCACCAGGGGAGGTTTAGGCTGGACAAGAGGAAGAAGTTCTTCACAGAAAGGCTGAGTGGGCACTGGAATGGGCAGGCCAGGGGGGAGGTGGCAGAGTCACTGTCCCTCTCCAGTGGCATTCAGTGGCATTTCTGGGTGACAAGGCGGTATTAGGGCATTGGTTGGACTTGATGATCCCAAAGGTCTTTTCCAGCCTATTTGATTCTGTCATTCTGTGATGATTGGGACACTCTGGAGCCATTGTGACCCTGCAGGGCCTGGTGGAACTAAGAGGACCATGGTGACACTGTGCAGCCCCATAGAACCAGGGCTCCATTGTGGTGCTCTGGGGCCCAATGGAACCAGGGAGTCCCCGTGACACTGGGTCCTGGTGGAACCACAGAGGCCATGGTGACACTGCAGGGCCTCGTGTAACCGAGGGGTTTCACCATTGTGACACTGCGAAACCAAGGAGAGCTTTGGGAGAGTCCAGGGCCCAGTGGAACCAAGAGGCCGTTCTGACACTGCGGGGCCTCGTGGAACCAAGGGGACATTGTGACACTGCAGGACCTTGTGTAACCAAGGGGCCACTGTGACACTCTGGGGCCTCCAGGAATCTGGAAGGCCGTTGTGACACTGTGTGGCCTCGTGGAAACAAGGAGTTCATTGTGACACTGAGGGGACTTGTGGAACCACAGAGAGCATTGTGACAGTGTGGGACCTCATGTGACCATGGGGCCTTTGTGACACCCTGGGGCCCCATGGAACCAAGGGGCCACTGTGAAACTGCGGCACCAACGAGAACATTGTGACACTGTGAAGCCCCATGGAACCAAGGAGTCCATTGTCACATTTTGGGGCCCCATGGAACCAAGGAGACCAGTGTGACAGTGCAGGGCCTGGTGTAACCAAAGGGACATTGTGACACTGAGGGGACCCATGGAATCAAGGACATCTTTGCAGATGACACCAAGCTGGATGTGGGTGTGGATCTGCTGGAGGGTAGGAGGGCTCTGCACAGGGCCCTGGACAGGCTGGATCCAGGGCCCAAACCCAACAAGGTGAGGTTTAACAAGTCCAAGTGCTAGGACCTGCACTTTGGCCACAAAAACCCCTGCAGTGCTACAGGCTGGGGACAGAGTGGCTGGACAGCAGCCAGGCAGAAAGGAACCTGCAGGGACTGATGGACAGCAGGCTGGACATGAGCCAGCAGTGTGCCCAGGTGGCCAAGAAGGCCAATGGCTCCTGGCCTGGATCAGGAATGGTGTGGCCAGCAGGACCAGAGCTGCTGTGCCAGCACTGATCTGCCCCCAGCTCTGCACACAGACATTGCTGCTGCAGCTCCAGAGAAGGCAACAAAAGGGCATCTCTGCAGAAAACTGCTGGGAGATCCTTTAGTTCCTTGAAAGCCACCGAGAGTGCAGCCCCTCATTGACACAGTCTGTGGGCACAGGGAAGATGGAGAGAATAAAATGTGAAATGGCACAAAAGATCACATGTATTGTGGATAATATGAAAAAAGTAAAAGAAAAAACTCCCCACAACTCAACCAACAAAAAGTATCAAAGATGACATTTATTACAATGATTTGCAGAAATTGGCCAGCAGTTTAATGTTCCTGAAACCATCCAGTCATCATTCTCCTCACTTCATCCTTGAGCTCTTGGTTCCTGAGGCTGTAGATCAGGGGATTCAGGGCTGAAGGCACCACTGAGTACAGAACTGACAGGACCAGATCCAGGGATGGGGAGGACATCGAGGGAGGCTTCAGATAGTAAAATATACCAGTACTGAAGAATAGGGAGACCACAGCCAGGTGAGGGAGGCAGGTGGAAAAGGCTTTGTGCCGTCCCTGCTCAGAGGGGATCCTCAGCACTGCCCTGAAGATCTGCACATAGGAGAAAACAATGAACACAAAACATCCAAGTCCTAAAGAGGCACTAACTGCAATGAGCCCAAGCTGCCTGAGATAGGATTTGGAGCAGGAGAGTTTGAGGATCTGTGGGATTTCACAGAAGAACTTGTCCACGGCATTGCCATGGCAGAGGGGCAGGGAAAATATATTGGCCGTGTGCAGCAGAGCATTGAGAAAGGCACTGGCCCAGGCAGCTGCTGCCATGTGGGCACAAGCTCTGCTGCCCAGGAGGGTCCCGTAGTGCAGAGGTTTGCAGATGGACACGTAGCGGTCGTAGCACATGATGGTCAGGAGATAAAACTCTGCAGAGATGAAAAAGACAAAAAAATAGAGCTGTGCAGCACATCCAGGGTAGGAGATGGTGCTGGTGTCCCAGAGGGAATTGTGCATGGCTTTGGGGACAGTGGTGCAGATGGAGCCCAGGTCGCTGAGGGCCAGGTTGAGCAGGAAGAAGAACATGGGTGTGTGCAGGTGGTGGCCGCAGGCTACGGCGCTGATGATGAGGCCGTTGCCCAGGAGGGCAGCCAGGGAGATGCCCAGGAAGAGGCAGAAGTGCAGGAGCTGCAGCTGCCGCGTGTCTGCCAATGCCAGCAGGAGGAAGTGGCTGATGGAGCTGCTGTTGGACATTTGCTGTGGCTGCACATGGGCACCTGTTCATGGAGAAAGGACAGGGACAAGTCAGGAGAGGCTGCTTGGAGCCAAACCTGGGCCATTCCCTGCAGACTGTCCTGCTGGGACTCACCCACCCTTGTTCCTGCTCTGGGAAAACCTTCACCCAGGTCCCTGCCTGAGCTCCAGTTGTGCTGACTGAGTGTGCCAGGAGCAGCCAGGCCTGTTTAAGGGGGCTCTCGAGGAGCCATCCCTGCCCTGCTGCCCTGGGTTTGTGGCCCTGTGGCAGAGGGACAAGGCTGGATATTCAGGATTTGTCAGGGGAATCACTCCTACTGCAGAAAGGGTTGGTACCATCTGCACTCATACTTCTAAGGGAAATAGCAGGAGTTAGTTTTAAGAATTGATTTCCTACCCACACACCATTCCTGTCTCTCTGAGGTCAGAAATCCCCAGCATTCCTGCTGCACTCAGAGTTTGCCACTGAGAGATGTGAGAGGCAAAGGATTCCCTGTGGCTGAGGGCAGGTGAGGGGCTGGATGGGCTTGTTCCCCCAGCACTGCTCTGTTCAGCCCCCTCTCCTTCCCTGAGCATCTCCCTGGGCCTGGACATTCCCTCCTGAGAGGTGCCTTGTCCCTGCCAGCGCTCACAGAGCCCATCCCACCCTGTGTGCCCTCGGCCCGGCCCTACAGAAACCTGCCTGTGTGCAGGGCCCTGGCTGGGGCAGGCTCTGTGTGCAGCTGGGCAAGGGCAGCTCAGGAGAGCCCTGCTGGGCCCTGCAGAGGTGATGCTGCTGCTGTCCAGGGCTGAGGAGTGGCTGAAGGCCCTTTGGGAGGCTCCCAGCAGAGAGACTGACCACCCAAAGTCACAGTTCCGGAGTCTCTGTAAATGTTCAAACATTCCTTTGATGATCCTGTGTGTCCCTTTCAACTCAGAATGTTCTGTCATTCTGGGATTTCAATTCCTGTTCTGCTTCTCTCATCCCCCTTGCCACAGTGTTAGAACAGTAAAAATCAGACCTTTATTGGAAGCTTCCAGGCGTCCCAGTTGAAATGGAGCATACCCAGCCCCTGATGTAAACAATTTCTTAAGGTCGATTAATTAGGATATTTAACAGGAACATCCAATAGGAGATTCAGTTGCTCCAGTAACACACCCCTGGCTCAACCCATTGGAGTAGGTCCAAGGGCTTCTTTGCCTGAGTTTTTGTTATCTCTGTTCACATTCAAAAACCAAAATGTTCTTCTTGTAGGTCCACCTCCTGATAATAAGACTACATAGTATTTAAAAATATATTTAGACAGCTTATTGTTCTAAAATATAAGCGAAAGGAAAGGAAACGTACTAGAGTTAATTAAGGATTATAATTTTTTCATGTATATAATAGTAGGTAAATAGAGTTAATTAAGGGTTTAATGGAGTCAGGTAAGGGTTATAGATTTATAACTTTATAATAGCAATTTACAGAGCTATGAATAGATGAAAAATATATAAAGAGCAAAAATCTTTTTGTCACAGACCCAAATTTGCCATCCAGCTCCAAGCAGGAAATTGAAAACACTCTCAGGAAAGCCCCTAACCTTTACAGCAATCCCAGGCTTACCTTCTTTGGGAAGTGCCCTCCAGAGCTGTGCCCAGGCTGGTCTGGAGCTGGGAGCAGCCCTGCCCCACCCAGCCCCTCTCAGCAGCAGCACCTGCCCTGCTCAGGGTGGCTCCTTCCCCCCACAGCTCCTGGCCAGCGCTGGGAGCAGCTCCAGGGCCGGCTGAGAGCTGTCCCTGGCAGGCAGCAGAGTCCCTGGCCCAGCACAGCGCCCTGGGCTGCAGGACCCTGCTCTGCAGGACAGCCCTGGGCACCCCTGGCTGCTCTGCACAGGAGATGAGCAGAGAATGCACTCACAGGGTCTGTGGGCATTGGGATGTTCCAGCTTTAGGAGATCGCTCCAGGAGCTGCAGCTGCATTGTCCTGCAGCCAGAGGTTCCTGTGCCAAGGGCTGGCAGTGATTCTGCCCCAGGCACTTCTCAGCCCCTTCCCAGCCCTGACTGATTGAAGCTCTCTGTGCCTCTGTGCTGTGCCCAGGCTGGCTGCAGGCAGTGCCCCAGCCCTGCTGGGCTGGGAGAAGAGCTGCTCAGCAAGAGAAATGTGCTTTTGAAGCTCTGCTTGGTTACCAGGATCACCCTCTGTGCCAGGAGCCCGGCCCAGCTCAGCAGCACAGACACAGCACAAGGACTTTAATGACCCTCTGGGGCTTTGTGCTCAGGCCCTGAACATCAGGTCCTGAGAGGGAGCTGCAGAAACCTCTCCAGAACTCCAAGTCAGAATCCAACTCCAAAGTTTCTGGGACTTTTAATGGGTCCCACTGAGGGACATGACTGAGAAAGTGTCCCCAGGCCCCAGGCAGAGCAGAGAACTGGAGGCACTGATGACAGGTGGGGACAAAGAGAAGCCAAGTCTTGGTACCCTGGGGCACAGCAGGGTCTGTGCCACCAAGGGCTGGGAGGAGACACCTTGTCCTGAGGCCCTGGGGCCTCCTGGCACAGCCCCAGCCAGGCTGGGCACTGTCACCCCCTGGTCCTGCCCTCAGCATCCCCCCCCAGCCCACATCCCATTGGCCTCAAGGATCTGCTGGAAGGAGTCCCTGGGGAGCCTTGGTCAGGAATGGCCCTGGGGGCTCCTTCATGCTCCCAGGGACTGCAGGTTTTTCAAAGGACTTTGGCTTTAGCTTTTGCCTTGGAGTCTCTGAGAGCTTTGTGCAATCCTGGCCTCCAATTATCTGCTGTAATTAGTCCCTGGAGAGGCTTTGTCAGGAACAACACTCAGTGGGGCTCATTAATGCTTCAAGGTACTTCAGTTCTTTTAAGGTACTTGGTGTTTCTCTTTTGATCCAGACTCTGAGAGGTTTGTGCAATCATGGCCCCAATTATCTGCTTTAACGAGTCCCTGGAGGGCTTTGTACTAACACTCAGTGGGGCTCATTAATACTCTGAGATACTCAACTTTTTCCAGGTACTTTGGATTTTCTTTTCCACACTGAGAGGTTTTTGTGCCATTTTGAGTCTCTGAGAGGTTTTTGTGCCATCCTGGCCTTCAGTTCTCTCCTCCAAGGAGTCCATGAGGAGCCTCTGTTGGGGATAGACCTCAGTGGGATCTATTAATGCATTGAGACATTTTGGGTGTTTGCTCTTGATTTTAACTCCTGGGCAGGTTTGTGCAATCTCCTCTCAGGCCCTGAGGTTCCAGGGCTCAGCTCCAAATGCACCACGGGGCTCATTAGGATCAAGCAAGTCCTGACAAACCATGGCTCTGCCTTGATTTCCCTCTGCTCTCGTGCTGTTCATCAGGAAGTTTCTGTAGTGGTTTTGGTTCATCAATTTTGAGATTTCTTGGGCAATGCATCAATTATTATGGTGGGTTTAGTGATGTCTAATTACCAGTGCACACAAAATAATATAGTTACTCATTTCCTGCTGTGAGGTAGGATAAGGAGAAAGGGAAAGTGGGATCAAAACTTTAAAAGAGCATAAAGAAAAGTTTATTAGCAGTAACTAAAAGGAAGAGTAATAAGAATCAGCACAAAACTTTCAGAATACTCTTCTCGCCACAAATTTTTCTTCCTTATTGACAATGTAAGGAGACAAAACCTAAAATTTTCAGTCAGTTTACCACCTCTAGAATAGTCCTGCTTCACGTCACTTCGGGAGAGGAGTCTCTTTTTCTTGCTATGGAGACTTCTCCATAACGAAACAGTTCTCTTGTGGCTCTCAAGTTCCATGAATAGCAGCCACTCGGAAAAAGTGTAATAGTGAAATCCCTGCCATTTTTTCACAGCTTTTCCCACAGCTGTGTTTATGGGCCATGTCAGCTTATGGGGTATTAGTTTAAAGATGAGTTGTTCAAGACCAGAGGTCCTCTTCAACTGCTTCTGAAATCATCTCTGGGAACAGAGGTCTTCTTCTCTCCCTCGTGCACAGGGTCTCATCACTCTTCTCTCTTTCTCTGTTCAAACTTCTCATGGGATCTCAGCTACTTCAACATTTGCTTACTTTAGCATGGAGGCCTTTGCTGAAACAAGTCATCTCCCCATACTTTTCAATGCCTTATAGGGAAAAAGAGAGACTGATGTATCAATGACATCCTTCTCCACAGCTTTAGCAGAGGATTTCAGCCCCAAGATCAAGGCATCTCCTCATCCCTCCCACCTGGGACTCAACTTCCTCTTCAGTGACCTCGGTGTCTTCTGTGTGCCTGCCCTGTGTCCTTTTCTCTCACTGGAGGGAGGATGGCAGCACTGGAAGAGTCAATATCTGCCTGGGGCTGCAGATGGTTCCGTGAGCTCGGCCGGGCTCAGTGGCCAATTCTAATTTTGGCCATGGTTCCTGGACATGAAGACCAGTTCTTTTCCATAGGAATGAAGGAACAGAGCCCCACTGTTTTAGGGGCAAATGAGAGGTCACCACCAGAGAACAAGGCCAGCCAGAGCTGCCAGATTCTGTTCTTAGAGATACTCTTGAATATAGGAAATTTTTTTAGGCAGAGTGTCAGTTTTGGCAATGGGCATCTGAAAAGACAGACGGTTCTTTTCCATACAAAGGAGAGCACGGAGCCCCATTGCTCCAGGAGCTGATGAGAGGCAGGCATTGACATCCCAAGATCAGCCAGACCTGTCAGGTGGCCCCTGGGAGGCCAAGCCAGCCAGACCTGGTCCATGTTCCCTCGGTTCCATGAGGCCCCACAGTGTCCCAATGGTCCCTTGCTTCCAGGAGGCCCTGAGGTGTCACAATGCCCCCTTGGTGACACCAGGCCCTGAAGGGTCGGAATGGTCTCCATGGTTCCATCAGGCCCCACAGAGCCATAATGGTCTCTGGGTCCATGAAGCCCCGCAGTGTCACCATGGCCCCTTGGTTCCATGGGCTCCAGTGGTGCCACAATGATCCCCTTGGTTCCATGAGGTGCCCACAGTGTCACAGTGATCTCCATGGGAAGGAAAGAACCGAGCCCCAGTGTGGCAGGGGCAGCCACCAGAGGCCAAGGCCAGCCAGGCTTGATGGTACTGGCAGATTTTGTCTGGGAGCAACCACTGGATATAGGGAATTTTAGAGGTGGAATCCCAATTTCAGACATGGACACCCGGAGTTAAATGATGGCTTTTTTGTCCAAAGGAAGGAAAGCACAGAACACCGGTGTTTGAGGGGCAGATGAAAGGCTGCCATCCGAGGTCTAGGCCAACCAGACCTCTTTGCCCTGGTAGCTTTTGTCTGAAAGCAACCCTTGGATATAGGGAATTTGGGAGGTGGAACCCCAATTTTGGCCATTTCTGTGTAGATAAGAAGGAGAGTTCTTTTCCATAGGAAGAAAAGCACAGAGACCATGTGTTTCAAAGGCAGAAGAAGAAAGAGGTGGCTCCTGGGAGGCTCAGCCAACCAGACCTGTTCTTCCTGGCAGGTTTTGTAATGGAGGAATTTTTGGATACATGGAATTTGGGAGGAGGAATCTCAATTTTGACCACGGTCACCTTGAGAAGGACAACTATTTACATTGGAAGGAAATCACCAAGCCCCAGTGTTTCAAAAGCAGATGAGATGCATCTCTCAAGAGGCCAAGGGCAGCCCGACCTGTCTGTCCTGGCAGCTTTCACTTGGGAGCATTCCTTGGATGTACGGAGTTTTGGAGGAGGAATCCCACTTTTGGCCATGGAACCCTGGAGGAGAAGGACAGTTCTCTCCCATAGGAAGAAAAGCCCAGAGCCCCAGTGCTTCAGGGGCAGATGAGAAGCAGCCCTCAACATGCCAAGGTCAGCTGGACCTGTCAGGTGGTCCCCAGGAGGCCCAGCCAGCCAGACCTGTTCCATGTTCCCTTGGTTCCATGAACCCCACAGTGTCACAATGGTCTCCTTGGTTCCATGAGTCCCTGGAGTGTCACAATGTTCCCGTTGCTTCTGCAGTGTCACAATGGCCCCGTGCTTCCATGAGGCCTTGCAATGTCACAATGGCTTCGTGGTTCCACAAAGCCCTGATGTGTCACAATGGCCCCTGGGCTCCGTGTGCCCTCGCTGTGTCACAGCGGCTCCTCTGTGATGCTGCAGGCTGCACAAGGTCACCATGGACCCTTGGTTCCTTGGGGTCTCTGAGTTCACAATGGTCTCCTTGATTCCATGAGGCAGCACAGTGTCACAATGGCCCCTTGGTTCCATGAGGTTCCGTAGTGTCACCGTGGTGTCCTTGGACCTGCATTGTCACAACTGACCTGTGGTAATCACATATCCTCTGAGCAGAGAGAGAGATCTCCCAGGATTTTCCTGAGAAGCTGTGAGAAGCTGTGAGAAAGCTCAGAGAAAAGAACGAGAAACAATTCTTATCTTCACTTGCTGCACCTGTTGTTGTGCACATGTGGAATGTGTTATGGAGATTTGTTTACCAAAGGGTGATTTCTAAATTGGCCAATGGTGATGGTGTTTGGATTTCAATTAACCAGTCTGGTCTGTCTGTATCAGACTGTCTGCAAGAGCGATGAGTGTTTCTTAGCAGTATAGTATAGGATAATGTAATAAAGTGATTGATCAGCCTTCTGGAATCATGGAGTCAGTGCTAATTATTACAGGCTGGGGACGCCCTGCTACGATAGTTATCTAAGTCAATCTTCCCTTACCTCTGAATGCTGAACAGAATAGGCTTAACAGGCATAGCAGGAACACCAACCACTGTAGACCCAAAGAGCTGGCTGAGGAGTTGGGAGAAAACTTCCCCTGGTGTCATTTCCTCACAGTAGGTACCATTATTAAAGTAATTCCAAACACATACAGTTAGCGTGTGGTAGCCTCGAATCTGTGTGCCCACCATCCAGTGGAAATTAAAAATCCATAAATCCCTCACCATATTAACCCATCAAACAAATTGATTATCAGCCAGATTTGCCATAGTTATAGGATGGGAAAAATGTAGCCACAACCATGTGCCACCCAAACCAAGGTAAGCTAGACCACATGGTGACACCTAACAAGGTTTCTATATCCAGTGCAACAAAAAAAAAAATTATGTTACTCAAGAATTGTTATTCTTATTTCAGCCTGTTTCTCTCAATGCCCTCAGGCTGCACATCGGGTGCCAAAACTGGTCTTGGTTTACAAGACAGGTGTCTGCTAGGGAAGGCAGCAAAAAGCCTCCTGTGGAATGGAGAATGTAAACCCCCTCCCTCCAAATTATTAGAATCATGAAATCAAGGGGCTCTCAGGCAGGCAAAGATATGGGAATAGGAATGTCAGCTCTTTCCTAGTGTGTATAACAAAGCAAACAAGCAGCAGCAGCTGCGGCACGAACAGCAAACAGAGCAGAGCCCAGTCCCGGCCTTTGGGCCGTGGCGCTTTCCCTGCGGTGCAGTTCCGGGCACAGCCAGCAGGGGCGCTGTGGCTCCCGGGGCAGGGCAGGTGCGCTGACCCCCACGCGGCTGCAGGGGGCGCTCCGGCCGGGCTCGGCAGCGCGGGGCCATGGCGGCTTTTCCGAAGGGGGAAGGGCTGGAGAGAGGCTTTGCTTCACAAACCCCGGGGCAGCCGGCTCCGGTGCCCCAGCAGGACTCTCAGAAAGCAGTCAGCTCGGTGCCCCAGCAGCACTGGCAAAAAGCAGTCAGCTGGGCTGGCAGGATGTCTCGGCAGGCCCGGGGTGAGGGGCTCCAAGCAGGGCAGGGAGAGACCAGCTCAGGATCCTGGACACCAGAGCAGACAGGGATAGGTCTCTTTTTTAGTGGGGCAGGTGTAAATAAGGTCCCAGTTTAGTGGCTGTTCTCACGAGCAGAGGCTCATCCCAGGACAGAAGAAACAGCTCTGGCACAGGCTCTGGCAGCAGCAGTGGAAACTCCCATCTCCAAGAGCAGCAGCTCCTCCCAAAATAAGGGATCAGCCGATAAACATCAGCCAATGATAAGGAACAAACAGAAAGGAAAAACCCAACCCCCAACACTGGTTTATAATTCCTAATGCTAAGGGAGAATTGTATAAAGTTTTAATTCCACCTTTATAATTGTTTACATACGAGCTCTTGAATTGTCAGGGGTAGGGATTGGAACCTGCTGCTCCAAGGCTCCTCTCACAAAAAGAGGCTTAGAAAGGCTGGCGGTCCTTGGAGGTATTTGGGGATCTATAGGGGCTATTGGGGGTCCTTTCTGTGCCTCCTGACCTGACAGGAGCTTCTCTAATAAACTTTAGCTAAAGCTCCCAGTCTGCCCATGACAGGAGCCACTGTGAGTGCCTGTGACATCCCGGCTCTTTGGCAGCCTGGGGACACTTAGAAAGTCCCCATGAAACCCCTCTAAGGACCTGTCAAAATATCTGAACCTTAATATGCAAACTGTCGGCTCTTAACTGAAAGGTTGGTGGTCCAAGCCCAGCCAGGGATGCCATTTATGTCAGAATCTGTGGTATTTAAATGATCCCAAAATTGCAGAAATTCGCTGTCTTTGAGCCCCGCTGCCAAAGAAGAAGCCATAATTCATCTGTGCTGGTTTTCAAGGTTGTTTATTCTTGCTTATCTATAACATGTTCTGTCTGACCTGAAGTAGGCCTTTCTTGCGGGGCAGTGTGCAGGGCTCTGCCCCTCAGTGGAAGTTACAAACATTATATACCAGAAACTACCTGTGCTATATTTACAATAATGTGCCAATACCTACCACCTCTGTTGAACAATGTGTCCCCAGCCTAAACCAACAGAAAAATGCCAACACTACAGTGAAACATGGAAGGCATGAAGAAGACGAAAAAGGACAGGACACACACTATTTCCTCCATCTTGCCTCCTTTGAACCCCTTAGCTAGAATACTAAAATTCTACTTTTGCACCTGTGTCACACTAATTATTACTCATATCAAACATTCAGAGCTTGTAATTAATCCTGTAAGATTGAAAACTCTCTTCCATGGACAGAGATCACAGGCAGTGTCTCTGGGGGCTCTGTACAGGGGGGTTCCTGACCCCTGCCAGGGTCCCAGGCCTTCCAGGGCAGCCAGAGGGATGCCCTGGATTACCACAGCAAACCTCATCAGGACCCATTGCTATGGTCAGTTTCCATGGCAACCAGCACCAGCCCCTGTTGCTATGGTCAGTTTCCATGGCAACCAGCACCAGCCCCCTGTTGCTATGGTCAGTTTCCATGGCAACCTTCCCCAGACCCTGTTGCTATGGTCAGTCCCTGGGCAGCTCCATGGAGACCCCATGCCAGGGGTGGTTGCCATGGACACCAGCTCAGGCCTACAGCCAGAGCCCGTTTCCATGGCAACCATTGGCACTCCCATCCCCAGGGTCATGGGATCCCAGAACCACAGAAGTGGCTGAGCTGGGAGGGACCCATCAGGATCCTCGAGTCCAGCTGCTGGCCCTGCACAGGACACCCCAACACTGCCAGCCTGGGCCTGGCAGCGCTGTCCAAACACTGCTGGAGCTCAGAGAGCCCTGGAGCTGTGACCCTTCCCTGGGGAGCCTGGGCAGTGCCCCAGCAGCCTCTGGGCAAAAACCTTTTCCTGAGATCCAACCTAAGCCTGCCCTGACTCAGCTGCAGCCACTCCCTCCACTCCTGTCCCTGGGCACCAGAGTGAAGAGGTTCCCTCAGCCCCAGCCAGGGACCCGCTCCCAGGGCTGCTGCCATGGCCACCAGGGCTGGCACCAGCTGGGATGCTCGGTATCCACAGGCCGGGATTCAGGAATGGAATTCCCCAATTTCCTGCTCCTGCTAAAACCCTGCTGGCTCTCGTTGCCCTCCCACCTTCCACTGAAGGAAAAAAGGGAAAGATCCCAGGCTGGGATAAGAACAATTTACTGGGAACAGCAACGAGATAAGGAACAAACTGGAACAGAAAAAATATTGACAACAGAAGGGATAAGAAAAACTATTTACAGGGGAAATTACATCACCATCAATTCTACCTTCCTGACCACATGTCTCCTCCTGCCTGGAAAGGACACCCTTCTCAGGGAGAGAGAGAGAGAGAGTCCCTTTCCTGCCCCTGGCAATGACCTGAGGTGGGAGTGAATGTAGTGACAGGGCCATGGCCAGACCCTCATGTTCTTCAATCCCACATAAGGTCATTGGCAGGGGCAGGAGAAGTTACAGGTATCTTCCCAGCATGGATCACAGGTAACAGGGATCACCAGGGCTCTTCCCAATGTGGGTTCCTCAATGGGGGGTTAAGCTGGAGTGGTGCACGAAG
This sequence comes from Taeniopygia guttata, assembly GCF_048771995.1. NCBI lineage: Eukaryota > Metazoa > Chordata > Aves > Passeriformes > Estrildidae > Taeniopygia > Taeniopygia guttata. The sequence continues at coordinate 3,734,285 of NC_133062.1, forward strand.
GTCCTCCTGCAGTTGGGGCACTCACAGGGCTTCCATCATCGGTGGCTCCGTTGGTGTCTGGTCAAGTGAGAGCTCTGGGTGAAGCTCTTCCCACACTGGGGACACTCGTAGGGCCTCTCCCCAGTGTGGATGCGCCGGTGGGTGACAAAGGTGGAGTTTTGCTTGAAGCCCTTCCCGCAGTCAGGGCAGCGGAAGGGCCTCTCATCCGTGTGAATCCGCTGATGTACAAAGAGATTGGAGCTGGTCTGAAACCTCTTCTGACACTCGGGACACTCGTAGGGCCTCTCCCCAGTGTGGATGCGTTGGTGGATGATTAGGTCGGAGCTGCAGCTGAAGCCCTTCCCACACTCCCCACACTCGTAGGGCCATTCCCCAGTGTGGACCATCTGATGTCGTTTCAGATTGGTGCTCTGACTGAAGCTCTTCCCACACTCCAAGCACTTGTGGGGCTTCTCCCCATCGTGAAGCTTCTCAGGGAGCACCAGCTCCGAGCTCTGGCTGAAGCTCTGCCCACCTTCCTGACCCAGAGTGGGCCTTTCCTCCTCAGAGCACCCTGGGCTGGGTTTCCAGCCCCTCCTCCTGTGGGATCTCCAGGGCTTTTCTTCCCTGTTGGATTCTTGCGCTGTGGAGTTGCTCAAATCGGCCTCTTCCATGTGGTTGTGCTGCAGAGATTTGTCCTCCCTGGTCTCCATCATCAGCTCCTGCTCTGGGGTAGGAAGGACAAGGAGAGGATGGGATTTGCCTCCGTGCCACAAGGAAGGGTAAGGAGATCCCCCCAGTGCACCCCCGTCAGCAGAGCGTCGGCAGCGGGTCTGACCTGCAGCCATGGGCCGTACTGGGCTGGGAGATGGAGCAGGAGAGAGGGGGAAAGGGGCACTGACTTCCTCCTCACCTGCCTCGGTGTCCCAGGGCTCCTTCCTCTTCCTCACAGCCTTCTCCTCCATCTGGCAAAGGGCTGGCGATGGGAAATTCTGTTTTGGGAGGAAAACAAGGGATGAGCACATTCAGTATTGTCCTGGGTGGAAGGCAAACCAGGGAGAGAGTCTAAGCCAGAATGACAATTGATTAAGAAAATTAAGATCAAGGCAATGATACAGAAACACTGGCTTAATCGGACAGAGTCAGTATATAACCTGACACCCCGTTGGTCAGGGTGGTGGTAGCAGTCTGATGAAATGGTGGCTGCAGTCCGGCTGGAGTGATGAACGTGATTCTGTCAAAGTCGTGATCCTGTAGAAGGGTCTGGTCTTCCTCTGAAGGTCCAGTGGTGGTTATGGAGCTCTTGTCCTCTGGGAATGCAGTAGGCAAGGTGGTCGTGGTGTTGCAAGGGTGAGATTATATCCAGGTAGGAATGCTTGGTTCCTCCCCCTGGGCGGAGCATCCCACAAGGGGATGATGTAATTTTATCAGCCCTGCAGTGACACTCAATGGCCCATTAACAGAAGATGGCCCCTGGAGGGCGTTATCAGGGCTGAGCCATGGAAGAGATAAAGAACACTGCCCCACCTGTTGATAACAGTTTATGGAGATGGTGACTGAAAACACTTTTGGTTACATCTGACATTGTAACCTGAAACAGTGAGGCCATCCCTGCTCAGGGTGGGGGGTGAACACCACCCCCCTTACCCAAACTGGCTCAGGTGTAAAACCCCCACCCTGGGAAGGCCACGCACACAGGGGACAATGGCACACTTGCCTCACCCCAGGGGAGGTCTCTGTCCTTGTCACTCCCTTGTTCTCCCTCATTTTTTACTTTCTTTCCATCTCTCTCTACCTCACATTTACTGTTCAATAAAATCCACCTTGGATTTGGTCTCGTTAGCACCTTAAATGGGGCAGAGGCATCTCTCTAACAATTTTTTTAGCCAGATTGAGACATTATTTTGCACTGTGAGTTCAGGGCACTGCTGTCTGACCCCAAGTGCCTTTGACAACAGCATGGTTCCCTCCTCTGACGAGCTTATGGCTCTTTCTGGAGGAACTCTTGGAAACTTGGATGCAGCTTCCTCTGAGTGACTTTTGGGAGAACTTATGAGGAAAATGGGTGTTGTGGATGGCCAGTGTAAAGAAAATATTTTCTTGTCCTTCCCTGAAATGTTTGTTAAAATCACTGGAGGAAAGGGACCAAATGATACCAGTGAGACTGACAAGGACCATTCACCACACAGTGAGGAACACAATGCTACTAAAGTCCTACAAGAAGCCCAACTCAAGTAGCTAAATTCTGAAGTAACTCCTGAATTCACAGGCTTGGGGGCTTTTCCAAATATGAGAATCATTATTTTCTTCGTCCATGTCACCTTTGTAACAGCTACACAGAGCTTTCCCTTCCTTTTAATAATCTGTATCAGGCCAAATTTCCATTTTTCTTTTTTTGGAACCTGCCAGCATCTGAGTTGGAGCTGTGCTGGAACTGGTGAAATTTGGAATTGCCACAGAATTGCTTGTTGTTGGCTTAGTAATGTTTGAGATTTGTTTGCGTTTCCATCACAAGTGAGTTGTGGGAAGCGCAATTCTTCCTCAAGGCATTTTATGGAGGGTTAAGTTTGATTTCTGCTGAGTTTGTTTTGTCCAGTGCCCAGGGGATGCTCAAGGGGTCTCTGGTTTTGGTTTGGCCCTAATTTTCTTCTGATATATCTTAATCACTTAAAAACACCTGAAAAATGACTAAAAAGAGTATTGACCAGGGATATCAAAAGTCCCACCATTTAACAGGTATTTGAGGTGGAATTTATGGTTTGGGAACATATTCTGGAGGATTTGTGGGTTCTTGGGGGATATCTGGTAGTATTCTCCATATCTTTGCACTCCAAATGCCAAGGTGGATTGCTCTGTCACTTCAAAATGATTCAATCCCACTTGAAACCCCTCAATCTTACCCCAAAATCGCTCAATCCCACCTCAAAATGGCTGGTTCCCACCTCAGTCCCATGCCAAAATTACTCAATTCCACAGCCTCTAGGGTGAGATGGGGTTGGGAGGTGACTGGGAGAAGTAAGATCCAAATTTGAGGTTGTGGGATCAGGATTGTGTGGGGCTGATTTATTTTGATAATTAATAAAACTATCAGAATTATTGATTTATGTCCTATTCATTTTCTGTCAGTTCTGGTTTGCTTTTCAGAGTGCCGCCTTCTCAGCTGATTTTGTTTGTGACCTCCTGTCCCAGACTGAAAAGCAAGATGTGTTCTATTTCCCATCAGTTTGGCAGTTGTCCTGTGTTAAGTGGGCAGTTTTTCCTTATCTCTTCCACAATCAGTCCCCCCTCAGGGGGGACATCTGCTGATAATGGGCTATTGAATGTCACTGCATGACTGATAAGAACTGTAACATCCCATTGTGAGATGCTCTGCCCAGAGGGTGGAGCCAAGCATTCCTATCTGCATCTAGTCTTGAGATTCTGGCCCACCAACACAGCTTTTTCTGGGCTGGATTTCTCAGAGGAACAGCTGCCTCTTCCTCTTCAGAAGAAGACACCCTTTTCTACAGGATCACTTCTCCAACAGAACCACACCTGACACTGCAGGAGGACTGCAGCCACCATTCCAATTGGACTGCAGCCAGCACCCTGTCCAACAGGGTGTCAGGTTGTATTCTGGCTCTCTCAGTGTTGTTTTTGTTCACTGAATTGTTCATATTTTCATTTTCTTTCCTAATAAAAAGCTGTTATTCCTGCTCCCATATTTTTACGTGAGAGCCCCCCTTAATTTCAAATTTATAACAATTCAGAAAGAGAGTTTACATTTTTCCATTTCAGGAGAGGCCCCTGCCTTCCTTAGCAGACACCTGTCATTCCAAACCAAAACACCTCCTTTCTCTCCTGCCTTCCTTTGCCTGCTCTGTTTCTCTCTCAGTGTCTCCCTTGACCCAGGGCAGCTCCCACCAAAGACCCTGTCCTGATTTAATTCCCAATCCATGAGCTACGACAACCATGGGTGAAGTTAGGAAGGCTGGCAGTGAATTGTCACTGTAGGATCTTGCTCCATTTGGCTTTTGGCTGTTACATAAGAGCTTTACCTTCAAGGGCAGGAACATCTTTTCCTGGCTGGGAACTGGAATTCCAGCCCCTGGGAGTGTGTGCCATGGATCCCAGAGGGGCATTCCCGAGGCTCCCAGGGTGCTGCTCCTGCCGTGCCTCCCAAGGAGCTGTGCAGGGCAGGGGACAAGGTGCAGCAGCTGTGTTGGTGCTGCAGTGCCACAACAGCCCCTGGTTCCAGGAGTTTCCACACTGCCAACAGCGGTTCCTGGGTTCCATGATGCCCTGCTGTGTCCCCATGGATATTTGGTGGCATTAAGTTCTTCAGTGTCACAATGGCCACCTCGCTCCATGAGCTTCTGCAGTGTCCAAATGGCCTCCTTGGATGGGCAGTGTCACCATGGACCATTGGCTCCATGCACCCCGCTGGGTCACCATGGACTCCTTGGTTCCATGAGGTTCTGGGGGTGTCTCCATGGTCTCCTTGGATCCCCAGTGGCACAATGGACCACTGGATCCACGTGGCCCTGCTGTGTCACCATGGCCCTTTGGTTCCATGGGACCCCAGGGTCACAATTGACTCTTTGCTTCCTCATCCTATGGGAGAGAACTGTCCTTCTCCAGGGGCCTATGGCCAAAACTGGGATTCCTTCCCCAAATTTCCTTATATGCAAAGATTTTTCCCTGATGAAACTTGCCAATAGAAACAGGTCTGGCTGCCTTGGCCACCCAGGGGCCACCTCTCATCTGCCTTTCACACACTGGGTCCATGTGCTTTTCTTGCTTAAAAAGCATCCATCTCAACCAGGCACCCATGGCCAAAATTTGGTATCTGCCTCCCAGATTCCCTATATACAAGGATAGCTCCCAGAAAAATGATGCCAGGACAGAGACGTCTGGCTGGCTTAGGCCTCTGGTGGCCACCATTTATCTGCCCCTCAAACACTGGTGTTCCGTCCTTTCCTTCCTTTGGAAAAGAACCGTCCTGCTCCTCCGGATGTCCTTGTCTGAAATTGGGATTCCAACTCTAAAATTCAGTACATTGAAGGATTGCTCCCAGGCAAAATCTGCCAGTACCATCAAGTCTGGCTGGCCTTGGCCTCTGGTGGCTGCCCCTGCCACACTGGGGCTCGGTTCTTTCCTTCCCATGGAGATCACTGTGACACTGTGGGCACCTCATGGAACCAAGGGGATCATTGTGGCACCACTGGAGCCCATGGAACCAAGGGGCCATGGTGACACCACGGGGCTTCATGGACCCAGAGACCATTATGACTCTGTGGGGCCTGATGGAACCATGGAGACCATTCTGACTCTTCAGGGCCTGGTGTCACCGAGGGGGCATTGTGACACCTCAGGGCCTCCTGGAAGCAAGGCACCATTGGGACACTGTGGGGCCCCATGGAAGCGAGGGAACATGGAACAGGTCTGGGTGGCTTGGCCTCCCAGGGTCCACCTGACAGGTCTGGCTGATCTTGGGATGTCATGGGCTGCCTCTCATCAGCTCCTGGAGCACTGGGGCTCAGTACTCTGCTTTGTATGGAAAAGAACCGTCCTTCATTTCAGATGCCCATTGCCAAAACTGACACTCTGGCTAAAAAATTTCCTATATTCAAGGGTATTTCCCTGAAAAAAATCGGGCAGCTTTGGCTGGCCTTGTCCTCTGGTGGTCACCTCTTGTCTCCCCCTGAAACACTGGGGCTATATTCCTCCATTCCTATGGAAAAGAACTGGTCCTCATGTCCAGGAACCCTGGCCAAAATTAGAATTGGCCACCGAGTCCTGCTGGGGTCACGTAACCATCTGCAGCCCCGGGCAGATATTGACTCTGGCAGTGCTGCCATCCTCCCTCCAGCGAGAGAAAAGGACACAGGGCAGGCACACAGAGGAGCAACATGAAGACACTGAGGTCAGTGAAGAGGAAGTTGAGTCCCAGATGGGAGGGATGAGGAGATGCCTTGATCTTGGGGCTGAAATACTCTGATAAAAATTTGGAGAAGGATGTAATTGATACATCAGACTCTCTTTTTTCCTATTAGGCATTGAAAAGTATGGGGAGACGACTTGTTTCAGCAAAGCCTCCATGCCAAAGTAAGCAAATGTTGCAGTAGCTGTGATCCCATGAGAAGTTTGAAAAGAAAAAAGAGAAGAGTGATGAGACCCTGTGCCCTCAGGGAGAGAAGATCTCTGTTCCCAGAGATGAAGATGATTTCAGAAATAGATGAAGAGAACCTTTGCTCTTAAACAGCTCATGTTGAAACTAAAACCCCATAAGCTGACATGGCTCACGAACACAGCTGTGGGAAAGGCTGAGAAAAAATGGGAGGGACTTCACAACTGCAGTTTTTCCAAGGCAGCTGTTATTCATGGAAATGGAAAGACATGAGATAACTGTTTTCTTCTGGAGTAGTCTCCATAACATTAACAAGAGGAACTACTATCCCTAAGAGAACTGAAGAAAGACAAACGGAATTAAAATTTTAGGTTTTGTCTCTTTACATTGTCAGGTTGTATGGAGAGAGGAAGTGTTCTGAAAGTTTTCTTCAAATTCTTATTATTCATTATTTTAATTAATGTTAATAAACTTCTTTACGCCCTTTTAAACTGCTGAGTCTACTTTGCCTTTCATCTAATCCTATCGCAGAGAAGGATATGAGTAAGTATATTCTAGTGAGTGCACTGGTAATTAACCAACACTGGACCCACCACACTAACTGATGCATTGGCCAAGAAATCTCAAATTGGTGAACCAAAACCACTACAGAAACTTCCTGATGAACGGCAGGAGAGCAGAGGAAAATCAAGGAAAAGGAATACTTTGTCAGGACTTCCTCTATCCTAATGAGCCCCATGGTGCATTTGGAGCTGAGCCCTGGAACCTCAGGGCCTGAGAGGAGATTGGACAAACCTTTCCAGCAGTCCAAGTCAGAGGAAACACCCAAAGTATCACCAGCCATTAATGGGACCCACTGTGGTCCATCTCCAACACAGGCTCCTCATGGAATCCGTGCAGGAGAGAACTGGAGGCCCGGATGGCACAAAAACCTCTCAGTGTGGAAAGGAAAATCCAAAGTACCTGAAAAAAGTTGAGTATCTCAAAGTGTTAATGAGCCCCACTGAGTGTCAGTACAAAGCTCTCAAGGGACTCGTTAAAGCAGATAATTGGGGCCATGATTGCACAAACATTTCACAGAGTCTGGATCAAATGGGAAACACCAAGTACCTTAAAAGAACTGAAGTACCTTGAAGCATTAATGAGCCCCACTGAGTGTTCTTCCTGACAAAGTCTCTCCAGGGACTAATTACAGCAGATAATTGGAGGCCAGGATTGCACAAAGCTCTCAGAGACTGCAAGGCAAAAGCAAAAGCCAAAGTCCTTTGAAAAACCTGCAGTCCCTGGGAGCATGAAGGAACCCCCAGGGCCATTCCTGACCAAGGCTCCCCAGGGACTCCTTCCAGCAGATCCCTGAGGCCACTGGGATGTGGGCTAGGGGGAGATGCTGAGGGCAGGACCAGGGGGTGACAGTGCCCAGCCTGGCTGGGGCTGTGCCAGGAGGCCCCAGGGCCTCAGGACAAGGTGTCTCCTCACAGCCCTTGGTGGCACAGACCCTGCTGTGCCCCAGGGCACCAAGACTCGGCTTCTCTTTGTCCCCACCTGTCATCAGTGCCTCCAGTTCTCTGCTCTGCCTGGGGCCTGGGGAAACTTTCTCAGTCGTGTCCCTCAGTGGGACCCATTAAAAATCCAAGAAACTTTGGAGTTGGATTCTGACTTGGAGTTCTGGAGAGGTTTCTTCAGCTCCCTCTCAGGACCTGATGTTCAGGGCCTGAGCACAAAGCCCCAGAGGGTCATTAAAGTCCTTGTGCTGTGTCTGTGCTGCTGAGCTGGGCCGGGCTCCTGGCACAGAGGGTGATCCTGGTAACCAAGCAGAGCTTCAAAAGCACATTTCTCTTGCTGAGCAGCTCTTCTCCCAGCCCAGCAGGGCAGGGGCACTGCCTGCAGCCAGCCCGGGCACAGCACAGAGGCACAGAGAGCTTCAATCAGTCAGGGCTGGGAAGGGGCTGAGAAGTGCCTGGGGCAGAATCACTGCCAGCCCTTGGCACAGGAACCTCTGGCTGCAGGACAATGCAGCTGCAGCTCCTGGAGAGATCTCCTAAAGCTGGAACATCCCAATGCCCACAGCCCCTGTGAGTGCATTCTCTGCTCATCTCCTGTGCAGAGCAGCCAGGGGTGCCCAGGGCTGTCCTGCAGAGCAGGGTCCTGCAGCCCAGGGCGCTGTGCTGGGCCAGGGACTCTGCTGCCTGCCAGGGACAGCTCTCAGCCGGCCCTGGAGCTGCTCCCAGCGCTGGCCAGGAGCTGTGGGGGGAAGGAGCCGCCCTGAGCAGGGCAGGTGCTGCTGCTGAGAGGGGCTGGGTGGGGCAGGGCTGCTCCCAGCTCCAGACCAGCCTGGGCACAGCTCTGGAGGGCACTTCCCAAAAAAGGTAAGCCTGGGATTGTTGTGAAGGTCAGGAGCTTTCCTGAGAATGTTTTCAATTTCCTGCTTGGAGGAGGATGGAAAAATTGGGGTGATGACAAAAAGATTTTTGCTATTAATACATCTTTCATGTATTGGTATCTCTGTAAATTACTATGATATAGTGATAAAACAATAATCCTTATTAAACTCTATTAAACTCTTAATTAATTTTATTAAATTACTATTAGGTACTTATATAATTGTAATCTTTTACTGACTCTAGTATGTTTCCTACCTATCTCTTAGATTTCAGAACAATAAGGTGACTGTCTAAATACATTCCTGAAATACTGCATTGTCTTATTATCGGGAAGAGGACCTACAAGAAAAACACACACTATGTGAGCAGTCATAACTAAAGTGGGGCAAAGAAGCCCTTGGACCTACTCCAATGGTTTGAGCCAGGGGTGTGTAACTGGAGCAACTGAAACTCCTATTGGGTGTCCCTGTTAAATATACTAATTAATTAACCTTAATGAATTGTTGAAATCATGGGCTGGGTGTGCCCCATCCCCTCTGGGACACGTGGAAGCTTCCAATAAAGTTCTGGTTTTTACTTTACTGTTCTAACACTGTTGCAAGGGTATTTTTTCTCTTTTGGTTATAGACACAGGGGGATGAGAGAAGCAGAACAGAAATTGAAATCCCAGAATCCCAGAACATTCTGAGTTGAAAGGGACACACAGGATCATCAAAGGAATGTTTGAACATTTACAGAGACTCCAGAACTGTGACTTTGGCTGGTCAGTCTCTCTGCTGGGAGCCTCCCAAAGGGCCTTCAGCCACTCCTCATCCCTGGACAGCAGCAGCATCACCTCTGCAGGGCCCAGCAGGGCTCTCCTGAGCTGCCCTTGCCCAGCTGCACACAGAGCCTGCCCCAGCCAGGGCCCTGCACACAGGCAGGTTTCTGTAGGGCCAGGCCGAGGGCACACAGGGTGGGATGGGCTCTGTGAGCGCTGGCAGGGACAAGGCACCTCTCAGGAGGGAATGTCCAGGCCCAGGGAGATGCTCAGGGAAGGAGAGGGGGCTGAGCAGAGCAGTGCTGGGGGAACAAGCCCATCCAGCCCCTCACCTGCCCTCAGCCACAGGGAATCCTTTGCCTCTCACATCTCTCATTGGCAAACTCTGAGTGCAGCAGAAATTCTGGGGATTTCTGACCTCAGAGGGCCAGGAATGGTTTGTGGGTACTAAAACAATTCCTAAAACCAACTCCTGCCATCTATTTCCTTTTGAAGTCTGAGTGCAGATGGTATCCAAGACTTGCTGCAGTGATTCCCCTGACAAATCCTGAATATCCAGCCTTGTCCCTCTGCCACAGGGCCACAAACCCAGGGCAGCAGGGCAGGGATGGCTCCTCGAGAGCCCCCTTAAACAGGCCTGGCTGCTCCTGGCACACTCAGCCAGCACAGCTGGAGCTCAGGCAGGGACCTGGGTGAAGGTTTTCCCAGAGCAGCAACAAGGGTGGGTGAGTCCCAACAGGATATGCTGCAGGGAATGGCCCAGGTTTGGCTCCGAGCAGCCTCTTATGACTTGTCCCTGTCCTTTCTCCCTGAACAGGTGCCCATGTGCAGCCACAGCAAATGTCCAACAGCAGCTCCATCAGCCACTTCCTCCTGCTGGCACTGGCAGACACACGGCAGCTGCAGCTCCTGCACTTCTGCCTCTTCCTGGGCATCTCCCTGGCTGCCCTCCTGGGCAACGGCCTCATCATCAGCGCCGTAGCCTGCGGCCACCACCTGCACACGCCCATGTTCTTCTTCCTGCTCAACCTGGTCCTCAGCGACCTGGGCTCCATCTGCACCACTGTCCCCAAAGCCATGCACAATTCCCTCTGGGACACCAAGGACATCTCCTAATGTGCTGCACAGCTCTTTTTCTTTGCCATCTTCATCTCAGCAGAGTTTTGCCTCCTGACTATCTTGTGCTACGACCGCTACGTGTCCATCTGCAAACCCCTGCACTATGGGACCCTCCTGGGCAGCAGAGCTTGTGCCCACATGGCAGCAGCTGCCTGGGCCAGTGCCTTTCTCACTGCTCTGCTGCAAACAGCCAATACATTTTCCCTACCCCTGTGCCATGGCAATGCCCTGGGCCAGTTCTTCTGTGAAATCCCACAGATCATCAAGCTGTCCTGCTCCAAATCCTATCTCAGGGAACTCGGGCTCAGTGCTGTTAGTGTGTGTTTAGGATTCGGATGTTTTGTGTTCATAGTTTTCTCCTATGTGCAGATCTTCAGGGCTGTGCTGAGGATCCCCTCGGAGCAGGGACGGCACAAAGCCTTTTCTACCTGCCTCCCTCACCTGGCCGTGGTCTCTCTGTTCCTCAGCACTATTATGTTTGCTCATCTGAAGCCTCCCTTGATGTCCTCCCCATCCCTGGATCTGGCCCTGTCAGTTCTATACTCGGTGGTGCCTCCAGCCCTGAACCCCCTCATCTACAGCCTGAGGAATCAGGAGCTCAAGGCTGCAGTGAAGAGACAGATTACTGGATGGTTTCGTAAACATTAAAGTGCTGGCCAATTTCTGCAGATCACTTGTAATAAAAAACATCTTTGATACTTCTTGTTGGTTTGGTTGTGGAATTTTTTCCCTTGTTTAAGGTTTTTCAGATTTTCCACAGAAAAGTATCATCTTTTGTGCCATTTCTCATTTTGTTTCACTCCACCTTCCCTGTGGCCACAGACTGTGTAAATGAGGGGCTTCACTCTTGTTGGCTTTAAAGGAACTAAAGGATATCCCAGCAGAGTTTTCTGCAGAGATGCCCTTTTGTTGCCTTCTCTGGAGCTGCAGCAGCAATGTCTGTGTGCAGAGCTGGGGCAGATCAGTGCTGGCACAGCAGCTGTGCCCAGGAGCAGCAGCACTTGGTGCTGCCAGTGCTGCTCCCGTGGCCCTGCCCCACTGCCCTGGTGGCCCTGGTGTTGCTGCAGGGCCTGAGTGCTCTGGGGGCCGGGCACAGTCCTGGGGGTGGCAGTGCCGGGGCTGCAGCAGGGACAGGCCATGGGCACTGCTGGGGCAGCGCTGACGCCTCAGGCCAGGGCCTGGGGGCTCCAGGCTCCTTGCCCAGGCTCTCTCAAGAACACGGCCAGGCCAATGCTCAGCACAGAAAACCCCCGTGAGCAGCCCCAGGCTGGCCGTGGGCAGGCTGGGGGCAAACAGCACGGCTGGTGCTCTGCAAGGGCCCTGGGGGAGACGGGAAGGAGCAGCAGAGCAGGGGCTGATCCATCCCCAGTGCGCTGCACAGCCCATGGCAGCGTCCCAGAGCATCCTCATGGAGCTGCCAACACCATCCCCCCTCTGCAGCCCTGGCCTCTCCCCCAGCTCACAGAGGTGCCGCATCCTTGCAGGCACAGACACGGCAGCACTGGCTCAGCAGCCCCTGTTTGCACTGCACACAGCAGGTGGGAGCACCCCCATGCTGCTGCTGTGGGGACATGAACCTGAGGGAGCACAAATGCCATCAGCCCCTGGGGCCAGGAAGGGCTGGGGGATGCCAGGGAAACCACTCAGCTTTGTCCTGGCCTCTGCAGTCAGCCAGAAAGTTTGTTCCCATCAGCTGGGAGTTTCCTGTCCCACTGCAGACGCTGCTGCTCAGAGCCAGGGCTGCCTGGCAGCCACCCCCAAACTGCCCTGAGCATTTCCTTGGCTTCACTTTTGCTTTCTTTACTCTTCCTGTTACAGATTTCTTTCCCTTGCCCACCCCTGTTCCCTCCCCTGCACACAGCCCATCCCTGTTTGCCCTTTCCTCTCTGGCCCCACTCCCCATTGCAGTTCCTGACTTGGCACCATGGGAACGTCCCCTGGGGAGCAGGATCATCCCACAAGTGCTGCAGGAATTGTCTGCAGGCTCCTGCAGTGCCTGGTGCTGCTCCCTTGCCAGAGGCACCCCAGGCCAGGGGGGCACATCTGGGCTGCTGTGTCTGGCTGTGGGGCTCCCTGTTCTGGGCAGTGAGGAGGAGCTGCAGAGGCTCTGCAGGACTGACAGGATGGGCTTTGGGGCTGTGAGGAGAAGCTGAGGGACCTGGGCTGCTGGAGCTTCTGAAGAGGAGGCCCAGGGCTCATCCTGCAACTGCTCCAGGGGTGGATTCAGAGAATCACGGAATCAGCAAGGTTGGAGAAGACCTTGGAGATCATCAAGTCCAACCTGTGCCCTGACACTGTCTTGTCTCCCCTGAGCCTCCTCTTCTCCTGGATAAACAAGCCCAGCTCCCTCAGCCACTCCTCACAGGAATTGTGCTCCACACACCTCACCAACCTTGTTGCCCTTCTCTGGACATGTTCCAGCCCCTCCATGTCCTTCCTAAATTGGGGTCTCAGAACTGGACACAGCACTCGAGGTGCTGCCCAACCAGTGCTGAGCACAGGGGAAGAATCACTGCCCTGCTCCTGCTGGCCACACCATTCCTGATCCAGGCCAGGAGCCATTGGCCTTCTTGGCCACCTGGGCGCACTGCTGGCTCATGTCCAGCCTGCTGTCCATCAGTCCCTGCAGGTCCCTTTCTGCCTGGTCGCTGTCCAGCCACTCTGTCCCCAGCCTGTAGCACTGCAGGGGTTGTTGTGGCCAAAGTGCAGGACCCGGCACTTGGACTTGTTAAACCTCACCTTGTTGGGTTTGGCCCTGGGTCCAGCCTGTCCAGTCCCTGTGCAGAGCCCTCCTACCCTCCAGCAGATCAACACTCCCAGACAACTTGGTGTCACCACGGTTCCATGAGGCCCCAGAGTGTCCCAATGGTCTCCATGACTCCATAAGGCCTCCCAGTGTCACAATGTCCCTTTGGTTCCATGGGACCCCTTGGTGTCACAAAGTCCCTTGGATCCTTGGGCCCTGCAGTGTCACAATGGCCCCTTGGTCCCCCAGGGCCCTGCAGTGTCACAGTGGATCCTTGGTTCCAGGAGGTGTCACAGTGCAGCAATGCTCTCCTTGGTTCCACGGTGTCACAATGGCCTCTTGGTCCCAAGGAGCACTCCGTTCCCAAAATTGCTTCCTTCATTCAACAAGTACTTGCATTGTCACAATGGCCTCTTGGTTATACAAGGTGCCCTCATGTCATAGTGGTCTTTGTTGTTCACAAAGGCCCAGAGAGTAACACTGACCTCCTGGTTCAGTGCAGTGTCACTTGGCCTTGTAAAACCTCACCTTGTTGGATCCAGCCTGTCCAGGTCTCCATGTAGAGCCCTCCTACCCTCCAGCAGATCCATACTCACACCCAGTTTGGTGTCATCTGCAAATTTGATGATGGTGGACTCAGTCCCCTCATCCGGATCATCAGTGTAGATATTGAAATCCACGCTGGCTGGCTCGGATCCCTCGGCCATCCTGTGGGTGCCCTGTGGTGGCACTCAAGGTGATCTATTCCATAACCTTGCCGGGCACTGAGGTCAGACTGACAGGCCTGGAGCTCCCCAGCTCCTCCTTCCAGCCCTTCTTGGGGATGGGCTCACACTGGCACCTCCAGTCCTCTGGGACCTCCCTGGTGAGCCAGGACTGATGGTAAATGATGGGGAGCAGCTTGGGGAGCTCCTCCACCTGCTCCCTCATCCCCCTAGGCTAGATTCCATCCCATGCACATGTGAGAATCTGAGTGCTTCCGCTCATCACCAGCTGCTTCCTCCTGGATCACAGGGGGCTGTTCTGCTCCCTGTGCCCATCTACCAGCTCAGGAGAACACTTGTCCTGAGGACAACCTGTGTACTTGTTGAAAATTGAGACAAACAAGGTGTAAAATCGTTTAGCCTTTTCCTTCTCTTTAGTTACTTTATCTTTAGTTCCCTGTGTAGGAGCTGAGTTTGTGACCCCTTTATCTTTAGTTATATTCTCCACTGCATCCAATAAAGAATAGAGATTCTCCTTCTCCCTGCCTTTGCTACAAAATTTTATGTAAAACTTTTTTTTTTTTTTACAGAAATCAACAGGTTAAGTTCTATTTGAGCTTTTACCTCTCTAATTGTCTTTCTGCATAGCCTAAGGGCATTGTAAAACACTTCCTGTGTTGCCACTCCTTTTTTCCTCTGAGTTCCCAGGAAAGCTGTATGGGCAGCCAGGACAGTAATTTTCATCACTAGCCCATCTTTTGCCACACTGGGATAGGCAGCTCCTTCCCCATTAAGACAGCTTTCTTGAAATATGTTCATCCTTCCTAAACCCCTTCCCTTTTAAGGGCAGCTTTTGTTTAAAATATCAGTACCTGATTCAGTACTCCCCAAATCAGAATCCTAAAAAGGCCAAAGTCTGCCCTTCCTAATTCCAGTGTAGAAGATTTGTTGCTGCCCTCTGCAGAGCTTCCTGCCCTCCAGCACAGCCACACTCCCACCAGCTTGGTGTCACCTGGGAACTGACCAAGGCTGCCCTCTATCCCCTTGTCCAGATCAGCAATAAAGAGATGTAAATGGCCGGGCCAAAGTCTCCAGTTCTGGGGATGCCCCTGGATGTGACTCCATTCCTCAGCTGCTCTGAGTGCCAGGGCTTGGATGGGGGAAATGGTGGGGTGGGGGTATGGAGGAAGTGTTTTTGATTGTCAGCTGTGAAAAGCCTTGATTTTCATATCTATTCAGACTGCATTAGGAGGTGCTGGGGATCAATAGCAACTGGACATTGCTGATCTCAATCTATCAACAGGAAAAGAAAATTTAACAGGAGGAAACTATTATCTTTGCATTGTTTTCAATATAGTAGATTCATCTTGAATAAACTTTTGAAATCTGTCTAATTAACCACAGAAGAATTGAAGAGTTGAATTATTCCCATGGGCTTGTCTTGTTTGGGTGTTTTGAACAACTGTTTATAAGCTTTTCTCTCTGAATTCCTGAAGAAGAAGAGCTCAAGAAAGAAGAGACCTCTGGAGAAGTAAAATTTATCAGCATCCTCCAAGGGGCTGAGGATCCATGCCCATCAGAGCAGCAATGAGCAGAAATGGGCACAGCTTTGTGGCTGCCCCAGCTCTGGGATGGGCCCTGGGCCTGGAGCAGGAGCAGCTCTGCAGGGCCCCAAGGCCGGGGCTCTTGTGCTGGCCTGGGCAGATGGGATGGCAGGAGGGGCTGCAGAGCTCTCAGCACCTCAGCCAGAGGGGAGCAGGGCAGCCAGGGAGCTCCTTTGGCCTTGGCCAAGCCCCTTTCCCCATGGCTGGGGCTGAGTCCTGGCTGAGCTGCAGCTGCTGCTGTGCCCTTGGCAGGGGCTGAGGCCGTGGGGCAGTGCCCAGAGCAGCCTGGCCTGAGCAGAGCTGTGGGGCCAGAGCCGGCTGGGCTGTGCTGGGGAGAGGCCCTTGGTGCTGCCCAGAGCTCAGGGCAGCTGGCAGAGCTTGCAGGGAGCTGGGCTGGGCTGGGAGAGCCTGGCACAGAAACCATCAGTGTCCATCTCAGCCTGGCTGAGCGGGCAGGGGCAGGACTCAGCCCAGGCCTTGTGGGGCAGGGCCAGCACCTGGGCAAGGCATTCAAAACAGGCAGGAGCCCGGGAGAGGAGGCTGCTCTGTGCCCTTGGGGCATGGACAGAGCAGGGAGGGGCCCAGGACATTTGTCAGCGCCAACCTCTGTCTGTGCCAGCCCTCGGCAGCCCTGGCTGCTGAGCTGGGGCTGGCAGCAAGGCCGGGCACAGACAAGGAATTGCTGAGCATGGCCTGCGCTGGCCAGGGCTGCCTGTGCCAAAGGCAGAGCTCAGCTGCCCTTGGGGGCTGCAGGAACACTCAGGAGCCCAAAGAGCCTCCCTGGCTGTGTTGGAGACCAAGGCTGGAGCAGGGAAATGCAGGGCTGCTGCGCCATGGGGAGGGCATGGAATTCCAGCACACACCTCAGCTCTCTGATGATCCTGGCACCGTGCTGGGCCCTGTTCCAGACTGGAGCAGGGCAGATGTTGATGGCACAGGAGCCCTGCAGGGCTGGCAGGGACCTGCAGCTTGCAAGGTGCTCTGCTCTCCCTCAGCTCCTCTGAGAGATCCAATCCCAGCTCGGCACCTCAGGGCACAAGTTCCACTGCCTGTTCATGGGCACACAGCTGATGTCTGCCTGGAAAGGGGCACAGGCTTTAATATTTGTGCAGTTCATATTATACAAGGACATTTTTATTATCTGGGTCACTTGAGTACTTTGAAGAAATGGCAAAATTTTCCCTCCAGGAACAGAAATTTCTTGGAGGCAGGAGGAGAAATACTGACCTTGCCTTCTACTTGTGTCACCAATATTCTGTTTATTATTTCTTCTCCCTCTTCCTTCAGGTGTTTCCAGCTCTCCTGTTGAAATGGCCATGTCTAAAGACATCTCTTCACTAGACCAGCTGGATCAATGTCCTTCCTGTTGCTCCCAGATTTCCTCCTCTAGGTGCTGTCTGGTCACTCAAGTGACTCTCAACTGATTGGTTTCATGCTTTTAGCTTAAGGAAGTTGTCCAATCTTTCCAAAGTTCAAATAAATATCACATTCGTCAACACCTTACTAATATTTACATCACAGAATTTCACTTTCTTATGTCTCTGTCTAAAACATGCTTTGAGCTTTATGTAGTAGCCCAATCTTTCTGAAGTTGAAATACATATATAATTAATCAACACCTTACTTATATTTATATTTATCCCAGAGTTACCTTTTATGTCTTTGTCTAAAACTCTTCCTGTACAGAAATCCCTTGGGCATGGGGGACATGTCAGATGCTGCTGGGACATCACAGAGAGTTAAGGGAAGACCTGTGATTGTTTTTAAACTGTTCAAATGTTCAACTTGTGTTTGTTGGCAAGAAACCTTTCTGTGCCTCTGAATGTCACCAGTCCCTGAGCCCAAAGGACACAAACCTGATGAGTTGTGGTTCCCACTGCAGGGGCACTTGGACCTTGGCTCTGCACAGGAGAGCTCTTCATCCACTTTCCCTCTTTTCCTCCCTCTGGGCATGGAGGCAGCTCCTGCCTTCAGCCTGTGACTCTGTGTGCAAAGAGCAAATCTGGGCAGAATCAGGGCAGGGAGGGTTTGGGGGGACCTTGGGATCTGTGCTGGGCACAGAAGGTGTTTCCATTGCTCTGAGACTGTCTGCTGTGCAAAGTGGATTTAATAGCCAGCAGAGGAATGACTTTTGCATTTGATGGAGCTGTGCCTTCCCTTGGCTTTGTTGGCTGGCAATAAATGAACTTCCCTCTGTGTCTGGGGCAGCTCCTTCTCCAAGGAAAGCAGGTGGGAGATGGAGCCAAGGAGCTGAAACCCGCAGGTGCAGCCTGGGCTGGAGGGAGCTCAGATTTGCACAAGGCTGCTCTGAGTGCCAGGGCTTGGATGGGGGAAATGGTGGGGTGGGGGTAGGGACAGAGTCCGATGGATTGTCAGCCATAAATGGTCTTGATTTTCATATCTGTTCCAACTGCATGAGGAGGCACTTGGATTCAATGTCAAGTGGAGACTGCACTTATCAATGTATTCATAGGGGAAAAAAAACCCTAAACAGGACCTGAAAAAATCTTTTCTCACTGTCCTTTTAAATAAAGTGTATTCATTTTGAATACATGTCTCAAATCTGTCAAATCAACCACAAGAGATTTGAAAACTTAAATTATTCCCAGGGCTTCGCTTATTAAGGTGTTCTGAATGTTAATGAGCCCTGGGGCACTGAATTCCTGCACTGAAGAGCTGAAGGCTGAAGAAGCCTCTGGAGCAGTAAAATTCAGCAGCAGCCTCCAAGTTGCTGAGGATGTCAGCAGCCCCCACTGAGGCCATCCCTGCCCAGAGACCCTGGGGGAATGGGCAGACAAGGAGAGCGTCCCTGGGGCTGGGGCAGCAGAACTCAGAGGCACCAGCGGCTCCAGCTGGGAAATGGAGTGTGGGATGGGGCTGTGAAAGCCCTGCCTGGGCTGTGCCAAGCAGGACACACAAGCCCTGACCCCCATCCCCCAGACAACTCTCTAAAGGAGACATTTAAAAGGAATTACAATTATTTGTGTCCTCTGAATTGGATGCACTGGAGAAATACCAACAAGAGATTCTCAGGAGCTCCAAACAACATAGCAGCCATTACTGGGAACTTTAGGAAATCAGAGAAACTTTGGCAAAGGGTTTAAGTTGATATTCAGTCAACAAAAAACACTTCTCAAAGCATTACTTTCCCCATTCAACCTCACAAACTCCAAGCCTCTTCAATTTAAGGTTAATCAAAATTTGCAGGAGGACAAAAATAGAAGTAGACACAGAAAAAGAAGAAAAATAAGATATAGAGAAGCACACAGAGAGCTACCACCTCCTGGATTCCAGCAGTGTTCAGATGGAAATTCCAAGTGGAGTAGGGTCAAGTTGTGTGCTTGCCTTGTGGTCAGCCTTAAATACACCTTGGTGTTCCTGGGCCCTTCCCCCAGCTGAGACTTGGGGTCATTTGGTCACTCAGGAGCTGGGCTGGGGCTCCAGAGGTGGCTGTGGAGCATTGCCTGTGCTGTGCCAGGGACTGGCAGACACTGCTGGGTTGGGATAGAGGCTCTGGGGGGATTGGGGTTCCAGGGCAGGGCAGTGCTGGGGTTCCAGGGCAGGGCAAGGCTGGACCTGCCCCTTCCTCCCCGAAACACAAAATGTTTCCAGCCAACAATCTCCTCCAGTCTGTCACAACGGGCAATGTTGGAGGTGGAACCCCAATTCCGGCCATAGGCACCTGGACAAGAAGGACAGTTCTTTTCCATAGGAAGGAAAGCCCAGAGCCCCAGTGTTTGGAAGGGAGGTGAGAGCCTCACTAGGCCAAGGCCAGCCAGAATTGTCAGTAATGCAGATTTTTCTGGGACCAGCCTTTGTGTTGGAACTCAAAATGTCCCTCAGACATTTTTAGAGGTTCCAGGCCTTGGTCAGAAGCATTTTAGACCCTGGCAAACAGCAGAAAACAGCTGTGATTTTGAGTTTGAACCATGGAATGAATTACCAACTTTAAAGGTGGAACAAGCAGTCACAGAGGGTTAGATGATATGGTAAAAGTAGTCACAAATTAGAGGGTAAAATTTTTTAGTATTGTACAGGGGGGTTTTAACACCTGTACAGGGGGGTTTTACTTTGTACAGGGGGGTCAGGAGTTCTAAGATGGAGGAAAGTGGGCCTGAACCTGTTCTTCCTCCTTCTTCTTCCTTACCTCCATGTTCTTGGTGATGTTGGCATTTTTCTATTGGTTTAGGCTAGGGACACACTATTCAACGTAGATGATAGATATTGGCACATTATTGTAAATATAGTACACGTAATTTCTTGTATATAATGTTTGTACCATCCCACTGAGGGGCAGAGCCCCACACGCTGCCCTGCAGGACAGACCTGCGGCAGGGCAGCAGAACATGTTATAGATAAGCAAAAATAAACAACCTTGAAACCAGCACAGACGAACTATGGCTTCTTCTTTGGCAACGGGGCAGAAAGACAGAGACTTTCTACAATCTCGGAATCACCAATACCCACAGATTCCGACACCTTTGGATATAGGGAATTTTGGAGGTAGAACCCCAATCTCAGCCATGGGCACTAGGAGAAGCTGGAAAGTTCTTTCCCATAGGAAGGAAAGCACGGAGCCTTCCCCAGTGTTTTGGGGACAGATGAGAGGTCACCCTCATGAAACCATTGCCAGCCAGACTTCTCATGGCAATATTCCTATGGGAGCAATCCCGGGATAAAAGGAAATTTGGAGGTGAAATCTGAATTCTGGCCATGTGTGCCTGGAGAAGAATGAGAGTTCTTTTCCATAGCAAGGAAAGCGTGGAGCCCCAGTGCTCCAGCAGCTGATGAGAAGCAGCCCTTGGCATTCCAACATCAGCCAGACCTGTCAGGTGAACCCTGGGAGGCCAAGCCAGCCAGACCTGTTCCATGTTCCCTCGCTTCCATGGGGTCCCACGGTGTCCCAATGGTCTCTCGCTTCCAGGAGGCCCTGAGGTGTCACAATGCCCCCTTGGTGACACCAGGCCCTGCAGGGTCCCAATGGTCTCCATGGTTCCATCAGGCCCCACAGAGTCATGATGGTCTCTGGGTCCATGAAGCCCCGTGGTGTCACCATGGCCCCTTGGTTCCATGGGCTCCAGTGGTGCCACAATGATCCCCTTGGTTCCATGAGGTGCCCACAGTGATCTCCATGGGAAGGAAAGAACTGAGCCCCAGTGTGGCAAGGGGCAGCCAGAGTTGATGGTACTGGCAGATTTTGGCTGGGAGCAACCCTTGGATATAGGGAATTTTAGAGGTGGAATCCCAATTTCAGCCATTTCTGTGTAGATTAGAAGGATGGTTCTTTTCCATAGGAAGGAAAGCACAGACCTTGTGTTTCAAAACAGAAGAGGAGAGAGGTGGCTCCTGAGAGGCTGAACCAACCAGACCTGTTTGTCCTGGCAGCTTTTATCATATGGAATTTGGGAGGAGGAATTTCAATTTTGACCATGGACCCCTTGAGAAGAAAGAAGGTTCGCTTCCATTCGAAGGAAGGCACAGAGCCCCAGTGTTTTGAGGCAGGTGAGAGGCAGCTCCCAAGAGGCCAAGGGCAGCCAGACCTGTCTGTCCTGGCAGCTTTCACTTGGGAGCAATCCTTGGATGTACAGAGTTTTGGAGGTGGAATCCCAGTTTTGGCCATGGGTGCCTGGTCAGGAGGGAAGGTTTTTCCCTATAGAAATTAAAAACACAAAATCCAAGTGTTCTGGAAGAAGATGAGAGGTGGCCACCCTTAGGCCAAGCCAGCCAGGCCTGTCTCTCCTGATACTTTTCATCTAGGGGCTGTCCTTGGACACAGGGCATTTTGGAGGTGGAATCTCAATTTTGGCTATGGGTGCCTGGACAGGAAGAGGAGTTCTTTTCATTAGGAAGGAAAGCACAGAGCCCCATGTTTCAGAGGCACATGAATGCCAGCCCTCAGGAAGCCAAGGCCAGCCAGACTTGTCAGTCCAGGCAGCTTCTGTCTGGGAGCTATCCTTGGATATAGGGAATTCTGGAGGCAGATCCCCAATTTTGGCCATGGGTGCCTGGTCAAGAAGGATGTTTTTTTCCCATAAGAAAGAAAAGCACATGGTTCCAGTGTTTGAAAGGCAGATGAGAGGTGGTCCCGAGTGGCCAAGCCTGCCAGACCTGTCTCTCCTGGCAGATTTAATCTGGAAACAATCTTTGCAGTTAAGAAAATTTGCAGAAGGAATCCCACTTTTGGCCATAGGCCCCTGGAGGAGAAGGACAGTTCTCTCCCACAGGAAGGAAAGCCCAGATCCCCAGTGCTTTCGGGGCAGATGAGAAGCAGTCCTCGACATGCCAAGGTCAGCCAGACCTGTCAGGTGGTCCCCAGGAGGCCCAGCCAGCCAGACCTGTTCCATGTTCCCTTGGTTCCATGGACCCCACAGTGTCACAATGGTCTCCTTGGCTCCATCAGGCCCTGGAGTGTCACAATGTTCCCCTTGATTCTGCAGTGTCACAATGGCCCCATGCTTCCATGAGGCCTTGCAATGTCACAATGGCTTCGTGGTTCCACAGAGCCCTGATGTGTCACAATGGCCCCTGGGCTCCGTGTGCCCTCGCTGTGTCACAGCGGCTCCTCTGTGACACTGCGGCTGCACAGTGTCACCATGGACCCTTGGTTCCTTGGGGTCACCGAGTTCACAATGGTCTCCTTGATTCCATGAGGCAGCACAGTGTCACCCTGGCCCCTTGGTTCCGTGAGGATCTGCAGGGTCACACCGGTTTGTGACATTTGTCCTTGCTGCCCCTCACATCCCCCTGCCCCACAAACAGCCCCGAGCCACCCGTGAGGGACAGGCCCTGCTGTGCCAGGCTGGGCTCAGGGCTTGGCCTTTCTGCTTCCCCCAGCCAGCCCAGGCCTTGCTCAGCATTGCAGTTCCCTGCTCTGAGCCTTGGGCTCCCTGCAATCCTGGCCTCAAGGATCTGCTCTCACCAGTCCCTGGGGAGCCTTTGGCAGTCCCTGCCCTCAGTGGGGCCCAGTGCTGCTCCAAGGGACTTGGAGTTTTGCTCCTGACTCCTTGAGCAGCTTCTTCAGCCTTCTCTCAGTGCCTGAGAGCTCTGGACTTCACCCCAAATCCTCCATGGCGATCATTAAAGAAAAGGAAGCCCTTAGGGGCGCTTTGTCTTCATTCAATTATCTGCAAGTCTCCAGGGCTTGTGCACCTGGTTGGAGTCAGTTTGGAGTTCCTGTAAGGAGGAAGATTTCCAAGTGCACCTCATGACATTTTTTCTTTAATCAAGTGAGTATTCTCTTATTTTCCAGTTCAGAGAAGAGCTGATAGAAGCATTCCCCAGGTGATCTTGATGCTGAAGGTCTCCTTAGGAGGTCTGGGCATGTAGAAGAATGAGTCCCCTGAGGGCTGACCCTGTTTGGACAAGCTGCTCCTCACCCCCAGCCTCACCATGCCTGACATCACCCACCTGGCACTGACATCCCGGTGCCCTGCAGCAGAACCTTGTCCCTGAGCTCTGCAGCTCCATGTCCCAGCCCATTGCACCGTGTCCCACCTGCTCTCCTCAGGGCTCTGCCTGCACACAGGCCCAGGAGAAGTTTTCCTCTTGGGAAGGAGAGAATGGAAAAGCCTGAGCAGGTTTCCTAAACAACAAACCCCACTCAGGAGCCACCTGCTCAGTACAGGCTGCCTGGAATGGTGTCACCTTTCTACAAGGAACAGTGTGACCAGAATTGATCTCTGGAAGCAGAATTCTCTGAGTCTCCCAGTTGAATTCTCTGTCCCACTCCTTTCCCTGGATCTCTGTTTCAGATGGAAGCTGCTGGTGCCATCCTCACCTTTAACCTCCCTCTGGAATGCAAACAGGTGTTCCCAGGTGTGTTAAGCAGGATTTGCTCAATGTTTCCATAAATCTTTTGTGTCCCCCATGGAACGAAGGGGCCATTTTGGCACTGAGGGGGTGACGTGGAAGCAAGGAGTCAATTGTGACCCTGGGGTCCCACGTAACCAAGGGGCCATGGTGACACCGCAGGGCCACGTGGATCCAGTGGTCCATTGTGGCACTGTGGATCCAAGGAGACCATGGAGACACCCCCAGAACCTCATGGAACCAAGGAGTCCACGGTGACCCAGCGGGGCTGCATGGAGCCAATGGTCCATGGTGACACTGCCCATCCAAGGAGGCCATTTGGACACTGCGGAAGCTCATGGAGCCAGGTGGCCATTGTGACACCGAAGAACTTCATGACACCAAATATCCATGGGGACACAGCAGGGCATCATGGGACCCAGGAACTGCTGTTGGCAGTGTGGAAACTCCTGGAACCAGGGGCTGTTGTGGCACTGCAGCACCAACACAGCTGCTGCACCTTGTCCCCTGCCCTGCACAGCTCCTTGGGAGGCACGGCAGGAGCAGCACCCTGGGAGCCTCGGGAATGCCCCTCTGGGATCCGTGGCACATGCTCCCAGGGGCTGGAATTCCAGTTCCCAGCCAGGAAAAGATGTTCCTGCCCTTGAAGGCAAAGTCCTTATGTAAGAGCCAAAAGCCAAGTGGAGAAAGATCCTACAGTGACATTTCACTGCCAACCTTCCTAACTTCACCCATGGTTGTCGTAGCTCCTGCACTGGGAATTAAATCAGGGCAAGGCCTTTGGTGGGAGCTGCCCTGGGTCAAGGGAGACACAGAGAGAGAAACAGAGCAGGCAAAGGAAGGCAGGAGAGAAAGGAGGTGTTTTGGTTTGGAATGACAGGTGTCTGCTAAGGAAGGCAGGAGCCTCTCCTGAAATGGAAACATGTAGACTCTTTCTTTCTGAATTGTTAAAAATTTGAAATTAAAGGGGCCTCTCTAGTAAAAATATGGGAGCAAGAATAGCAGTTTTTTATTAGGGAAGAAAATAAAAAGATAAAATTAACAATGCAGTAAACGGAAACAACACTGAGAGAGTCAGAATACAACCTGACACCCTGTTGGACAGGGTGTTGGCCACAGTCCAATTGGAATGGTGGCTGCAGTCCTCCTGCAGTGTCAGGTGTGGTTCTGTTGGAGAAGTGATCCTGTAGAAAAGGGTGTCTTCTTCTGAAGAGGAAGAGGCAGATGTTCCTCTGAGAAATCCAGCCCAGAAAAAGCTGTGTTGGTGGACCAGAATCTCAAGACTAGATGCAGGTAGGAATGCTTGGCTCCTCCCTCTGGGCAGAACATCTCACAATGGGATGTTATAGTTCTTATCAGTCATGCAGTGACATTCAATAGCCCATTATCAGCAGATGTCTCCCCTGAGGGAGGATTGATTGTGGAAGAGATAAGGAAAAACTGCCCACTTAGCACAGGACAACTGCCAAACAGATGGCAAATAGAACACATCTTGCTTTTCAGTCTGGGGCAGGAGGTCACAAACAAAATCAGCTGAGAAGGTGGCACTCTGAAAAGCAAACCAAAATTGACAGAAAATGAATGGGACAGAAATCAAGAATTCTGGAAGTTTTATTTACTATCAAAATACATCACAACCACCCAGACCCACACAATCCTGATCCCACAACTGCAAATTTGGATCTCACTTCTCCCAGTCTCGTTCCTACCCCATCTCACCCCAGAGACTGTGGAATCAAATAATTTTGCCATGGGACTGAGGTGGGAACCAGCCATTTTGAGGTGGGATTGAGCCATTTTGGGGTAAGATTGAGTGGTTTCAAGTGGGATTGAGTTATTTTGAGGTGACAGAGCAACCCACTTTGGATTTTGAGTGCAAAGATATGGAGAATACTACCAGATATCTCCCAAGAACCCACAAATCCTCCAGGATATGTTCCCAAACCATAAATTCCACTTCAAATACCTCTTCAATGGTGGGACTTTTGCAATCTCTGGTAATACTCTTTTTAGTCATTTTTCAGGTGTTTTAAAATGATAAAGACAAATCAGAGGAAAATTAGGGCCAAACCAAAACCAGAGACCCCTTGAGCATCCCCTGAGCACTGAACAAAACAAACTCAGCAGAAATTAAACTTAACCCTCCACAAAATGCCTTGAGGAATATTTGCTCTTCCCACAAGTCACTTGTGATGGAAACACAAACAAATCCCAAAGATTAAAAAACCAACAACAGAAGCAATTCTGTGGCAATTCCAAATTTCATCAGTTCCAGCACAGCTCCAACTCAGATGCTGGCAGGTTCCAAAAAAAGAAACGTGGAAATTTGACCCAAAATAGATTATTAGAAGTAAGGGAAAGGTCTGTGTAGCTGTCACAAAGGCGATAGGAACCAAGAAAATAATGATTCTCCCCCCAAGCCTGTGAATTCAGGAGTTATTTGGGAATTTATCTACTTGAGCTGGGCTCCTTGTAGGACTTTAGTAGCCTCATGATCCTCACCGTGTGGTGAATGATCCTTGTCTGTCTCGCTGATATCATTTGGTCCCTTTCCTCCAGTGATTTTAACAGACTTTTCAAAGAAGGAAAACAAAATATTTTCTTTACACTGGCCACCCACAACAGCCATTTTCCTCATAAGTTCTCCCAAAAGTTGCTCAGAGGAAGCTGCATCCAAGTTTCCAAGAGTTCCTCCAGAAAGAGGCAGAACCTCCACAGAGGAGGGAACCAGGCTGTTGTCAAAGGCACTTGGGGTCAGACAGCAGTGCCCTGAACTCACTGTGCAAAATAATGTCGCAATCTGGTTAATAAAATTTTTAGAGAGATGCCTCTGCCCCAATGAATGTGCTAACAAGACCAAATCCAAAGTGAATTTTATTGAGCAGTAAATGTGAGGTAGAGAGAGATGGAAAGAAAGTAAAAAATGAGGGAGAACAAGGGAGTGACAAGGACAGAGACCTCCCCTGGGGTGAGGCAAGTGTGCCATTGTCCCCTGTGTGCGTGGCCTTCCCAGGGTGGGGGTTTTACACCTGAGCCAGTTTGGGTAAGGGAGGTGGTGTTCACCCCCCACCCCGAGCAGGGATGGCCTCACTGTTTCAGGTTACAGTGTCAGATGTAACCAAAAGTGTTTCCAGTCACCATCTCCATAAAGTGTTATCAACAGGTGGGGCAGTGTTCTTTATCTCTTCCATGGCTCAGCCCTGATAACGCCCTCCGGGGGCCATCTTCTGTTAATGGGCCATTGAGTGTCACTGCAGGGCTGATAAAATTACATCATCCCCTTGTGGGATGCTCCGCCCAGGGGGAGGAACCAAGCATTCCTACCTGGATATAATCTCACCCTTGCAACACCACGACCACCTTGCCTACTGCATTCCCAGAGGACAAGAGCTCCATAACCACCACTGGACCTTCAGAGGAAGACCAGACCCTTCTACAGGATCACGACTTTGACAGAATCACGTTCATCACTCCAGCCGGACTGCAGCCACCATTTCATCAGACTGCTACCACCACCCTGACCAACGGGGTGTCAGGGTATATCCTGACTCTGTCAGATTAAGCCAGTCTTTCTGTATCATTGCCTTGATCTTAATTTTCTTACTCAATTGTCATTCTGGTTTAGACTCTCTCCCTGGTTTGCCTTTCAACCAGTACAAAACTCGATGTGTTCATCCCTTGTTTTCCTCCCAAAACAGGATTTCCCGTACCCAAACGTTTGCCAGATGGAGGAGAAGGCTGCGAGGAAGAGGAAGGAGCCCTGGGACACTGAGGCAGGTGAGGAGGAAGTCAGTGCCCCTTTCCCCCTCTCTCCTGTTCCATCTCCCGGCCCAGCACAGCCCCGGCTGCAGGACAGCCCCGCTGCCGACGCTCTCCTTCCGGGGATGCACTGGGGGGATCTCCTTGCCCTTCCCTGTGACATGGAGGCAAATCCCATCCTCTCCTTGTCCTTCCTCCCCCAGAGCAGGACCTGAGGATGGAGAGCAGGGAGGACAAATCCACCCGGCAGAACATGGTGGAAGAGGCCATTTTGAGCGGCTACACAGTGCGGGAATCCAACAGGGAGGAGAAGCCTCGGCGATCCCGCATGAGGAGGGGCTGCAAACACAGATCACGGGGATCTGAGGAAGAAAGACCCACCGTGGGCTGGGGAGGCAGCCAGAGATCAAACCAGAGCTCAGACCTGGCAGTCCATGAACAGCATCGTGATGGAGAGAAGCCCTACAAGTGCTTGGAATGTGGGAAGAGCTTCAGGAGGAATTTCAACCTGATCCGCCACCAGATGATCCACACTGGGGAATGGCCCTACGAGTGTGGGGAGTGTGGGAAGGGCTTCAGCTGCAGCTCTGCCCTTGTAACCCACCAACGCATCCACACTGGGGAGAGGCCCTACGAGTGCGGAGAATGTGGGAAGAGCTTCAGCCAGAAGTCGCACTTGATTAGCCACCAGATCCTCCACACTGGGGAAAGGCCATACAAGTGTGAGCAATGTGGGAAGAGCTTCAGCCATAGGTCCAAACTGATCATCCACCAAATGATCCACACTGGGGAGAGGCCCTATGAGTGTCCTGAGTGTCCGAAGAGGTTTCGGACAAGCTCAGACCTACTCCTGCACCAGCGCATTCACACGGATGAGAGGCCCTTCCGCTGCCCTGACTGCAGGAAGGGCTTCAGGCATAACTCCACCCTTGTCAAGCATCAGCGCATCCACACCGGGGAGAGGCCCTACGAGTGTGGGGAATGTGGGAAGAGCTTCAGCTGGAGCTTAAGCCTGATCTGCCACCAGAGGACCCACACTGGGGAGAGGCCCTACGAGTGTCCCGAGTGTCAGAAGAGGTTTCAAACCAGCTCCCATCTCCTCTTGCACCAGCGGATTCACACAGAGGAGAGGCCCTTCTGCTGCCCTGATTGTGGAAAGGGCTTCAAGCGCAACTCCCACCTCATCATCCACCGGCGCATCCACACCGGGGAGAGGCCCTACGAGTGTCCCCATTGTGGGAAGAGCTTCTCCAGGCGTTCTGTCTTGACCAGACACCAACGGAGGCACCGGTAAGGGAAGCCCTGCAAGTGCCCCAGCTGCAGGAAGAGCTTTGTGCACTGCTCCAACTCCATCCCCCATGGGAGGACCCACATTGGTCAGAGCCCCAGTTACCCACATTCCCTATGATCCATGTTGGGAAGACACCTGGCTGGTTATCCTTTTGGTTTGGCCCTAATATTCTTCTGATCTATCTTAATTCCCTAAAACACCCAAATTAGAACTAAAGAGAAAGAAATTGAACAGAGATGTTTAACATCTCACAATTTAACAGCTAATTAAGGGTGAAATAATGGTTTGGGGACATATTATGTAAGACTTGTTCGTTCTTTGGGGATTTTGGGCAGTGTTCTTCATCTCTCAGCAATCCAAAGGTCCAGATGGATTGATCTGTCACCTCAAAACTACTCAGTCTAATTGAAAACAACTCAATCTTACCACAAAAAGTCTCAATCTCATCTAAAAATGGCTTGTTCCCACCTCAAAGAAACTCAATCCCTTCCCCAAATTACTCAATTCCTTAGCCTCTAGGGTGAGATGGGATTGGAAGGAGATTAGGAGAAATGGAAATCAGATTTGGAGGGGTGGGATTGGGATTGTGTGGAACTGGGTGGTTGGGATGTATTTTAGCAGCAAATAAAACTTTCAGATTTATTGATTTCTGTCCTATTCATTTTCAGTCAGTTCTAGTTTGTTTTCAGAGTTCCACCTTCTCAGCTGATTGTGTTTGTGTCCTCCTTTCTCTCCTGCTTCTCTTTGCCTGCTCTGTTTCTCTCTCAGTCCCTCCCTTGACCCAGGGCAGCTCTCACCAATGGCCTTGCCCTGATTTCATTCCCAATCCACCAGCTAGAACAACCACAGGTGAAGTTATGAAGGCTGGTAGTGAAATGTCACTGTAAGAGCTTGCTCCATTTGGCTTTTGGCTGTTACATAAGAGCTTTACCTTCAAGGGCAGGAACATCTTTTCCTGGCTGGGAACTGGAATTCCAGCCCCTGGGAGTGTTTGCCATGGATCCCAGAGGGGCATTCCTGAGGCTCCCAGGGTGCTGCTCCTGCCGTGCCTCCCAAGGAGCTGTGCAGGGCAGGGGACAAGGTGCAGCAGCTGTGTTGGTGCTGCAGTGCCACAACGGCCCCTGTTTCCAGGAGTTTCCGCACTGCCAACAGCGGTTCCTGGGTTCCATGATGCCCTGCTGTGTCCCCATGGATATTTGGTGTCATGAAGTTCTGCAGTGTCACAATGGCCACCTCGCTCCATGAGCTTCTGCAGTGTCCAAATGGCCTCCTTGGATGGGCAGTGTCACCATGGACCATTGGCTCCATGCAGCCCCACTGGGTCACCATGGACTCCTTGGTTCCATGAGGTTCTGGGGGTGTCTCCATGGTCTCCTTGGATCCACAGTGCCACAATGGACCACTGGATCCACGTGGCCCTGCGGTGTCACCATGGCCCCTTGGTTACGTGGGACCCCAGGGTCACAATTGACTCTTTGCTTTGTCATCCTATGGGGGAGAACTGTCCTTCTTCTCCAGGGGCCTATGGCCAAAACTGGGATTCCTTCCCCAAATTTTCTTATATGCAAAGATTGTTCCCTGATGAAACTTGCCAACAGAAACAGGTCTAGCTGCCTTGGCCACCCAGGGGCCACCTCTCATCTGCCTTTCAGACACTGGGCCCATGTGCTTTTCTTGCTTAAAAAGCATCCATCTCAACCAGGCCCCCATGGTCAAAATTTGGGATCTGCCTCCCAAATTCCCTATATACAAGGATAGCTCCCAGAAAAATGATGCCAGGACAGAGACGTCTGGCTGGCTTAGGCCTCTGGTGGCCGCCATTTATCTGCCCCTAAAACACTGGTGTTCCGTCCTTTCCTTCCTTTGGAAAAGAACCGTCCTGCTCCTCTGTATGTCCTTGTCTGAAACTGGGATTCCAACTCTAAAACTCAGTACACTGAAGGATTGCTCCCAGGCAAAATCTGCCAGTACCATCAAGCCTGGCTGGCCTTGGCCTCTGGTGGGTGCCCCTGCCACACTGGGGCTCGGTTCTTTCCTTCCCATGGAGATCACTGTGACACTGTGGGCACCTCATGGAACCAAGGGGATCATTGTGGCACCACTGGAGCCCATGGAACCAAGGGGCCATGGTGACACCGCGGGGCTTCATGGACCCAGAGACCATTATGGCTCTGTGGGGCCTGATGGAACCATGGAGACCATTCTGACCCTTCAGGGCCTGGTGTCACCGAGGGGGCATTGTGACACCTCAGGGCCTCCTGGAAGCAAGGGACCATTGGGACACTGATGGGCCCCATGGAAATGAGGGAACACGGAACAGGTCTGGCTGGCTTGGCCTCCCAGGGGCCACCTGACAGGTCTGGCTGATCTTGGGATGTCAATGCCTGCCTCTCATCAGCTCCTGGAGCACTGGGGCTCAGTGCTCTGCTTTGTATGGAAAAGAACCGTCCTTCATTTCAGATGCCCATTGCCAAAACTGACAGTCTCCCTAAAAAATTTCCTATATTCAAGGGTATTTCCCTGAAAAAAATCGGGCAGCTTTGGCTGGCCTTGTCCTCTGGTGGTCAGCTCTTGTCTGCCCCTGAAACACTGGGGCTATATTCCTCCATTCCTATAGAAAAGAACTGGTCTTCATGTCCAGGAACCATGGCCAAAATTAGAATTGGCCACCGAGTCCTGCTGGGGTCACATAACCATCTGCAGCCCCCAGCAGATATTGACTCTGGCAGTGCTGCCATCCTCCCTCCAGCGAGAGAAAAGGACACAGGGCAGGCACACAGAGGAGCAACATGAAGACACCGAGGTCAGTGAAGAGGAAGTTGAGTCCCAGATGGGAGGGATGAGGAGATGCCTTGATGTTGGGGATTAAATACTCTGATAAAAATATGGAGAAGGATGTAATTGATACATCAGACTCTCTTTTTCCCTATTAGGCATTGAAAAGTATGGGGAGATGACTTGTTTCAGCAAAGCCTCCGCGCCAAAGTAAGCAAATGTTGAAGTAGCTGTGATCCCAGGAGAAGTTTGAATAGACAAAGAGAGCAGAGTGATGAGACCCTGTGCCCTCAGGGAGAGAAGAAGACCTCTGTTCCCAGAGATGAAGATGATTTCAGAAATAGATGAAGAGAACCTTTGCTCTTAAACAGCTCATCCTGAAACTAATACCACTTAAATTGACATGTCCCCTAAACACAGCTGTGGGAAAAGCTGTGAAAAAATGGGAGAGACTTCACGATTTCGCTTTTTCCGAGTGGCTGCTATTAGTGGAAATTGAGAGCTACAAGAGAACTGTTTTCTTGTGGAGAAGTCTCCATAGCAAGATAGAGAGACTCCTCTCCCTGAGTGAACTAAAGAAGGACTATTCTAGAGGTGGTAAAGTGACAAATTGGTTTGTCCCTTTGCATAAAAAGTAAGTAAGAAAAGGTTGAATGGAGAGGGGAAGTGTTCTGAAAGTTTTCTTCTGATCCTTATTACTCTTTTTTTTACTTACTGTTAACAAACTCTTCTTTATACCCTTTTAAAGATTTGATCCCACTTTGCCTTTCTCCTAATCCTATCTCGCAGCAGGAAATTAGTAAGTATTTTATAGTGAGTGCACTGGTAATTAGCCAACACTGAACCCACCACACTAATTAATGCACTGTTTGAGAAAGCTCAAATTAGCGAACAAAAACCACGACAGAAACTTCCTGATTAACTGCCCCAGACAAGAGGGAAATCAAGCCAGAGCCATGGTTTGTCAGGACTTGTTTGATCCTAATGAGCACCGTGGTGCATTTGAAACTGAGGCCTGGAACCTCGGGGCCTGAGAGGAGATTACACAAACCTTTCCAGGAGTTAAAATCAAGGGCAAACAACCGAAAGGTCTCAATGCAATAATGGGTCCCACTGAGGTCCATCCCCAACACAGGCTCCTCATCGTGGAGGGGAGAATTGGAGGACAGGATCACACAAAAACCTCTCAGAGACTGAAAATGGCACAAAAACCTCTCAATGTGGAAAGGAAAATCCAAAGTACCTGGAAAAACCTGAGTATCTGAAAGCATTAATGAGCCCCACTGGGTGTCAGTACAAAGCTCTCAAGGGACTCGTTAAAGCAGATAATTGGGGCCATGATTGCACAAACCTCTCACAGAGTCTGGATCAAAAGGGAAACACCAAGTACTTTAAAAGAACTGAAGAACCTTGAAGCATTAATGAGCCCCGCTGAGTGTTGTTACAGACAAAGCCTCTCCAGGGACAAATTAGAGCAGATAATTGGAGGCCAGGATTGCACAAAGCTCTCAGAGACTGCAAGGCAAAACCAAAGCCCAAAGTCCTTTGAAGAACCTGCAGTCCCTATGAGCATGAAGGAGCCCCCAGGGCCATTCCTGACCAAGGCTCCCCAGGGACTCCTTCCAGTAGATCCTTGAGGCCACTGGGATGTGGGCTAGGGGGGAATGCTGAGGGCAGGACCAGGGGGTGACAGTGCCCAGCCTGGCTGGGGCTGTGCCAGGAGGCCCCAGGGCCTCAGGACAAGGTGTCTCCTGACAGCCCTTGGTGGCACAGACCCTGCTGTGCCCCAGGGCACCAAGACTTGGCTTCTCTTTGTCCCCA
Organism: Taeniopygia guttata; assembly: GCF_048771995.1. Taxonomy (NCBI): domain Eukaryota; kingdom Metazoa; phylum Chordata; class Aves; order Passeriformes; family Estrildidae; genus Taeniopygia; species Taeniopygia guttata. The sequence goes on from NC_133062.1 coordinate 3,767,142, forward strand.
CCTGTCATCAGTGCCTCCAGTTCTCTGCTCTGCCTGGGGCCTGGGGACATTTTCTCAGTCGTGTCCCTCAGTGGGACCCATTAAAAGTCCAAGAAACTTTGGAGCTGGATTCTGACTTGGAGTTCTGGAGAGGTTTCTGCAGCTCCCTCTCAGGGCCTGATGTTCAGGGCCTGAGCACAAAGCCCCAGAGGGTCATTAAAGTCCTTGTGCTGTGTCTGTGCTGCTGAGCTGGGCTGGGCTCCTGGCACAGAGGGTGATCCTGGTAACCAAGCAGAGCTTCAAAAGCACATTTCTCTTGCTGAGCAGCTCTTCTCCCAGCCCAGCAGGGCTGGGGCACTGCCTGCAGCCAGCCCGGGCACAGCACAGAGGCACAGAGAGCTTCAATCAGTCAGGGCTGGGAAGGGGCTGAGAAGTGCCTGGGGCAGAATCACTGCCAGCCCTTGGCACAGCAACCTCTGGCTGCAGGACAATGCAGCTGCAGCTCCTGGAGCGATCTCCTAAAGCTGGAACATCCCAATGCCCACAGACCCTGTGAGTGCATTCTCTGCTCATCTCCTGTGCAGAGCAGCCAGGGGTGCCCAGGGCTGTCCTGCAGAGCAGGGTCCTGCAGCCCAGGGCGCTGTGCTGGGCCAGGGACTCTGCTGCCTGCCAGGGACAGCTCTCAGCCGGCCCTGGAGCTGCTCCCAGCGCTGGCCAGGAGCTGTGGGGGGAAGGAGCCACCCTGAGCAGGGCAGGTGCTGCTGCTGAGAGGGGCTGGGTGGGGCAGGGCTGCTCCCAGCTCCAGACCAGCCTGGGCACAGCTCCGGAGGGCACTTCCCAAAGAAGGTAAGCCCGGGATTGCTGTAAAGGTCAGGAGCTTTCCTGAGAGTGTTTTCAATTTCCTGCTTGGAGCAGGATGGGAAATTTGGGTCTGTGGCAAAAAGATTTTTGCTATTTATACATCTTTCATGTATCTGTATCTCTGTAAATTAGTTCGATATAGTTATAAAACTATAATCCTTATTTAACTCTATTAAACTCTTAATTAACGTTATTAATTTACTATTATGTACTTACATAATTGTAATCCTTTACTGACTCTAGTATGTTTCCTACCTATCTCTTAGATTTTAGAACAATAAGCTGACTGTCTAAATACATTCCTGAAATACTGCATAGTCTTATTATCGGGAAGAGGACCTACAAGAAGAACAAACACTATGTGAGCAGTCATAACTAAAGTGGGGCAAAGAAGCCCTTGGACCTACTCCAATGGGTTGAGCCAGGGGTATGTAACTGGGGCAACTGAATCTCCTACAGGAGGTTCCTATAAATATCCTAATTAATCAACCTTAATAAATTGTTGAAATCAGGTGCTGGGTGTGCCCCATTCCCACTGGTATACCTGGAAGCGTCCAATAAAGGTCAGGGTTTTACTTTATTGTTCTAACACTGTGGCAAGGGTTTTTTTCTCTTTTGATCATCGACAACAGGGGGATGAGAGAAGCAGAACAGGAATTGTAATCCCAGAATGACAGAACATTCTGAATTGAAAGGGACACACAGGATCATCAAAGGAATATTTGAACATTTACAGAGACTCCAGAACTGTGACTTTGGGTGGTCAGTCTCTCTGCTGGGAGCCTCCCAAAGGTCCTTCAGCCACTCCTCAGCCCTGGACAGCAGCAGCAGCATCACCTCTGCAGGGCCCAGCAGGGCTCTCCTGAGCTGCCCTTGCCCAGCTGCACACAGAGCCTGCCCCAGCCAGGGCCCTGCACACAGGCAGGTTTCTGTAGGGCCGGGCCGAGGGCACACAGGGTGGGATGGGCTCTGTAAGCGCTGGCAGGGACAAGGCACCTCTCAGGAGGGAATGTCCAGGCCCAGGGAGATGCTCAGAGAAGCAGAGGGGGCTGAGCAGAGCAGTGCTGGGGGAACAAGCCCATCCAGCCCCTCACCTGCCCCCAGCCACAGGGAATCCTTTGCCTCTCACATCTCTCAGTGGCAAACTCTGAGTGCAGCAGGAATGCTGGGGATTTCTGACCTCAGAGAGACAGGAATGATGTGTGGGTAGGAAAGCAGTCCCTTAAAAGAGCTCCTGCCAGCCTCTCTTGAATTGTCCCTGTCCTTTCTCCATGAACAGGTGCCCACGTGCAGCCACAGCAAATGTCCAACAGCAGCTCCATCAGCCACTTCCTCCTGCTGGCACTGGCAGACACGCGGCAGCTGCAGCTCCTGCACTTCTGCCTCTTCCTGGGCATCTCCCTGGCTGCCCTCCTGGGCAACGGCCTCATCATCAGCACCATAGCCTGCGGCCACCACCTGCACACGCCCATGTTCTTCTTCCTGCTCAACCTGGCCCTCAGCGACCTGGGCTCCATCTGCACCACTGTCCCCAAAGCCATGCACAATTCCCTCTGGGACACCAGGAACATCTCCTACATAGGATGTACTGCTCAGCTCTTTTTCTTCATGTTCTTCATCTCAGCAGAGTATTTCCTCCTGACCATCATGTGCTACGACCGCTACGTGTCCATCTGCAAACCCCTGCACTACGGGACCCTCCTGGGCAGCAGAGCTTGTGCCCACATGGCAGCAGCTGCCTGGGCCAGTGCCTTTCTCAATGCTCTGCTGCTCACAGGCAATACATTTTCCCTGCCTCTGTGCCACGGCAATGCCCTGGGACAGTTCTTCTGTGAAATCCCACAGATCCTCAAGATCTCCTGCTCCAAATCCCACCTCAGGGAATTTGGGCTCATTGTGCTTAGTGTGTGTTTTGGACTTGGTTGTTTTATGTTCATTGTTTTCTCGTATGTGCAGATCTTCAGGGCTGTGCTGAGGATCCCCTCTGAGCAGGGACGGCACAAAGCCTTTTCCACCTGCCTCCCTCACCTGGCCGTGCTCTCCCTGTTTATCAGCACTGGTATGTTTACCCACTTGAAGCCCCCCTCGATGTCCTCCTCATCCCTGGATCTGGCCCTGTCAGTTCTGTACTCGGTGGTGCCTCCAGCCCTGAACCCCCTCATCTACAGCCTGAGGAACCAGGAGCTCAAGGCTGCAGTGAAGAGACAGATTACTGGATGGTTTCGTAAACATTAAAGTGCTGGCCAATTTCTGCAGATCACTTGTAATAAAAAACATCTTTGATACTTCTTGTTGGTTTGGTTGTGGATTTTTTTTCCTTTGTTTAAGGTTTTTCAGATTTTCCGCAGAAAAGTATCATCTTTTGTGCCATTTCTCATTTTGTTTCACTCCACCTTCCCTGTGGCCACAGACTGTGTAAATGAGGGGCTTCACTCTTGTTGGCTTTAAAGGAACTAAAGGATGTCCCAGCAGAGTTTTCTGCAGAGATGCCCTTTTGTTGCCTTCTCTGGAGCTGCAGCAGCAATGTCTGTGTGCAGAGCTGGGGCAGATCAGTGCTGGCACAGCAGCTGTGCTCAGGAGCAGCAGCACTTGGTGCTGCCAGTGCTGCTCCCGTGGCCCTGTCCCACTGCCCTGGTGGCCCTGGTGTTGCTGCAGGGCCTGAGTGCTCTCGGGGCCGGGCACAGTCCTGGGGGTGGCAGTGCCGGGGCTGCAGCAGGGACAGGCCATGGGCACTGCTGGGGCAGCGCTGACGCCTCAGGCCAGGGCCTGGGGGCTCCAGGCTCCTTGCCCAGGCTCTCACAAGAACACGGCCAGGCCAATGCTCAGCACAGAAAACCCCCGTGAGCAGCCCCAGGCTGCCCGTGGGCAGGCTAGGGGGAAAAAACACGGCTGGTGCTCTGCAAGGGCCCTGGGGGAGACGGGAAGGAGCAGCAGAGCAGGGGCTGATCCATCCCCAGTGTGCTGCACAGTCCAGGGCAGTGTCCCAGAGTGTCCTCATGGAGCTGCCAACAACATCCCCCCTCTGCAGCCCTGGCCTCTCCCCCAGCTCACAGAGGTGCCGCATCCTTGCAGGCACAGACACGGCAGCACTGGCTCAGCAGCCCCTGTTTGCACTGCACACAGCAGGCGGGAGCACCCCCATGCTGCTGCTGTGGGGACATGGACCTGGGGGAGCACAAATGCCATCAGCCCCTGGGGCCAGGAAGGGCTGGGGGACTCCAGGGAAACCACTCAGCTTTGTCCTGGCCTCTGCAGTCAGCCAGAAAGTTTGTTCCCATCAGCTGGGAGTTTCTGTCCCACTGCAGAAGCTGCTGCTCATTTCCATGGCCTGTCCCTGCTGCAGCCACAGCACTGCCACTCCCAGGAGCTGGAGAGGTTCTGCAGGACTGACAGGATGGGCTTTGGGGCTGTGAGGAGAAGCTGAGGGACCTGGGCTGCTGGAGCTTCTGAAGAGGAGGCCAAGGGCTCCTCCTGCAACTGCTCCAAGGGTGGATTCAGAGAATCACAGAATCAGCAAGAAGACCCTGGGAATCATCAAGTCCAACCTGTGCCCTGACACCACCTTGTCTCCCCTGAGCCTCCTCTTCTCCAGGATCAACTATCCCAGCTCCCTCAGCCGCTCCTCACAGGATTTGTGCTCCAGAACCCTCACCAGCCTTATTGCCCTTCTCTGGACATTCTCCAGCCCCTCCATGTCCTTCCTGAATTGAGGGGCCCAGAACTGGACACAGCACTCGAGGTGCTGCCCAACCAGTGCCCAGCACAGGGGAAGAATCACTGCCCTGCTCCTGCTGGCCACACCATTCCTGATCCAGGCCAGGAGCCATTGGCCTTCTTGGCCACCTGGGCACACTGCTGGCTCATGTCCAGCCTGCTGTCCATCAGTCCCTGCAGGTCCCTTTCTGCCTGGCTGCTGTCCAGCCCCTCTGTCCCCAGCTTGTAGCACTGCAGGGGTCGTTGTGGCCAAAGTGCAGGACCCGGCACTTGGACTTGTTAAACCTCACCTTGTTGGGTTTGGGCCCTGGATTCAGCCTGTCCAGGGCCCTGTGCAGAGCCCTCCTACTCTCCAGCAGATCAACACTCCCAGACAACTTGGTGTCACCACAGTTCCATGAGGCCCCACAGTGTCCCAGTGGTCTCCATGATTCCATGAGGCCTCCCAGTGTCACAATGTTCCATTTGGTTCCATGGGACCCTTTGGTGTCACAAAGTCCATTGGACCCTTGGGCCCTGCAGTGTCACAATGTCACCATGGGTCCCCAAGGCCCTGCAGTGTCACAGTGGATCCTTGGTTCCATGAGGTCTGGCAGGGCAACAATGCTCTCCTTGGTCCCACAGTGTCACAATGTCCTCTTGTTCCCAAGGGCCACCACAGTGTCAAACATGTTTCCTTCATTCCACAAGTCTCTGAGGAGCAGCACTGGCCCCTTGGTTCCATGGGGCCCTGCAGTGTCACAATGGACCCATCATGACACGAGGTCCTGCTCTGTCACAAAGCTCTGCATGGTTCCCCAAGGCCCTGCAGTGTCACAGTGGGCTCTGTGGTCCCACCAGGACCCACACTGTCACAATGCACTCTTTGCTTCTATTCAGCCCCACAGTGTCACAATGGCCCCTTGGCTCTGTGGCGCCATGTCATACACAGTGTCACCATGGTCCTCTGAGTGCCACCAGGCCCCGCAGTGTCACAATGGCCCCTTGCTTCCCCAGGGCCCTGCAGTGTCACCATCAGAGAATCAACCAGGGTGGCAAAGACCTTAGAGAGAATCAAGTCCAACCTGGGACCCAAAACTACCTTGTCACCAAGACCATGGCACTGAGTGCCACATCCAGTCTTTCCTGAAACACTTCCAGGGACGGTGGCTGACCCACTTCCCTGAGCATCCCATTGCAATGACCAATCACCCTTTCTGTGAAGAATATTTCCTGATGTCCAGCCTAAACATCCCCTGGTGCAGCTGAAGGCTGTGTCCTCTTGTCCTGTCACTGTTCCCTGGGAAAAGAGCCCGACCCCCAGCTGGCTGCACCCTGCTGTCAGGGAGGTGTAGAGAGTGATGAGGTCTCCCCTGAACCTCCTTTTCTCCAGGATCAACAACCACAGCTCCCTCAGCCGCTCCTCACAGGACTTGTGTTCGTGACGCCTCACCAGCCTTGTTTCCCTTCTCTGGACATGCTCCAGCCCTTCCATGTCCTTCCTAAATTGGGGGCCCAGAACTGAACAAAGAAATTGAGGTGCTGCCCCAGCCAGTGCCAAGCACAGTAGAAGAATCACTGCCCTGCTCCTGCTGGCCACACCATTCCTGATTCATAGGAGTGCCAGGGGTTTGATGGGGGAAATTGTGGGGAGGGGGTGGGGACAAAGTCTTATTGATAGCCATGAAGGGTGTTGATTTTCATATGTATTCAAACTGCACTAGAAGGTGCTGAGAGTCAATATCAATTGGACATTGCTGATATCAATCTATAAACAGGAAATAGAAACAGGACAAAACAGTTCTCTCTGCATTGTTTCCACTACAGTATATTCACTTTGAATACACTTCTGAAATCTGTCTAATTAACCACAGAATAATTGAAAACTTCAATTATTCCCAGGGTTTTTTCTTGTTCAAGCATTTTGAACAAATGTTTATGAGCTTTTCCCACTGAATTCCTGAAGTGAAGAGCTCAAAAAAGAAGAGGCCTCTGGAGTAGTAAAATTCATCAGGAACCTCCAAGTGGCTGAGGATCCATCCCCATCAGAGCAGCAATGAGCAGAAATGGGCACAGCTTTGTGGCTGCCCCAGCTCTGGGATGGGCCCTGGGCCTGGAGCAGGAGCAGCTCTGCAGGGCCCCAAGGCCGGGGCTCTTGTGCTGGCCTGGGCAGATGGGATGGCAGGAGGGGCTGCAGAGCTCTCAGCACCTCAGCCAGAGGGGAGCAGGGCAGCCAGGGAGCTCCTTTGGCCTTGGCCAAGCCCCTTCCCCCATGGTGGGGCTGAGTCCTGGCTGAGCTGCAGCTGCTGCTGTGCCCTTGGCAGGGGCTGAGGCCGTGGGGCAGTGCCCAGAGCAGCCGGGCCTGAGCAGAGCTGTGGGGCCAGAGCCGGCTGGGCTGTGCTGGGGAGAGGCCCTTGGTGCTGCCCAGAGCTCAGGGCAGCTGGCAGAGCTTGCAGGGAGCTGGGCTGGGCTGGGAGAGCCTGGCACAGAAACCATCAGTGTCCATCTCAGCCTGGCTGAGCGGGCAGGGGCAGGACTCAGCCCAGGCCTTGTGGGGCAGGGCCAGCGCCTGGGCAAGGCATTGAAAACAGGCAAGAGCCCGGGAGAAGAGGCTGCTCTGTGCCCTTGGGGCATGGACAGGGCAGGGAGGGGCCCAGGACATTTGTCAGTGCCAGCCTCTGTCTGTCCCAGCCCTTGGCAGCCCTGGCTGCTGAGCTGGGGCTGGCAGCAAGGCCGGGCACAGACAAGGAATTGCTGAGCATGGCCTGCGCTGGCCAGGGCTGACTGTGCCAAAGGCAGAGCTCAGCTGCCCTTGGGGGCTGCAGGAACACTCAGGAGCCCAAAGAGCCTCCACGGCTGTGCTGGAGACCAAGGCTGGAGCGGGGAAATGCAGGGCTGCTGAGCCATGGGGAGGGCATGGAATTCCAGCACACACCTCAGCTCTCTCATGGTCCTGGCACCGTGCTGGGCCCTGTTCCAGACTGGAGCAGAGCAGATGTTGATGGCACAGGAGCCCTGCGGGGCTGGCAGGGACCTGCAGCTTGCAAGGTGCTCTGCTCTCCCTCAGCTCCTCTCTGAGAGATCCAAGCCCAGCTCGGCACCTCAGGGCACAAGTGGCACTGCCTGGTCATGGGCACACAGCTGATGTCTGCCTGGAAAGGGGCACAGGCTTTAATATTTGTGCAGTTCATATTATACAAGGATATTTTTATTATCTGGGTCACTTGAGTATTTTGAAGAAATGGCAAAATTTTCCCTCCAGGAACAGAAATTTCTTGGAGGCAGGAGGAGAAATACTGACCTTGCCTTCTACTTGTGTCACCAATATTCTGTTTATTATTTCTTCTCCCTCTTCCTTCAGGTGTTTCCAGCTCTCCTGTTGAAATGGCCATGTCTAAAGACATCTCTTCACTAGACCAGCTGGATCAATGTCCTTCCTGTTGCTCCCAGATTTCCTCCTCTAGGTGCTGTCTGGCCACTCAAGTGACTCTCAACTGATTGGTTTCATGCTTTGAGGTTTAGTAAGTTGGCCAGTCTTTCTGAAGTTCAAATAAATATCACATTAGTCAACATCTTACTTAGATTTATATCTATCACGCAATTATCTTTGCTTATGTCTTTGTCTAAAACTGTTCATGTACAGAAATCCCTTGGGGATGGGGACATGTCAGATGCTGCTGGGACATCACAGAGAGCTGAGGGAAGAGCTGTGATTGCTTTTAAACTGTTCCAATGTTCAACTTGTGTTTGTTGGCAAGAAACCTCTGTGTGCCTCTGAGTGTCACCAGTCCTGAGCCCAAAGGACACAAACCTGATGAGTTGTGGTTCCCACTGCAGGGGCACTTGGACCTTGGCTCTGCACAGGAGAGCCCTTCATCCACTTTCCCTCTTTTCCTCCCTCTGGGCATGGAGGGAGCTCCTGACTTCAGCCTGTGACTCGTGTGTGCAAAGAGCAAATTTGGGCAGAATCGGGGCAGGGAGGGTTTGGGGGGACCTTGGGATCTGTGCTGGGCACAGAAGGTGTTTCCATTGCTCTGAGACTGTCTGCTGTGCAAAGTGGATTTAATACCCAGCAGAGGAATGGCTTTTGCATTTGATGGAGCTGTGCCTTCCCTTGGCTTTGTTGGCTGGCAATAAATGAACATCCCTCTGTGTCTGGGGCAGCTCCTTCTCCAAGGAAAGCAGGTGGGAATTGGAGCCAAGGAACTGAAACCCGCAGGTGCAGCCTGGGCTGGAGGGAGCTCAGATTTGCACAAGGCTGCTCTGAGTGCCAGGGCATGGATGGGGGAAATGGTGGGGTGGGGGTAGGGACAGAGTCTGATGGATTGTCAGCCACAAAGGGTCTTGAGTTTCATATCTATTCCAACTGCATGAGGAGGCACTTGGATTCAGTGTCAATTGGAGATTTCACACATCAATTTATTAGGAGTAAAAAAAACTAAACAGGACCTGAAGAAATCTTTTCTCACTCTCCTTTTAAATATAGTGTAATCAACCACAAGAGATTTGAAAACTTAAATTATTCCCAGAGGCTTGGCTTGTTAAGGTATTCTGAATGTTAATGAGCCCTGGGGCACTGAATTCCTGAACTGGAGAGCTGAAGGCTGAAGAAGCCTCTGGAGCAGTAAAATTCAGCCGCAGCCTCCAAGTTGCTGAGGATGTCAGCAGCCCCCACTGAGGCCATCCCTGCCCAGAGACCCTGGGGGAATGGGCAGACAAGGAGAGGGTCCCTGGGGCTGGGGCAGCAGAACTCAGAGGCACCAGCGGCTCCAGCTGGGAAATGGAGTGTGGGATGGGGCTGTGAAAGCCCTGCCTGGGATGTGCCAAGCAGGACACACAAGCCCTGACCTCCATCCCCTAAAAAACTCTCTCAATGGGACATTTAAAAGGAATTACAATTGTTTCTGTCCTCTGAGTTGGATGCACTGGAGAAATACCAACAAGAGATTCTCAGGAGCTCAAAACAATAAAACATCCTTTCTGGCAACATAGAAGATAAGAGAAACTTTGGGAAAAGGTTTAATAGGTCATTAAATCAACAAAAAACATTTTCAAAGCATTAATCCTCGGATGTAGGGAGTTTTGGAGGTGGAATCCCAGTTTTGGCCATGACAGGATGAATGATTTTTTCCTATAGGAAAGAGAAGTGCAAGTCCAAGTGTCCTGGAAGAAGATGAGAGGTGGGCACCCTTAGGCCAAGCCAGCCAGACCTGACTCTCCTGATACCTTTCATCTAAGGGCGATCCTTGGACACAGGGCATTTTGGAGGTGGAATCTCAAGTTTGTCTGTGGGTTCCTGGATAGGAAGAATTATTTACATTAGGAAGAAAAGAACAGAGCCCCGGTGTTTCAGAGGCACATGAATGCCAGCCCTCAGGAAGCCAAGGCCAGCCAGACTTGTCAGTCCTGGCAGCTTCTGTCTGGGAGCTATCCTTGGATATAGGGAATTCTGGAGGCAGATCCTCAGTTTTGGCCATGGGTGCCTGGAGGAGGTGGATGTTTTTTTTTCTCATAAGAAAGAAAAGCACACGGTCCCGGCGTTTCAAAGGCAGATGAGAGGTGACCCTTGGGTGGTCAAGGCAGCCAGAGCTGTTCCTCCTGGCAGATTTCATCTGGAAACAATCCTTTTACATAAGGAAATTTGGAGAAGAAATCCCAGTTTTGGCCCTGGTTCCCTGGAGGAGAAGGACAGTTCTCTCCCACAGGAAGGAAACCCCAGAGTCCCAGTGCTTCAGGGGCAGATGAGAAGCAGCCCTCAACATGCCAGGGTCAGCCAGACCTGTAAGGTGGTCCCCAGGAGGCCCAGCCAGCCAGACCTGTTCCATGTTCCCTTGGTTCCATGGGACCCCACAGTGTCACAATGGTCTCCTTGGCTCCATGAGGCCCTGGAGTGTCACAATGTTCCCCTTGCTTCTGCAGTGCCACAATGGCCCCGTGCTTCCATGAGGCCTTGCAGTGTCACAATGGCTTCATGGTTCCACAGAGCCCTGATGTGTCACAATGGCCCCTGGGCTCCGTGTGCCCTCGCTGTGTCACAGCGGCTCCTCTGTGACACTGCGGCTGCACAAGGTCACCATGGACCCTTGGTTCCATGAGGTTCCGTAGTGCCACCATGGTGTCCTTGGACCCACATTGTCACAACTGACCCACGGTTCCATGAGGTTCTGCAGTGTCACTGTAGCAGTCAGAGGCCCTGCAAGGCCTCCCTGGCGGTCACTCACCTAAGATAAGAAATGCCTAAGTCATGGTGACTGGACCAAAGAAGACCCTCTTCTGCATTCAGACCCTTCTTATCTCCCTGTAAGGCTATTGGTGTATTCTCCTCAAACCTGGGAATTGGACAATTTCTGACACACCAGTAGCCTATATAAACACCCATTTCTATCCAGTTTGGCAGAAGAACTGTCACTGCATCCCTTCAGATGAGCTGGCAATAAAGGACATCGCTGTGGAACCACATACAGCCTTTTCCTCTCTCTATCCCTGTGTGTCTGCCAGAGGCACTTGCGAGCACAGAGCGAAATCACCAAGAGCTGAACTCACAGAGCTGAAATCACTCCAGAGGTGCTCGCTAAGTTGCCTGTGGCTGGGAGCTGAGCCGAGGGACCCAGACAGGCTGAGCCTGACAGCGCAGCGCTATCCGGACACCCACGGCAGCGGCAGCCCGGGGGTCAGATGGACCCCTGGGACCCCAGGCAGCATTAACCAGGAGTGACTGGGATCACAGAGGAACCATAAAGGAAGTTACTGCAGTAATACTGGGACTATCTGGGAGTGACTGGAATCATACTGGGAGTGACTGGAATCATACTGGGTGACTTGGAGTGACTGGGACCTTACTGGGAGCAAATGGTACTGTAATGAGAGTGACTGGGTTCATACTGGGATCATACTGGGAAGGACTGGAACCATACTGGGAGTGCCTGGAACTATTATAGGGGTGAATGGGAACACCTGGGAACATGCTGGGATCATGCTGGGATCACACTGGGAGTGACCAGGATGATACTGGGATCACACTGAGTGTAACTGGAAGTGACTGGGACCATACTGGGGGTGACTGGGAGCCACAGGGCCCATGCTGGGAGTGGCCTGGGGGGAACTGGGGGAACTGGCCCAGCTGGGGCTCAGGGTTGTTCTCCCCCAGGGCTGCCCCAGGTCCTGCTGCCACCCCCGGCCCCACAGAGCCGAGGGACAGGGGACAGCTGAGGGACAGAAGACAGGGACAGGGGACAGCCGAGGGACAGGGCACAGGGACAGGGACAGGGCACAGCCAGGGAACACGGCCTGGCCAAGGGACACTGAGCCCCAGCACTTTGGGCTGTTGACTCAGGCTCCTAGCACAGGCCCAGGGGCAGAATCCCCTCCAGAAACTGTTGTTTGCTTTCAGCTCTGCTCTGGAACATTCCCCAGGAGCCCCTGCAGTGGCTGCAGCCCAGCCAGGTGCCCGGGGCCCTCAAAGCTGCTCCGGCAGTGCCCTCCTGCCCCGGGCAGGGCACGGAACACCCAAGGAAAGGCTCCTGCTGGGCTCAGGGCAGGGACAGGGCACTCCCCTGGTGCAGCTACGGGCACAGCAGAGCCGGCCTGGGCAAAGGATTGGGATCGATGTCCCATGGAATCCCCGCAGGGAATACTTCTCATTGCACTGCTCTCATTGGATTGGTCATCAATTCCAATCATTTCCCCATGGAATTCCCATGGCAGTGGGTTAGGGGGGGTCCATCCATGGAATTCTCACCTGACTGGGATGAGAGTGAGATCTGGCCATGGAAATTCCATGGCAATTCCTGCATTCCCAAGTCCCCCATTCCTGAATCCCCCATTCCCATAGGAATTGCCCTTCCCCTCCCACACCCACCTTTGTGCTCCAGAGCCTCCCGACCATATCTGATGTATTTTGGGGGCCTTTCCACACAGGTGTGCCCCAGGTAATGCTTCATCTGCTCCACCATGATCCCTCTGGATTCCCAGCACCTCTGGGTGATCCAGGTGGCACCGCTGGACACTGCAAAGCTCCCGGATCCCAGCAGGAAAGAGATGAAATCCCAGCCCTCATAGCCGTACTGGTGGGATCCATGGATGCTCTGTTGGACAGGAGGTCACAGCTGGAAACCCCTTGCACTGTGTGGAGACCTGGGAACGAGGAGAGAACAGACCCATGGAGTCGTGTCCCAGCCCCTGGGAGCCCCTTGGAGCTCCCTGGATTCCCATCCCAGCCCCACAGATCCCTCCCATCCCCAGAGATCCCATCCCAGCCCCTCAGAGTCCTCCATTCCCATAGATCCCAGCCCAGCCCCCGGCTCCCCCCACTGCCCCTGCTCTGGTTGTACCGGCCTCGTCTCCAGGTCACTGTCAGCCACGGGCTTGTTCCTGTCCTTGAGCTGGGTCTGGTTATCCCAATATCCCAGCTCTGGCTATCCCAAAATCCCAGCTCTGGCTGTCCCAATGTCCCAGCTCTGGTTATCCCAATATCCCAGCTCTGGCTATCCCAATATCCCAGCTCTGGCTATCCCAATATCCCAGCTCTGGCTATCCCAATATCCCAGCTCTGGTTATCCCAGTGTCCCAACTCTGGCTATCCCAATATCCCATCTCTGGCTGTCACAATATCCCAACTCTGGCTATCCCAATATCCCAGCTCTGGCTATCCCAATATCCCAGCTCTGGCTATCCCAATATCCCAGCTCTGGTTATCCCAATATCCCAGCTCTGGCTATCCCAATATCCCAGTTCTGGCTATCCCAATATCCCAGCTCTGGCTATCCCAATATCCCAGCTCTGGCTGTCCCAATATCCCAGCTCAGCTCCTGCCCCCATCCCCGGTGTCTGTGCCTCCATCCGGCCCCGCTCGCTGCCGCAGCGCTCGCAGGGGGTCCCGTCCACGTCCCCCACAATCAAGGACTGGGGGACCCCCGGGCCGGGCTCTGACAGCAACACTTCCAGGAACTGCAGGGAGTGGAAAACTGGGGGGACACGGAGATTTGGGGGAGCTGAGGGGGCTGAAAGTGAGAGTTTGGGGATCCAGGGGGTCCACAGGCCAAGGAAAAGGGGGACATGAAGAGCAGGCAGAGCTGGGAAGGAGGTTCAATGGCTGAGATCCAAGGAAAGGGGGTGCAGGGACTGGGAGAGCTGGGATGGGGTGTCCAGGGAATCCTGTGCCCAGGAAAAGGGGTACCAGGGCTCCTGAGTGTAAGGAAAGGAGGAGCTGGGAGAGGCAGGAATGGGGGCCCAGGGGTCCCAGGTCAGGGAAAAGGGTGGGGCTGGGGGCTGGGAGAGGAGGGGGCTGGGAACATGTTGAGTTGGTGCCAGATAAGGGGGTGCAGGGGGGTCTCAGTGCCGGGCAAAGGGGTAAAAGGGTGTCTTGGTTCTCAGGAATGGGGGTGCAGGGGGGTCTCAGGGTCACGGAAATGGGGGGGCAGGGATGGAGAGGTAGAAGGGAGTTCCAGGGGTCCTTGAGCCCAGGAAAGGGGAGTCCAGGGTTTCCCAAAAAGGGGTACCAGGGTGGGGACACCCGGGGTGTTTGGGAAGGGGGAGTTCAGAGGGTCTCTGGCTTTGCACAAAGGTGGGGCTGGGGGCTGGGAAAGGCAGGAATGGGGGTCCAAGGTGTTCCAAGGTGTTCCAGGATCAGGCACACGGGAAATCTAGAGGCTGGGAGCAGGGAAAAGGGGAGCAGAGGGCCCTGATGTGCGGAAATGGGGGATTCAGGGGGGTCCCTGTGCAGGATAAGGGGAGCAGGGGGGGTCCCGGTGCCGGCAATGGCGATTCAGGGTCCCGGTGCCGGGGTCCCACTTCCCCCTCGCCCGCCAGGAGCGCCCCCAGCCCCAGCGCTGGAGCCACCGCGCTGCTCCTCCTCACTCCCAGTATGATCCCAGTATGATCCCAGTAGGATCAGTCACCCAGGAGCTGCTCCCAGTATGATCCTAGTACAGCCCAGTCACTCCTGGCAACCCCCCACCCCTCTCTGCGTTCCGACCTGTCCCGGCTCCATCCCCGCCCCTCCCGCGGCTGCGGGGAGGAGGAGGAGGAGGGAGGAAGAGGCGGAGCGGCAGCGGGAGCAGCAGGAGGAGCGGGGAGGATGAACCGCGGGGCTCCGGCTCTGTCTGAACTCGCAGCACCCCGGGAGCGTCGCCCCCATCCCGCAGGTGCCCGGGCAGGGGGAGCTGGCCCCAAATATCCCGGGGCTTCCTGGGTTTGGGGTTTTTGGGGGGATGTTTGGAGCTGGCGGGGCTCCAAGGCTGAGCCGCAGCTGCCCTCGGGGGGACATCGGGGGTCCCCGGGAGGTGTTTTTGGGGGGTCCCGGTGCGGGTGGCGGCAGAGCCCCGGCGGGGCCGGGGGGATGCGGGTCCCCCCGCGGTGCGGGTTGGGCTTCCCGGCCGGGCCCTCCGAGCTCTGCCGGGGCCGCGTGGGGACCGCGCGGGAGCGGCGGGAGCGGCGGGGGGACCCCGGATTTGGGGAGCCCCGGGAGAGCCGCGGCTTCCCTGGGCGGGAGCGCAGAGAGAGGAGAGCCCCAGGAGCCCCAGCGGGGACCCCGAGAGGGGGGACCCCTGGCAGTGCCGGCACCCGGCAATGGGGGGTGCTGGGGCTGGAGGGGCGGCATGGCCGGGAAAGGGGTTCGGGGGTACCGGGGCCGCCAGGGGCTGCTCCCAGCAGGTGCCCAGTTCCTACCCTGTGTGCTTCCAGTTTCCTGGGCACTCCCAGGATGAGCCCAGTCAGTCCCAGTATCACCCTGCTCACTTCCCCTCACTCCCTGCAGGATCCCTGTTTCTCCCAGTATGAGCCCAGTCATTCTCAGTCATTCCCCATTATGATGCTATTTGCCCCCAGCAAGTCCCAGTTGCTCCCACTTTTCTCCGGTGTGTTCCCACTTCTCCCAGTTGCTCCTAGTATAGTCCCAGTCACTCCCAGTATGATCCCAATATGAGTCCAGTATGATCCCAGTCTCCCCCAGCAGGGCCCCAGTCACTCACACTTGCCCCCAGCATGGTCCCAGTTGCCCCCAGCACATTCCCAGTGGCTCCCAGTGTGGTCCCAGTCACCACCTGCATGTTCTTAGGTACTCCCAGTACATCCCAGTTGCCTGGAACATTCCCAGAGTCTTTGCCAGGCACTCCCAGTTACCTCAGCATGGTTCAGCTGCCCCCAGTTTTATCCCAGTCACTGCCAGTACATCCCAGTTGTCACCTGCATGACTCCTGTCATTCCCAGTTGCTCCCAGTTGCTCTCAGTGTGTGTGCATTTGGCTCCCAGCATGGGCCTGGCAGCTCCCAGTAACCCCCAGTCAGGGTCCCTTGGCACCCACTGTAATCCCAGTATGATCCCAGTCACTCCCAGTATGATGCCAGTGCCCCCCAGTGTGATCCCAGTTGCTCCTTGTCAATGCCGACATGACCCCAGTAACCACCAGTATGATCCCTATGACTCCCAGTCTCTCCCAGTATATCCCAGTCACTCCCAGCATACTCCCAGTCCCTCCCACTTCCTCCCAGTTACTTTCAGCATGATTCCAGTTGCTCACAGCCACTCCCAGTCAATCCCAGTATGATTCCTGTCACCCTCCATGGAGTCACCCTCCTCCCAGTCTCACCCAGCATGGACCCGGCTGCTCCCACTGTGATCCCAGTATGATCCCAGTTGCTGCCAGAATGGTTGCAGTTGTTCCCAGTTCCTCCCAGTATGATCTCAGGTGTCCCTAAAATAGTCCCAGTCCCTCTCAGCATGGTCCCACTCACTCTCAGCTGTCCCCAGCATGGTCCCAGCTGTTCCCAGTGTGGTTCCAGTCCCCCCAGTATGGTCACAGACACTCCCAGTATATTCCAGTTGGCCCAGTAAGGTTCTGGTGACCTCAAAATGATCGCAGTCTTTCCCAGTTACTCCCAGTTGCCTCCAGCATGATCCCAGTTTCTGGAAGTTGCCCAAAGTGTGGTCCCAGTCGCTCCCAGTATGAACCCAGTTTCCCCATTTGTGGTCTCAGTCCCCTCAGCACGGTTCCAGTACCTTCCAGTTGGTCCCAGTTGCTTCCAATGTGTCCAGATTTTCCTCCCAACATGGGCCCAGTAGCTCCCAGTGACCCCCAGCCAGGATCCATTCACACCTGCTGGAATCCCAGTGGCTCCCAGGATGATCCCAGCTGCACCCAGTCCCCCCCAGTATGGTTCCAGTCACTCCCAGTATGATTCCAGCCCTGCCCAGAATGACTCCCTGTCACTCCCAGGGTGGGCCCAGTTGCTCCCAGTCACCTCCAGCATGGTTCCAGTCACAGCCAGCACACTTCCAGTCATTCCCAGTATGATGCCAGCCAGTTCCAGTAGGATCCCAGTATGAATCCAGCATGGGCACAGCTGCTCCCATTATCATCCACTGTGGTTCCAGTTGCTCCCATTTACCCCCACTGTGGTTTCAGTCTCTCCCAGTGTATCCCAGTTGCTCCCACCATGTTCCCAGTCACTCCAGTTGTCCTCAATTGCTTCCAGCCTGATCCCAGTTGCTCCAAGTAAGATCCAGTAGGATCCCAGTTGCCCCCAGCATGCTTTCAGTTGCTTCCTGTTCTCCCCAGTGTGATCCCAGTTGCCCCCAGTTGTCCCTTGTATCAACCCCATCACTCCCCATATGATCCCAGTTGCTCCCAGCATGGTCCCAGTCATGCCCAGTTGTCCCCGGTGTAGACCCACTCACTTCCACTCGCTCTCAGCTCTCCCCAGCATGGTCCCCGTTGTTCCCAGTGTGTTCCCAGTCACCCCAGTAAGGTTACAGACATCCCCAGTAAATCCCAGTTGCCTTCAGCATCTCTGTGGTCATTCCCAGACACTCCCAGTGATCCCAGTAAGGTGCTTGTTATCCCAGTATGATCTCAGTCATGCCCAGTATGTCCCAGTTGTCTCCAGCCTGCATCCAGTCATTCCCAATTCCTCCAGTTTGCTTGCAGCATGATCCCAGTTTTTCTCAGTTGCTCCCAGTAGCCCAAAGTGGGATCCCAGTTGCTCCCTTTCATCACCAGTATGAGTCCAGTAACCTCCAGTATGATCCTTGTCACATGCCAGCACTCCCAGTATGGTCCCAGTATAATCCCAGTAACTTCCAATCACTCGCAGTGTGGTCCCAGTTGCCTCCAGCTACATCAACCCAGTCAATCCCAGTATGATGCCATTTGCTCCCAGAGTGCTCCAAGTTGCTCCCAGTCACCCCCAGTACAGGGATGCTGTGCATGGTGTGTTCCCAGTCACTCTCGGACACTCCCAGTATTAGTCCAGTCCCTCCCAGTATGATCCAGAGATGACGCCAGTGTGCTCCCAGTCAGTGCCAATATGAACCAGTTGTGCTCCACATGGTTCCAGTTGCCCCTTTCACCCTCACTGTCCCTCCCAGTCTCTCACAGTGTCTCCCAGTTCCTTCCAGCATATTCCCACTCACTCCCAGTTCCTTCCAGCGCGATCCCATTTGCTCACAACCGCTCCCAGTCAGCCTCAGTGTCGTGGCACTCACTGCCAGTATGATCCCAGTCACCTCCAGCATGATCCCAGTATAAGCCCAGTCGTTTCCAGTCATCCCCAGCAGGCACCCAGTGACTCCCAGTTCCTCCCAGTTGCTCCTAGCATGATCCCAGTTGCTCACAGCTGCTCCCAGTCACCCTCATCATGCTCCCAGTCACTCCCAGTATATCCCATTTGCCCCCAGCATGGTCTCAGTTGCCCCCTGTAGGCTCCTACTCTGTGTCAGTATGATCCCAGTACGATCCCAGTCTCCCTCGGGGTGACTGCAGTCTGCCCTGGCATGGGCCCAGCTGCTCCCAGTATGATTCCAGTACAATCCCAGTACAAACCAGTCCTTCCCAGTGCTGCCACTCCTGGCATCCCCGAGCCCTCTCTGCGATCCCCCCTCCTGATCTCCTGAGAGGAGCCCCAAGGGCCGGCAGTGCCCAGGCAGGGTCCCCAGGCAGCCCCAGTTTGGATGTGCAGCCCCCAGTTTCCCCAGTTTGCCTCTCCTTTGGCCCGGGCCAGGTTCCCCCCTGGAACAGCGGCTGGGAGCAGCCGAGAGCCCCGCGCTGCCCATCCCGACCTGTCCCGGCTCCATCCCCGCTCCTGCCGCGGGCTGCCGGGGCTGCGGGAACGGGAACCGAGGGTGTCGCTGCTGCTGGGGGAGGAGGAGGAGGGAGGGAAGGGCAGGGATGAAGGAGGAGTGGGAGGTGGGGATGGGGAGGAGGAGGAGGGGGGATGGAAGGGGAGGGATGGAAGAGGAGAAAGAGGTGGGAATAACGAAGAGGAGGAGGAGGGAGGATGAAGGAGGAGAAGGAGGTGGGGATAGCGAGGGGCAGGAGGAGGAGGAGGACGGGGATGGAAGAGGAGGGATGAGGGAGCAGAAGGCGGTGGGGTTAGAGAGCAGGAGGAGGGGGAAGGAAGGGCAGGGAAGAAGGGCAGGGATGGAGGAGGAGCGGGAGGTGGGCTTAGGGAGGAGGAGGAGGAGGAGGGGGGATGGAAGAGGAGGGGCGTCAGGAAGAGGAAGAGGAGGTTGAAAGGCAGATGGAGCAGAGCAGAGAGAAGCGCGCGGTCAGCCCTGCCTGAATTCGCAGCCTCCACCTGTGGGATCATTGCCCCCCATCCCGCAGGTGAGCGGGGAGGGGGAGCTCGGGCCAGGTCTCCTGGGGGGTGCCTGGGTTGGGTTTTTTGGGGGGATGTTTGGAGAAGGAAGAACTGCGAAGCTGAGCGGAAAAGTCCCCTTGGGGGGACTCCTTGGAGCCCCGGCAGCCCAGAGCAGGGAAGAAGGGGAGAAGGGAGCCCGGGAGCCCAAACAGCCCCGGCACCCCTGAATGGGGAGAGCCAGGAGGGGGGAGCTTTTGGGATTGCTGGGACTCCCGGCAGCCTGGGGAGTGCGGGCAGCGAGGAGAAGGGGGACCCCCAATCCAAGCGTGACCCCAGCAGCTGGGACAGGGGGGAGCCCCGAACAGCAAAGGGGAGGCAGCAGGGACGGGGAACTCCTGGGAGGCTTTTTCAGGGCTGGATCTCGGTGTTCGGGAGGTTTTTATGGAGCCCAGGTGGCCAGGGACTTCTCGGGATGGACTGGGACAGAGGGAGCTTCAAACTCATCGTGCTCATCCCTTGTTTTCCCCAAACCAGGATTTCCCATTCCCAGCCCCTGGGAGGCTGCGAGGAAGAGGAAGAGCCTCTCCTTGTCCTTCCTCCCCCAGAGCAGGAGCTGAGGATGGAGAGCAGGGAGGACAAATCCCCGCGGCAGAACCTGGTGGAAGAGGCCGTTCCGAGCGGCTCCAGGGCACAGGAACCCAATGGGGAGGAAAAGTCCTGGAGATCCCGCACGAGAAGGGGCTGCAAACGCAGATCACGGGGATCTGAGGGGGAAAGACCCACCCTGGGCCGGGGAGGCGGCCGGAGATCGAGCCAGAGCTCGGAGCTGGGGGTCCCTGAGCAGCTCCATGATGGGGAGAAGCCCCACAAGTGCTCGGAGTGTGGGAAGAGCTTCAGGTGGAGATCCGAGCTGATCGTGCACCAGAGGACCCACACTGGGGAGAGGCCCTACGAGTGTTCCAAGTGTGGGAAGAGGTTTCAGACCAGCTCCCATCTCCTCCAGCACTATCCGGTTCACACAGAGGAGAGGCCCTTCTGCTGCCCCGACTGCGGGAAGGGATTCAGGCACAACTCCCACCTCCTCAGCCACCAGCGCATCCACACTGGGGAGAGGCCCTACGAGTGTTCTGAGTGTGGGAAGAGCTTCAGCCAGAGATCCCACCTGATCATGCACCAGAGGATCCACACCGGGGCGAGGCCCTACGAGTGTTCTGAGTGTGGGAAGAGGTTTCAGACCAGCTCCCATCTCCTCCTGCACTATCAGGTTCACACAGAGGAGAGGCCCTTCCGCTGCCCCGACTGCGGGAAGGGATTCAGGCAGAACTCCCACCTCCTCAGGCACCAGCGCATCCACACTGGGGAGAGGCCCTACGAGTGTCCCCGGTGTGGGAAGAGATTCTCAAGGAACTCTCACTTGACCCGACACCAAGGGAGGCACCGGTAAGGGAAGCCCTGCGAGTGCCCCAAGTGCGAGAAGAGCTAAACTCCATCCCCCACTGGAGGACCCACATTGGGCACAGCCCTGGTGACCCACATTCCCTGTCATCCATGTTGGGAACACACCTGGCTGCTTCTCCTTTCGTGTTGACCTTTATTTTTTTCTCTTCTCAATCTCTCTGCGCTCCAAAAGCCAAGAGGGATTGATCTTTCACCTCAAAACCACTCACATCCCATGGAAAACAAATGAATTTTAACCCACAGAGACTTAATCCCACCTCAAATTGCTTGTTCCCACCTCAAAAAAAACCTCAATCCCATGCCAAACTCACTCAATTCCACAGCTGCCAGGGTGAGATGGGTTTGGGAGGAGACTGGGAGAAGTGGGATCCCAATTTGGAACGGTGGGATGGGGACTGTGTGGGGCTGGGTGGCTGGGATGTATTTGATAGCAAATAAAACTTTCAGACTTAGTGATTTCTTTGCCGTTCATCTCCAGTCCGTGGCAGTTCTGTTTTTCAGGGCACCACCTTCTCAGCTGATTGTGTTTGTGTCCTCCTTTCCCTCCCACCTCTCTTTGCCTGCTCTGTTTCTCTCTCCGTGTCTCCCTTGAGCCAGGGACCTCCAAAGGCCCTCCCCCAATTTAATTTCCTCAGGGACCACCAAAGATCCTTCCCGGATTTAATGGAATCCTCCTCTAATTTAATTGCCCCCTCTGCCCCCAATGACCCAACCCTGATTTTTAAATTATTTTATTTTCCAATTATTATTTTAATTCTTAGTTCAGGAGCTGAAGTTATGGAGGCCAGCAGTGAAATGTCTCTGTAGCATTTTGCTCCACTTGGCTTTCAGCCCCTTCTCAAGAGCTTTGCCTTCGAGGGCAAAGGGAATGTCTTTTCCTGGTGGGAGCTGAAATTCCAGACCTCTGGAATGTGTGCAGGGCCATATAGACTGGGATCAACCAGAGATTGGGATCAAATATGCACTGAGATCCTGTGGTCTAGGATCAGCTAAGGACTGGGATCAATTAGGGACTGGGGCCCTACAGACTGGAATGAACTGAACTGGGATCAAATACGGACAAGGATCAAATATGGACTGGGATCCGATGGACTGGTATCAACAAGGGACTCGGATAAAATAGGGACTGGGATCCTACAGACTGGGATCAAATTGGGACTGAGATCATATGGACTTGGATCAGCTGGAGACCTGGATCAACTACAGACTGTGTTCAAATAGAGACTGGAATCAGATATGGATTGGGATCCTATGGACTGGGATGAAATATAGACTGGGATAAAATTGGGACTGGGGTCAGATATGGACTGGGATCATATGGCCTGGGATCAAATATAGACTGAGATAAAATTGGGACTGGGATCAGATATGGACTGGGATCATATGGCCTGGGATCATATGTGTTGGGGAAGCTCAAATAGGAAAGCCTTATAAATATGACTGCCTGGCAAAAGGTTTAGAAAATACAGAGACTGAGATGGTAACAAGTTGTGACATACCAAACCGTAGTTACTGCACAAGTAGAACACAATCGTACAGCCAGGAGGAAGACAATCCACCCTTCTGGTTGAACAATGCCCTTACCTACAGGTAGGTCCAAGGGTCAAATGGACTGTTGGATCTCACCCCAATGTATGGTTCATCCCACACCTGTAACACTCCCCTGAAGCATCAGGAGTCTGTGACCCCATTGGCCTGAGTCTTGTTCCAGCCCACCTTGAAGCCCCTGACAAGGAGTCCCTGAGGAGCCAGACGCTCTCTTGGAACTTCCCTTCTCTTGGAACTGCCCCTCTCCTGGAACATCCTCTTGGGATCCTCTCTTATCTCCCTCTACCCCTTGCCTCTCCCTTCCCCCACGCCCTCGGGCCTGCCACGGGTCAGGTCTGGTGACTCCAAGCAGGGCCTTTCACCTTCTCTAATAAACCAGATATTCTAAGGGCAGCCTTCAGAGATCTCTCATCTCCATCCACCCAAAGCGTCCTGGAGTCCAGCGTCCTCACAATATGGACTGGGATCAACAAGGGACTGTGATCAAATATGGACTGGGATCAAATAGGGACAGGGAACAACTAGAGATTGGGATCAAATATGGAACTGGGATCCTACAGACTGGGACAAACTGGACTGGGATTATATGGAATTGAGATCCTATGGAACAGCATAAACTTTCTAACATGACACATATAATATTCATTGTAACACTTGCGAAAAGCCAATTATAAATATGCATTTGTCACAATCTCTCCTCTTATTCTTTATAAATCATTTGGCTTGAGCAATATTTCTTATCCTCTTGCATTCTTTGGACTCTGTTGGTAATCAAATAAAATATGGGATTAAACAAAGAAGAAATATCAAAACACTTGTAACACATAAAAGGAAGAATCCTAATTTCTTCCACCATCCCATTTTCAATACATTACCCCCCCTGTTAGTTTTTAACATTATTTTCCCTTCGGTGTTTTTTTTTGGACTGATACCAGGGTCATAATTTTTTTCTGATATCCTTTGTTTTTTCCAGGATGACGCCCTCATTGCCATCTATTTTCAACAATCTGTACACACCATTCTTTAGCCAATAAATAGCGTAAAGCCAACCTATTTTAATACACTGCAGTTATAGTTTGGCTTTGCTGACTCAATATTAATTCCAGTGCCTGAACAGCTTTGTTTGTTATCTCCTCTATAACTGCTTGGAGTCCTATAATACGATGCAGTATATAATTTGGGGTTAATACAGAGCTAGATTGCTGTGCTGGTTTCACCTTTTTGTTTACTAATTGCCTTTTTACCGAATCTTGGACTATATGTCTAAGATCAAATGTAAAACAAATCCATCTCTCTCCTTTTGGACATTCCATGCTCCAAGTATTACTACTTTTTCCTAAGTTCCTTGTAATCCAATATTTTCCCCATTTTGCCTGCAGGTACTCAGTTTGGGTGGGTCTGTGGCTGTTGACATGGGTGTGTGTAACAAAAAGGAACTTTGGTTCCTTTCCGTGTAATACTTTCTGTAGCATTTGGGACACGATCTTGCTGGTATCTCAGAAGGGAAAAGACAACAAATGAGAGACAGAAACAGGAATGGCAGAGGTCTGGCATGGCTTATACCCCCACTTCCCCTGCCTATGGGGTTGCTTCCTACAGCAGGTACGTGTGATCTTCTCGGTGGTGAGTACAGTGCTCAGTCCAGGCTTGCCCTCTGTTTCCCTTGTCACTCCTTTTTACTCATTTTTTTAGGCAAGTCCTTTTCGACACTCCTTAACTGTGGCTTCCCACCGTTCCTCAGGTATTTCTCACTCAACAGGCACTAATAATCCATCCACAAAACAAAGTTATTACTTCAGTTATTTTGGGTTCTATCTGCATAGGGAATTGATTCAGTACTCAATACCTCTTGCAACAAGAACATAGATTTTGTGAGCTACAACACCAATTATTCCCATAATTTGAACATTCACTTGTAACCCAGCTAGCGTGTCCAGTATTGGGATGAATCACATAAAATATACAGTATAGTACTGATGGCAGTTTCCCTTCTTCCCTGTACAAGTCACAGGCTGAGGCCAGGCTATAAGAACTCTTTGACTGAAACACTCCCGACCCTCCTGTTTGAAGTGGCAGTGTTCCTCTGCCAAGGAGGTGTCGGAGGCGTCTCAGGGTTTATTCAGGCCGGGCTTAGAACCAGTGATGCAAGCTTTGCCTTATTTCTCAGTGAGGTGTTATTCTTTGTACCTGCCTTGGATCATTTGGGTCTTCCCAAACCATTACCACCCAGTCCTGGTTGGAAGTCAATTTGGTATCACCTGGTTTAGATGTGATAGTCCATTCCTCAAGTTTCCTCACAAGTCCTTTGGTTTTGCTGGCATGAATTCACCCTCTTTCCGTGGTTTGGATTGCTGCTTCAGTGGTACCTGGAATGGATTTCTTAATAGCACAGTGTTAAAAGAAAAACAATACTGCATGAACTTTTACCATTAGTTTTCTTTAAAACTTTCTGAGTTTAACTAAACTCTTTTTCTACAGCCACTTCTTCTTCTTGTACCCAGCTGTGTTAATAGCTGCAGAGACCAATTCTTCTTCCTGTGAGCTATAATTAGTTAAATAAAAAAGACCAGGCCAATTTTAACATGAGATGTATCACATCTCTTGCCTTTTACTTTTTGGGTAACATTTAACTGTTTTAGTCTTACAGACTTTAAGTCTTCAGAACAAAAGCCTTCTCTTCTTAACAACAGCAATCAGAAAGAAAAAAGAAATCTTGCTTAAGACAATAAACCACTTTGTGAGAGTCACTATCTCTGCCTTGATCTTATCTCTACTGGTGGTCCTGTTCACAGCCTTGGGTTTAACTCTGTCCTTCCCCACTTCCCCCCCTCCTTGTTGTCACTCTGCCTAGCAGGAATGGGGGAGAACTTACAGATAGCTGTGGCTGAGGGGACCTTGGGGGTGTATTTCGCTCTCCCCTTCGCTCTCTTTCTCTCTCTCTCTCTCCCTTTCTCTCTCTTTCTCTTTCTTTTTCTCTCTTCACATTTCAGCAGCCACATTCCAATATCAGTCCACTTTCTAACATTAATCCTACATCCTGGAGAGGTGAGTCTGCCAATCACCTCTCCCCCCTTTTTCAACTTCCTTACAAAGTAAATTACTTTTGTTATGCGTGTTCTGCAGGCCTGTAATTCAGGGCACCCTCCACCAGGGCTACCAGCTACTCACAGCTGACAGTGCAAAAATAAAGACATGTTTTGCTATCACAATTTTTCCATTCACAAGCTTGAAAAGGTTGCAGGAACAAAGTAAACAACAACTTACTTCCAAAGTGACCCTGCCTGCACCAAAACAAATTTAAGGCAATGCTAGTTAGTGCAATGCAATTTGCAATGAAGCCAAGGTTTGATTTGGGAAGGGCATCTGAGGACACAGAGCATGAGTTTTACAAATCTGTATTTTGAAGAGGGAATAGACAAAATATGAATAGAGTTGAGGGCAGGGGGAGGACAGCAAGTGAGGAATTTTTCTCTGCAATACTCTCTTTTTGACTGCCAGGAAACACTGTCCAAAGAGGTTCCTAAGGTACAAACAATAACTGGGTGGGAAGAGGCACTCCTGAATTCAAGCCTTAATGTCATAATAGGAAACTGCCCCTGAGCACTGCAGTGCTGGAGCACCCTGCCTGCAAACTCACCAGAGGCAAGCCACTGCTGCCACGCTGCAGGGCTGCCTGCAGCACAGAGGGAATCATGGCCAAGCCCTCCCTGCAGGCCTGGGTAATCCACACAGGGAGCCCAAAACTTCCTCACAGCTCTCTAACTCACTCAAGAAATAAACCTACAGCAAGCAGAGATCCCCCCACCATCTTTTTAATGTGTATGTGTCACACACCCACAGTGATGCTGAAAGTAAAAAAATTAACAGCTTACATTAGAAGATACTGAAACCTTTTCTTCACCTCGCTTTGTAGGTTCCCTTTTCTATATGTAGCCACCTCCAAGTCTGGGGAAAAAATGAGCCCTATTTTTCAGAAGTCTCATGCATGAACAACTCTAGCTGCTGTTCCAGGTGCACTGCAAGTAGCCAGCACTTCCAGAAAAAATAACAAACAAACAAACCAAAAAAACTAAGAAAGCAAAACACATTTGGGTACATGAAAAAGGACTGGCTGGAAGAAAAAATGTTTCTCATTGACCTACCAAGCAGCTGGTGTTACCTTTAGTTTAACTTTACACACTGAGAACCACTTGAGTGAACAGCCTGCATCAACTCAAAATAAATTAATGGCAGGTTTTGCTATGTCACAGCTGTAAACTAGTTTCTCAGTCCTAGAGTACAGTGAGTTATGTATTTCAAGATAAAAATCACAATGCAAATCGGAAGAAATTTTATACTGCATGAGGTGTGCACACAATTGATTTACCTCCAAAAGTCAGTTTATGACTTTTCTCTACCAGGATTGCAGTAGCTGCTATAGCTTGAACACACACTGGCCAGCCTTGATTTACTGGATCCCACATCTTTGATAAATAAGCCACGGGTCTCTTTACTCCTCCCCACTCCTGAAACAAAACCCTATGAGCTACCCGCTTTTCTTCATTTCCGTACAGATGAAAGGGTTTTGCTAGTGAAGGTAAGCTTAAAGTTGATATTGGGGTTAGTTTTAACTTCAGTTTTCTTAGTTTTTCACCATCTTTTTTGCTCCATTTTATATCATCTCCTCTGTCAGTTTATTCATACAAAAATTTTACTGCCTGTGTGCATCCTTCAATCTACAATCTACAATATCCCAATAATCCGAGTATTTTTCTGATTTCCCCCTTTGAAGAGGGAGGGGGAAGGGAGAGAATTCCTGTGATTCAGTCTGGGTTGAGCTTCTGACTACCCTTACTAATCAAGTGTCTAAGATATTTTACTTTTGCTTCTAGAAATTGCAGCTTCCCTTTTGATACCCTTAATCCTTTTTCCCCAAGAAAATTCAAAAGCTTTATAGTAGCCTCTCTAACTTCAGCTTCAGCTTCCCAAGAAAGTAAAAGATCATCCGCATATTGGATAATTTGTATTCTAGGAGGAGTGCGGAAAGTTTGTAGTATTGTTTCTAAAGCTTGTCCAAATAAGTTTGGAGATTCAGTAAACCCCTGTGGTAGTTTTGTCCATTTTAATTGCTGTCTTCTCCCAGTTTGTGGATCCTCCCATTCAAAGGCCAAGATCTCTCAGCTCTCCTGGGCCAAAGGGCAAGCCCAAAAGGCATCTTCAAGGTTCACTATGCTCCTTCTATTACCACATTTTTAATGACAGGGACTGTGAAACTTTCTCCTTTTGCTCTTGTTACATTTACAGTATCTTTGTTTACACTATAACCTTTTGGAATACTTAACAGACAGGTTCTTTCTGCCCCTGTGTCTACCACAAACTCCAATTTTTCCTCTTGGGGACCCACTTTTAAAGTTATCACAGGCTCCAGACGGAATTTGTCCCCTAAAAAATAGAGCCTCTGACATCCCTATTCTTCCTCAGTGCCCATCTCTTTAAAAATTCTCAGATCTGTTACCCTCTTAGGACAGTCTATTTTATAATGTGCTTCGCCCTGACAGTAAAAGCAGATGTTCCTGGAATGTTCCTGAAACTTTGATTGCATTGGGATTTTATTCTTTCCTGTTCCCCTGTCTCTACCACCATCATATCTAGGAGTAGTGCCTGTGGGGTTTTTATTGTTTTCTTGCAATTTTTTTCTCGCATGGTGACTGCCACAATCTTTGCTTTTAGTTCGGCTTTGGCCACAGACTTTCTGAGCCTCCTTTAATAAATCATCTAATAATTTGTCATGCCGATCTTCAATTTTTTCCATTATCTGGCCAAGCACAAAGTTAATCCTTAACAAAGCTTTTCTCACATCAGTCTCAGGATCCACTCTGGAACTCTGCCTCCTATTTCTCCCAAGTCTGTCCAACCACTCAGCCGGAGCCTCTCCCCTCCCCTGCTGTGCCCCAAAAGTCCCTCAGCACTTTGCCCTCGAGATGCTGCTCCCCCTATTTCCCCAACAATCAAATTACAATTCTCATTCATATGTTTTCTCCCCTCCTCATAATTTTGACTCCACTCAGGAGGTGCAGGTGGCATTTTGCCCTCCCCGGGGGGGCCCTGTGGATTTTCTTTACTCCAGGCTTTTATGCCTGCAATTCTGATCATTTCCCTTTCTTCTGGAGAAAATAGTATCTGTATTATCGACGGTATTTCTTCCCAAGTATAAATGTTTGAACCTAAAAATTTCCCTAATTGTTCAGCAGTGCTTGTGGGATCCTCCAAAATCCCTTTGACTGATTTCCCACTCCTTTTCTTTTTCTCTTTTTCCCTCTTGCTCCCCTCCCTTTACCTGTTTTCTTATTTTTTACGTGTTTTCTGTCCCGTTTTTCAAAATCTTATCTCCATGCCTCTGTTTCCCACTTTCTCTAATGACCTGAATACCACCTTCTTTCAACTACGCACGTAAAAAAATCCTTTTTCTCACAATACCATTTAATACAATACACCTCCCTCCAAGGAAATAAAGCTCAAAATAAACAATCTACATTACATATACTTCCATGCATCGATATTTACTCACCTTTATCTCTCACTCTCACACACATTCATACCCTCAAGCCTGTTCATTCATACTTCTCGACTTCACAATACTGTTACATATACTTTCATTTGCCCACATTTATTTTTCACTCACTTTCACATCAACACAATCCACCTCCCTCCAAGGAGATAAAGAAAAGCTCAAAATAAACAATATGCATTACATATACTACCATTCATCTACATTTACTCACTTTTATTTTTCACTAACTCTCACAAAGAACAACAAGATACTTTTTACTTTCAAACAGTCTACATTACATACCTACACACTGAGTGCTCTTGGGATGCAAATCCCTCAGCCCAGCAGGTTTGAATCCTGGATGCTCTTGGGCACTCTTATCCCTCAATCCGGCACTCCACGGGGTTCCTCTTCTTCCTAAGACCCAGTCCAAGTTTCTCTGGGGGGGATTCTCTCTTTTTTATCACTCCCTTGGTCTCTTTACTGGCTGTTTTTCACACGAGAAAGGCGAAATGCAGCATGAGAGATTACAGCAATCACTTGGCAAGTCTGGGATACCCAGCAGCTTCTGTCACACACATTCATTCCCCCCTTATCCGCCCCATCCCAACAAATTCTCATCTATCCTTTGTCCTTGGGTCTTGGTTCTTCATGTACGCTTTAGTCTTGGGGCTAATTACTGTGGTTTTAGGGAATGCTTTCCCTTTTCTTTGTTTTATTGTCTCCTTTTGCCCATGGATCATAACCTGTGTCTGTGGTCACACACCAGGGGAACAGAGCGAGGCTGCCTAAATAGGGCAGGACCCGTCTTCCTCACCCTGACTCTCCAAGGCCCCGGCAGAGAGGTGTTAAAAACCATCCTTTGCTATCATAATTGTGAAAAACGCAGAGTTAGGACAATTACAAGACAATAAAAAGCAAAGACTTAAGGATGTCCAGATGCTCTGGGGCACTTAAGCCACAACAAGCATACCTTGTGAACAAAGGAATCACCCCTAAAACTGCACTATTGCATATTCATATATCCTTCATGGTTATGCATACATTCTATTTAAAACAAGAAACTCTGTCTGTTATATGCCAACTGTTTCCTTTAATCCTCATGGCGTCTTCGAGTCTGAGCAAGACCTGAAGAAATTAGATTCTTCTGACAAGAAAACCATAAATTCTTCTTCCCTGGAAGATTTAGGTATTTTGTGAGGGTTCTGTCAAAGCGAGTAACCCATTCCTTAAAAGAAAACCCATATATACAGTTTTTATTTTAACTACTAAACCTTCATTTTAAATACAAAACTACATTTACCGTACTATTAAAATGTTAATACAGCACTACTATTCAAACTAACATATGTGCATTTTTCACCTTGGGCGTCTAGTGGAGTATCCCCGGAAAGTGCCCATCTCTGCAGGGAGCCACGTGTTTTCAATTGTAAATTAGGTCTTTCTTTCTCTGTCATCTGTGGTTTCCAGTCTTTCCCGGCTGGGTCTTCAGGTCTTTTAAAACTTTAAGAATCTTTTTCTACAAGCACAACTGACTTCATGTATATTTATATATAAGCACGAATTATTCCATAACATATATTACAATGGGGCTGCACAGATCCCCCCGCAGGTCCGTGGGGATGCAGAGATCCCCCCGCAGGTCCATGGGGATGCAGAGATCCCCCTGCAGCTCCGTGGGGATGCAGAGATCCCCCTGCAGCTCCATGGGGATGCAGAGATCCCCCTGCAGGTCCGTGGGGATGCAGAGATCCCCCTGCAGGTCCGTGGGGATGCAGAGATCCCCCTGCAGCCCCTGGAGGAGCCAGGCTGGAGCTCGGGGATGCCTGAGAGGAGGCTGTGACCCCGCGGGCAGAGGGGCCCCGCTGGAGCAGCCTGGCCTGGCAGGACCGAGCCCGTGGCACAGTGACCCACGCTGCAGCACTTGGAGGGGGCTGTGCCCCAGGGGATGGACTCGGCTCGGAGAAGTTCCTGGAGAAGTCTCGGCTGGGAGAGAGCGCAGGGTGCAGCAGGGAACGACTCCTGTCCCTGAGCAGAGGGAGAAGCCGCGGGGGATGAGCTGAGCATGGCCCCATTCCCTGTCTCCTGCCCTGCCGGGGGAGGAGGTGCAGCTGGGAGCAGGGAGGCGTGGGGAAAGCTGCATTTAAGGCTCTGCACTGACTTCTCCTTATCCTGCTCTGAGTCTTTGGAGTTTTCTGCCAGAAATCTCTCCCCTCCCCCGCTCACCCACAGGGCTTTGGGCAGGTTTCCCTTTTTGGGGGAAATCAAAGCCAAGCACCGATGCACTAATGAGGGGCAGGAGAAGGGAGGCTCCCGGGCTTCCCGCAGAGCCGGAGGCACGGAAGGCGCAGGGCCGGGAAAGCCGTGGCGGGAGGTGCGGAGAAGTTTGTTTGTGTGGGCAGCTCAATCCCGCCTCGGGCCCGGGCCCGTCCCGGGGCTGTTCCTCATCTCCGGCTTTGCCCTCACGCAGCGCGGGGGGCCCTGAGAGCGCGGGGCGAGTCTGGGCCGTGCGCAGAGCCCGCCCCCAGCTCGCTGCCATTGGCCGCTGGTGCCGTCAGTCGCGGTTGCGGCGCGCTGATTGGTGGGAGCGGGGCGCAGCACGGCCCCGGCGGCGGGCTGAGGGCGGCCGTGGGCGGGCAGCGGCGCCATTGGCGCCGGGAGCGTCTGTGCGGGCCCGGGAGCGGCGGCAGCGGCCGGAGCGCGGTGAGGCGGCGTCGGCGGAGCTCGGAGGCGGCCCCGGCGCAGGTGGGAGCCGCGCTGGGTTCTGCGGGGGCTCGGGGCTGGCTGCGGGCGGAGGGGGCGGCAGGGGGCTGCGGCGGGTCGGTGGTGCCGTGTCCGGCCCGTGCTGGCCCCGGGCTGAGGGCGCGGCGGGAGCGGCTGCCCGCGGTCTCCTTCCCGCCGGGGCCTGGGCAGGAGCCGCTGCCGGAGCAGCGCTGGCTCGGCCCGGCTGCTGTGGGTAGGACCGAGGGGGCTGCCCCGCGGCCGGGAGCGTGCGGGGAAATTCCCGTCGCCGGAGGTTTCTGTGGCCGGAGGAGAGCGAGGAGTCCTGTAAAAGTGACTTTATTGCCGAGCAGGGGGAGAGGCCGTGGGGCATTTGCCGTGCGCTCTCTGCCATGGTTGTAGTCCGCAGCCTTCTTTTTATCCTCATTTTCCCGGCCGCATCTCCCTCTGACTTTGCCCACGGGCTGAGGTCCTTGGAAGGTTCAGACTTCCCGATGCGCCTGCTGCCTGTCCTCGTTAATATGCACCCTCCTTTTGTATACCAGCCGATATTCATGGCTCTGTTAAGCCTTTGTTCTTCTAGGAGTTCGGGAATTTAGCGGGACTTTGAGAAATTGTGTGGCTCAATTTGTGAAATTTATTGGAACTGATGGTTTCCCTCGTTACTTCCTTATCTACAAGTGCCTGGCTCTCTCTCCAGGCAGATTCACTCCTTGACTCTGTTTTGTTCTTCCCGGGTCCTCTTTGGTTTTGGGATTATTCTCGGTGCCCTCATTCCCTGTCCTTTTGTAGCCCTTTGTGGATCAGGAGGCCTGGCTGCCACCTGCATCCCCTGGCTCAGCTGTTGTATGAGCTGCACTGCCAAGGTGTGGAGCCTGGTAAAAAGATGAGAGTTGCTGCAGCACAGAAGAGGAGAAGCAGAATTCGTGTAACCCCTGGTCTGCCCGGCAGCCACGAAAGTGTGTCCCAATCCCATCCTTTCCATGTTTGGACCAACACATAAACTGTTCACCTTTATCTTTTTCACCACTTTACCTTTGTTGTCTCTTTGTCAACAGCAGTTTGAATCATTTAGTTCTCCAAAAACTCCTCCTTTTTCTGCTAACAGATAATCTGATCCCATCCCCTGGTGAAATGTGTTCTTCTTTCAGTGGAAGGTCAGGAGCTGGAGCTGTCTAGTTGGTTCTTCTTTTGAGGACAGCTTTTAATCTAATGATGCCATTGAAATGAGAAATGGGTTCTGTCTCCTGATATGAATTAGTTTGGGTTCCCAGGGGCTGGTCTGTGGTGTTGTAGGATTTGTTCTGGTGGCCCTTCATCTTTTTCCCATTTCTGGGTGCTCCCTCAAGCTGAGGCTGCATCAATGACTGCATTTTTCTAAATACATCATCAAATACTTGAATTCCAACTAATTTCCCTGAACTTGTTCTAGCAAAAGCCCCAGTGCTCTGATACACCCTGTACAGCACAGACAGTGGCAGCAGATGTTGGAGTGGGCAGAGGGATTAACCCCCGCCCTTATTTTAGTGAAGTTTTCACAACATTCTCCATTTGCTGTTTTCCTTTGCAGCTTCAGCCATTTCTGTTTCAGAGTCAGATCCTCACCATGGGCTCTGCCTTCAGCCGTGCAGATTCCATCTGTGCAAGCAGGCAGAGCTTGGGGTGAGGGGCAGAGGGAATCAGCCAATTCCTGCCCCAGGCAAGAAGAGCCAGGTACATTGTCCCCACTCTGCCCCTGCAGTGGTAATTTGCATTTCTAAAGCTCCTCCTGGGTGCCTGGAATGCAGCTTCTCTTCCAGAGCAGCCTTCAGCAGCCTCACATGTGCCCCCCCACCCCAAACCTGCTGCTTTTTCTTTTTTTTTTCTTTCAAATCTTCTATTTATTTTCTTTTCCTTCAAATCTTCTATTTATGAGTTAAAGGGTCACCTTTAAATCTCTTCTAGCTTCACAAAATGTTGCCTAAAGGTGAACGTCGAAAACCCCAGACCAAAATTTTTCTATCTCTAAGAGACACACACAAACATACACAAGAAATTTCCAAGTCAATGAAATTTTTTCTACTTCTCCTCTAAGTAAAAACTCATTCTCTCATCCCTTACCCAAACCTAACCGACAATACAGAAGTAGGAGTAATTTAAAAATAGTCTAATGGTCTAAACTTAGCACTGAAACTGCAGGAAAAAGAAAAACTCCAACAATATGTTTATTGTTAGAGTCAAGGCATTCCTTGATTCTGGCCAGGATGTGCAACAGAAATCATTCCATCCCCACATAGCCCGGGTGTGCAGAGAAAATCGTTCCATGACACCTAAAGTATCAGTAAAACATAACGGAGTATATAATAAATAAAATACTATCGGAGTAAAAGCTCCGTGGCTTTTACTAGATTTTTTCCCAAACTTGATACAGTCTGAACCAGTCTAAATCCACTGTTTTAATGTTCCAAAGTTTCAAGTTGTGCAGTTTTTAGTATTTGGTTTCCTATTGGACCCGGATTTCTTTGCTTCAGCTGTTAATGAGGTGGGAAGTGCTGGATTTCCTTCTCAGCCTTTTGCAGACCAGGTGTCTGCAGCCCTGGCAGTGTCTGGGGTAGGTGTTGGTTGCTGTTTGCTGCTGGGGTTGATGTTTTGCTGCTGGGCGTTATCTTTGTGAGTATCTTTTGGGCCATTCCCAGTGTGTTGAGGTGTTAAACTCATCTCCATTGAGTGGTGCAACATCCCTTAACAAAACCTTTAACATTTCTTTCCCCAGAGCCAAGGCAAAGCAAGCCTGAGTAGAGAAATCAAAGGTTAACAATGTTAAAGTCTATGAGCTGGTGTATTTTCCATCAATGCCATGGCAGGCAGGGCAGTGTGTGAGTGTAAGTGAGAGCCAGAGTGGAATTGTCCCGTGCTCTTGCCCAGCAGCTGTGGCAGGGCAGGCCCAGAGAGCGCTGAAGCTGCAGCAGTGGCAGCAAGGGCTGTCCCCGGTGGCTGGAGCTGCCAAAGGAGGGTGGCCAGGCCGAGGATTTCAGCAGAGGATGTGTGGGCAGGCCCAGGGCCTTGCCCCGCTGTGGAGCCCTGGCTGCTGCTGCGCTGCCTTCAGTGCAGGCTCAGTGGGGGCCTCCCATCCTCCTGCTGCAGGCGGGAAGTGCAAATCTCCGGGGCTGCAGAGACCTGGAGCCGAGGCTGAGGGGTCCCCCTGTGCTCAGCTGTGCTGGCGGCTGTTTCTGGCCTCGGGGCCACTTGGCACGGGCCACGCCACTTGGCCACCAGTGGTGCTGCTCTGCACTCCTTAGGCAGGAGCCGATGTCCTGCTGGGATGGTGGCAACAGCAAAGTGCCAAGGCAGGCTCTGTGCCAGCCCAGCTTCCTGGGGGAGAGATTGCACCAGAGACAGGAATCTGGGCACAAACTGCTTTAAATGTGCATCCCTTATCTCCACCCTGCACTAGGTGGAGAATTCCCAGGGTAAGGAATTCCCGAGATCAATTCCAAGGGGAAATGATTGAATATCTGCCCTGGGTCTGGCTCTTCTTCTTGCCCAAGCCAATGGCAAAAGCCGTACCCATGGCATCTTGGTTTCTATCCCCAGCTTCCAAAGGTGTTTCTTTCCATCCCCTTTCATTCTTTGTACCCAGCGTGAGCTCTGGGGGTGGCAGGGGTTCTGGAGGTCCCATTGTATTCCTAAAGCTGCCATAACCCCCTGGAGGATCTTTCCTGTAAAATGAGTTCTGCTGTCTGTGTCTGTTGCTTCCACAATACCTTTTATTGGAGTAATGTCTTTTAGAAATACCTTAATAAGTGATCCAGTGGTTGCTGAGCAATCAGAATTGCTTTTGCCCCCTGTTAGGTGAGATGGTGTCACCAGAAGATATTGAAGCCTTCCTGCTCAGGGCATGTCAGTGCCAGGCTCTTACAAGCACACACAGCTGTGCCGGTTGAGCTGACCATGGAGGGTAACCTGGGCTTTGTCTGATTCCCTTTCCTCAATAACAGCGTGTCTTGGAACTCTTTTCCCTTCTGCTGCCCTTGAAGAGCCATCCACAAAGACATTTTCTGCCTCAGGCCAGGCAATGTCTCCTGAATCTCCCCCAGGCTGGGTCTGGAGCTGTGTCACTTGAATGCAGTGCTGGGTTTCTTCCCAGCCCCTCTGGGGGCTGTTCAAACAGGAGGCTGGGTTAAACCCTTCCCCTGTCCTCAGTTCTGAATCCTCCTGTGCCACTGAACAAGTTTCACACTGTAATAACCGAGCACTGCTCATCCATTGCGAGGCTCTTTTGGTTATCAAAGCTTGAACTTGATGGCAGACTGGAACAGTTGGAGATCCTGTTGTCATCAGGTTTTGGGCCTCTGTTCCCGTTGAAGCTGTGGCTGCACAATTCTGCAGGCAATGAGGCCACTGTGGCCACTGGGTGAAACTTGTTGGCCCAGGAATTCCTTTGGCATGGCCCTGTTGAACATTCCCCTACAATTCCAATTTCTTTTCTGAGTCTGGAAGAGCCACAGCTGAGGCATCAATATTTTTGGTTGTTCATTTTCTCAGGTTTTGCTCTCTTTCTCCTGTCCATACCACAACATGGAGGCTGTCTGGGGTTAAAAAGTCCAGACATTTGACACAAAGGTACAGCAGCAATAACCTCTGTATCACCTTTTACAATATTACAATTCCATCATCAAATTCCTTCCTAGATAATTACAATCACAGTAGGAAGAGAAAAAAATTAGTTTAGTTCAAATTAACCTCCCACAGCTTCTAATTGAACAAATGACACCAGCTCAGCTTTCCCAGTTATTCCCTTAATAATGAAAACACTCCTTTACAATGTTCCCCCCTTAGGTGTAAGATTCAGAGTGGATGGAGAGGCCCCTGTGTCCATTAGGAGAGGCCTCCTCTGGATGCAGACCCAGCCTGGATGTTCTCCAGGGCTGCAGTGTGGTGGGTCCCCGGTGGGATGGGAGCTCAGAGAGCCCTGACAATCCATGTCCATGCAGGGGTGGACTCGCTCCTCCTGAGGGTGCTGCTGTCTGTGCTTGCAGTGTCCTTGTGGGCTGCAGCTGGAGCCCTGACTCCTTCCCAGGGGCTGTTTGGGTGGGCTCTGCCCTGGCCAGGAGGGCAATGCCTCTGCCAGGTGCTTGTGGCCGACACCGTCCCATGGGTGCTGGGGCCCCCTTGGGCCCTGGGGTTGGTCCCTCAGGGGCTGTGGGAACTCTGCCATGGCCTTTGCCTTCAGCTTGGCCTTTTGCTCATCCCTCCTTGCCTTCAGCTGCTGTGCCTTTGTGCCCAAGTGCTGCAGGGCCTTCTTGTGCCACTCCTGCAGCCCCGGTCACTGCCTGTGGGTGCTCATCCTCTGAGAGCTGCTGAGCTTTCTGCAAAATCTTTCCTTTCTGCAGGGACCCAAACCAAATCCTTCACAGAAAATCCTGATCCTTCATGTACCATCATGTCATGTTTTGATGTTGGCACAATGCCTGTGTCCCCATGGAAATCCAGCTTCCCAAATAAGTGCTGTGAGATGCAATCAAGAACAGAGCAGAGCAGGCCTAAGCTTAGAAATAAAGGAGAAAGAACTTTATTAAGCTACTACTATAATAAAAGATACACACTACATCCAGAATTAAAACCTTCCAAAGCATTCCTCCTCCCCGCACCCAAACTCCAACAAATCACAGTGGGACACAACTTGGACCCTTAATCAGGTCATCATCTTTCAGATTGTCAATACTCAGTCTATCAGGGGAGAGACGAGTCTCTCTTGCACCACAGACCACCAGG
Source organism: Taeniopygia guttata (assembly GCF_048771995.1). Taxonomy (NCBI): domain Eukaryota; kingdom Metazoa; phylum Chordata; class Aves; order Passeriformes; family Estrildidae; genus Taeniopygia; species Taeniopygia guttata. Next base: position 3,804,258 of record NC_133062.1, read on the forward strand.
AAACACAATTGCCACCTCTCGTGTTTCCATGTCACACATGGCACTGCCCAGAGAAAATGTGCCCGTGTGACACTCTCCTTGCCATGTCACAGTGCCCTCACCGCCGTGCATGGACAGACTGCTCATAGGGCTCCTTTAAGGATGCTTTGCCAAGGAACAAAAGAAACAACAGTTCAGTTTTCATTTTGGGAATACAGTCCCCCCCCATTTTCCTCCTTCCCTAGGGCTGAGGGTGGAAACGGAGATCTTCTTCTTCCTGAAGACAGAGGGCATCACCACACCCTCCTCAGCTTTCCTCTGTTCACTCCATTCCTGTGCTGGAATTTGCTGAAGCGGGTCTCTTGGCTCACCATTGCATCCCCCTAAAGATGCAGTCTCTGTTGCAGGAGAAACTGGTTCAGTCAATGGCTTACAAGAAAAGTCCAGCCAAAAGCCACTCCATCATCTCCCCCCCAACCTTCTTTCCCTAACATCTCAGGTCCCAGACTGGCTCTTTTCTCTTTCAAGTGGAGGAGGAGTAATATTTCACAAAGCTTTCATTTCCCAGGAAAGGGTTAAAAGTCTTGGACTGCCCTGACTGCTGAAATCTCAGCCCAGACCCCAACTCCCAGGGCTGGGCACCTTCCCCCCCCCCCCCTTCTCCTCTGCCAGTGAATTTCCAGGTGCCTTAAGGCTCTCTGTCTGTTTCCCTCTGGTGGTGTGGGGGTGTGGGGAACAAAGACATCTCAGGTTTCCTCCCCCTGGCCTATCTCTCCCAGGCCGCAGGGCTTCCATTCCCCCACCCAGCCCGTGGTGGGCGGGGGAGAGTCTGCACTCTCCAAAGAGACAGTTCTGCTGGGAGTTCTTGCTTTGAACCCTGTGTTCTCAGAGGCGTGCCCATGCCTTCAGTGGCCACTCCCGGTGCCAATATCCAAACCTGACCACTGATTGCTTTGAGACCGGCTGCCTGAGAAAATTCACTTCTATGTCCAACCATGAAAATCTGCATTTCCAGATGTTGCTTTGTTTTGCTCCTTGTGCTCAGGGTCCCCTGCACAGCCCGGATGGCAGAGCCGGTGCCTGTCCTGCCGCAGTGTCCAAAGGCGGCCCCCCCGGCGGGCAGGGCCGGCAGCTCCCCGGGGCCGGGCAGCGGCCGGGGCGTCCCGCAGCCTCCTGGGGGCCGGGGGCCACTGCCGGCGCTGCCCGGGGCTGGTGGGGTCAGGCAGCGCCCGGCGTTGAGCTCCGGCTGCCCCACAGCCCCGGCCCGGCCCCGCAGCTCCCCACAGGCCCCAAGCCCTGCTCCCGGTCCCGCACCTCTGCGCCTGCTGCTGCCGCTGCCCACCACAGAGAAACCCCTGACATCCTGACCTCGTGCTTTTCCTCTCCTGGAAACCGGGAATTCAAAGTATCAGCTGGCAAATTGTCAGGATAAGACCCTGCTGAAAAACATCCCAGTCCTGAGTATTTTTCTGTTCCTCCTCTTTGCCATCATCCTTTTTCTTACCACATAGATTCCTCCTGCTGCTTCTTGCCTGAACCATATTGCTGCACACTCCCCTTCACCCGATCCCTTCCCAGCACACCAACACCATCCATCCCCTGTTGTCCAAATCCCTTCTCCCCTTCCCTTATTCCCCCCCTGGGTGTCCATGTCGTTAATTACCTCTGGGGGAATGTGCAAACTACCTCAGCATTCTCCCAAGGGACCCTTCAGAGACATTTTGGAATCATCCTCCCTTTGGCCAGGACCCCTCCCTGGCTTTCCCTTTTCTCCCCTCCATGGGTGCCCTGCCATGTTCACTCCCCGAAGGTCCCAGGGCACTCACTGATGAGATTTTCAGTGCTCTCTCCCTGCTGACTCTTCACAGACCCCCCTGATGTGTCACTCGTCTGTCTCCTGGTCACTCCCAGGTCCCCAATCAATCCCCGTTGCCGCCGCCAGCCAAGGGAGCCGATCACCCAAAGTGGGTGAGGCACCTTCAGCTGCACTCCCTGCCCCAGGGTGTGCGGAAAAATTGACATCACCAGAGGATTCTGTCCACAAAGCAGACAGAGGAGTCCTGTGAAATTAATTTCATTCCTAAAAATGGGAGAGGCCATGGGACATTCCCCATGGGATCTCTCCAATTGCTGGAGGACACAGCCTCCTTTTAATCCTAATTCTCCTGACCACATCTCCCTCTGCTTTCCCCATTGGCTGAAGTACTTGACAGCTACAGTTTTCCCAATCCAGCTACTACATACTCCCTTAATATGCTCCCTGCTTTTATATAGCAAACGATATTCATGGCTCTGTTAAGTCTTTGTTGTTCTTCTGGAAGTTCATGAATAGAGCAGGACCTTGGCTGAGCAGCAGTCTATGTCATCAACTGATAACATTTTCTGAAACCAATTCCTTCTCCTGTCACTCCCTTGTGTACAGCTCCCTGGCCCTCTGAGCCTTCCCCAACTGGACTCCCTGCCTTGGCCCCATCGCCCCCGCGAGGGGAATTTGGGGAGGTGGGAGTGGGGCAGCGCCAAGGCCGGGCCCCCCCGCGCTGTCCTGGCGGGAGCGGCTGCAGTGGGGACCGAGTGCGGGCGGGAGCGGCCGAGAGCCCAGCGCTGCCCCAGCCCGACCTGCCCCAGCTCCATCCCTGCCCCTCGGCAGGGATGCTGTGGGTCTGGGGGGAAGAGGGAGCCGGCAGTGGGTGCTGGGCCTGGGGGCAGGAGGAGAAGGGAAGGAGAAGCAGGCTTGAGGAACAGAATGGTCATACGATGTAGGTGGCAGGAGAAGGTGGGATTGTGCAGGAGAAGGAGGAATAGCAGGAGGAAGAGGAGTGTGAGGAAGAGGAGAGACACAGGAGGAGGAGAAGGAGCAGAAAGAGGAAGCAGCAGAAGGTTCCACCCCTCCCTGTATCTGCAGCCTCCCCCCAGCCCCAGGAGCATTGCTCCCCCCACATGCAGCAGGTGACTGTGGAGGGGGATCCAGGATTTTCACGGGGTGAATCTTGGTGTTTCTGAGCTTTTGTGGGCTAAATGTTGGTGCTTTGGTTTTATGTGGCAGCTGAATATGTTTTGGAAGAGGTTTTTGCTGACTTGTGATGTTTGGGGAGTTTTTGATCTGTGTCTTGAAGTTTGCGAGATTTTTGGGCTAAATCTTGATGTTTTGGAGGTTTATACAGACACAAGATTCTCAATGACTTCCTGAGATGAACTTGGGCAAGGAAGAACCTCCAGTGCTCTCCTCTTGTTTTTTTCCCCAAACCAGGATTTTCATTCCCTGGGTGTGGCTGGATGGAGGAGGAGGAAAAGCCCCGGAGATGCTGCAGGAGGAGGAGCTGCAAACCCAGCCCAGGGAGCTGCGGGGAGGAAAGAGCCCCCCTGAGCCAGGAAGGCGGGCGGAGATCCAGCCGGAGCTCGGAGCTGGTGGAGAAGCCTCATGGCAGGGAGAAGCCCCACAAGTGCTTGGAATGTGGGAAGGGTTTCACCCAGAGATCCAGCCTGAATGTGCACCAGAGGATCCACACTGGGGAGAGGCCCTACGAGTGTGGGGAGTGTGGGAAGAGGTTTCGGACCAGCTCCAATCTCTTCGTACATGAGCGGAGTCACACAGAGGAGAGGCCCTTCCGCTGCCCCGACTGCGGGAAGGGCTTCAAGGAAAACTCCCACCTCACCGTGCACCGTCGCATCCACAGCGTGGAGAGGCCCTACGAGTGTGGGAAGTGTGGGAAGGGCTTCAGACAGAGGTCTGGCCTGATCGAGCACCAGGTGATCCACACTGGGGAACGGCCCTATGAGTGCTTGGAATGTGGGAAGAGCTTTGGGCGGAGCTCTACCCTGAGAACACACCAGCGCATCCACACTGGGGAGAGGCCCTACGAGTGTCCCCAGTGTGGGAAGAGGTTTCCGACCAGCTCTGATGTCCTCAAACATGAGCGGATTCACACAGAGGAGAGGCCCTTCCGCTGCCCCGACTGCGGGAAGGGCTTCAACCAAAACTCCCACCTCACCGTGCACCGGCGCATCCACACCGGGGAGAGGCCCTACGAGTGTGGGGAGTGTGGGAAGAGCTTCTCACAGAGCTCAGCCTTGACCCAGCACCAACAGAGGCACCAGTAAGGGAAGCCCTGTGAGTGCCCTGAGTGAGGGAAGAGCTTGGAGTGAGGGAAGAGAGTGAGGGAAGAGCTTGGTGCGCTGCTCCAGCTCCATCCCCCATGGGAGGATCCGGGCTGGATGATCCCCAGTGACCCCCGTTGGGCAGAGCCCTGGTGCCCCCGTATGGGGAATAAAACAGAGAGTAAAGCAATGGAGCTGATAAAGGGGCCCGATATCTGAGGCCTGACTGAGCAGAAACTGTGGGAGACACAGACACAGTTTAAGTCTCCCTGGGCAAGAAGTGACCAAGCAACATGGTGTGAGACTTTGTGATAAAATAATGTTACCACGTGATGTCATGTCATGAGGAATGTGTAACCAATGGGAAATTGTTACCAAAAACAGAGCCCTGTATAAGCACCATACAAGTAAATCCCTGTATAAAAACCTGGTACACACAATAAAATTGGCTTTGGTCTAATCTCAGATGTTCCCGTCTCTCCCTGGTGGATATCCCTGTTGTGGGTGATCCCCGTTGGGTGGGGGGAAGGTGTTGGAGGGATTTCTTTCCCTTCTCCTCGTGCTGCTGTGGTTTGGTTGGTAATAAATTCCCTCCCTGTGCTCGGGCTGGGTCTGTTGTCCCTGTGCCGCTGCTCGGGGCGGGATCTCTCCCGTTCCTTCTCTGCACTCCCGGGCCTCTCCTCAGCCAATGAGAGAATGCGGTGGACAAGAGTCAGCCAATCAGAGAGAGCGGCGCTGATGACTCACCAGTTGCCGGGCAGACCCGCAGCAGGCAGTGTTCCCCACCCGGACCCCGCCCTCCCTGCCCAGTGCCGGCCCCGCCGTGGGGTCCCCCCAAGTCCCTCCCCAGTGCCCCCATAAACTGGGCTGGGTTTAACTGGGAAGCTTTACTGGGAACACTGGGAGCAGGCGGGCAGGGGCAGAGTGACAGCAGGGCTGGGGGTACACAGGACCCCCCCCAAAATCAGCGTGGGGATGGAGTGGGGGATCCCGGCTGGGCCCGAGGCCACAGGGAAGCTCTGCGGCCGCCGGCGGCTCAGGAGCTCTGTGGGCAGAGAAACAGGGGTGACACCGGGCTGGGGGCCCCGGGTGGAGCACCCACAGTCTTGGGGAGAGGGGACATGACCCCCGGGACCCCCCTTGACCCACTTGCACAGGTAGAAGCCGAGCCCCAGCACCAGGAAGACAAAGCCCAACTCATAGTCCCTGATCCCCGTCTGCATCTTGCTGCCGGTGGCGTCCAGCGGCATCTCTGAGAGGCCTGCAGGCATCAGGACCCCCCAAAACCTCTCACAGACACCCCAAGCCTCTCCAAGCACCCTCCTGATTGCTCCCAGTCCACCCAGGACCCCCTGAAACTTGCCATGATCCCTTCCTCACCTCCCCAGGACCCACCAAAGCATCTCCCATCCCTTTTAGAATCCCACAACACCCTTCCAGTCTCCCCCCACCACCCCAGTACGCCTAAACCCTCTCCCAGTCCCTTCTCAGCCCTACCAGGACTCACTCAAACACCTCCCAGTCTCTTTCCAGCACAACCAACCTCATCCCAATCTCTGCTTTTCCATCCCCAATCTCCATCCAGCTCCTCCAGGCTCACTCTAGTCCCTCCCAGTGACACTCAGTACCCCCAAACTCCCTTCCAGTGCCCATCAGGACCCCCAGAACCTCATCCCACCAGCTTCTTCTCTGCTGAATTCCTAGAGGAAGACCAGGCCCAGCTACTACCAGACCTTCAGAGAAAACTCCATCCTTCTAGAGATCACCACTTCAGCAGCATTTCATCTGCCACTCCAGGAGGAGCAGCCACCATTTTAACTGGACTACTACCAGCACCCTGACTCCTCAGGGCATCAGGTTTCTGCCTCCATCACTAGTTTCATTTGTACTAATTGCATTTTTTAAATTATTATTTTTATTTAGTTTTTTTTCCTGGTAAAGAACTGTTATTCCCATTCCCATATCTTTGCCTGAGAGCCTTTTGTTAAATTGTGGTAATTCGGAGGGACAGGGTTTACCTTTTCCATTTCACAGGAGGCTTTTGCCTTCCTTCACAGACTCCTGTCTATTCAAACCTAGACATGGGCCTTGTTTTTCTTCTATCCCTTGTGTGTGTGTTGTGGGCTTGGGTCTGGCTCTAGATTTTCTTGTGGGCAGGGCTGGCCCTGTTGGCCATGCAGAGCCCCCGTGGTTTTCTGGGCTTGTGCCAGAGCGTGTTGGGGTGTGTTGAAGGGCGCTGCTGAGGGGCTGCCAGGTGCCTATGGCACACCGCCCTGAGAGCGCCCGGTCTCGTCTGATCTTGCAATGTAAGCTGAGTCTGGCCCAGTTAGTACTTGCATGGGAGACCCCCTGGGAATACTGGGTGCTGTAGGCTTCTTTTGCTGCCTGCTGGCCAGAGGGCCTCTGGTGCTTGGGTTTTCTTGGGCAGCCATGGCGAGGGGCAGGAGGGAAGGGGCAGGCATACCTTGTGTGGTTTTTTGTGCCTTGTGTGTGTGTTGCAGGCTCGGGTCTGTCTCTAGATCCCCTTGTGGGCAGGGGCGGCCCTTTTGGGCTTGTCGAGCCCCTTTGGGGTTCTGGGCTTGTGCCTGGAGGGTGGTGTGGTGGGCTGAAGGGCGCTGCTGAGGGGCTGCCAGGTGCCTATGGCACACCGCCCTGAGAGCGCCCGGTCTCGTCTGATCTCGGAAGCAAAGCTGGGTCGGGCCCTGCTGCTGCTGGGGGCAGCGAGGATGACGTCGAGAATGACAACCTCTTGCTCCACCTGACCACCGGCAGGCTGAAGATGGTGGACTTTGATTCTGACATGTCCTTTAAAGCCAGGTTCCACAGGGAATTTGCAGATGGGTCCACACGCAGGGGATGCTCCCAGATTTGGGCATTGCACAGCCTTGCCGGGAACCAAAGGTTCCCCCTTTGCTGGGGCGGATGCAGCTGATCCTTCAGTCGGCTGCCAGGCTGCTTTTGGCAGGGCTGGGGACATGGGCTGGGGTGGGTACGAAATGGGAGTGGGCTCCTGGACCTGCCAACAGCCCCCAGCACCCACCGTGCCCTGGGCTGGGGCTGTGTCGAGAGTTTAGCTAAAGAATAGCTGCGCAGCAAGGGACACGAAAAAGTTAAGTTGATGAGAGTGTGAGAATACGTGACTTGTACCATGAAAACTATGCCCTTGAGAAACAGATGTTTTCTAACAACCTTGAGAAACAGATATCTCCTAACAACCTTGAAAGACAGACATCTCCTAACAACCTTGAGTATACAGGTGTTTCGTTAAAAATGAAATATTGCTTAGTATGCAGAAAAGTAATCAAGTATAAAGAAGCAGTAACTGCAAGGCTTATCGCAAAGAGATATATGTGTTAATAGAAAGGTAACCAATCCTGAGCTTCGCTTTTGCAATATGTATGAACTAATTAGTGCTTGTATAAAGAAACTGTAATCGACTCCAATAAACTGAGACTTGTTGATCATGACAGCATGAAACTCGTTTTCCCGCGAAAATCTCACCAACATCTGGTGCCTGAACGGACAGGACCCCCCCCGCCTGGATCTGTGAGACGTTTGCGTTGGGGTCGGGTCCCGCAGCTAGACGGACGGCGATTAAGCTCCACTACCTGGTGCCGCGCCCTGAGTGACCACAGCGGTGAGCTCAGCCGATACGTGATGCTGAAGCCTAGAGGGTCTGCAACAGCGCTGACGTGAGTAATGGATAAGCAAGCAGCATATAACCTTTTCACCTCCTTTCTCAGATGGAGGCAATTTAAAGAGCTTTATTTAGATAGGGATCTCCAGGCTTCTGTACAGCTTCTCTTTCATATTCTCTCAAAGAGAGCTGAAAAGGTTAAAGAAGCCGATTTGGAACAGTTGGTTCTGTGGGCAAGAAACAAAGGCAAGCTGCAAAAGCCTTCACTGATTTTTAGTAAAATCAAATGGCAAGAGCTGGGGCAGCTGCTTTGGGACGCAGTGATAGAACGCGGAGGCGGGAGAGAAGCGGTGCTGGCCCCTCGCTCCCCCGCAGCAGTGGCGGCGGCGGCGAGCAACCCAGCGCGGCATGTCAATTGTAGCAGGAACAAGCGATCACAGAACAAGATACAAAGGCAAGAAAAAGTTACAGAAAGCCCTTCCTCGTCCCTTGTGGAACGGGTTGGCAGAACTAAGGCAATGGGCTGTGGCGGAGAGCAGCAGGGTGTGGCGGTAAGCACCGGCCAGCCTCCCGGGCGGACCGCAGAAGCGGCAGCGCGAAGTGGCAGCGCGGAGCGGCAGGCGCGGGGCCAGGCAGAGCGGGGCCAGGCAGAGCGGGGCCAGGCAGAGCGGGGCCGGGCAGAGCGGGGCCGGGCAGAGCGGGGCCGGGCAGAGCGGGGCCGGCCAGCACCGAGCCTGAGGCGGCCCCGGGGCGGAGCGGACTTCAGCCGAGAGACAGAAGGCTCCTTGTTGCTGAGCAACAGCGCGAGGAGGGAGATGGGCATTCCCGGGGGCTCGGCCGTGCTGGAGTCGGAGCAGGCGGGGCGTGGCCGCATCAGGGGCGTCTCCTCTCCCATCCCCACAGTGACGCAGCAAGGACGGGAGCGAGACGGCGCCGCCCCCTCATCTCCCCGCAGCACCCCGCAATGGCGGCGGAGACGCTGCACAGCCTGGTTGCCACGGTAACGACAACGCCGAGAGCAGCAGTGTCACCAATGGAGAGATTGCAACACCACAGCAAAAATTTCAACAGCATTTTTCCAATTCCTTGCAAAAGTCAGAAGACGTAATGAAAAAGTATAGCAGTACCAATTGTTTTCCAAGATACCAAGAGGGACAGACATTATGCAAATCAATGTTATTTCAAATACAATATAGATGAAAATCACTGTATAAAGATAGAAATGTTAATAATGATTTAATTGCCAAAAATGTCTCTGAAAACAAAGATTTGAGAAGAGTCAGTCCGATGGAATGTTGGCATTGAGTTCACAATTTCTGGTTTTGAGTTTTTATAGATAATAAGATAGGTAATGATGATTTTTGAGTTTTATAGATAATAAGATAAATGATGATTGTCAAGTTTTGTAGGTAAAGATAAGTAGTGATTGTTACTAATGTTATATGAATGCTTTGAAAAGATTGTCTTAAACTATTTTAAACATTTCTTGTTGATAAGTTGATCATATAATGTAAGTTGTCTGATTTTTGAGATAAGAATTATTATTAAGATGTTAAGGTATTGAGGTGTTGTTTTAATATTTACAGTCAGTTTTCATATGCTTTATTGTCTTTTTAGGTGATTGATTACAAGATGTGTTTTTTCAGGATCCTGTGTTTTTGACTTTTTAATTACTCATGTGATTTTTTTTTTGTTCAATCTTCTATGCAGCTGCAATTTATCTTCTTTTACAAATTTATAGTCCAAGTTTTGGTTCAAGATTTCAGACTTCAAATTTTTAGATTTCTGAAGAAAAAGTTTGTTGTATTTAGAGAATTTTTGTCTTGAAAGAAATTTTAGACAGGTTCAATTATTTGATGGTTTGATAAATTTTTAATAATAAGTTTTTTTACTTATAACTGTTATTTCTAAGACTTTTGTTTTAAACATATCCTCCAATTAGAGTTCGAGCTCTGGCCAAGCTCTGCCTCTACGTGGATGGTGTCATTGACCCAGGTGTTTCCTGCATCAAAAAGTATTCAAGTCCTTTTGGCTTGACAGCTGAGCCTCAAAGGGAGTTTTGGAGAGACATGATCCGGACATGTTTTATCCAAATCTCTGTTGTTTTAACGTTTGTCAGCTGCGGCAGACTCTGGGATGACAATTTGATAGTGTAGCACTTGGTAACTGTGATTTTATATGTAATATTAATTGTTTATTATCTGATTGATTTTTATTTGTTGTTAGTTTCTTTACTATGTGCATTGTTTTGTTCTTGATGTTTTTTCATGTTTATAACAAAGATGTTGATATTTCCATTTCTTCATGCAAGTTTTAGGGAACAGAATTGAGAGAGGACCCTCCAGTCCCTGTGGGGGTGTTGGGTTTGTTTGTGTTTTAACAGGTGCAGAATCTGGATGGATTTCAGTGAAGAATGTGGAACTTATTAATTGCAAGAGAGCAACTGATCTTTCCACAAGTGGATCAGAGGATGCACAGCAAAAGTGGATTGTGCAAAGATTTGTGTTTCACCCACAGAAGATCGTGGGCTTTGAGTTTTTTTTTAATAAGTGTGTTCTTAATGATGTTATAGATGGGCAGGACAGATGCTCTTGCTGCATTGATACAAAAAGGCAGAGACAGAATTTTAAAAATAGATGAAAAAGATACCAACCCGCAGTGATAACAACGTCAACGACAACAGTTTGCCTGGAACATCCCGTGATGAATCCAGTTCTGATGAAAATTAATTTTTTAGAGTACAGAGAAATAAGTCGAAATATCAGAAGTGTGAAGTTAGATTTATCAGAAGTTAGTTTATTAGAAGTTATAGTTTATGTTTAGAATTAAGTTTGTTTCTTTCATGTTAAACAGGGCATTCAAAAACCTGAGAAATATGTGGTAGGCCTCAATGTTTTTATTAAGCAGTATTTTGGTTGTTGAAGTATCTGAAATCCTTGACATTGACAAAAAGAGAAAATATGTGGATCACTTGGGCCAAACAAACTAGGCAAGATTGATTCTGCCTGTTGTTAGCCACACCGTCTAACCCCTTTTCGTACTTGTTAAATTGGAATCTCATTGGGTCCCATTGCAGAGTTCAAAACTTGGACCCGAGCTCAAATAAATCTAAATAGCACTCTGGGAGCGCAAGCTGTTGCATTTGTGCAAAACCTTAAATTTACTGATGACAGTCTTCAAGAATTTGATCTTTTGGGTTCTGTCCCAGGAAATTACTGTTTGATATTTGGATCTTATGCTACCAAACCAACTCAAGAAAATGGAAAATTGACAGATGACGACACTTGGTTGTCTCCCAGATCACCATTGTATTACGACTATTCAGAATATTGTAACAATTCGACTCAATCTGTGACACCGCCAAGAGGTGGTGCAGGAAAACTGCCCCCAGGAACCTTCCTCATTTGTGGGGACCGAGCCTGGTCAGCAGTCCCTCAGAATGCTAGGGGAGGCCCATGTTATATCGGTAGGTTGACGCTTTTTGCTCCCACTATACATCAGGTTCTCGAATTGCCTCAGAAGACTCAACGAGCCAAACGCAGTGTTCTCCAAATGGACCCTAATTGTAAAGATATAGTGTCATTGTGGGGACGTGCCTCTGTAGCAGTAGCCTCACTCTTTGCCCCAGGGGCCGCCTCATCAAAAGCGCTCACACAATTGAGAACTCTAGCCTGCTGGACAGGAAAACAAATTAATATCACATCTAAATTGATAAGTGAGCTTGCTGCAGATGTAGACGATACCCGTCATGCGGTTCTACAAAACAGATCTGCAATTGATTTCCTTCTTTTAGCACAAAGACATGGGTGCGAAGAATTTGAGGGCATGTGCTGCATGAATTGTCTGACCATTCTCAATCGATTTATAAACAGTTAATGCAATTGAAGGACAACATGAGAAAAAAAAACTTATCGTAGTGGACACTCAATTTGATAACTGGCTCAATTTTTTAGGTTTTTTGGCTGAGTCAAAGATTTAATTCGTTTTGGTATTGTACTTTTTTTATCTTTATAGTTATTTTAATTGTTATACCGTGTTTTTTACAGTGTGTGCAAAAATTAGTTCATTGCGCCTTCACTCCAGCCTGAGTAGCTCAAAAAGAAAAAGAGGGAATTGTTGCAGCATTTTTGAGAGAAAGAGGACATGAATTGTGAAAGTTGAGCTACTCCAGTCTAGGCCTCAGATTGAGGCCTGGTGGGGCCTTCAAGCCTCTGACGCAGTTAGAAATTCAGAGCTTGTGGCGCAGATAGAAAATAGTCTTAAGGTGTTGTGGGGACCACTGGGTTGCTTGGGTGTGAATTAGTATAGGTTTTATGGTGTAAAGTGTAGGCCGTTTTAAGGAAAAGTTAAACAATGTTAGCCTACCAATTAGAGTGTCTTTGTTTTTGTAAACTATGTGGAAGCTTATATAAACTACCACCTTATCTTGAATAAACGGAGAACGCTTGATGAACCACATTGGTTTGAACCTGCGTTTGTCTTATCCAGCTTTCCGTGTTTCTGAGATTCCCTGGCTTTAGACGGGGCTTTCTGGTTTCTCTCCTTGCAGCCGGGCTCTGCGGGTGCTGAGGCTGCTCTGGGCTCTGCCAGGGCTCTGCTGGAGCTCAGCACCGGGCCACAATCAGCCAAAGGAGAAATGGGGTGACCTGCAGCACTGACTTGCTTGAGCATTTCAGCAGCACAGCTCAAGTTTGCAGAGTGTACACCTCCAAGGTAAAACATGGCACCACTCAAAGCATATACTTGTTCAATAACTTCTGAAATGAAATCAATCTGGGATGACCCCAAATGACGTTTTGCAGCTTGCTCAAGCTGTAGCTCAGCCCTTCTCTGAACTGTTCTCTCCCCCACCTGCCTTTTACTTCCCAACTGCTCCCTATTTTCCCCCAGTGAGCTCCCAGCCCATTCCAGTCTCCATCACACTGTTGCCTTCCTTGGTGCCCCTCACCAGGAGGAAGGCCGAGCCCCAGGCTTAGGGACTCATCCTGTCACTGGCTGAGGAGCAGCAATGTCTCAGAGGTCCGGTGGGATTTTAGTGTCATTCAGAGCTGCTCTTCAGCCCCCAGCTCTCCTCACTGCTGAGTTCCCACTCCCTTTTCCTCGTCCTTGCAGCAGGATGAGCTCTGTGAATCCCCTTGAGCCTCCCCACTCTTCCCAGCCCACGCACCCACCTCAGTTAGGCTGAAGCTGCAGCTTCTCTGTCTCCTCTGGCACACCAATGCAGTCCCCTGTGCGGGGAGCCCCAGCCCCAGAGCACAGCACTCAGCAGTGCAGTCGGGGCTGGAGCAGCTGCCCCGCAGCCCTGGCTTGGCTCTTTGTGGCAGGGAATGCTCCCTGTGTGCAGCTGTCCCTGCAGGATGGCCCCAGGGCAGAGCCCAGCCGGGCTCCCCCTGCAGCCCCTGAAGCTTGGGGCAGACAGTGGTCCCAGAGCTGAGGTTCACAGGGAGCACCCGGAGCTGTGCCTCGCACTCTGGTGCCGTGTCACAGTCTCGTGTGCAGGGGCAGCTCCAGGGCCTTCTTCCTCTTCCTCCACCCAGGCCAGCTTGGGCAATCTCAGGGGTCTCTGCTCCATGTCCGTGACTGGATCTGTGGCTACTTGCAGGAGAGATGCCTCAGAAAGCTCCGAGTCAGCAAGTCCTGCAGTTGTGCCTGGAAGGCACCTTCAAGAGAGAAGCCTCAGGAAGGCTCAGGACAGCAAGTCCTGTGCTCTGGTCTCGAGGGCTCCTGCCACAAGGACAGGAGAATCCTGTCAAGGATGGTGCTCTGGCCTCGAGGGCACCGGCAGCAGGGATGGGAGATGCCTCCGGGGCACCAAGTCCCACACTCTGCCCTCGAGGGCACCTGCAGAAGAGAAGCCTCGGGAAGGCCACAGGTCAGCAAGTCCTGTGGTCTGGCCTCGAGGTCAGCTGCAGGAGTAATACCTCGGAAAAGCTCCAAGTCAGACACAAAGGAGTGCGCTGTGCAGGGGCTCCTCACAGCACTGCTCTGTCCCGTCCTGTCCTTGTCGCGTGCACCGAGCACTGTGGTATGCTGTTGTCACCACCAGCTCCTGTGTCACCATGTGTCACAAAGGTCCCTTGGGCACCCGGCTGCGTTCCATGCTGCAGCGTGTCACAAAGGGCCCTTGGATACCCTGTCCCGTTCCATGCCACGGTGACCATGTTGCACTGTGTCACAAAGGGCCCTTGCACGCACTGCCACCTGCCCTGGGCCCACCGCCAGCCCCTCCAGAGTGGCCCAGGTTGGAAGGAATGCCTTGCCCCAAGTGTGTCAGACAGCCCAACAGGATCTTTAGGAACGGCTCAGACCATCAGCAAACGCTGCCCTGCTCTGCGGGCTCAGAGCAGCAGGAGCCCCCAGGGCTGCCGACGCAGCCGCGCTGGGAAGGGAATGGGACCTTCCATGGAAGCTGCCACGGCCTCCTCGGGACACGTCCCTGCCCGTGGCCATCCTAAACCCGCGGGTGTGACACAGACAAGGAACTGTGGGCCAGGGCAGGAATGCTGCTCTGAGCCCTGGGGCCCGGGGAGCGCTGACACCAGTAGGTGAGGCACAGTCCCTGCCCAAGCAGACCTGCCACCCCCCAAGCCCTGGCAGCGCTGGTGCCCGTCTCCTGCCCCAGAGACCTGTGCCCCTGGGGGGCTTCTGTGCCAGAGGGAGCCAAACCCACGTGCACTGGGGGCTGTGCTCCTGCTTGGCAGGAACACCTGGAGCAACTGCTGGTAACACTTGGTCTCTGTCAGAAGCTCTTACTCCATGCTGAAATTATTTTCTCGTTGAAGTTATTGCCTTCAGCACAAAAACACCTTAGCAGCAAAGGCACAGAAGAATCTGGCAAGTAAGAATCCTCAGTTCAGGAAAGATTTACTTCCCATTGCCCAACTCAAGTAGTTCCAAAATGGTGCAAACTTCCCAAATTAATTGGGATGGCCTGAGGAGATGAAGATTTGGAATTTTGCTTCCCATCTCAAAGCAGCAACTCATTTGCCTTAACCTCATCCACTGAGGGTCACTTTACAGAACATAACACTACACAAAAAAAAGGAAAAACTAAGGGACATTCTTTGGCTTGCAAATGGTTTTCTATGAAGGGATGATAATATCCTAATTCTCTTAAGGAATAAAAGCTCTCAAGAAATGAAAGTCCACTCAGTGGTACACAAGTAACCCAAAGAAATGAGAATAAGGAAAAAGGGCTAATCCTCCCCCTGGTAGAGATATCTAAGTGGCCAGTAAAGTACAGCTCGCCCCCATCGTTCCCTGCAGGAGAATCAGGACCATGAAGAGGAAAAGTCAAAGATATTCACAGATAGAGCTGAGCCCTCTGTAACCAAAGCTGTGCCAAATCACAGATGCTGCCTTCAAACTGACTCAAATTCCAGCCTGGACATCTCACCTTCCAGACAATTCCTTCCCCAACACCCCACCAACACCAACCCCCCAAAACTCCCACACAGAAGCCCCCAACACCCCATCAGAACCCTCAGCTGTCCCTGTCCCTCTGCAGAGCTTTCCCACCCTCCAGCAGACCCCCTGGTTCCCTGCACGTGCCGTGGGATGGCACTCAGGAGGATCTGCCCCAAGGCCTTCCCCTGGGGCAAGCTCAGGCTGCCAGGCCTATGGATCCTGGATCATCCTTCCCTCTGAGCCTTCCCGTGCACGGCTGTTCCATTGGCACATCTGCGCTCAGCTGGGACTACTCTGCTCACCCAGGGCTGCTGGTAAAGGATGGAGAGCAGCCTGGCAAGCTCTTTCTCCAGCTCCCTCTGTGCCCTTGGGGAAGGCAGAACCTTCCACAGGAAAGCAACTGGTGCCACAAGGAGTGGGTGGCATCAGGCAGCTCTGGGGAAGCCCCTCAGCAATGCTGTATCCTGAGGGAACACTGCTGGCCTTGACCTGTTGGCACCTGCAAAAGCTTCAAATCAGCTGCCTCAGCTTCCAGGGCCTCTCTTGGCCAGCATCCTGACGTGGATGCAGGACGGCTGCCAGGCACTGCTGGGACCCAGCGGGACAGGAGCGGCTGTCTCGTGTCCACGCAGCAGCCCTGACACAGCCAGGGCCATCCCGAGAGCAGACAGACGCTCACGGGCCAGCAGAGAGGAGCAAGGAGCACTGGGCTCCTCTCAGGGTATCTCAGCTGGGCTCGCTCCACAACACGCCCCCATTGGAAGGCCTGCTGATGCCCAGCTGCCAGAAATGCCTCCCTTGTGCTCTCCAAGATGCACAGGGAGAGCCAGTGAGCAGGACATTTGGGAGGCAAACCTTCCAAGCCTTTGCTGAGGCCAGGCACACACCAAGATCAGCCAAGACTCTCCACCACACTGCCTGGCCCACCCAGCCCAGCTCTGTGCTGGCCCTGGGCCACAGCAGCTCCCAGCAAGCAGGAGGCAAATGCATCTTGCCAAGAGCTGAAACACAGCAGACAGGGAAGATGTGAAACGTGAGTGTGTAAAGGCCTTTTAATTCACAGCTCCCACTGAGAGCTTTGGGGCTCACAGATGGACAGAGATGGTTCTGCTCACCCCTCTGTCCAAAGGGGGGGTAACACACGCTGCTGCAGGTGCTTGGGTTGGTCTCTGCAGGTCCAGGTGGATGCCAAACCTGCTCTTCACAGCCTTCTCCCTTCCCCTGCCCCTCTGCCAAGTGCAGCGGGCCTCAAGGACTGAAAGGAGCACAGAGAGCCAAAGGGGGACACTTGCGCCTGCTCACTGGGAGCTCCCTGGGAAGCACTTTCCTTGAGAAGCAAGCCCCTGTCCTCCAAAGGCATTTCCCCAAATGTGCGGCTTTTCTGCTCAACACCAACACAACCTTAGGAAACGCTGGCAAGGCTGAAAGACTTCATGTCCTTTCAGGACAGGCAGTCCAGCTCTAGCTCCTATTCCCCCAGGTGCCTTTCCAGGTGGAGGCTCAGACGTGCAGCCCCAGGCCCTCTACAAACACACGCTGCTCAGTGCCTCTTCACCTGCCTCAGCTCCTGCCTGCACCCACGGCACCAAGACCAGGCTGTTCCCAGCCAGAGCCCAGAGCCCTGCTCCCGCAGGACGCTCCTGCCAGCACCTTCCAGGCCTCTCCGCTGTGCACACAGCGCTTCTCATGCCCGCTCCCAACAGGCTCTGGAAGGCAGAGCACAGCCTGGCTGCCTCTGCCACCAGCACAGCCCAAACACAGGCGGAGGAAGAAGCAGCAGGGGCTGTTTTGTGGCCATGCCCAAGAGAGACTGGAAGGGTGCCCTCCCTCTGCTCTCACTTGCTTGGCTTTCTGACTGGCTCTGAGGCTGGGGCTGCCATTCCTCACTTGTGGGCACCAGAACCACAGCCAGGATCCCGGCACTGCCTGACAGCGCTCCGGGCACTGGCAGGGTCCCGCGTCCCAGTCTTGGGCACCGCGCTGCTGCTTCCTTTGCCCTCAGGCACACCCAAAGCTCCCTGCTAAGTCCGGATGGTCACTGGTTCTGCCCTCTCCCTGATCCTGTGCGGGGATGGAGCACTGCTGAGCCTTCAGGAAGCTATTCCTGAAAACTTCCAGCATTCCAAGCTCCTTTGCCCTCCGTGGAAGCTTGCCATGGAATCCCTCACAGCTGCCTTCAGAGCATACTCAGCTCGGCTCTTCCAAATTCCAGGGGCTCCAGGCTGCTCAGCAAGATCTGCAACTCCACAGGGTTGTGGAACTGCACCTTCAGCACAGGCACCTTTCCAGCCTGATCTGCCCTCGTTCCTCTGTGTGTGTGTGCACAGAACACGGCGTGGAAGAGAACAGCAGCAGGGGCCTGTGTGTCCCAGGGCCCGGGATTTGCGCCGCTTCAGCTCCACAGAGATGCAGGTAAGGGGGAGAAACCAAACTGTTTATTAATGGAAGGGAAAGGGAAGGGATGAGATGGGGGCCAAAAAAAGGGAATGGGCAGGGTCTGAGGGCTGGAGGGAGGGAGCTGTCAACAGGGAGGGGGAAGGCAGCAGCTATGGGAGCTTGCAGCAGGCACAGCTGTGGCCAGCATCAGGTGTGCCTGGAGCTCCAGTGACATTGAGTCCTGCTGCTCTCTTCACTGTCTCCTGGTACTCTGCTTGGGACCCTGGTTCTCTGAATCCAGCAGATGACCTTAGTTCTGCACATCTTTGTCCAAAAATTGTCTGAATTTCCAGGTTAGTGGAGGATGGGCTGTCATCTTCGCTCATGGCTTGAAGGGCTGGAAGACAGATAAATTACCACAGTCAGAGACCAGGGGCTGTGTGACATCACAGAGATCTGTGTAACATCACAGGGGCTGTGTGGCATAACAGGTCATGAGCGACATCACAGATCCTGTGTGACATCACAGAGACATCCATGCAACATCACAGAGTGCTGTGTGATGTCACAGGGGATATGTGACTTCACAGATCCTTTGTGACATCACAGAGATGTCCGTGTGACATCACAGAGAGCTGTGTGACATCACAGAGATGTCCGTGTGACATCACAGAGAGCTGTGTGACATCACAGAGATGTCCGTGTGACATCGCAGAGGGCTGTATGATCTTGCACCTTCTGGAGGATGGAGTATCGCCCACTCTGTATTGCCCGGAGCACATGCAATGTTTGAAGTGCCAGCTCTGACATGGCACTACTGACATCCTCTGTCGGGCATTCAAGGGCTGCAAGAGAGAGGAGCAGAGCCACGGTCAGATCCTGACTCTGCGGGGAGCCGAGGGGAGCCCCCCCTGCCAGGACCATCCCAGCCGGCTCTTGCCATGGCCGGGAGGGATCAGGGACCAAGGGGATCAGCCCAAAGCTGCTGGCCACGCATCCCCCAGGTGTCCCTGAAATCTCTGTGTGCTCTACCTAGGAGAGCAGAGCTCTCCACAGCCGGGGCAGGGCTTGCAGCTCGCCCCGCCAGCCCCCGCTGTCAGCCCGCTGCCCTGTCTCACCATTGAGGATCAGCTGGAGCTTTTCCTGCTGTCCCCTCAAGCTCCTCCCGGCCGTCCCTGGGAACACAGAGCCTGTCAGGCCCAGCGGCACAGCTCCCTGCCAGCGGCGCTGCCAGCCCTGTGCCCACACGCCCTCCTGGCCCGGCTCGTGGCTCACCCATGAACCTGACGGCCGCCTCTCGCAGGGGCTCCTGTGGGCTCTGCAGGTAGGGCAGGGCCCGGCGCAGGTGCTCGGCCACGCTGCTGCTGTCCTCTGCCAGCTGCAGAGAGCGGCAGGAGGGAAGGGTTGGCCCCGCAGCCCCGCCGGGCCGGGGCTCCGTGGGCACCCGGCTCGGGACGCAGGAGCCTGGAGCAGAGCCCGCGCGGCCTCGGGCTGCAGCAGCGGGCAGGGGCACAGCTGCCAGCCCGCACACCGAGCACCGCGCTCAGGGGGCTTCTCCAGGCTGGGGCTGCGGCTTCCCGGCCCTCCTTACCAGGTACTCGGTGAACTTCCACAGCTTCTGGTTCTTCAGCAGCTTTTCCATCCTCTTCAGGAACTTGGCCGCACAAAGCAGCGTTTCCTGAGAAGCCTGGAGAGCAGCAGAGACGCGGAGATGGCCCCACAGCCCAGGGCGCAGGACCCCGTCCCTGTGCCAGGGCCTGGAGGAGGCTGCAGCCTGCGAGGTGCCAGGGCAGGAGGCAGCCCAGCCCCTGCCAGGGGAACAGCAGCAGCTGCCGAGTCCTCACCTCTGCCACTCGCTGGTTCTCATCATGGCAGTGGAAGGAGAGTGGCAGCAGGCTCTGGTGCACGTGTGTCTTCAGGGATTCATTTTCCTTTTCCTGTGGAAGTGTCACCACTCTTCAGAAGAGCAGTATGGAGAGCAGCTGCACTTGGCTATTGTCCTGTATGAAGGGAAGAAAAAGAGACCTCAGCATTGGCTGCATGGGGCTCAGCTTTGTGCAGGGCTGCAAATCCACAGGGCACAAAGTGTCTGGGCAGCAGCCAGTGGCCGTGGCTGGGGGCAGTGAGCCTTATGTGGTCAAGGAGTTGCAGAAGCACCTCAACCAGCTGCAGTGTGATGGGGCTGGGTATCAGCATGTCCTTGTCCAAGATGATAAAGTTGAGGAGCATGGCTGTCATGCTAACTGTCTCTCCATCCGCATCCCACAGGAGCTCCACAAAACTTTCAGTCAGGCTCCACATTTTTTCTCTCTGTGAGGAACACAAGTTTGTGAAATGCCATCCTGCTGCTGCAGGGCCTAGAGGCCAAAGGGCTGTTCCAAAGCACTTGGGCAGCTGAAGCGGGAGGCAGGAGAGCTGGGAGCAGCTGGCCCAGCACCCAAAGCCCAGCCAAGCCCAAGTGACTGCATTCCTGAGCGCAGCCTCTGCCCCTGTCCCCTTCTCACCATGGAGGGATCATTGATGAGCTCGAGAAGGGCCCTGAGCGCCAGGTGATGCCTCTCCTTGCACTCGCTCCTCAGGTGCCTTGACAAGATTTGCAGAACTCTGTCAGCACCGCGTTCACTCAATTCCAGGCACTCGAGGACCTGAAAGGCACAGGGCAGTGACAGGGGACCGGCCGGCGGGAGCCCAGAACCGCACAGGGCCGGGCCCAGGCAGCAGCACAGGGCGCGGGCACCGTCCCAGGCACTGCGGCCAAGAGAGGGCAGAGAGCCGGGAGGCAGCTGAGCGAGGCAGCGCTGGCCTTCAGGCTCACCTCCACAAAGAACGCCAGGGAGGGCAGCTCCCAGCGTGGCTCCTGTGTGCTGAGCAGCCGGAGCAGGTAGCGAGCGATCCGGGAGCACAAGGGGATGGACACACAGGACATCTCCCTGGCAGGAGACAAAGTAACCAAGACTGTGGGCCAGGGGGACAAACCTCTCCCAGGACTGACTCACAGAGGTCTGGTCTTTCCCCAGCATCCTGCAAGGGGCCCTGGGCTATTTGGGAGGCGGCTCCTTGTGGGCACCCTCCTCTCCCAGCCTTTTTCAGTCTGCTTGGCTGTCCCTCAGTGACAAGGCCCTCTGGCCCATGACCACAGGGACTGTGTGGGGCACCCCAGGCACAGAGCACAAATGTCAGAGGCAGCAGTGTGAAGGGGGTCTCACCTGCCCAGCAGACCCACAGCACAGTGGTGGGTGTCAGCACAGAGCAGCGTGTCCCAGCCACACTTGTGTTCCATTGCCACCACCACATCCTCGTGCTGCATTTGACAGAGCAGGGACTTCAGGGTCTGCACTGCAAACCTGTGTGCAGAGCAAAGCCCAGGTCACACTGGGAGCACTGGCTCCTGCCCAGGGATGTGGCAAGGACAGGAGGACTGGGATGGAGCACCTGCTGGGGCTGGTGGTAAGGCCGTATTGCTGCTGACATCCCTTCCAGAAGGTATCGACCTCCTCTGGCATATCCAGAGTGCTGAAGAGCACTTGGAAGAGCAGATGGACAAACAGGTGGGGGAAATACACGGTCACCATCTGTGGGACACAGGGCAACTGGAGGATCTTCCACATCACCTCAGTTGCCTGCAAAGGACAGAGCAGCCCGAGACAGCGCTCAGTGCCGAGGTGTCCATTTGGCAGGGCCCGAGCACGGGAGGGAGAGGCCCGGAGAGACGCAGGGGGAGCACCGGGCCTGGTGGCCCCGAAGCTGCCCCGAGGCCAGGTTTCAGCCCAGCGCCTGAGGCAGGGAGACGCCGTGGGGGAGGGAGGATGGAGAGCTGCTGGAGGGGTGGCCTTGGGGCCAGCAAAGGCAGAAACTCACAGCCAGGGCAAGGACAGCCGTGTGGTCCCCATCGGAGGTGCACGTGCTGTGCTCTGGCCAGCTCCCCGGCACATCAAGGAGTTCGAGCATGGCCGGCTCTGCAGTCCTGGGCGAGCACATGATGCTCTTCCACATGGCCAAAGCAGCTCTGTGGGGTCAGAGCTCTGTCTCAGAGGAGTCTGGGACACAGCAGCGTGGCCTGGGCGGCAGCGGGGAGCTGAGCTGCTCTGCCAGCCCTGCCTCTGCCCACTGCCCCTCACTGGGAGCAAGCAGGCAGCCTAGCCCTGTGGGGATTGGCCCCTGAGGGGCAGGGGGGAAGCATGGCAGCATGCTGGGGGGCTGGCAGGGGCCAGGGCTGGCAAAGGGAGCAGCCAGAGGGCCCTGGAATTCTCTGTTTGTCAGACACCTGGGACAGGCTGTACAGGGTGAAGGGCTGCTGAGCCTTGTGGACACGTGGGCCCCGTACCTGTCACACACTGGGGCCACACGCAGGAGAGCCATCACTACGTCAGAGGGCTGTGCCTCTGTCAGATCCAGAAGGGGCCTGTACAGATTGTACTCAGGAAACTCATTGGCCACGAGGATGTACCTCACCATGGCGGGCACCTGGAGAAGGCAGGGGAGACTTGGAAAGCTGCCAGAGGAAGGAATGTGCCCAGCTGCCCCAGAGAAGTGCTTCCCTTGCCACCACACTGCCATGGCCTCAAAGGCTTCCAGGGAGCAGCAGGCGTGGCTTGGGAGGCCACGCAATTGCTGGGAGGATCAAACCCTGGCCACAGGCTGCTCACTTGCTTTGGGCTGGAAGGACCCTCCTCCACAAGCATATCCAGCAGGGCAGCACTGGTCTTGGGCTCTGACCACAATGCCCATGACGCTGCTCTCTTCCTCCCGAATCCTCTTCATGAATTTGCAAACCATCTGTAGCAGAAGGGCAAGAAGCCCGGGATGTTGCATGGAGTGCTCCGAGCACAGTGCTGGGCTGAGCAGTGCCAGCAGGCCCAGCCCAGGTGAGGATGGCTGCAGGTACCTGCGCTGTTCTGCGGAAGTGGCCACGGGTGCGTTCCTGCTCTCGTGTGCGCTGCACGGCTGCACCTGGCAAAGAGCGAGCGCAGCCCGAGCTGAGGGGCTGCGGGAGAGGCCGGAGAACACAGCCCAGCCCTGCGCTGCCCAGGCAGGGACAGCCCCGCGCCGCCCCAGGGCATGGAGCACGGCTGTGGGGTGTCTGCCCGGCCCCTATTCCATCCTGTCCATGGGCATGGCCCCAGGGGATGGGATGGGATGGGATGGGATGGGATGGGATGGGATGGGATGGGATGGGATGGGATGGGATGGGATGGGATGGGATGGGATGGGATGGGATGGGATGGGGCCAAGCTGGCTGCAGGCACCAGCCCTGTGACCCAGCTCTGCCACTCACCCCTCTGCAGTGGCTGGAACTGCTCCACCTCTTCAGGCTGCTGTGCTGGGGCAGCTCCAGGGCCTTCTTTCTCCTCCTTCCCCCAGGCCAGCTTGGCCACGCTCGCAGGTCTGTGCTCTACGTCACTGCCTGGATTCATGGCTACTTGCAGAAGGTGAAAAGGAAAAGGTCCCAGTCAGCAAGTGCTGCAGTTGTGCCTTGAGGGTACCTGCAAGAGTGAAGTCTGGGCAAGGCTACAGGACAGCAAGTCCTGCACTCTGGTCTTGGGGGCTCCAGCCACAAGGACAGGAGACTCCTGTCAAGGACTGTGCAAAGCAAATGCCACAATCTGCACTCAAGGGCAGCTGCAGAAGAGATGCCTCGGGAAGGCCAGGGGTCACCAAGTGTTCTGGTCTGGCCACGAGGTCACCTGCAGGAGTAATATCTTGGGAAAGCTCCAGGTCAGCAAGGAACGAGTGGCTGTGCGAGGGCTCCTCACAGCACCGCTCTCTCCATCCTGTCTCGTCGCGTGCACCGAGCACTGTGGAGTGGCCTTGTCACTGCCAACACCTTTGCCACAGCATGTCAAAAAGGGCCCTTGGATACCCTGTCCCGTTCCATGCCACAATGACCATGCTGCACTGTGTCACAAAGGGCTCTTGGATACCCTGTCCCGTTCCATTCCATGGTGACCATGCTGCAGCGTGTCACAAAGGGCCCTTGGATACCCTGTCCCGTTCCATTCCACGGTGACCATGCTGCACCGTGTCACAAAGGGCCCTTGGATACCCTGTCCCGTTCCATTCCACGGTGACCATGCTGCACCGTGTCACAAAGGGCCCTTGCACGCACTGCCACCTGCCCTGGGGCCACCCCCAGCCCCCCCAGAGTGGCCCAGGTTGGAAGGAATGCCTTGCCCCAGGTGTGTCAGACAGCCCAACAGGATCTTTAGGAACGGCTCAGACCATCAGCAAATGCTGCCCTGCTCTGCGGGCTCAGAGCAGCAGGAGCCCCCGCAGCTGCCGACGCAGCCGCGGCGGGAAGGGCACGGGCCCTGCACAGAAGCTGGCACGGCCTCCTCGGGACACGTCCCACGTGGTGGCCATCCTAAGCACAGCCGTGTGACACAGACCAGGAACGTGTGGGCCAGGGCAGGAATGCTGCTCTGACCCTGGGGCCCGGGGAGCACTGACATCAGACGCTGAGGCACAGTCCCCGCCGAAGCAGAGTTCCCCCGAGCCCTGGCAGCACCGGTGCCCGTCTGCTGCCCCAGAGACCTGTGCCCCAAAAGGGCTTCTCTGCCAGAGGGCAGCCAAAGCGGGTTTCTGTTGGAGCAATGGTCCTGTAGAAAAGGTGTCGTCGGTCCAGTGGAAAACCCCAGCTGTGTCCTCTTGGAAACCTGTGGGAAGGCTGCCTCTCTGACTAGAAATCCCAGGATATATCTAGGTGGGAATGTTTAGCTCTTCGCCCCTGGGTGGAGCATCTCACCATGGGCTGATGTCATTCTGAGTAACAGGGTGGGTCCTTGATAAAAGCCAGGGACATCATAAAAAGGGAAAGCTGGCTGGACAGAACGCACATCCAACCAATATTATTAATGCAACGTTCTCCGTTTATTCGAGAGAAGATGGCAGTTTTTATACACTTCTACATAGTTTACAATTTACAAAGGCACTCTGATTGGCAAGCTAACATTGTTTATCTTTGTCTTAAGGTGGCCGAAACCTTACACTATAAACCTATACTACTTCACACCCAGACAGCCCAGTGCTCCCCATCACACCTTAATACAATTTCTAACTGCGCCACAAACTCTTAATTTCTAACTGTGTCAGAGGGTGGAAGGCCTCACAAGGCCCAAATCTGAGGCCCAGACTGGAATAGCTCAAATCTCATTCCAAACATAAATCATGAGCTCTGTCTCTCAGAAATGCTGCAACACTTGATCACCTGTTAAACAGAAATGGCTCTGGAGGGAATTATCTCTGAGACATGTGGGGAGACATTGATGGGCCCATTAACAGGAGATAAGGAAAACTGCCCAGAGGCAACTGCTACACAGATGACAATAGAAAACATCTGGCCTCTCAATCTCAGACAACAAACGAACTGTAGGTTTACTGATAAATGAAATTGGATATTGAAAGATGAAAGAAACAATGGGAAAAAACCATAGATTCCATGAAATTAAAATCTAAAAGTGAGGGTCATACATTAGAGGGGAATCTTTGGTATCAGGCATAGCAGGAAGTCTGTACCGCTTAAGTACCTCATCCAGTGTGGAAAGACAGAAGGGAAATTAGGATAAAAAGGAGGCTGCGTCCTCTAAAAATTGGAAAGACCTCAAGGGAATGCTCTATGGCCTGTCCCTTTATTTGAATAAAGTAAAAGGACTCCTCTGTCTCTGTTTAGGACATAAACCCGTGGCAGCAGCTCTCTGGCCACAGAGAGAAACAACTTTCCCAGGCACTATCCTGAGGGCAGGCTGTGAGAAGATCAGAGAAAAGAATGAGAAACAATTCTTATCTTCACTTGCTGCACCTGCTGTTGTGAACATGTGGAATGTGTTATGGAGATTTGTTTACCAAAGTGTGGTTTTTTAATTAGCCAATGGTGGTGGTGTTTAGATTGGTGGACCAATTAGGTCCAAGTGTATTATAACTGTATATAAAAGCAATGGGTTTGTTAATAATGATATATAATATAATAAAGAGGTTGATCAGCCTTCTGTGAATCATGGGGTCAATGCTAATTATTACCCAGCTGGGGGCCCGTGGAGGAGGCGGAGGATGAGGAGGAGGAGTAGGGTGAGGAGAAGGAGGAGGAGGAGGAGGAGGATGAGGACGATGACAAGAAGGAGGAGGAGAAAGAGGACAAGGACGAGGTTGATGAGGATAAGAGTGAGGAGGAGGATGAGGAGGAAACGAAGACGAGGAAGAGGAGGAGGAGGACACAGAGGAGAAGGAAGAGGATGAGGAGGAGGAGGACAGGAATGAGGATGAGGAGGAGGAGGACAGGAATGAGGATGAGGAGGAGGAGGAAGATGAGGACGAGGTGGTGCAGGAGGAGGTGGAGGAGGATGAAGACGAGGACGAGGAGGAGGAGGGGGAGGAGGAGGAAGAGGAGAATGAGGAGGAGTAGGAGGACGAGGACAACAAGGAAGATGACAAGGAGGAGGAGGAGGAGGACAAAGAGGAAAAGGAGGATGAGGAGGAGGACGTGGACGAGGAGGCGGAGCAGGAGGAAAAGGACAATGACGAGGACGAGTAGGAGGAGGACGAGTAGGAAGATGAGGAGGAGGAGGAGGACGAGGAGGAGGATGAGGATCAGGAGGAGGATGAGGAGGATGAGGAGAAGGGGTTGTTAAAAGAGCAGTTGAAAGAATGAGTGCTGGGACCCTGTCCCCATGGAGAACCCATCTCCCAGATGTGCTCCATGCCCTTAGCAATGGCCCCTGTGGAAATGGAAACCCCCTGGCTGTGCACAGCTGCTCCCAATGTGCAAATACAGCCCTGGACAGTGAGACTGGGACTGCCTGGGAAATTGTTCTGGGGGTGATGGCCTTGGCAGGGCCAGCCCAGAGGCTGCAGGGCTGGACCTTCATCCACTGGAATTAGTTAGGATAAATCAGAAGCAAATGAGAGTTAACAATACAGGAACAGGAATCCAGATTCCTCCAGGACACTTTGGTTTGATAACTGCTCGTGGAGCTTGGCCTTGCAAAGTGCTCATGTCATGGGAGAAGGAACTGATGCAGATAATCAAGGGGAAATTAAAGTAATTTGGTTTAACAATAGTGAACAAGATTGGATTATTCAAACCCATGACAAGATAGCACAATTATTGATATTGTCAGGGTTTAAAACAATTGGGAAAAAAGGAGGTCCACCTCAAATCACTGCTGTTGGTGGAGATAAAGGGTTTGGATCCAGTGGTGCTAATACTGGAGCCAGAGTGTGGCTCCAAAGGCCAAAAGGCTCTCCCGAGGCAGCTGAAGGAACAGCTCCTGGGAAGAACAGCAATGTTTGAATCCCGAAACCTGGGCAGGAATTATGGGAATATGTCCCTGCAGCCAAGTGCTCTGTGTGAGAACAGGTAGTTATTACAGGAGATTGTTTTTCACATCCTGCCAGACCAAATCTCCCAGTTTGCCCCAGTGAAAACTTGTGACCTGGACTCCATCTAGGATGGAGCCAGGGCCAGGCTCTTGTACTGCCCAAGGTGGTTTAAAACGGGAAGAGAATATTTTTTTGGAAGGAAGAGGTCAATCCAGTCAGGAGTCAGGTTTGGATACTGACACTTGGGGTGACCAATTGAAGGTGGACACGCCTCTGAGAACACAGAGGGGTTAAAAGCGGAATTCCCAGGAGGACTCATTCTTCTTTGGTTCCGGTTATCGCATGGTACGGACCTCCCCTGCCCAGCCCGGGCTGGGTGGGGGAGGGGAGCCATGCGGCCTGCAGAGGTAGGCCAGGGGGTGAAGGATCGGAACCGAGCTGGGCCACCTCCTGCGGACGGAAGGGTGGAGAACATCTGGGATGTCTTTGTTTCCCCCTCGCCCCCCCCAAGCTAGAGGGAAAAGATATAGAGAGCCAGCAGACACCTGGAAGTTTGCCGGCGGAGGAGAAGGAGAAGGTGGGGAGGATGCCCAGTGTGGGAGATGGGAGACAGAGTCCTGGGCTGAGCTTTCAGCCGTCCGGGGAGTCCGGGAATTTTAACCCTTTCCTGTGAAATGAAGGCTTTATGAAATATTACTCCTCCTCAATTTGAAGGAAAGAGAGACAGCCTGGGACCTCAGATGTTCAGAGAAGAAGGTTGGGGGCAGATGATAGAGTGGCTTTTGGCTGGACTCTGCTTGTTTACCATAGACTGAACCACCCTTTCTTTCAAGAGGGACTGCATTTTAGGGGGATGCATTGGTGAGCCAAGAGACCTTCTTCAGCAACTACCAGTTTTGGAGTGGACAGAGAGAGCTGAGGAGGGTGTGAGGATGCCCTCCATCTTCAGAGAAGAAGAGAAGGCGATCTCTGTCTTTTGGACCCTCGGCCCCAGGGGAAAATGGGGGGGACTCTAGTCCCGAATTGTGATACTGGACTGTTGTTCCTGGTGGTCCTTGGCAAAGCATCCTTAAAGGGGCCCTATAAGCAGTCTCTGTCCATGCACGGTGGTGAGAGCACTGTGACATGGAGAGGAGAATGTCACACTGGCCGGCGTGTCTGGGCGGTGCCACGTGTGACATGGAAACACAAGAGGTGGCAGCTGTGTTTCCTGGGGGTCTATGGTGCAAGGGGGACTCCTCTCTTCCCCGATGGACTCAGTATTGATTATATTGAAGGGTGAAAACTTGATTAAGGATCCAAATGGGTCTCGCTGGGGTTTGGTGGAGTTGGGTGGAGGGAGGAGAAATGGTTTGGAAGTTTTTCATTTCGAATTTTGTGTGCTTTTTTTTTTCCTTTCCTTTCTTTTCCTTTTATAGTAGTAGTAGTAGTAGTGTAATAAAGTTTTTCCTTTGTTATTAAGTTTGGCCTGCTTTGCTCTGTTCTTGATCACATTTCACAGCATTTGATTGGTAAGTTGTATTCTCATGGGGCGCTGGCATTGTGCCAGCGTCAAACCATGACACATGGGCCATGTCAACTTCTGTGGTATTAGTTTAAAGATGAGCTGTTCAAGACCAGAGGTTCTCTTCAACTGCTTCTGAAATCATCTCTGGGAACAGAGGTCTTCTTCTCTCCCTGAGGGCACAGGGTCTCATCACTCTGCTCTCTTTCTCTGTTCAAACTTCTCATGGGATCTCAGCTACTTCAACATTTGCTCACTTTAGCATGGAGGCCTTTGCTGAAACAAGTCATCTTCCCATACTTTTCAATGCCTTATAGGGAAAAAGAGAGTCTGATGTATCAATGACATCCTTCTCCATAGCTTTAGCAGAGGATTTCAGCCCCAAGATCAAGGCATCTCCTCATCCCTCCCATCTGGGACTCAACTTCCTCTTCACTGACCTCGGTGTCTTCTGTGTGCATGCCCTTTGTCCTTTTCTCTCACTGGAGGGAGGATGGCAGCACTGGCAGAGTCAATATCTGCCCGAGGCTGCAGATGGTTCTGTGAGCCCGGCCGGGCTCAGTGGCCATTTCTAATTTTGGCCATGGTTCCTGGACATGAAGACCAGTTCTTTTCCATAGGAATGAAGGAACAGATCCCCACTGTTTTAGGGGCAAATGAGAGGTTACCACCAGAGGACAAGGCCAGCCAGAGCTGCCAGATTCTGTTCTTAGAGATACCCTTGAATATAGGAAATTTTTTAGGCAGTGTCAGTTGTGGCAAGGGACATCAGAAAAGACAGACGGTTCTTTTCCCTACAAAGGAGAGCATGGAGCTCCATTGCTCCAGGAGCTGATGAGAGGCAGCCCTTGGCATTCCAACATCAGCCAGACCTGTCAGGTGCTCCCTGGGAGGCCAAGCCAGCCAGACCTATTCCATGTTCCCTCGCTTCCATGCGGCCCCACAGTGTCCCAATGGTCCCTTGCTTCCAGGAGGCCCTGAGGTGTCACAATGCCCCCTTGGTGACACCAGGCCCTGAAGGGTCCCAATGGTCTCCATGGTTCCATCAGGCCCCACAGAGTCATAATGGTCTCTGGGTCCATGAAGCCCCGCGGTGTCACCATGGCCCCTTGGTTCCATGGGCTCCAGTGGTGCCACAATGATCCCCTTGGTTCCATGAGGTGCCCACAGTGTCACAGTGATCTCCATGGGAAGGGAAGAACCGAGCCCCAGTGTGGCAGGGGCAGCCACCAGAGGCCAAGGCCAGCCAGGCTTGATGGTACTGGCAGATTTTGTCTTGGAGCAACCGTTGGATATAGGGAATTTTAGAGGTGGAATCCCAATTTCAGACATGGACACCCGGAGTTGAATGATGGCTTTTTTTCCAAAGGAAGGAAAGCACAGAACACCGGTGTTTGAGTGGCAGATGAAAGGCTGCCGTCAGAGGTCTAGGCCAGCCAGACCTCTTTGCCTTGGTACCTTTTGTCTGAAAGCAACCCTTGGATATAGGGAATTTGGGAGGTGGAACCCCAATTTTGTCCGTTTCTGTGTAGATAAGAAGGAGAGTTCTTTTCCATAGGAAGGAAAGCACAGAGACCATGTGTTTCAAAGGCAGAAGAAGAAAGAGGTGGCTCCTGGGAGGCTCAGCCAACCAGACCTGTTCTTCCTGTCATGTTTTGTAATGGAGGAATTTTTGGATACATGGAATTTGGGAGGAGGAATCTCAATTTTGACCACGGTCACCTTGAGAAGGACAGCTATTTACATTGGAAGGAAATCACCAAGCCCCAGTGTTTCAAAAGCAGATGAGATGCATCTCTTAAGAGGCCAAGGGCAGCCAGACCTGTCCTGGCAGCTTTCACTTGGTAGCATTCCTTGGATGTACGGAGTTTTGGAGGAGGAATCCCAATTTTGGCCATGGAACCCTGGAGGAGAAGGACAGTTCTCTCCCATAGGAAGAAAAGCCTAGAGCCCCA
Organism: Taeniopygia guttata; assembly: GCF_048771995.1. Lineage (NCBI taxonomy): Eukaryota > Metazoa > Chordata > Aves > Passeriformes > Estrildidae > Taeniopygia > Taeniopygia guttata. The sequence continues at coordinate 3,834,523 of NC_133062.1, forward strand.
GGGCTTCAGGGGCAGATGAGAAGCAGCCCTCAACATGCCAAGGTCAGCCGGACCTGTCAGGTGGTCCCCAGGAGGCCCAGCCAGCCAGACCTGTTCCATGTTCCCTTGGTTCCATGGGACCCCACAGTGTCACAATGGTCTCCTTGGCTCCATGAGGCCCTGGAGTGTCACAATGTTCCCCTTGATTCTGCAGTGCCACAATGGCCCCGTGCTGCCATGAGGCCTTGCAGTGTCACAATGGCTTCGTGGTTCCACAAAGCCCTGATGTGTCACAATGGCCCCTGGGCTCCGTGTGCCCTCACTGTGTCACAACGGCTCCTTAGTGACACTGCGGGCTTCACAAGGTCACCATGGACCCTTGCTTCCTTGGGGTCTTCATGTTCACAATGGTCTCCTTGATTCCATGAGGCAGCACAGTGTCACAATGGCCTCTTGGTTCCATGAGGTTCCCCGGTGTCACCGTGGTGTCCTTGGACCTGCATTGTCACAAGTGACCTGTGGTAATCACATATCCTCTGAGCAGAGAGAGAGCTCTCCCAGGATTTTCCTGGGAAGCTGTGAGAAGCTGTGAGAAAGCTCAGAGAAAAGAACGAGAAACAATTCTTATCTTCACCTGCTGCACCTGTTGTTGTGCACATGTGGAATGCGTTATGGAGATTTGTTTACCAAAGGGTGATTTCTAAATTGGCCAATGGTGATGGTGTTTGGATTTCAATTCACCAGTCTGGTCTGTCTGTATCAGACTGTCTGCAAGAGCGATGAGTGTTTCTTAGCAGTATAGTATAGGATAATGTAATAAAGTGATTGATCAGCCTTCTGGAATCATGGAGTCAGTGCTAATTATTACAGGCTGGGGACGCCCTGCTACGATAGTTATCTAAGTCAATCTTCCCTTACCTCTGAATGCTGAACAGAATAGGCTTAACAGGCATAGCAGGAACAACAGCCACTGTAGACCCAAAGAGCTGCCTGAGGAGTTGGGAGAAAACTTCCCCTGGTGTCATTTCCTCACAGTAGGTACCATTATTAAAGTAATTCCAAACACATACAGTTAGTGTGTGGTAGCCTCGAATCTGTGTGCCCACCGACCAGAGGAAATTAAAAATCCATAAATTCCTCACCATATTAACCCATCAAACAAATTGATTATCAGCCAGATTTGCCATAGTTATAGGATGGGAAAGATGTAGCCACAACCATGTGCCACCCAAACCAGGGTAAGCTAGACCACATGGTGACACCTAACAAGGTTTCTATATCCAGTGCAACAACAAAAAAATCATGTTACTCAAGAATTGTTATTCTTATTTCACCCTGTTTCTCTCAATGCCCTCAGGCTGCACATCGGGTGCCAAAACTGGTCTTGGTTTACAAGACAGGTGTCTGCTAGGGAAGGCAGCAAAAAGCCTCCTGTGGAATGGAGAATGTAAATCCCCTCCCTCCAAATTATTAGAATCATGAAATCAAGGGGCTCTCAGGCAGGCAAAGATATGGGAATAGGAATATCAGCTCTTTCCTAGTGTGTATAACAAAGCAAACAAGCAGCAGCAGCTGCGGCACGAACAGCAAACAGAGCAGAGCCCAGTCCCGGCCTTTGGGCCGTGGCGCTTTCCCTGCGGTGCAGTTCCGGGCACAGCCAGCAGGGGCGCTGTGGCTCCCGGGGCAGGGCAGGTGCGCTGACCCCCACGCGGCTGCAGGGGGCGCTCCGGCCGGGCTCGGCAGCGCGGGGCCATGGCGGCTTTGTCCGAAGGGGGAAGGGCTGGAGAGAGGCTTTGCTTCACAAACCCCGGGGCAGCCGGCTCCGGTGCCCCAGCAGGACTCTCAGAAAGCAGTCAGCTCGGTGCCCCAGCAGCACTGGCAAAAAGCAGTCAGCTGGGCTGGCAGGATGTCTCGGCAGGCAGGGGGTGAGGAGCTCCAAGCAGGGCAGGGAGAGACCAGCTCAGGATCCTGGACACCAGAGCAGACAGGGATAGGTCTCTCTTTTAGTGGGGCAGGTGTAAATAAGGTCCCAGTTTAGTGGCTGTTCTCACGAGCAGAGGCTCATCCCAGGACAGAAAAAACATCTCTGGCCCGGGCTGTGGCAGCATCAGTGGAAACTCCCATCTCCAAGAGCAGCAGCTCCTCCCAAAATAAGGGATCAGCCGATAAATATCAGCCAATGATAAGGAAAAAACAGAAAGGAAAAACCCAACCCCCAACACTGGTTTATAATTCCTAATGCTAAGGGAGAATTGTATAAAGTTTTAATTCCACCTTTATAATTGTTTACATACGAGATCTTGAAATGTCAGGGGTAGGGATTGGAACCTGCTGCTCCAAGGCTCCTCTCACAAAAAGAGGCTTAGAAAGGCTGGCGGTCCTTGGAGGTATTTGGGCATCTATAGGGGCTATTGGGGGTCCTTTCTGTGCCTCCTGACCTGACAGGAGCTTCTCTAATAAACTTTGGCTAAAGCTCCCAGTCTGCCCATGAGAGGAGCCACTGTGAGTGCCTGTGACATCCCGGCTCTTTGGCAGCCTGGGGACACTTAGAAAGTCCCCATGAAACCCCTCTGAGGGCCTGTCAAAATATCTGAACCTTAATATGCAAACTGTCGGCTCTTAACTGAAAGGTTGGTGGTCCAAGCCCAGCCAGGGATGCCAATTATGTCAGAATCTGTGGTATTTAAATGATCCCAAAATTGCAGAAATTTGCTGTCTTTGAGCCCCGCTGCCAAAGAAGAAGCCATAATTCATCTGTGCTGGTTTTCAAGGTTGTTTATTCTTGCTTATCTATAACATGTTCTGTCTGACCTGCAGTAGGCCTTTCTTGCGGGGCAGCGTGCAGGGCTCTGCCCCTCAGTGGGAAGTTACAAACATTATATACCAGAAACTACCTGTGCTATATTTACAATAATGTGCCAATACCTACCACCTGTGTTGAACAATGTGTCCCCAGTCTAAACCAACAGAAAAATGCCAACACTACAGTGAAACATGAAAGGCATGAAGAAGATGAAAAAAGGACAGGACACACACGATTTCCTCCATCTTGCCTCCTTTGAACCCCTTATCTAGAATCCTAAAATTCTCCTTTTGCACCCGTGTCACACTAATTATTACTCATATCAAACACTCAGGGTGTGTAATTCATCCTGTAAGATTGAAAACTCTTTTCCATGGACAGAGATCACAGACAGTGTCTCTTAGGGCTCTGTGCAGGGGGGTTCCTGACCCCCTGCCAGGGTCCCAGACCTGCCAGGGCAGCCAGAGGGATGCCCTGGATTACCACAGCAAACCTCATCAGGACCCATTGCTATGGTCAGTTTCCATGGCAACCATCACCAGCCCCTGTTGCTATGGTCAGTTTCCATGGCAACCATCACCAGCCCCTGTTGCTATGGTGAGTTTCCATGGCAACCTTCCCTAGCCCCTGTTGCTATGGACAGTCCCTGGGCAGCTCCATGGAGACCCCATGCCAGGGGTGGTTGCCATGGACACCAGCTCAGGCCGTCAGCCAGAGCCCGTTTCCATGGCAACCATTGGCACTCCCATCCCCAGGGTCATGGGATCCCAGAACCACAGAAGTGGCTGAGCTGGGAGGGACCCATCAGGATCCTCGAGTCCAACTGCTGGCCCTGCACAGGACACCCCAACAATGCCAGCCTGGGCCTGGCAGCGCTGTCCAAACGCTGCTGGAGCTCAGAGAGCCCTGGAGCTGTGACCCTTCCCTGGGGAGCCTGGGCAGTGCCCCAGCAGCCTCTGGGCAAAAACCTTTCCCTGAGATCCAACCTCAGCCTGCCCTGACTCAGCTGCAGCCGCTCCCTCCACTCCTGTCCCTGGGCACCAGAGTGAAGAGGTTCCCTCAGCCCCAGCCAGGGACCCGCTCCCAAGGCTGCTGCCATGGCCACCAGGGCTGGCACCAGCTGGGATGCTCGGTATCCACAGGCCGGGATTCAGGAATGGAATTCCCCAATTTCCTGCTCCTGCTAAAACCCCGCTGGTGCTCGTTGCCCTCCCACCTTCCACTGAAGGAAAAAAATGGAAAGATCCCAGGCTGGGATAAGAACAATTTACTGGGAACAGCAACGAGATAAGGAACAAACAGGAATAGAAAAAATATTGACAACAGAAGGGATAAGAAAAACTATTTACAAGGGAAACTACATCACCATCAATTGTACCCTCCTGGCCACATGTCTCCTCCTGCCTGGAAAGGACAACCTTCTCAGGGAGAGAGAGAGAGAGAGTCCCTTTCCTGCCCCTGGCAATGACCTGAGGTGGGAGTGAATGTAGTGACAGGGCTATGGCCAGACCCTCATGTTCTTCAATCCCACATAAGGTCATTGGCAGGGGCAGGAGAAGGTACAGGTGTCTTCCCAGCATGGATCACAGGGAACAGGGATCACCAGGGCTCTTCCCAATGTGGGTTCTTCAATGGGGGGTTAAGCTGGAGTGGTGCACGAAGGTCCTCCTGCAGTTGGGGCACTCACAGGGCTTCCCTTACTGGTGCCTCCGTTGGTGCTGGTTCAAGTGAGAGCTCTGTGAGAAGCTCTTCCCACACTGGGAACACTCGTAGGGCCTCTCCCCAGTGTGGATGCGCTGGTGCCTGGTGAGGTTGGAGTTGCGGTTGAAGCCCTTCCCGCAGTCGGGGCAGCGGAAGGGCCTCTCCTCTGTGTGAATCCGCTCATGTAGAAGGACACTGGAGCTGGTCTGAAACCTCTTCCCACACTGGGGACACTCGTAGGGCCTCTCCCCAGTGTGGATGCGCTGGTGTGTTCTCAGGGCTGAGCTCTGCCCAAAACTCTTCCCACATTCTAAACATTCGTAAGGCCCTTCCCCGGTGTGGATCACCTGGTGCACCATCAAGCCACCCCTCTGTCTGAAGCTCTTCCCACACTTCCCACACTCGTAGGGCCTCTCCCCGGTGTGGATGCGCCGGTGCACGGTGAGGTTGGAGTTTAGCTTGAAGCCATCCCCGCAGTCGGGGCAGCGGAAGGGCCTCTCCTCTGTGTGAATCCGCTCATGTCTGAGGAGATCAGAGCTGGTCAGAAACCTCTTCCCACACTCCCCACACTCGTAGGGCCTCTCCCCGGTGTGGATCCTCTGGTGCCGGATCAGGTTGTCGCTCCGACTGAAACCCTTCCCACATTCCAAGCACTTGTGGGGCTTCTCCCTGCCATGAGACTTCTCCACCAGGTCTGAGCTCTGGCTGGATCTCCGCCCGCCTTCCTGGCTCAGGGGGGCTCTTTCCTCCCTGCAGCTCCCTGGGCTGGGTTTGCAGCTCTTCCTCCTGCAGCATCTCCGGGGCTTTTCCTCCTCCTCCATCCAGCCACGCCCAGGGAATGAAAAATCCTGGTTTGGGGAAAAAAACAAGAGGAGAGCACCTTGGACTGGAGGTTCCTCCTTGCCCAAGTTCAACTCAGGAAGTCACTGGGAATCTTGTGTCTGTAAGCACCTCCAAAACACCAAAATGTAGCCCAAAAATCCCACAAACTTCAAGACACAGATCAAAAACTCCCCAAACATCACAAGTCAGCAAAAACCTCCTACAAAACATAAAGATTTAGCTGCCACATAAAACCAAAGCACCAACATTTAGCCCAAAAAAGCTAAGAAACACCAAGATTTACCCCGTAAAAATCCTGGATCCCCCTCCACAGTCACCTGCTGCATGTGGGGGGAGAAATGCTCCTGGGGCTGGGGGGAGACAGCTTATACACGGAGGGGTGGAACCTTCTGCTGCTTCCTCTTTCTGCTCCTCCTCCTCATCCTTCTGTGTCTCTCCTCTTCCTCACACTCCTCTTCCTCCGGCCATTCCTCCTTCTCCTGCAAAGTGTCTTTACAAACAGATGCTCTGAATCTGCTCAGAGATAGGGCCAGGAACCTCTATGTAAGGAAGTGACAGCAGAAGCCATCGGTTTCAGAAAATGTTATTAATTGATGACACACACTGCTGCTCAGCCAAGGCCCTGCTCTATTCATGAACTTTGGGAAGAACAACAAAGACTTAACAGAGCCATGAATATCATTTGCTATATAAAAGCAGGGAGCATATTAATTTGGGTATGTAGAAGGTGGATTGGGAAGTCTGTAGCTCTCAAGTACTTCAGCCAGTGGGGAAAGCAGAGGGAGATGTGGCCAGGAGAATTAGGATGAAAAGGAGGCTGTGTCCTCCAACAATTGGAGAGATCCCATGGGGAATGTCCCATGGCCTCTCCCATTTTTAGAAATGAAATTAGTTTCACAGGACTCCTCTGTCTGCTTTGTGGACAGAATCCTCTGGTGACGTCAATTTTTCCGCACACCCTGGGGCAGGGAGTGCAGCTGAAGGTGCCTCACCCACTTTGGGTGATCGGCTCCCTTGGCTGGTGGCGGCACCGGGGATTGATTGGGGACCCGGGAGTGACCAGGAGACAGACAAGTGACACATCAGGGGGGTCTGTGAAGAGTCAGCAGGGAGAGAGCACTGAAAATCTCATCAGTGAGTGCCCTGGGATCTTCGGGCAGTGAACATGGCAGGGCACCCATGGAGGGGAGAAAAGGGAAAGCCAGGGAGGGGTCCTGGCCAAAGGGAGGATGACCCCAAAATGTCTCTGAAGGGTCCCTTGGGAGAATGCTGAGGTAGTTTGCACATTCCCCCAGAGGTAATTAAGGACATGGACACCCAGGGGGGCAATAAGGGAAGGGGAGAAGGGATTTGGACAACAGGGGATGGATAGTGTTGGTGTGCTGGGAAGGGATCAGGTGAAGGGGAGTGTGCAGCAATATGGTTCAGGCAAGAAGCAGCAGGAGGAATCTATGTGGTAAGAAAAAGGATGATGGAAAAGAGGAGGAAGAGAAAAATACTCAGGATTGGGATGTTTTTCAGCAGGGTCTTATCCTGACAATTTGCCAGCTGATACTTTGAATTCCCAGTTTCCAGGAGAGGAAAAGCAGGAGGTCAGGATGTCAGGGGTTTCTCTGTGGTGGGCAGCGGCAGCAGCGGGCGCAGAGGTGCAGGACCGGGAGCAGGGCTGGGGGCCTGTGGGGAGCTGCGGGGCCGGGCCGGGGCTGTGGGGCAGCCGGGGCTCAGCGCCGGGCGCTGCCTGACCCCACCAGCCCCGGGCAGGGCCGGCAGTGGCCCCCGGCCCCCAGGAGGCTGCGGGACGCCCCGGCCGCTGCCCGGCCCCGGGGAGCTGCCGGCCCTGCCCGCCGGGGGGGCCGCCTTTGGACACTGCGGCAGGACAGGCACCGGCTCTGCCATCCGGGCTGTGCAGGGGACCCTGAGCACAAGGAGCAAAACAAAGGAACCTCTGGGAAATGCAGAGTGCACATGGAAGGTTCAGGATTTTCTGTTAAGGATTTGGCTTGGGTCCCTGCAGAAAGGAAAGATTTTGCAGAAAGCTCAGCAGCTCTCAGAGGATGAGCACCCACAGGCAGTGACCGGGGCTGCAGGAGTGGCACAAGAAGGCCCTGCAGCACTTGGGCACAAAGGCACAGCAGCTGAAGGCAAGGAGGGATGAGCAAAAGGCCAAGCTGAAGGCAAAGGCCATGGCAGAGTTCCCACAGCCCCTGAGGGACCAACCCCAGGGCCCAAGGGGGCCCCAGCACCCAGGGGACGGCGTCGGCCACAAGCACCTGGCAGAGGCATTGCCCTCCTGGCCAGGGCAGAGCCCACCCAAACAGCCCCTGGGAAGGAGTCAGGGCTCCAGCTGCAGCCCACAAGGACACTGCAAGCACAGACAGCAGCACCCTCAGGAGGAGCGAGTCCACCCCTGCATGGACATGGATTGTCAGGGCTCTCTGAGCTCCCATCCCACCGGGGACCCACCACACTGCAGCCCTGGAGAACATCCAGGCTGGGTCTGCATCCAGAGGAGGCCTCTCCTGATGGACACAGGGGCCTCTCCATCCACTCTGAATCTTACACCCAAGGGGGGGAACATTGGAAAGGAATGTTTTCATTATTAAGGGAATAAATGGAAAAGCTGAGCTGGTGTCATTTGTTCAATCACTCTTAGGAGCTGTGGGGGATAGGTTTGAAATAAACCGATTCCTTTTCTTCCTACTGTGATTGTTATTAACTAGGAAGGAATTTGATGGTGGCATTGTAATATTGTAAAAGGTGATACAGAGGCTATTGCTGCTGTACCTTTGTGTCAAATGTCTGGCAAGGCCTATGCTGAAGGGAACCCAGAGGTGTGGGCAGCCCCAGAGGGAAAATTTAATTTGGATTCTCTCCAAATTACTTGGAAGCAATCAGGACAAGTGAGGGCTAAAAGCAACACCCTGCTCCAGGGGAGGGAAGGAAGGGCTCACAGCCTGGTATGGAGTCCCTGCTAAAGGCAGGGCTTTTGGAGCCAGGGATGTCTCCCTACAGCACTCCTATCCTGCCAGTCAGGGAATCAGATGGCTCCAATGAGGAGGACAAGACAAAGTTGTAGACAAAGCCTCTGTGAAATGGCTGAATTTCCTGCCAAAAAAATCTTTTGAGTATCGGAAAAAGAAGTGCAAATCATAGAGAAAAAGGTTAAATTTTGGGACATAATTTGATTGATCGTTTGTGGTGGACTGACCCAGAGAGGGTCTGGGCAATCTCAGAAGTAACATTTCCCAGGACCAAAAAGGAGCTGCGATAATTGTGAGATTTAATAGAGAATTACACAGCCTGGATTGAGGATTCTCTGTTCCAGCCAGAACATTGTAGGACTTTTTAACCCCAGACTGCCTCCATGCTGTGGAATGGATAGGAGAAAGAGAATAAAACTTGAGAAAATGAAAAATAAAAAATATTGATGCCTCAGCTGTGGCTCTTCCAGACTCAGAAAAGAAATTGGAATTGTAGGGGAATGTTCAACAGGGCCATGCCAAAGGAATTCTTGGGCCAAAATGTTTCACCCAGTGGCCACAGTGGCCTCATTGCCTGCAGAATTGTGCAGCCACAGCTTCAACGGGAACCGAGGCCCAAAACCTGATGACAACAGGATCTCCAACTGTTCCAGTCTGCCATCAAGTTCAAGCTCTGATAACCAAAAGAGCCTCGCAATGGATGAGCAGTGCTCGGTTATTACAGTGTGAAACTTGTTCAGTGGCACAGGAGGATTCAGAACTGAGGACAGGGGAAGGGTTTAACCCAGTCTCCTGTTTGAACAGCCCCCAGAGTGGCTGGGAAGAAACCCAGCACTGCATTCAAGTGACACAGCTCCAGACCCAGCCTGGGGGAGATTCAGGAGACATTGCCTGGCCTGAGGCAGAAAATGTCTTTGTGGATGGCTCTTCAAGGGCAGCAGAAGGGAAAAGAGTTCCAAGACACGCTGTTATTGAGGAAAGGGAATCAGACAAAGCCCAGGTTACCCCCCATGGTCAGCTCAACCGGCACAGCTGTGTGTGCTTGTAAGAGCCTGGCACTGACATGCCCTGAGCAGGAAGGCTTCAATATCTTCTGGTGACACCATCTCACCTAACAGGGGGGCAAAAGCAATTCTGATTGCTCAGCAGCCACTGGATCACTTCTTAAGGTATTTCTAAAAGGAGTAATTAATATGAAAGGCATTGTGGAAGCAACAGACTCAGAGAGCAGAACTCATTTTCCAGGAAAGATCCTCCAGGGGGTTATGGCAGCTTTAGGAATACAATGGGACCTCCAGAACCCCTGGCACCCCCAGAGCTCACGCTGGGTACAAAGAATGAATGGGGATGGAAAGAAACACCTTTGGAAGCTGGGGATAGAAACAAAGATGCCATGGGTACAGCTTTTGCCATTGGCTTGGGCAAGAAGAAGAGCCAGACCCAGGGCAGATATTCAATCATTTCCCCTTGCAATTGATCTCAGGAATTCCTTACCCTGGGAATTCTCCACCTAGTGCAGGGTGGAGATAAGGGATGCACATTTAAAGCAGTCTGTGGCCAGAATCCTATCTCTGGTGCAATCTCTCCCCCAGGAAGCTGGGCTGGCACAGAGCCTGCCTTGGCACTTTGCTGTTGCCAACATCCCAGCAGGACATCGGCTCCTGCCTAAGGAGTGCAGAGCAGCACCACTGGTGGCCAAGTGGCGTGGCCCGTGCCAAGTGGCCCCGAGGCCAGAAACAGCCGCCAGCACAGCTGAGCACGGGGGGACCCCTCAGCCTCGGCTCCAGGTCTCTGCAGCCCCGGAGATTTGCACTTCCCGCCTGCAGCAGGAGGATGGGAGGCCCCCACTGAGCCTGCACTGAAGGCAGCGCAGCAGCAGCCAGGGCTCCACAGCGGGGCAAGGCCCTGGGCCTGCCCACACATCCTCTGCTGAAATCCTCGGCCTGGCCACCCTGCTTTGGCAGCTCCAGCACCGGGGACAGCCCTTGCTGCCACTGCTGCAGCTTCAGCGCTCTCTGGGCCTGCCCTGCCACAGCTGCTGGGCAAGAGCACGGGACAATTCCACTCTGGCTCTCACTTACACTCACACACTGCCCTGCCTGCCATGGCATTGATGGAAAATACACCAGCTCATAGACTTTAACATTGTTAACCTTTGATTTCTCTACTCAGGCTTGCTTTGCCTTGGCCCTGGGGAAAGAAATGTTAAAGGTTTTGTTAAGGGATGTTGCACCACTCAATGGAGATGAGTTTAACACCTCAACACACTGGGAATGGCCCAAAAGATACCCACAAAGATAATGCCCAGCAGCAAAACATCAACCCCAGCAGCAAACAGCAACCAACACCTACCACAGACACTGCCAGGGCTGCAGACACCTGGTCTGCAAAAGGCTGAGAAGGAAATCCAGCACTTCCCACCTCATTAACAGCAGAAGCAAAGAAATCCAGGGCCACGAGGAAACCAAATACTAAAAACTGCACAGCCTGAAACTACATAACATTTAACCAGTGGATTTAGACTGGTTCAGACTGTATCAAGTTCGGGAAAAATCAAGTAAAACCCACGTGTCATGGAACGGTTTTCTCTGCACACCCGGGCTTTGTGGGGATGGAATGATTTCTGCAGCACATCCTGGCCAGAATTAAGGAATGCCTTGACTCTTCCACTAAACATAGTGGTAGAGTTTTTCTTTTTTCCTGCAGTTTCAGTGCAAAGTTTATAGCATTGGAGTATTTTTTGTAATAATCCTACTTCTATATTGCCGGTTGGGTTTGGTCAGGGATGTGAGAATGAGTTTTTACTCCGAGGAGAAGGAGAAGAAAGTTAATTGCTTTGGAATTTTTTGTCTGTGTTTTATGTGGCTCTTAGAGATACCAAAATTTTGGTCTGCGGTTTTCAACGTTCACCTTAAGGCTGCACTTCGCAAAACTAGAAGAGATTTAAATGTGACCCTTTTACCGATAAACAGTAAACAGATGATCTGAAGGAAAAAAAAAATCAGCTGGTTGTGGGGGGGCCACATGTGAGGCTGCTGAAGCTGCTCTGGAAGAGAAGTTGCATTCCAGGCACCCAAGGAGGAGCTTTAGAAATGCAAATTAACACTGCCGGGGCAGAGTGGGGACAATGTACCTGGCTCTTCTTGCCTGGGGCAGGAATTGGCTGATTCCCTCTGCCCCTCACCCCAAGCTCTGCCTGCTTGCACAGATGGAATCTGCAGGGCTGAAGGCAGAGCCCATGGTGAGGATCTGACTCTGAAACAGAAATGGCTGAGGCTGCAAAGGGAAACAGCAAATGGAGAATGTTGTGAAAACTTCACTAAAATAAGGGGGAGATCATCCCCCTGCCCACTCCAACATCTGCTGCCACTGTCTGTGCTGTACAGGGTGTATCAGAGCACTGGGGCTTTTGCTAGAACAAGTCCAGGGAAATTAGTTGGAATTCAAGTATTTGATGATGTAATTAGATAAATGCGGTCATTCATGAAGCCCCAGCTGCAGGGAGCACCCAAAAATGGGAAAAAGATGAAGGGCCACCAGAAAAAATTCTACAACACCATGGACCAGCCCCTGGGAACCCAAACCAATTCATATCAGGAAGCAGAGAACCCATTTATCATTTCAATGGCATCATTAGATTAAAAGCTGTCCTCAAAAGAAGAACCAACCAGACAGCTCCAGCTCCTGACCTTCCTGCCGACCAATCCACTGAAAGAGGAACACAACATTTCACCAGGGGATGAGATCAGATTATCTGTGAGCAGAAAAAAAGGGAGTTTGTGCCAAACCAAATGGCTCAAACTGCTGTGGGCAAAGAGATGACAAAGGAAAAGTGCTGAAAAAGATAACAAAGGAAAAAGGAGAGCAGTTTATGTATTGGTCCATACATGGGAAGGACGGGAATGGGACATGATTTCGTGGCTCCCCGGCACACCAGGGGTTAAACGAATGCTGCTTCTCCTCTTCTGTGCCGCAGCAACTCTCATCTTTTTACCATGCTCCACACCTTGGCAGTGCAGCTCATCCAGCAGCTGAGCCAGGGGATGCAGGTGGCAGCCAGGCCTCCTGATCCACAAACGGCTACAAAAGGACAGGGAATGAGGGCACCGAGAATAATCCCAAAACCAAAGAGGACCCGGGAAGAACAAAACAGAGTCAAGGAGTGAATCTGCCTGGAGAGAGAGCCAGGCACTTGTAGATAAGGAAGTAACGGGGGAAAACCATCAGTTCCAATAAATTTCACAAATTGAGCCAAACAATTTCTCAAAGTCCCACTAAATTCCCGAACTTCCAGGAGAACAAAGGCTTAACAGAGCCATGAATATCGGCTGGTATACAAAAGGAGGGTGCATATTAACGAGGACAGGCAGCAGGCGCATCGGGAAGTCTGAACCTTCCAAGGACCTCAGCCCGTGGGCAAAGGCAGAGGGAGATGCGGCCGGGAAAATGAGGATAAAAAGGAGGCTGCGGACTACAACCATGGCAGAGAGCGCACGGCAAATGCCCCACGGCCTCTCCCCGTGCTCGGCAATAAAGTCACTTTTACAGGACTCCTCGCTCTCCTCCGGCCACAGAAACCTCCGGCGACGGGAATTTCCCCGCACGCTCCCGGCCGCGGGGCAGCCCCCTCGGTGCTACCCACAGCAGCCGGGCCGAGCCAGCGCTGCTCCGGCAGCGGCTCCTGCCCAGGCCCCGGCGGGAAGGAGACCGCGGGCAGCCGCTCCCGCCGCGCCCTCAGCCCGGGGCCAGCACGGGCCGGACACGGCACCACCGACCCGCCGCAGCCCCCTGCCGCCCCCTCCGCCCGCAGCCAGCCCCGAGCCCCCGCAGAACCCAGCGCGGCTCCCACCTGCGCCGGGGCCGCCTCCGAGCTCCGCCGACGCCGCCTCACCGCGCTCCGGCCGCTGCCGCCGCTCCCGGGCCCGCACAGACGCTCCCGGCGCCAATGGCGCCGCTGCCCGCCCACGGCCGCCCTCAGCCCGCCGCCGGGGCCGTGCTGCGTCCCGCTCCCACCAATCAGCGCGCCGCAACCACGACTGACGGCACCAGCGGCCAATGGCAGCGAGCTGGGGGCGGGCTCTGCGCACGGCCCAGACTCGCCCCGCGCTCTCAGGGCCCCCCGCGCTGCGTGAGGGCAAAGCCGGAGATGAGCAACAGCCCCGGGACGGGCCCGGGCCCGAGGCGGGATTGAGCTGCCCACACAAACAAACTTCTCCGCACCTCCCGCCACGGCTTTCCCGGCCCTGCGCCTTCCGTGCCTCCGGCTCTGCGGGAAGCCCGGGAGCCTCCCTTCTCCTGCCCCTCATTCGTGCATTGGTGCTTCGCTTTGATTTCCCCCAAAAAGGGAAACCTGCCCAAAGCCCTGTGGGTGAGCGGGGGAGGGGAGAGATTTCTGGCAGAAAACTCCAAAGACTCAGAGCAGGATGAGGAGAAGTCAGTGCAGAGCCTTAAATGCAGCTTTCCCCAGGCCTCCCTGCTCCCAGCTGCACCTCCTCCCCCGGCAGGGCAGGAGACAGGGAATGGGGCCGTGCTCAGCTCATCCCCCGCGGCTTCTCCCTCTGCTCAGGGACAGGAGTCGTTCCCTGCTGCACCCTGCGCTCTCTCCCAGCCGAGACTTCTCCAGGAACTTCTCCGAGCCGAGTCCATGCCCTGGGGCACAGCCCCCTCCAAGTGCTGCAGCGTGGGTCACTGTGCCACGGGCTCGGTCCTGCCCGGCCAGGCTGCTCCAGCGGGGCCCCTCTGCCCACGGGATCACAGCCTCCTCTCAGGCATCCCCGAGCTCCAGCCTGGCTCCTCCAGGGGCTGCAGGGGGATCTCTGCATCCCCACGGAGCTGCAGGGGGATCTCTGCATCCCCATGGACCTGCAGGGGGATCTCTGCATCCCCACGGAGCTGCAGGGGGATCTCTGCATCCCCACGGACCTGCAGGTGGATCTTTGCATCCCCACGGACCTGCAGGGGGATCTCTGCATCCCCATGGACCCGCAGGGGGATCTCTGCATCCCCACGGACCTGCAGGTGGATCTTTGCATCCCCACGGACCTGCAGGGGGATCTCTGCATCCCCATGGAGCTACAGGGGGATCTCTGCATCCCCATGGACCTGCAGGGGGATCTCTGCATCCCCATGGACCTGCAGGGGGATCTGTGCAGCCCCATTGTAATATAAATTATGGAATAATTCGTGATTATGTAAAATATACATGAAGTCAGTTGTGCTAGTAGAAAAAGATTCTTAAAGTTTTAAATGACCTGAAGACCCAGCCGGGAAAGACTGGAAACCACAGATGACAGAGAAAGAAAGACCTAATTTACAATTGAAAAAACGTGTCTCCCTGCAGAGATGGGCACTTTCCGGGGATACTCCACCAGACGCCCAAGGTGAAAAATGCACATATGTTAGTTTGAATAGTAGTGCTGTATTAACATTTTAATAGTACTGTAAATGTAGTTGTGTAGTTAAATTGAAGCTTTAGTAGTTAAAATAGAAACTATGTATCTGGGTTTTCTTTTAAGGAATGACATACTCGCTTTGACATAACCATCACAGAACACCCAAATCTTCCAAAGAAGAGGAATTTATGGTTTTCTTGTCAGAAGAAGCTAATTTCTTCAGGCCTTGCTCAGACTCGAAGAGGCCATGGGGATTAAAGGAAATAGTTGGCATATAACAGACAGAGTTTCTTGTTTTAAATAGAATGTATGCATAACCATGAAGGATATATGAATATGCAATAGTGCAGTTTTAGGGGTGATTCCTTTGTTCACAAGGTATGCTTGTTGTGGCTTAAGTGCCCAAGAGCATCTGGACATCCTTAATTCTTTGCTTTTTATTGTCTTGTAATTGTCCTAACTCTAAATTTTTATTACTCTAATTGTATTACTATTTTAATAACCATGTTATTATTATTTAAAATTTAACAGCCAAGTGATTGGCGTTTTTCACAATTATGGTAGCAAAGGATGGTTTTTAACACCTCTCTGCCGGGGCCTTGGAGAGTCAGGGTGAGGAAGACGGGTCCTGCCCTATTTAGGCAGCCTCGCTCTGTTCCCCTGGTGTGTGACCAGACACAGGTTATGATCTATGGGCAAAAGGAGACAATAAAACAAAGAAAAGGGAAAGCATTCCCTAAAACCACAGTAATTAGCCCCAAGACTAAAGTGTACTCGAAGAACCAAGACCCAAGGACAAAGGATAGGTGAGTATTTGTTGGGATGGGGCGGATAAGGGGGGAATGAATGTGTGTGACAGAAGCTGCTGGGTATCCCAGACTTGCCAAGTGATTGCTGTAGTCTCTCATGCTGCTTTTCGTCTTTTTCATGTGAAAAACGGCCAGTAAAGAGACCAAGCCAGTGATAAAAAAAGAGAGAATCCCTCCTAGAGAAACTGGGACTGGATCTTAGGAAGAAGAGGAACCCCGTGGAGTGCCGGATTGAGGGATAAGAGTGCCCAAGAGCATCCAGGATTCAAACCTGCTGGGTTGAGGGATTAACATTCCAACAGCACTCAGGGTGTAGATAAGTAATGTAGACTGTTTGAAAGTAAAAAGTATCTTCTTGTTGTATGTGAGAGTTAGTGAAAAATAAAAGTGAGTAAATGTAGATGAATGGTAGTATATGTAATGTAGATTGGTTTTTATGAGCTTTTCTTTATCTCCTTGGAGAGAGTGTTAGAGTGTTTCCTGGCAGTCGAAAAGAGAGTATTGCAGAGAAAAATTCCTCACTTGCTGTCCTCCCCCTGCCCTCAACTCTATTCATATTTTGTCCATTCCCTCTTCAAAATACAGATTTGTAAAACTCATGCTCTGTGTCCTCAGATGCCCTTCCCAAATCAAACCTTGGCTTCCTTGCAAATTGCATTGCACTAACTAGCATTGCCTTAAATTTGTTTTTGTGCAGGCAGGGTCACTTTGGAAGTAAGTTGTTGTTTACTTTGTTCCTGCAACATTTTCAAGCTTGTAAATGGAAGAATTGTGATAGCAAACCAAGTCTTTATTTTTGCACTGTCAGCTGTGAGTGGCTGGTAGCCTTGGTGGAGGGTGCCCTGAATTACAGGCCTGCAGAACACGCATAACAAAAGTAATTTACTTTGTAAGGAAGTTGAAAAAGGGGGGAGAGGTGATTGGCAGACTCACCTCTCCAGGATGTAGGATTAAGGTTAGAAAGTGGACTGATATGTGAATGTGGCTGCTGAAATGTGAAGAGAGAAAAAGAAAGAGAAAGAGAGAGAAAGGGAGAGAGAGAGAGAAAGAGAGCGAAGGGGAGAGAGAAATACACCCCCAAGGTCCCCTCAGCCACAGCTATCTGTAAGTTCTCCCCCATTCCTGCTAGGCAGAGTGACAACAAGGAGGGGGGGAAGTGGGGAAGGACAAAGTTAAACCCAAGGCTGTGAACAGGACCACCAGTAGAGATAAGATCAAGGCAGAGATAGTGACTCTCACAAAGTGGTTTATTGTATTAAGCAAGATTTCTTTTTTCTTTCTGATTGCTGTTGTTAAGAAGAGAAGGCTTTTGTTCTGAAGACTTAAAGTCTGTAAGACTAAAACAGTTAAATGTTACCCAAAAAGTAAAAGGCAAGAGATGTGATACATCTCATGTTAAAATTGGCCTGGTCTTTTTTATTTAACTCACAGGAAGAAGAATTGGTCTCTGCAGCTATTAACACAGCTGGATACAAGAAGAAGAAGTGGCTGTAGAAAAAGAGTTTAGTTAAACTCAGAAAGTTTTAAAGACAACTAATGGTAAAAGTTAATGCAGTATTGTTTTTCTTTTAACACTGTGCTATTAAGAAATCCTTTCCGGGTACCACTGAAGCAGCAATCCAAACCACGGAAAGAGGGTGAATTCATGCCAGCAAAACCAAAGGACTTGTGAGGAAACTTGAGGAATGGACTATCACATCTAAACCGGGTGATACCAAATTGACTTCCAACCAGGACTGGGTGGTAATGGTTTGGGAAGACCCAAATGATCCAAGGCAGGTACAAAGAATAACACCTCACTGAGAAATAAGGCAAAGCTTGCATCACTGGTTCTAAGCCCTGCCTGAATAAACCCTGAGACGCCTCCGACACCTCCTTGGCAGAGGAACACTGCCACTTCAAACAGGAGGATCGGGAGTGTTTCAGTCAAAGAGTTCTTATAGCCTGGCCTCAGCCTGTGGCTTGTACAGGGAAGAAGGGAAACTGCCATCAGTACTACACTGTATACTTTATGTGATTCATCCCAATACTGGACACGCTAGCTGGGTTACAAGTGAATGTTTAAATTATGAGAATAATTGGTGTTGTAGCTCACAAAATCTATGTTCTTGTTGCAAGAGGTATCAGTACTGAATCAATTCCCTATACAGATAGAACCCAAAACAACTGAAGTAATAACTTTGTTTTGTGGGTGGATTATTAGTGCCTGTTGAGTGAGAGATACCTGAGGAATGGTGGGAAGCCACAGTTAAGGAGTGTTGAAAAGGACTTGCCTAAAAAAATGAGTAAAAAGGAGTGACAAGGGAAACAGAGGGCAAGCCTGGAGTGAGCACTGTACTCACCACCGAGAAGATCACACATACCTGCTGTGGGAAGCAACCCCACAGGCAGGGGAGGTGGGGGTATAAGCCATGCCAGACCTCTGTCATTCCTGTTTCTGTCTCTCATTTGTTGTCTTTTCCCTTCTGAGATACCAGCAAGATCGTGTCCCAAATGCTACAGAAAGTATTACACGGAAAGGAACCAAAGTTCCTTTTTGTTACACACCCATGTCAACAGCCACAGACCCACCCAAACTGAGTACCTGCAGGCAACATGGGGAAAAATATTGGATTACAAGGAACTTGGGAAAAAGTAGTAATACTTGGGGCATGGAATGTCCAAAACGAGAGAGATGGATTTGTTTTACATTTGATCTTAGACATATAGTCCAAGATTCGGTAAAGAGACCATTAGTAAAAAAAAAAAAAAAAAAAAGGTAAAACAAGCATAGCAGGCTAGCTCTGTATTAACCCCAAATTATATACTGCATCGTACTATAGGACTCCAAGCAGTTATAGAGGAGATAACAAACAAAGCTGCTCAGGCACTGGAATTAATATTGAGTCAGCAAAGCCAAACTATAACTGCAGTGTATTAAAATAGGTTGGCTTTACACTATTTATTGGCTAAAGAATGGGGTGTACAGATTGTTGAAAATAGATGGCAATGAGGGCGTCATCCTGGAATAAACAAAGGATATCAGAAAAAAATTATGACCCTGGTATCAGTCCAAAAACAACCAAAGGGAAAATAATGTTAAAAACTAACAGGTGGGGTAATGTATTGAGAATGGGATGGTGGAAGAAATTAGGATTCTTCCTTTTATGTGTTACAAGTGTTTTGATAATTCTTCTTTGTTTAATCCCATGTTTTATTTGATTACCAACAGAGTCCAAAGAATGCAAGAGGATAAGAAATATTGCTCAAGCCAAATGATTTATAAAGAATAAGAGGAGAGATTGTGACAAATGCATATTTATAATTGGCTTTTCTCAAGTGTTACAATGAATATTATATGCGTCATGTTAGAAAGTTTATGCTGTTCCATCGGATCTCAATTCCATATAATCCCAGTCCAGTTTGTCCCAGTCCATAGGATCCCAGTTCCATATTTGATCCAAATCTCTAATTGTTCCCTGTCCCTATTTGATCCCAGTCCCTATTTTATCCCAGACTATATTTGATCCCAGTCCGTATTTGATCCCAGTCCCTATTTTATCCCAGACTATATTTGATCGCAGTCCATATTTGATCCCAGTCCCTGTTTTATCCCAGACTATATTTGATCCCAGTCCATATTTGATCCCAGTCCGTATTTGAACCCAGTCCCTATTTGATCCCAGTCTGTATTTGATCCCAGTCCCTATTTTATCCCAGACTATATTTGATCCCAGTCCATAGGATCCCAGTCCATATCTGATCCCCGTCCCAATTTTATCCCAGTCTATATTTGATCCCAGTCCATAGGATCCCAATCCACATCTGATCCCAGTCTCTATTTGACCACAGTCCATAGCTGATCCAGGTCTCTAGTTGATCCAAGTCCATATGATCTCAGTCCCAATTTGATCCCAGTCTGTAGGATCCCAGTCCCTATTTTATCCGAGTCCCTTGTTGATACCAGTCCATAGGATCCCAGTCCATATTTGATCCTTGTCCATATTTGATCCCAGTTCAGTTCATTCCAGTCTGTAGGGCCCCAGTCCCTAATTGATCCCAGTCCCTAGTTGATCCTAGACCACAGGATCTCAGTGCATATTTGATCCCAATCTCTGGTTGATCCCAGTCTATATGGTCCTGCACATATTCCAGAGGTCTGGAATTTCAGCTCCCAGCCAGGAAAAGACATTCCCTTTGCCCTCGAAGGCAAAGCTCTTGCGAAGTGGCTGAAAGCCAAGTGGAGCAAAATGCTACAGAGACATTTCACTGCTGGCCTCCATAACTTCAGCTCCTGAACTAAGAAATAAAATAATAATTGGGAAATAAAATAATTAAAAAATCAGGGGTGGGTCATTGGGGGCAGAGGGGGCAATTAAATTAGAGGAGGATTCAATTAAATCAGGGAAGGATCTTTGGTGGTCCCTGAGGAAATTAAGTTGGGGGAGGGTCTTTGGAGGTCCCTGGCTCAAGGGAGACACGGAGAGAGAAACAGAGCAGGCAAAGAGAGGTGGGAGGGAAAGGAGGACACAAACAAAATCAGCTGAGAAGGTGGTGCCCTGAAAAACAGAACTGCCACAGACTGGAGATAAACAGCAAAGAAATCACTAAGTCTGAAAGTTTTATTTGCTATCAAATACATCCCAGCCACCCAGCCCCACACAGTCCCCATCCCACCTCTCCAAATTGGGATCCCACTTCTCCCAGTCTCCTCCCAAACCCATCTCACCCTGGCAGCTGTGAAATCGAGTGAGTTTGGTGTGGGTTGGTTTTTTTGAGGTGGGAACAAACAATTTGAAGAGGGATTGAGCCTTTATGTGTTAAAATTCAGTTGTTTTCAGTGGGATGTGAGTGGGTTTGAGGTGAAAGATTGATCCCTCTTGGCTTTTAGAGTGCAGAGAGATTGAGAAGAGAAAAAAATGAAGGTCAACATGAAAGGAGAAGCAGCCAGGTGTGTTCCCAACATGGATGACAGGGAATGTAGGTCACCAGGGCTGTGCCCAATGTGGGTCCTCCAGTGGGGGATGGAGTTTAGCTCTTCTCGCACTCGGGGCACTCGCAGGGCTTCCCTTACCGGTGCCTCCGTTGGTGTCGGGTCAAGATAGAGCTCTGTGAGAATCTCTTCCCACACCGGGGACACTCGTAGGGCCTCTCCCCAGAGTGGATGCGCTGGTGCCTGAGGAGGTGGGAGTTCTCCCTGAATCCCTTCCCACAGTCGGAGCAGCAGAAGGGCCTCTCCTCTGTATGAACCGGATAGTGCAGGAGGAGATGGGAGGTGGTCTGAAACCTCTTCCCACACTCAGAACACTCGTAGGGCCTCTCCCCAGTGTGGGTCGTCTGGTGCTTGATCAGGCTGGAGCTCTGGCTGAAGCTCTTCCCACACTCCCCACACTCGTAGGGCCTCTCCTCAGTGTGGATGCGGCGATGCTGGATGAGGGTGGAGTTCTGCCTGAATCCCTTCCCGCAATCGGGGCAGCAGAAGGGCCTCTCCTCCCTGTGAATCCGATAGTGCCGGAGGAGACAGGAGCTGGTCTGAAACCTCTTCCCACACTTGGAACACTCGTAGGGTCTCTCCGCAGTGTGGGTCCTCTGGTGCCTGATCAGGATGTAGCTGTAGGTGAAGCTCTTCCCACACTCCCCACACTCGTAGGGCCTCTCCCCAGTGTGGATGCGCCGGTGCCTGGTGAGGTGGGAGTTCTGCCTGAATCCCTTCCCGCAGTCGGGGCAGCAGAAAGGCCTCTCCTCTGTGTGAAGCTGATAGTGCCAGAGGAGATCCGAGCTGGTCTGAAACCTCTTCCCACACTTGGAACACTGGTAGGGCTGTTCCCCAGTGTGGATCCTCTGGTGCCTGATCAGGTTGGAGCTCCGGCTGAAGCTCTTCCCACAGTCCCCACACTCGTAGGGCCTCTCCCCACTGTGGGTCCTCTGGTGCAGAATCAGCTCGGATCTCCACGTGAAGCTCTTCCCACACTCCGAGCACTTGTGGGGCTTCTCCCCATCATGGAGCTGCTCAGGGACCCCCAGCTCCGAGCTCTGGCTCCATCTCCGGCCGCCTCCCCGGCCCAGGGTGGGTCTTTCCCCCTCAGATCCCCGCGATCTGCGTTTGCAGCCCCTCCTCGTGCGGGATCTCCGGGGCTTTTCCTCCCCGTCCGGTTCCTGTGCTGTGGAGCCACTCAAAACGGCCTCTTCCACCAGGTTCTGCCGCGGGGATTTGTCCTCCCTGCTCTCCATCCTCAGCTCCTGCCCTGGGGGAGGAAGGACAAGGAGAGGTTCTTCCTCTTCCTCGCAGTCTCCCAGGGGCTGGAAATGGGAAATCCTGGTTTGGGGAAAACAAGGGATGAGCACGTTGAGTTGGAAGCTCCCTCTGTCCCAGTCCATCTCTAGAAGTCCCTGGCCACCTGGGCTCCATAAAAACCTCCCTAACACCGAGATCCAGCCCTGAAAAAGCCTCCCAGGAGTTCCCCGTCCCTGCTCCCTCCCCTTTGCTGTTCGGGGCTCCCCCCTGTCCCAGCTGCTGGGGTCACGCTTGGATTGGGGGTCCTCCTTCTCCTCGCTGCCCGCCCTCCCCAGGCTGCCAGGAGTCCCAGCAATCCCAAAAGCTCCCCCCTCCTGGCTCTCCCCATTCAGGGGTGCCGGGGCTGTTTGGGCTTCCGGGCTCCCTTCTCCCCTTCTTCCCTGCTCTGGGCTGCCGGGGCTCCAAGGAATCCCCCCAAGGGGACTTTTCCGCTCAGCTTCGCAGTTCTTCCTTCTCCAAACATCTCCCCAAAAAACCCAACCCAGGCACCCCCCAGGAGACCTGGCCCGAGCTCCCCCTCCCCGCTCACCTGCGGGATGGGGGGCGATGATCCCACAGGTGGGGGCTGCGAATTCAGACAGGGCTGACCGCGCGCTTCTCTCTGCTCTGCTCCATCCCCCTTTAAACCTCCTCTTCCTCTTCCTGACGCCCCTCCTCTTCCATCCCCCCTCCTCCTCCTCCTCCCTAAGCCCACCTCCCGCTCCTCCTCCATCCCTGCCCTTCTCTCCCTGCCCTTCTTTCCCCTCCTCCTGCTCTCTAACCCCACCGCCTTCTGCTCCCTCATCCCTCATCTTCCATCGCTCCTCCTCCTCCTCCTGTGTCCCGTCCCCTCCTGCCTGTCCTCCTTTATCCCTTCCCTTCCATCCCCCCTCCTCCTCCTCCTCCTGCCCCTCGCTATCCCCACCTCCTCCTCCTCTTCCATCCCTCCCCTTCTATACCCATTCCTCCTCCTCCTCCCCATCCCCACCTCCCGCTCCTCCTTCATCCCTGCCCTTCCCTCCCTCCTCCTCCTCCACCAGGAGCAGTGACACCCTCGGTTCCGTTCCCGCAGCCCCGGCAGCCCGCGGCAGGAGCGGGGATGGAGCCGGGACAGGTCGGGATGGGCAGCGCGGGGCTCTCGGCTGCTCCCAGCCGCTGTTCCAGGGGGGAGCCCGGCCCAGGCCAAAGGAGAGGCAAACTGGGGAAACTGGGGACTGCACATCCAAACTGGGGCTGCCTGGGGACCCTGCCTGGGCACTGCTGGCCCTTGGGGCTCCTCTCAGGAGATCAGGAAGGGGGAACGCACAGAGGGCTCGGGGATGCCAGGAGTGGCAGCACTGGGAAGGACTGGTTTGTACTGGGATTGTACTGGAATCATACTGGGAGCAGCTGGGCCCATGCCAGGGCAGACTGCAGTCACACCGAGGGAGACTGGGATCGTACTGGGATCATACTGACACAGAGTAGGAGCCTATGGGGGCCAACTGAGACCATGCTGGGGGCAAATGGGATATACTGGGAGTGACTGGGAGCCTGATGAGCGTGACTGGGAGCAGCTGTGAGCAACTGGGATCATGCTAGGAGCAACTGGGAGGAACTGGGAGTCACTGGGTGCCTGCTGGGGATGACTGGAAACGACTGGGCTTATACTGGGATCATGCTGGAGGTGACTGGGATCATACTGGCAGTGAGTGCCACGACACTGAGGCTGATGGGGAGCAGTTGTGAGCAAATGGGATCGCGCTGGAAGGAACTGGGAGTGAGTGGGAATATGCTGGAAGGAACTGGGAGACACTGTGAGAGACTGGGAGGGACAGTGAGGGTGAAAGGGGCAACTGGAACCGTGTGGAGCACAACTGGTTCATATTGGCACTGACTGGGAGCACACTGGCGTCATCTCTGGATCATAGTGGGAGGGACTGGACTAATACTGGGAGTGTCTGAGAGTGACTGGGAACACACCATGCACAGCATCCCTGTACTGGGGGTGACTGGGAGCAACTTGGAGCACTCTGGGAGCAAATGGCATCATACTGGGATTGACTGGGTTGATGTAGCTGGAGGCAACTGGGACCATACTGTGGTGATTGGAAGTTATTGGGATTATACTGGGACCATACTGGGAGTGCTGGCATGTGACAAGGATCATACTGGAGGTTACTGGGCTCATACTGGTGATGAAAGGGAGCAACTGGGATCCCACTTTGGGCTACTGGGAGCAACTGAGAAAAATTGGGATCATGCTGCAAGCAAACTGGAGGAATTGGGAATGACTGGATGCAGGCTGGAGACAACTGGGACATACTGGGCATGACTGAGATCATACTGGGATAACAAGCACCTTACTGGGATCACTGGGAGTGTCTGGGAATGACCACAGAGATGCTGAAGGCAACTGGGATTTACTGGGGATGTCTGTAACCTTACTGGGGTGACTGGGAACACACTGGGAACAACGGGGACCATGCTGGGTAGAACTGAGAGCGAGTGGAAGTGAGTGGGTCTACACCGGGGACAACTGGGCATGACTGGGACCATGCTGGGAGCAACTGGGATCATATGGGGAGTGATGGGGTTGATACAAGGGACAACTGGGGGCAACTGGGATCACACTGGGGAGAACAGGAAGCAACCGAAAGCATGCTGGGGGCAACTGGGATCCTACTGGATCTTACTTGGAGCAACTGGGATCAGGCTGGAAGCAATTGAGGACAACTGGAGTGACTGGGAACATGGTGGGAGCAACTGGGATACACTGGGAGAGACTGAAACCACAGTGGGGGTAAATGGGAACAACTGGAACCACAGTGGATGATAATGGGAGCAGCTGTGCTCGTGCTGGATTCATACTGGGATCCTACTGGAACTGGCTGGCATCATACTGGGAATGACTGGAAGTGTGCTGGCTGGGACTGGAACCATGCTGGAGGTGACTGGGAGCAACTGGGCCCACCCTGGGAGTGACAGGGAGTCATTCTGGGCAGGGCTGGAATCATACTGGGAGTGACTGGAACCATACTGGGGGGGACTGGGTGCAGCTGGGATCATCCTGGGAGCCACTGGGATTCCAGCAGGTGTGAATGGATCCTGGCTGGGGGTCACTGGGAGCTACTGGGCCCATGTTGGGAGGAAAATCTGGACACATTGGAAGCAACTGGGACCAACTGGAAGGTACTGGAACCGTGCTGAGGGGACTGAGACCACAAATGGGGAAACTGGGTTCATACTGGGAGCGACTGGGACCACACTTTGGGCAACTGCCAGAAACTGAGATCATGCTGGAGGCAACTGGGAGTAACTGGGAAAGACTGTGATCATTCTGAGGTCACCAGAACCTTACTGGGCCAACTGGAATATACTGGGAGTGTCTGTGACCATACTGGGGGGACTGAAACCACACTGGGAACAGCTGGGACCATGCTGGGGACAGCTGGGAGTGAGTGGGACCATGCTGAGTGGGACTGGGACTATTCTAGGGACACCTGGGATCATACTGGGAGGAACTGGGAACAACTGCAACTATTCTGGCAGCAACTGGGATCATACTGGGATCACAGTGGGAGCAGCCGGGTCCATGCTGGGTGAGACTGGGAGGAGCCAGGTCCATGGAGGGTGACAGGAATCATATTGGGATTGACTGGGAGTGGCTGTGAACAACTGGAATCATGCTGAAAGTAACTGGGAGGAAGTGGGAGGGACTGGGAGTATGCTGGGAGTGACTGGGATATACTGGGAGAGACTGGGAGTCATAGGGATCATACTGGTGGTTACTGGGGTCATGTCGGCATTGACAGGGAGCAGCTGGGATCACACTGGGGGGCACTGGCATCATACTGGGAGTGACTGGGATCATACTGGGATTACAGGGGGTGCCAAGGGACCCTGACTGGGGGTTACTGGGAGCTTCCAGGCCCATGCTGGGAGCCAAATGCACACACACTGAGAGCAACTGGGAGCAACTGGGAATGACAGGAGTCATGCAGGTGACAACTGGGATGTACTGGCAGTGACTGGGATAAAACTGGGGGCAGCTGAACCATGCTGAGGTAACTGGGAGTGCCTGGCAAAGACTCTGAGAATGTTCCAGGCAACTGGGATGTACTGGGAGTACCTAAGAACATGCAGGTGGTGACTGGGACCACACTGGGAGCCACTGGGAATGTGCTGGGGGCAACTGGGACCATGCTGGGGGCAAGTGTGAGTGACTGGGGCCCTGCTGGGGCAGACTGGGATCCTACTGGACTCATATTGGGATCATACTGGGAGTGACTGGGACTATACTAGGAGCAACTGGGAGAAGTGGGAACACACTGGAGAAAAGTGGGAGCAACTGGGACTTGCTGGGGGCAAATAGCGTCATAATGGGGAATGACTGAGAATGACTGGGCTCATACTGGGAGAAACAGGGATCCTGCAGGGAGTGAGGGGAAGTGACCAGGGTGATACTGGGACTGACTGGGCTCATCCTGGGAGTGCCCAGGAAACTGGAAGCACACAGGGGTAGGAACTGGGCACCTGCTGGGAGCAGCCCCTGGCGGCCCCGGTACCCCCGAACCCCTTTCCCGGCCATGCCGCCCCTCCAGCCCCAGCACCCCCCATTGCCGGGTGCCGGCACTGCCAGGGGTCCCCCCTCTCGGGGTCCCCGCTGGGGCTCCTGGGGCTCTCCTCTCTCTGCGCTCCCGCCCAGGGAAGCCGCGGCTCTCCCGGGGCTCCCCAAATCCGGGGTCCCCCCGCCGCTCCCGCCGCTCCCGCGCGGTCCCCACGCGGCCCCGGCAGAGCTCGGAGGGCCCGGCCGGGAAGCCCAACCCGCACCGCGGGGGGACCCGCATCCCCCCGGCCCCGCCGGGGCTCTGCCGCCACCCGCACCGGGACCCCCCAAAAACACCTCCCGGGGACCCCCGATGTCCCCTCGAGGGCAGCTGCGGCTCGGCCTTGGAGCCCCGCCAGCTCCAAACATCCCCCCAAAAACCCCAAACCCAGGGAGCCCCGGGATATTTGGGGCCAGCTCCCCCTGCCCGGGCACCTGCGGGATGGGGGCGATGCTCCCGGGGTGCTGCGAGTTCAGGCAGAGCCGGAGCCCCGCGGTTCATCCTCCCCTCTCCTCCTGCTGCTCCCGCTGCCGCTCCGCCTCTTCCTCCCTCCTCCTCCTCCTCCCCGCAGCCGCGGGAGGGGCGGGGATGGAGCCGGGACAGGTCGGAACGCAGAGAGGGGTGGGGGGATGCCAGGAGTGACTGGGCTGTACTGGGATCATACTGGAAGCAGCTCCTGGGTGACTGATCCTACTGGGATCATACTGGGAGTGAGGAGGAGCAGCGCGGTGGCTCCAGCGCTGGGGCTGGGGGCGCTCCTGGCGGGCGAGGGGGGAGTGGGACCCCGGCACCGGGACCCTGAATCGGCATTGCCGGCACCGGGACCCCCCCTGCTCCCCTTATCCTGCACAGGGACCCCCCTGAATCCCCCATTTCCGGACATCAGGGCCCCCTGCTCCCCTTTTCCCTGCTCCCAGCCTCTAGATTTCCCGTGTGCCTGATCCTGGAATGCCTTGGAACACCTTGGACCCCCATTGCTGCCTTTCCCAGCCCCCAGCCCCACCTTTGTGCAAAGCCAGAGACCCTCTGAACTCCCCCTTGCCAAACACCCCGGGTGTCCCCACCCTGGTACCCCTTTTTGGGAAACCCTGGACTCCCCTTTCCTGGGCTCAAGGATGCCTGGAACTCCCTTCTACCTCCCCATCCCTGCCCCCCCATTTCCGCGACCCTGAGACCCCCCTGCACCCCCATTCTTGGGAACCAAGACACCCTTTTACCCCTTTGCCCGGCACTGAGACCCCCCTGCACCCCCTTATCCGGCACCAACACAACCTGTTCCCATCCCACACCTCTCCCAACCCCCAGCCCCACCCTTTTCCCTGACCTGGGACCCCTGGGCCCCCATTCCTGCCTTTCCCAGCTCCTCCTTTCCTTACACTCAGGAGCCCTGGCACCCCCTTTCCTGGGCACAGGATTCCCTGGACACCCCATCCCAGCTCTCCCAGTCCCTGCACCCCCTTTCCTTGGCTCTCAGCCCCTGAACCTCCTTCCCAGCTCTGCCAGCTCTTCATGTCCCCCCTTTCCTTGGCCTGTGGACCCCCTGGAACCCCAAACTCTCACTCTCAGCCCCCTCAGCTCCCCCAAATCTCTGTGTCCCCCCAGTTCTCCACTCCCTGCAGCTCCTGGAAGTGGCGCTGTCAGAGCCTGGCCCAGGAGTCCCCCAGTCCTTGATTGTGGGGGACGTGGACGGGACCCTCTGCGAGTGCTGCGGCAGCGAGCGGGGCCGGATGGAGGCACAGACACCGGGGATGGGGGCGGGAGCTGAGCTGGGATATTGGGACAGCCAGAGCTGGGATATTGGGATAGCCAGAGCTGGGATATTGGGATAGCCAGAGCTGGGATATTGGGATAGCCAGAACTGGGATATTGGGATAGCCAGAGCTGGGATATTGGGATAGCCAGAGCTGGGATATTGGGATAGCCAGAGCCTGGATATTGGGATAGCCAGAGCTGGGATATTGGGATAGCCAGAGCTGGGATATTGGGATAGCCAGAGCTGGGATATTGGGATAGCCAGAGCTGGGATATTGGGATAGCCAGAACTGGGATATTGGGATAGCCAGAGCTGGGATATTGGGACAGACAGAGCTGGGACATTGGGATAACCAGAGCAGGGATATTGGGATAACCAGAGCTGGGATATTGGGATAGCCAGAGCTGGGATATTGGGATAGCCAGAGCTGGGACATTGGGACAGCCAGAGCTGGGATTTTGGGACAGCCAGACCCAGCTCAAGGACAGGAACCAGCCCGTGGCTGACAGTGACCTGGAGACGGGGCCGGTACAACCAGATCAGGGGCAGTGGGGGGAGCCGGGGCTGGGCTGGGATCTGTGGGAATGGAGGACTCTGAGGGGCTGGGATGGGATCTCTGGGGATGGGAGGGATCTGTGGGGCTGGGATGGGAATCCAGGGAGCTCCAAGGGGCTCCCTGGGGCTGGGACATGACTCCATGGGTCCGTTCTCTCCTCGTTCCCAGGTCTCCACACAGTGCAGGGGGTTTCCAGCTGTGACCTCCTGTCCAACAGAGCGTCCATGGATTCCACCAGTACGGCTACAAGGGCTGGGATTTCATCTCTTTCCTGCTGGGATCCGGGAGCTTTGCAGTGTCCAGCGGTGCCACCTGGATCACCCAGAGGTGCTGGGAATCCAGAGGGATCATGGTGGAGCAGATGAAGCATTACCTGGGGCACACCTGTGTGGAAAGGCCCCCAAAATACATCAGATATGGTCGGGAGGCTCTGGAGCACAAAGGTGGGTGTGGGAAGGGAAGGGCAATTCCTATGGGAACAGGGGATTCAGGAATGGGGGACTTGGGAATGCAGGAATTGCCATGGAATTTCCATGGCCAGATCTCACTCTCATCCCAGTCAGGTGAGAATTCCATGGATGGATCTCCTCCCTAACCCACCGCCATGGGAATTCCATGGGGAAATGATTGGAATTGATAACCAATCCAATGAGAGCAGTGCAATGAGAAGTAATCCCTGCTGGGATTCCATGGGACATTGATCCCAATCCTTTGCCCAGGCCGGCTCTGCTGTGCCCGTGGCAGCACCAGGGGAGTGCCCTGTCCCTGCCCTGAGCCCAGCAGGAGCCTTTCCTTGGGTGTTCCGTGCCCTGCCCGGGGCAGGAGGGCACTGCCGGAGCGGCTTTGGTGGCCCCGGGCACCCGGCTGGGCTGCAGCCACTGCAGGGGCTCCTGGGGAATGTTCCAGAGCAGAGCTGAAAGCAAACAACAGTTTCTGGAGGGGATACTGCCCCTGGGCCTGTGCTGGGAGCCCAAGGGCAACAGCCCAAAGTGCTGGGGCTCAGTGTCCCTCGGCCAGGCCGTGTTCCCTGGCTGTGCCCTGTCCCTCAGCTGTGCCCTGTCCCTCGGCTGTGCCCTGTTCCTGTCCCCTGTCCCTCAGCTGTGCCCTGTCCATGCCAACTGTCCCCTGTCCCCTGTCCCTGTCCCCTGTCCCTCAGCTGTCCCCTGTCCCTTGGCTCTGTGGGGCCAGGTGTGGCAGCAGGACCTGGGGCAGCCCTGGGAGAGAACAACCCTGAGCCCCAGCTGGGCCAGTTCCCCCAGTTCCCCCCAGGCCACTCCCAGCTTGGGCCCTGTGGCTCCCAGTCACTCCCAGTATGGTCCCAGTCACTTCCAGTTACACTCAGTGTGATCCCAGTTTCATGCCGGTCACTCCCTGTGTGATCCCAGCATGTTCCCAGGTGTTCCCATTCACCCCTATAATAGTTCCAGGCAGTCCCAGTATGGTTCCAGTCCTTCCCAGTATGATCCCAGTATGAACCCAGTCACTCTCATTATGGTACCATTTGCCCCCAGTAAGGTCCCAGTCACTCCAAGTCACCCAGTATGATTCCAGTCACTCCCAGTATGATTCCAGTCACTCCCAGATAGTCCCAGTATTATTGCAGTAACTTCCTTTATGGTTCCTCTGTGATCCCAGTCACTCCTGGTTAATGCTGCCCGGGGTCCCAGGGGTCCATCTGACCCCCGGGCTGCCGCTGCCGTGGGTGTCCGGATAGCGCTGCGCTGTCAGGCTCAGCCTGTCTGGGTCCCTGGGCTCAGCTCCCAGCCACAGGCAACTTAGTGAGCACCTCTGGAGTGATTTCAGCTCTGTGAGTTCAGCTCTCAGCGATTTCGCTCTGTGCTCACAAGTGCCTCTGGCAGACACACAGGGATAGAGAGAGGAAAAGGCTGTATGTGGTTCCACAGTGATGTCCTTTATTGCCAGCTCCTCTGAAGGGATGCAGTGACAGTTCTTCTGCTGAACTGGGCAGAAATGGGTGTTTATATGGGGTACTGGGGTGTTGGAAATTGTCCGGTTGCCAGTTTTGAGGAGAATACACCAATAGCCTTACAGAGGGATAAGAAGGGTCTGAATGCAGAAGAGGGGCTTCTTTGGTCCAGTCACTGTGACTTAGGCATTTCTTATCTTAGGTGAGTGACCGCCAGGGAGGCCTTGCAGGGCCTCTGACTGCTACAGTGACACTGCAGAACCTCATGGAACCGTGAGTCAGTTGTGATAATGCAGGTCCAAGGACACCATGGTGGCACTACAGAACCACAGGGAACCAAGGGTCCGTGGTGACACTGTGCTGCCTCATGGAATCAAGGAGAACAATGTGAAACTCAGAGACCCCAAGGAACCAAGGGTCCATGGTGACCTTGTGCAGCCGCAGTGTCACAGAGGAGCCGTTGTGACACAGCGAGGGCACACGGAGTCCAGGGGCCATTGTGACACATCAGGGCTTTGTGGAACCACGAAGCCATTGTGACATTGCAAGGCCTCATGGAAGCACGGGGCCATTGTGACACTGCAGAAGCAAGGGGAACATTGTGACACTCCAGGGCCTCATGGAACCAAGGAGACCATTGTGACACTGTGGGGTCCCACAGAACCAAGGGAACATGGAACAGATCTGGCTGGCTGGGCTCCTGGGGACCACCTGACCACCTTGGCATGTTGAGGGCTGCTTCTCATCTGCCCCTGAAGCACTGGGGCTCTGGGCTTTCCTTCCTATGGGAGAGAACTGTCCTTCGCCTCCAGGGAACCAGGGCCAAAACTGGGATTTCTTCTCCAAATTTCCTTATGTAAAAGGATTGTTTCCAGATGAAATCTGCCAGGAGAAACAGCTCTGGCTGCCTTGGCCACCCAAGGGTCACCTCTTATCTGCCTTTGAAACGCTGGGACCGTGTGCTTTTCTTTCCTATGAGAAAAAAACCATCCACCTCCACCAGGCACCCATGGCCAAAACTGAGGATCTGCCTCCAGAATTCCCTATATCCAAGGATAGCTCCCAGACAGAAGCTGCCAGGACTGACAAGTCTGGCTGGCCTTGGCTTCCTGAGGGCTGCCATTCATGTGCCTCTGAAACACCGGGGCTCTGTTCTTTTCTTCCTAATGTAAATAATTCTTCCTATCCAGGAACCCACAGCCAAAATTGAGATTCCACCTACAAAATGCCCTGTGTCCAAGGATAGCCCCTAGACGAAAGGTACCAGGAGAGACAGGTCTGGCTGGCTTGGCCTAAGGGTGCCCACCTCTCATCTTCTTCCAGAACACTTGGACTTGCACTTCTCTTTCCTATAGGAAAAAATCATTCATCCTGTCATGGCCAAAACTGGGATTCCACCTCCAAAACTCCCTACATCCGAGGATTAATGCTTTGAGAAATGTTTTTTGTTGATTTAATGACCTATTAAACCTTTTCCCAAAGTTTCTCTTATCTTCTATGTTGCCAGAAAGGATGTTTTATTGTTTTGAGCTCCTGAGAATCTCTTGTTGGTATTTCTCCAGTGCATCCAACTCAGAGGACAGAACCAATTGTAATTCCTTTTAAATGTCCCATTGAGAGAGTTTTTTAGGGGATGGGGGTCAGGGCTTGTGTATCCTGCTGGGCACAGCCCAGGCAGGGCTTTCACAGCCCCATCCCACACTCCATTTCCCAGCTGGAGCCGCTGGTGCCTCTGAGTTCTGCTGCCCCAGCCCCAGGGACGCTCTCCTTGTCTGCCCATTCCCCCAGGGTCTCTGGGCAGGGATGGCCTCAGTGGGGGCTGCTGACATCCTCAGCAACTTGGAGGCTGCTGCTGAATTTTACTGCTCCAGAGGCTTCTTCAGCCTTCAGCTCTTCAGTGCAGGAATTCAGGGCCCCAGAGCTCATTAACATTCAGAATACCTTAACAAGCCAAGCCCTGGGAATCATTTAAGTTTTCAAATCTCTTGTGGTTGATTACACTATATTTAAAAGGACAGTGAGAAATTATTTCTTCAGGTCCTGTTTATTTTTTTTTACTCCTAATAAATTGATGTGTGAAATCTCCAATTGACACTGAATCCAAGTGCCTCCTCATGCAGTTGGAATAGATATGAAAATCAAGACCCTTTGTGGCTGACAATCCATCGGACTCTGTCCCTACCCCCACCCCACCATTTCCCCCATCCAAGCCCTGGCACTCAGAGCAGCCTTGTGCAAATCTGAGCTCACTCCAGCCCAGGCTGCACCTGCGGGTTTCAGCTCCTTGGCTCCAACTCCCACCTGCTTTCCTTGGAGAAGGAGCTGCCCCAGACACAGAGGGATGTTCATTTATTGCCAGCCAACAAAGCCAAGGGAAGGCACAGCTCCATCAAATGCAAAAGTCATTCCTCTGCTGGCTATTAAATCCACTTTGCACAGCAGACAGTCTCAGAGCAATGGAAACACCTTCTGTGCCCAGCACAGATCCCAAGGTCCCCCCAAACCCTCCCTGCCCCGATTCTGCCCAGATTTGCTCTTTGCACACACGAGTCACAGGCTGAAGTCAGGAGCTGCCTCCATGCCCAGAGGGAGGAAAAGAGGGAAAGTGGATGAAGAGCTCTCCTGTGCAGAGCCAAGGTCCAAGTGCCCCTGCAGTGGGAACCACAACTCATCAGGTTTGTGTCCTTTGGGCTCAGGGACTGGTGACACTCAGAGGCACAGAGAGGTTTCTTGCCAACAAACACAAATTGAACATTTGAACAGTTTAAAAACAATCACAGCTCTTCCCTCAACTCTCTGTGATGTCCACGCAGCATCTGACATGTCCCCTATCCCCAAGGGATTTCTGCACAGGAACAGCTTTGGACAAAGACATAAAAGGTAACTCTGGGATAGATATAAATGTAAGTAAGGTGTTGAATAATGTGATATTTATTTGAACTTCAGAAAGACTGCACAACTCTGTGAAGCTCAAAGCATGAAGCCAGTCTGTTGAGAGGACCTTGAATGACGAGAGAGCACCTAGAAGAGGAAATCTGGGAGCAACAGGAAGGACATAGATTGAGCTGGTCTAGTGAACAGATTTCCTTAGAGATGGCTATTTAAACAGGATAGCTGGAAACACCTGAAGGAAGAGGGAGATGATGCAATAAACAGAATATTGGTGACTCAAGAGGATGGAAAGATCAATATTTCTTCTTCTCCCATCAATACACTTCCAAGAAATTCCTGTTCCTAGAGGGAAAACATTGGTCTTTCTTAAAAGTAGTGTAAGTGACCCAGATAATAAAAATGTCCCTGTATAATATGAAATGTACACGTATTAAAACCTGCGCCCCTTTCAGGGCAGACATCAGCTGTGTGCCCATGAACAGGCAGTGCCACTTGTGCCCTGAGGTGCCGAGCTGGGATTGGATCTCTCAGAGAGGAGCTGAGGGAGAGCAGAGCACCTTGCAAGCTGCGGGTCCCTGCCAGCCCCGCAGGGCTCCTGTGCCATCAACATCTGCTCTGCTCCAGTCTGGAACAGGGCCCAGCACGGTGCCAGGACCATCAGAGAGCTGAGGTGTGTGCTGGAATTCCATGCCCTCCCCATGGCACAGCAGCCCTGCATTTCCCTGCTCCAGCCTTGGTCTCCAGCACAGCCATGGAGGCTCTTTGGGCTCCTGAGTGTTCCTGCAGCCCCCAAGGGCAGCTGAGCTCTGCCTTTGGCACAGGCAGCCCTGGCCAGCGCAGGCCATGCTCAGCAATTCCTTGTCTGTGCCCGGCCTTGCTGCCAGCCCCAGCTCAGCAGCCAGGGCTGCCAAGGGCTGGCACAGACAGAGGCTGGCGCTGACAAATGTCCTGGGACCCATCCCTGTTCTGTCCATGCCCCAAGGGCACAGAGCAGCCTCTTCTCCCGGGCTCTTGCCTGTTTTCAATGCCTTGCCCAGGTGCTGGCCCTGCCCCACAAGGCCTGGGCTGAGTCCTGCCCCTGCCCGCCCAGCCAGGCTGAGATGGACACTGATGGTTCCTGTGGCAGGCTCTCCCAGCCCAGCCCAGCTCCCTGCAAGCTCTGCCAGCTGCCCTGAGCTCTGGGCAGCACCAAGGGCCTCTCCCCAGCACAGCCCAGCCGGCTCTGGCCCCACAGCTCTGCTCAGGCCCGGCTGCTCTGGGCACTGCCCCACGGCCTCAGCCCCTGCCAAGGGCACAGCAGCAGCTGCAGCTCAGCCAGGACTCAGCCCCACCATGGGGGAAGGGGCTTGGCCAAGGCCAAAGGAGCTCCCTGGCTGCCCTGCTCCCCTCTGGCTGAGGTGCTGAGAGCTCTGCAGCCCCTCCTGCCATCCCATCTGCCCAGGCCAGCACAAGAGCCCCGGCCTTGGGGCCCTGCAGAGCTGCTCCTGCTCCAGGCCCAGGGCCCATCCCAGAGCTGGGGCAGCCACAAAGCTGTGCCCATTTCTGTTCATTGCTGCTCTGATGGGGATGGATCCTCAGCCCCTTGGAGGTTGCTGATGAATTTTACTGCTCCAGAGGCCTTTTCTTTCTTGAGCTCTTCACTTCAGGAATTCAGTGAAAAAGGCTCATAAACATTTGTTCAAAATACCAAAACAAGAAAAAACCCATGGGAATAATTCAAGTCCTCAATTCTTCTGTGGTTAATGAGACAGATTTCAGAAGTGTATTCAAAGTGAATATACTATTTCGAAAACAGAGCAGAGAGAATTGTTCTTTTCCTGTTTATAGACTGATATCAGCAATGTCCAATTTATATTTAGCCCCAGCACCTTTTAACCCTGTCTGAACAGATAAGAAAATAAAGACCCTTCCTGAGTGACAATCAATAACACTTTGTCCCCACCCCTCCCCACCATTTCCCTCATCCAAGCCCTGGCACTCAGAGCAGCTGAGGAATGGAGTCACATCCAGGGGTGTCCCCAGGGCTCAGCACTGGGGCCAGGTCAGTGAAATCTCTTTGTTGCTGATCTGGACGAGGCCATCGAGGGCGCCCTCAGTCAGTTCCAGGTGAGCCCAGGCTGGGTGGGAGTGTGGCTGTGCTGGAGGGCAGGAAGCTCTGCAGAGGGATCTGGACAGGCTGGAGCCATGGGCCCAGGACAATGGGATGAGGTTCACCAAGGCCAAGGGCTGGGTCCTGCCCTGGGCTCACAACCACCCCAAATCCCTGGCTGTGCCCTGGCCCTGATCCCCACAGCCTGTCCTGTTTCCTTCATCCCTGCATTGCCAGGGACTTTCTGGGACAAGGGAGCTCTGCTCTGGGGATGGAGGAAGCTCCAAGTGCCACCACTGGAGTGGGAACCACAACTCATCAGGTTTGTGTCCTTTGGGGTCAGGAACTGGTGAGACTCAGAGTCACAGAAAGTTTCTCTTCATGGCCAACAGACGACAGTTGAACAGGACACAATTTAATAACAATCGCACTCATCCTTGAGCTATGTGCAACATCCTAGCAATGTCTGATGAGTCCATCATTCACAGGTGATTTCCATACTAAAACTGATTTTAGACAGACGTGGTTCTGTTTGATAGATATAAACCGAATTAAGTTTTTGTATCAGGATGCTCGTCCTGGAGTGGGGGAAAAACAGCTCAAACAATTCCTGGTTTGCAAAGCTGTCAGTGGTGGATGGAGAAGGGAGGTCAGGCTGCTTTTGGTGTTGAGGAAATGCTAAAAGCAGCCTGGCTCATTTCATCTCCTCCTGGCCTGGCTGATCTCCCCTCTTTCCCCTTCCACCCATTGGCTTTTCTCTCCCACCAGGCCCCCCGGTGAAGAGCCTGGCTCTGTGTTCTCCATCCCCTCCTCGCTGGCACTGCCAGGCTGCCATGAGGAGCCCCTCAGCCTTCCCTGCTCCAGGCTGGACAAGCCCAGCTCCCTCAGCCTCGGCTCACAGCCCAAGGGCTCCAGCCCCACCTTGGAGGCCCTTCCCTAACCCTGCTCCAGCTGCCAGACATCTTTCCTGTCCTGGGGAACCCAACCCAGGACAAAGGGACCTGGATAATCCACGTCCTTGATGTCCTGGTCACACAGCCCTGGCCCCTTGTTCCCATGTCAGGCTCTGGGGTGGATCCTGTAGAACATACTTTGGTGGAGGTTCAGTGGGATGCCAGGGGACAGGGACCCTGCTGGGCATGAACAGCATTGGACTTGTTGGGAGAAACTGTGAGGGGGAGCTGGGGCAGAGTGAGCAGCCCAGTGACCTCACAGAGCCCTCCTGGGATGTCACACAGCCCCTCTGAGATGTCACAGCCCATTCTGTGATGTCACACAGCATGTCTCTGATGTCACAGCCAATACTGTGATGTCACAGCCAGCTCTGTGATGTCACAGAGACAGTCTTTGATGCCGTAGCTGCTCGATGACCTCAGATAACCCACTCTGTGATGTCATAGCCCACTCTGTGACCTCATGTTACCAGATGATAAATTGTCTCCACCAGCTGAGCTGACGCCTGGAGCTTGTTCTCCAAAACCCCAGGCCCATGGAAACCACACAATGCCCATTGTGGGAGAAGGGGAACTGGAAGTTCACCAGCCTCAGTGTCCTGCCAGCTCAGCCAGGCCCACGGAAACATTGGGGTCCATGACCACCAGGGACCACCAGAGAGACCCCCAGGACAGAAGA
Source organism: Taeniopygia guttata (assembly GCF_048771995.1). Taxonomy (NCBI): domain Eukaryota; kingdom Metazoa; phylum Chordata; class Aves; order Passeriformes; family Estrildidae; genus Taeniopygia; species Taeniopygia guttata. The sequence continues at coordinate 3,871,722 of NC_133062.1, forward strand.
ACACATGGGTAAAGGAGAGGGGAAATATGTTAATGATTCTGGGGAAATGATTATCAGATGTGTGTTTAGTCCAGGACAATCAATGAATATGTGTGCAAAATACAGAATATGAACAGAAACTTTCCTGCACTCAGCATGCTCGGCTTTGGGAGGAGCGATCCCCTGTGCATCCAGCTGAATAAAGAATGCTGCTTCTTAATGCTGCACTGGTGTTAAGGAGTTTTCTGTTTTACTGAATTTTTGGTAACACTGCACTCCCAAGGAAAGCTCTGTCTCCTGCTGTTCACAAACAGAGAAGGGCTGGTGGCAGATGTGGGGGTCAGAGGCTGCCTGGGGCACAGGGACCATGAAATAATCAAGTTTTCAATGATCTGTGAAAGAAGGAGGGGCAGCAACAAAACTTCCACACTGGAATTAGGAAGGGCAGACTTTGGCCTATTTAGGATGTAGATATGGGGAGTACCAAATCAGGTACTGATTTTTTAAAGGGGAACAGCCCTGAAAAGCAAAGGGGTCCAGGGAGGACGGACACATACACATTTCCAGAAAGTAATCTTAAGGAGGAAGGAGCAGCCTGTCCCAGTGTGGGAAAAAATGAGCTGGTGAGGAAAATGACTGCCCTGACTGCCCATGGAGCTTTTGTGGGAATTCAGGGGAAAGAAGAGGGTGCATTAAGTTTGGACAGAAGGTCAGGGAACTTAGCAAGTGTTTTAGGATGTTGTTACGTCATGCAGAAAAAAAAAGGAAAGAGGTGAAATGTCAATAAGAGATTATTCTGGCCACTTCTGTGAAAAATAATAAAAAAATGTGTCTATGAATAAATTCATAGCAAAACGTGGGATAAGGAGAACCTCTACACTTTATTTGATGCAGTGGAAAACATAGTAACTAAACATAAAGAAAAGCCAAACTTCTTAACAGCTTGTTTGTATCAATTTTCAATATATGGACAGGTTGTCCTCAGGACAAGTTTTCTCCTGAGCTGGCAGATGGGCACAGGGAGCAGAACAGCCCCCTGTAATCCAGGAGGAAGCAGCTGGTGACCTGCTGAGCCACTTGGATGCTCACAGGTGTATGGGATGGGATAGGATCCATCCTAGGGGGATGAGGGAGCTGGTGGATGAGCTCCCCAAGCTGCTCCCCATCATTTACCATCAGTCCTGGCTCACCAGGGAGGTCTCAGAGCACTGGAGGTGCCAGTGTGAGCCCATCCCCAGGAAGGGCTGGAAGGAGGATCTGGGGAACTCCAGGCCTGTCAGCCTGACCTCGGTGCCTGGCAAGGTTATGGAACAGATCACCTTGAGTGCCACCACAGGGCACCCACAGGATGGCCGAGGGGTCAGAGCCAGCCAGCGTGGATTTAAGAGGGGCAGGTCCTGCCTGAGCACCCTGATCTCCTTTTATAACCAGGTGACCCACCTGTGGATGTGGGAAAGGCTGTGGATGTGTCCATCTGGACTTCAGCAAAGCCTTGGACACTGTCTCTGACAGCATTCCCTGGAAAAGCTGCAGCCCACAGCTTGGGCAGGTTCCCTCCTGGCTGGGAGATGGAAGAGCTGGCTGGAGGCTGGGCCCAGAGAGGGGTGGGGATGGTGCTGCACCCAGCTGGTGTCCAGTCCCTGGTGCTGTCCCCAGGGATCTGTGTTGGGCCCAGCCCTGTTTAACATCTTCTCCGATGATCTGGGGGAGGGGATCGAGCCCACCATCACCAAATTTGCAGGTGACACCAAGCTGGGTGTGAGTGTGGATCTGCTGGAGGGCAGGACAAGAAGACACAGCCTTCAGCTGCACCAGGGGAGGTTTAGGCTGGACAAGAGGAAGAAGTTCTTCACAGAAAGGCTGAGTGGGCACTGGAATGGGCAGGCCAGGGGGGAGGTGGCAGAGTCACTGTCCCTCTCCAGTGGCATTCAGTGGCATTTCTGGGTGACAAGGCGGTATTAGGGCATTGGTTGGACTTGATGATCCCAAAGGTCTTTTCCAGCCTATTTGATTCTGTCATTCTGTGATGATTGGGACACTCTGGAGCCATTGTGACCCTGCAGGGCCTGGTGGAACTAAGAGGACCATGGTGACACTGTGCAGCCCCATAGAACCAGGGCTCCATTGTGGTGCTCTGGGGCCCAATGGAACCAGGGAGTCCCTGTGACACTGGGTCCTGGTGGAACCACAGAGGCCATTGTGACACTGCGGGGCCTCATGGACCCAAGGGGACATTGTGACACTGCAGGACCTTGTGTAACCAAGGGGCCACTGTGACACTCTGGGGCCTCCAGGAATCTGGAAGGCCCTTGTGACACTGTGTGGCCTCGTGGAAACAAGGAGTCCATTGTGACACTGAGGGGACTTGTGGAAGCACAGAGAGCATTGTGACAGTGTGGGACCTCATGTGACCATGGGGCCTTTGTGACACCCTGGGGCCCCATGCAACTGAGGGGCCACTGTGAAACTGCGGCACCAACGAGAACATTGTGACACTGTGAAGCCCCATGGAACCAAGGAGTCCATTGTCGCATTTTGGGGCCCCATGGAACCAAGGAGCCCAGTGTGACAGTGCAGGGCCTGGTGCAACCAAAGGGACATTGTGACACTGAAGGGACACATGGAACCAAGGACATCTTTGCAGATGACACCAAGCTGGATGTGGGTGTGGATCTGCTGGAGGGTAGGAGGGCTCTGCACAGGGCCCTGGACAGGCTGGATCCAGGGCCCAAATCCATCAAGGTGAGGTTTAACAAGTCCAAGTGCTAGGACCTGCACTTTGGCCACAAAAACCCCTGCAGTGCTACAGGCTGGGGACAGAGTGGCTGGACAGCAGCCAGGCAGAAAGGAACCTGCAGGGACTGATGGACAGCAGGCTGGACATGAGCCAGCAGTGTGCCCAGGTGGCCAAGAAGGCCAATGGCTCCTGGCCTGGATCAGGAATGGTGTGGCCAGCAGGACCAGAGCTGCTGTGCCAGCACTGATCTGCCCCCAGCTCTGCACACAGACATTGCTGCTGCAGCTCCAGAGAAGGCAACAAAAGGACATCTCTGCAGAAAACTGCTGGGAGATCCTTTAGTTCCTTGAAAGCCACCGAGAGTGCAGCCCCTCATTGACACAGTCTGTGGGCACAGGGAAGATGGAGAGAATAAAATGTGAAATGGCACAAAAGATCACATGTATTGTGGATAATATGAAAAAAGTAAAAGAAAAAACTCCCCACAACTCAACCAACAAAAAGTATCAAAGATGACATTTATTACAATGATTTGCAGAAATTGGCCAGAAGTTTAATGTTCCTGAAACCATCCAGTCATCATTCTCCTCACTTCATCCTTGAGCTCTTGGTTCCTGAGGCTGTAGATCAGGGGATTCAGGGCTGAAGGCACCACTGAGTACAGAACTGACAGGACCAGATCCAGGGATGGGGAGGACATCGAGGGAGGCTTCAGATAGTAAAATATACCAGTACTGAAGAATAGGGAGACCACAGCCAGGTGAGGGAGGCAGGTGGAAAAGGCTTTGTGCCGTCCCTGCTCAGAGGGGATCCTCAGCACTGCCCTGAAGATCTGCACATAGGAGAAAACAATGAACACAAAACATCCAAGTCCTAAAGAGGCACTAACTGCAATGAGCCCAAGCTGCCTGAGATAGGATTTGGAGCAGGAGAGCTTGAGGATCTGTGGGATTTCACAGAAGAACTGGCCCAGGGCATTGCCGTGGCATAGGGGCACGGAAAACGTATTGGTTGTGTGCAGCAGAGCATTGAGAAAGGCACTGGCCCAGGCAGCTGCTGCCATGTGGGCACAAGCTCTGCTGCCCAGGAGGGTCCCGTAGTGCAGGGGTTTGCAGATGGACACGTAGCAGTCGTAGCACATGACAGTGAGAAGGGAAACCTCTGCTGAAATGAAAAAGACAAACAGAAGCAGCTGTGCAGCACATCCTGAGTAGGAGATGGTGCTGGTGTCCCAGAGGGAATTGTGCATGGCTTTGGGGACAGTGGCACAGATGGAGCCCAGGTCGCTGAGGGCCAGGTTGAGCAGGAAGAAGAACATGGGCGTGTGCAGGTGGTGGCCGCAGGCTATGGTGCTGATGATGAGGCCGTTGCCCAGGAGGGCAGCCAGGGAGATGCCCAGGAAGAGGCAGAAGTGCAGGAGCTGCAGCTGCCGCGTGTCTGCCAGTGCCAGCAGGAGGAAGTGGCTGATGGAGCTGCTGTTGGACATTTGCTGTGGCTGCACATGGGCACCTGTTCATGGAGAAAGGACAGGGACAAGTCAGGAGAGGCTGCTCGGAGCCAAACCTGAGCCATTCCCTTCAGACTGTCCTGCTGGGACTCACCCACCCTTGTTCCTGCTCTGGGAAAACCTTCACCCAGGTCCCTGCCTGAGTTCCAGTTGTGCTGGCTGAGTGTGCCAGGAGCAGCCAGGCCTGTGCGTGGGGGATCTCGAGGAGCCATCCCTGCCCTGCTTCCCTGGGTTTGTGGACATTTGGCAGAGGGACCAGGCTGGATATTCAGGATTTGTCAGGGGAATCAATCCTACTGCAGAAAGGGTTGGTACCATCTGCACTCATACTTGTAAGGGAAAGAGCAGAAGCTGGTTTTAGGAATTGTTTTCCTACCCACACATCATTCCTGTCTCTCTGAGGTCAGAAATCCCCAGCATTCCTGCTGCACTCTGAGTTTCCACAGAGAGATGTGAGAGGCAAAGGATTCCCTGTGGCTGAGGGCAGGTGAGGGGCTGGATGGGCTTGTTCCCCCAGCACTGCCCTGTTCAGCCCCCTCTGCTTCCCTGAGCATCTCCCTGGGCCTGGACATTCCCTCCTGAGAGGTGCCTTGTCCCTGCCAGCGCTCACAGAGCCCATCCCACCCTGTGTGCCCTCGGCCCGGCCCTACAGAAACCTGCCTGTGTGCAGGGCCCTGGCTGGGGCAGGGTCTGTGTGCAGCTGGGCAAGGGCAGCTCAGGAGAGCCCTGCTGGGCCCTGCAGAGGTGATGCTGCTGCTGTCCAGGGCTGAGGAGTGGCTGAAGGCCCTTTGGGAGGCTCCCAGCAGAGAGACTGACCACCCAAAGTCACAGTTCTGGAGTCTCTGCAATGCAAATGTTCAAACATTCCTTTGATGATCCTGTGTGTCCCTTTCTACTCAGAATGTTCTGGGATTCTGGGATTGCAATTCCTGTTCTGCTTCTCTCATCCCCCTGTTGTCTATAATCAAAACAGAAAAAAACCCTTGCCACAGTGTTAGAACAGTAAAGTAAAATCAGACCTTTATTGGAAGCTTCCAGGTGTCCCAGCTGAAATGGAGCATACCCAACCCCTGATGTAAACAATTTATTAAGGTCCATTATTTAGGATATTTAACAAGAACATCCAGTAGGAGATTCAGTTGCCCCAGTTATACCCCCCTGGCTCAACCCATTGGAGTAGGTCCAAGGGCTTCTTTGCCTGAGTTTTTGTTATCTCTGTTCACATTCAAAAACCAAAATGTTCTTCTTGTAGGTCCACCTCCTGATAATAAGACTATATAGTATTTAAAAATATATTTAGACAGCTTATTGTTCTAAAATATACGTGAAAGGAAAGGAAACATACTAAAGTCAATTAAGGATTATAATTTTTTCAAGTATATAATAGCAGGTAAATAGGGTTAATTAAGGGTTTAATGGAGTCAGGTAAGGGTTATAGATTTATAACTTTATAATAGTAATTTACAGAGCTATGAATAGATGAAAAATATGTAAAGACCAAAAATCTTTTTGTCACAGACGAAAATTTGCCATCCAGCTCCAAGCGAGAAATTGAAAACACTCTCAGGAAAGCCCCTGACCTTTACAGCAATCCCAGGCTTACCTTCTTTGGGAAGTGCCCTCCGGAGCTGTGCCCAGGCTGGTCTGGAGCTGGGAGCAGCCCTGCCCCACCCAGCCCCTCTCAGCAGCAGCACCTGCCCTGCTCAGGGTGGCTCCTTCCCCCCACAGCTCCTGGCCAGCGCTGGGAGCAGCTCCAGGGCCGGCTGAGAGCTGTCCCTGGCAGGCAGCAGAGTCCTGGCCCAGCACAGCGCCCTGGGCTGCAGGACCCTGCTCTGCAGGACAGCCCTGGGCACCCCTGGCTGCTCTGCACAGGAGATGAGCAGAGAATGCACTCACAGGGTCTGTGGGCATTGGGATGTTCCAGCTTTAGGAGATCTCTCCAGGAGCTGCAGCTGCATTGTCCTGCAGCCAGAGGTTCCTGTGCCAAGGGCTGGCAGTGATTCTGCCCCAGGCACTTCTCAGCCCCTTCCCGGCCCTGACTGATTGAAGCTCTCTGTGCCTCTGTGCTGTGCCCGGGCTGGCTGCAGGCAGTGCCCCAGCCCTGCTGGGCTGGGAGAAGAGCTGCTCAGCAAGAGAAATGTGCTTTTGAAGCCCTTCTTGGTTACCAGGATCACCCTCTGTGCCAGGAGCCTGGCCCAGCTCAGCAGCACAGACACAGCACAAGGACTTTAATGACCCTCTGGGGCTTTGTGCTCGGGCCCTGAACATCAGGCCCTGAGAGGGAGCTGCAGAAACCTCTCCAGAACTCCAAGTCAGAATCCAACTCCAAAGTTTCTTGGACTTTTAATGGGTCCCACTGAGGGACACGACTGAGAAAGTGTCCCCAGGCCCCAGGCAGAGCAGAGAACTGGAGGCACTGATGACAGGTGGGGGCAAAGAGAAGCCAAGTCTTGGTGCCCTGGGGCACAGCAGGGTCTGTGCCACCAAGGGCTGTGAGGAGACACCTTGTCCTGAGGCCCTGGGGCCTCCTGGCACAGCCGCAGCCAGGCTGGGCACTGTCACCCCCTGGTCCTGCCCTCAGCATCCCCCCCTAGCCCACATCCCAGTGGCCTCAAGGATCTGCTGGAAGGAGTCCCTGGGGAGCCTTGGTCAGGAATGGCCCTGGGGGCTCCTTCATGCTCCCAGGGACTGCAGGTTTTTCAAAGGACTTTGGCTTTGGCTTTTGCCTTGGAGTCTCTGAGAGCTTATTGCAATCCTGGCCTCAAATTAGCTGCTGTAATTAGTCCCTGGAGAGGCTTTGTCAGTAACAACACTCAGTGGGGCCCATTAATACTTCAAGGTACTTCAGTTCTTTTATGGTACTTGGTGTTTCACTTTTGATCCAGACTCTGTGAGAGGTTTGTGCAATCCTGGCCCCAATTATCTGCTTTAATGAGTCCCTTGAGAGCTTTGTACTGACACTCAGTGGGGCTCATTAATGCTTTGAGATACTCAACTTTTGTAAGGTACTTTGGATTTTCTTCTCCAGACTGAGAGGCTTTTTTGCCATTTTGAGTCTCTGGGAGGTTTTTGTGCAATCCTGGCTTCCAGTTCTCTCCTCCAAGGAGTCCATGAGGAGCCTCTGTTGGGGATGGACTTCAGTGGGTCCCATTAATGTTTTGAGGCACTTTGGGGTTTTCTTCTGACTTTGACTCCTGGAAAGGTTTGTGCAATCTCCTCTCAGGCCCTCAGGTTCCAGGGCTCAGCTCCAAATGCACCATGAGGCTCATTAGTATCAAGCAAGTCCTGACAAACCACGGCTCTGCCTTGATCACCCTCTGCTCTCCTGCAGTTCATCAGGAAGTTTCTGTAGTGGTTTTGGTTTGCTAATTTCAGATTTCTCAGCCAATGCATTAATTAGTGTGGTGGGTTCAGTTTTGGCTAATTACCAGCACACTAACTAGAATATACTTACTCATTTCCTGCTGTGAGGTAGGATTAGGACAAAGGCAAAGTAGGCTCAAACTTTAAGAGTATAAGGAAAAGTTTGTTAAAAGGAACAAAAGAAAGAGTAATAAGGATCAGAACAAAACTTTCAGAACACCTCCCCTCTCCATACAACCTTTTTATACATACTGATTATATAAAAAGACAAACAAAAAAATTTTCAGTCAGTTTACCACCTCTGGAATAGTCCTTCTTTAGTTCACTTAGGGAGAGGAGTCTCTGTTTCTTGCTATGGAGACTTCTCCATAAGAAAACAGTTATCTTGTGGGTCTCAATTTCCACAAAGAGCAGCTGCCTGGAAAAATCTGCAATTACGAAGGCACTCACATTTTTTCACAGCTTTTCCCACGGCTGTGTTAATGGGCCATGTCAGCTTATGGGTTATTAGTTCAAGATGAGCTGTTTAAGAGCAACGGTTCTCTTCATCTATTTCTGAAATCATCTTCATCTCTGCAAAAAGAGGTCTTCATCTCTCCCTGGTGCACAGGGTCTAATCACTCTGCTCTCTTTCTCTGTTCAAACTTCTTCTCATAGGATCACAGCTGTTGCAATATTTGCTTACTTTAGCATGGAGGCCTTTGCTGAAAACAACAATCTCCCCATACTTTTCAATGCCTTATAGGGAAAAAGAGAGTCTGATGTATCAATTACATCCTTCTCCGTAGCTTTACCAGAGGATTTCAGCCCCAAGATCAAGGCATCTCCTCATCCCTCCCATCTGGGACTCAACTTCCTCTTCACTGACCTCAGTGGGTTCATGTTGCCCCTCTGTGTGCCTGCCCTGTGTCCTTTTCTCTCACTGGAGGGAGGATGGCAGCACTGGCAGAGTCAATATCTGCCCGGGGCTGCAGATGGTTCCGTGAGCCCGGCCGGGCTCGGTCCTTGCGGCCGGAGCTGTTTTCCCATGGAGGTTTCTGCAGCGGCTGCGCTGGGGCTGTGTCAGGCTGGGCCGCGCTGGGGCAGGGCCAGGATCTCAGCAGCCAGGCCAGAGCCCAGCAGCAGCACGGCCGGGGCCGATGGCTTCTCCTCCCCTGCCCGCTGGCTGCGGGCGAAGCCCAAGGGCGGCAGAGCCTCGGCCGAGCCGGCCCGGCCCGGGGCTGCTCCTGGGGCCCGGCGGATCCCGGCTGGGCCCGGGCTGGCGGCGGGGCAGGGCTCGGCAGTGCCAGATGTCAGCACCCGCAGCCACGGCCCGGCCTCGGCCCCGCGGCCTCCCCTGCCCTGCCCGGCAGCCGATGGGGCCTGGCGGCTCCCTGGGAAGGGGCCCGGCCCCACGGCAGGAGCCGCCCGGCCCCACGGCCGAGACGGGGCTGGGCCGGCCTTGGCACCTCTTTGGGGCCAGAAGGGAGAGAGACCCAGCCAGGCTTTCTCATCTTCAACTTGTGTCTGCACAGAGGTGTCTGCAGTTTGCTTAGTGGTTTAACAGACTGTCAGCTCTCAAAGCTAATTACTGATTGGTTTTTTGTCAGACACAGAGGAAACTGCTAGCAGCTTCTCTCAGGACATCACTTCCATGACAGAAAACCACCACAGCAGCACAGAGCACAGAGCTCCTTTGTCCATATGTAGTGGCCATGTGCCTGAGGCCTCAAAACCCCACCTTGGGAGATCTCTGGGCTCTCTCCAAGGTGTTTTCAAATGAAAACATTCAGCTCCTAGTCTAAGAAAATCACCGGAGGACAGTACCAGCCTGATCTGTCTGTCCTGGCTGCTTTTGTCTGGGTGCAATCCTTAAATTTTTGGAATTTGGGAGGCCAAGATCTAATTTTGGCCATGGTCCCTAGACATGAAGACCACTTCTTTTCCATGGGAAGGAAAGAACAGAGCCACAGTATTTTCCCAGGCAGATGAGAGGTCATCACCAGAGGCCAGCCAGAGCTGGCAGGTTTTTTTCTGGGAGATACCCTTGCTTATAGGAAATATTTTAGGGAGGATACCAGTTTTGACAATGGGCATCTGAAAAGACGGATGGTTCTTTCCCATAGCAAGGAAAGCACAGAGCCCCAGTGCTCCAGGAGCTGATGAGAGGCAGCCCTTGGCATTCCAACATCAGCCAGACCTGTCAGGTGGCCCCTGGGAGGCCAAGCCAGCCAGACCTGGTCCATGTTCCCTTGCTTCCATGGGGCTCCACAGTGTCCCAATGGCCCCTGGCTTCCAGGAGGCCCTGAGGTGTCACAATGCCCCCTTGGTGACACCAGGCCCTGAAGGGTCGGAATGCTCTCCATGGTTCCATCAGGCCCCACAGAGTCATAATGGTCTCTGGGTCCATGAAGCCCCGCAGTGTCACCATGGCCCCTTGGTTCCATGGGCTCCAGTGGTGCCACAATGATCCCCTTGGTTCCATGAGGTGCCCACAGTATCACAGTGATCTCCATGGGAAGGGAAGAACCGAGCCCCAGTGTGGCAGGGGCAGCCACCAGAGGCCAAGGCCAGCCAGGCTTGATGGTATGGCAGATTTTGTCTTGGAGCAACCGTTGGATATAGGGAATTTTAGAGGTGGAATCCCAATTTCAGGCATGGACACCCGGAGTTGAATGATGGCTTTTTTTCCAAAGGAAGGAAAGCACAGAACACCGGTGTTTGAGTGGCAGATGAAAGGCTGCCGTCAGAGGTCTAGGCCAGCCAGACCTCTTTGCCTTGGTACCTTTTGTCTGAAAGCAACCCTTGGATATAGGGAATTTGGGAGGTGGAACCCCAATTTTGTCCGTTTCTGTGTAGATAAGAAGGAGAGTTCTTTTCCATAGGAAGGAAAGCACAGAGACCATGTGTTTCAAAGGCAGAAGAAGAAAGAGGTGGCTCCTGGAAGGCTCAGCCAACCAGACCTGTTCTTCCTGTCATGTTTTGTAATGGAGGAATTTTTAGATACATGGAATTTGGGAGGAGGAATCTCAATTTTGACCACGGTCACCTTGAGAAGGACAGCTATTTACATTGGAAGGAAATCACCAAGCCCCAGTGTTTCAAAAGCAGATGAGATGCATCTCTTAAGAGGCCAAGGGCAGCCAGACCTGTCCTGGCAGCTTTCACTTGGTAGCATTCCTTGGATGTACGGAGTTTTGGAGGAGGAATCCCAATTTTGGCCATGGAACCCTGGAGGAGAAGGACAGTTCTCTCCCATAGGAAGAAAAGCCTAGAGCCCCAGGGCTTCAGGGGCAGATGAGAAGCAGCCCTCAACATGCCAAGGTCAGCCGGACCTGTCAGGTGGTCCCCAGGAGGCCCAGCCAGCCACACCCGTTCCATGTTCCCTTGGTTCCGTGGGACCCCACAGTGTCACAATGGTCTCCTTGGTTCCATGAGGCCCTGGAGTGTCACAATGTTCCCCTTGCTTCTGTAGTGCCACAATGGCCCCGTGCTTCCATGAGGCCTTGCAATGTCACAATGGCTTCATGGTTCCACAGAGCCCTGATGTGTCACAATGGCCCCTGGGCTCCGTGTGCCCTCGCTGTGTCACAGCGGCTCCTCTGTGACACTGCGGCTGTACAAGGTCACCATGGACCCTTGCTTCCTTGGGGTCTCTGAGTTCCACATTGGTCTCCTTGATTCCATGAGGCAGCACGGTGTCACAATGGCCCCTTGGTTCCATGAGGTTCCGTAGTGTCACCGTGGTGTCCTTGGACCTGCATTGTCACAAGTGACCTGTGGTAATCACATATCCTCTGAGCAGAGAGAGAGCTCTCCCAGGATTTTCCTGGGAAGCTGTGAGAAGCTGTGAGAAAGCTCAGAGAAAAGAATGAGAAACAATTCTTATCTTCACCTGCTGCACCTGTTGTTGTGCACATGTGGAATGTGTTATGGAGATTTGTTTACCAAAGGGTGATTTCTAAATTGGCCAATGGTGATGGTGTTTGGATTTCAATTAACCAGTCTGGTCTGTCTGTATCGGACTGTCTGCAAGAGCGATGAGTGTTTCTCAGCAGTATAGTATAGGATAATGTAATAAAGGGATTGATTGGCCTTCTGGAATCATGGAGTCAGTGCTAATTATTACAGGCTGGGGACGCCCTGCTACGATAGTTATCTAAGTCAATCTTCCCTTACCTCTGAATGCTGAACAGAATAGGCTTAACAGGCATAGCAGGAACACCAACCACTGTAGACCCAAAGAGCTGCCTGAGGAGTTGGGAGAAAACTTCCCCTGGTGTCATTTCCTCACAGTAGGTACCATTATTAAAGTAATTCCAAACACATACAGTTAGTGTGTGGTAGCCTCGAATCTGTGTGCCCACCGTCCAGAGGAAATTAAAAATCCATAAATTCCTCACCATATTAACCCATCAAACAAATTGATTATCAGCCAGATTTGCCATAGTTATAGGATGGGAAAGATGTAGCCACAACCATGTGCCACCCAAACCAGGGTAAGCTAGACCACATGGTGACACCGAACAAGGTTTCTATATCCAGTGCAACAAAAAAAAAATCATGTTACTCAAGAATTGTTATTCTTATTTCACCCTGTTTCTCTCAATGCCCTCAGGCTGCACATCGGGTGCCAAAACTGGTCTTGGTTTACAAGACAGGTGTCTGCTAGGGAAGGCAGCAAAAAGCCTCCTGTGGAACGGAGAATGTAAACCCCCTCCCTCCAAATTATTAGAATCATGAAATCAAGGGGCTCTCAGGCAGGCAAAGATATGGGAATAGGAATGTCAGCTCTTTCCTAGTGTGTATAACAAAGCAAACAAGCAGCAGCAGCTGCGGCACGAACAGCAAACAGAGCAGAGCCCAGTCCCGGCCTTTGGGCCGTGGCGCTTTCCCTGCGGTGCAGTTCCGGGCACAGCCAGCAGGGGCGCTGTGGCTCCCGGGGCAGGGCAGGTGCGCTGACCCCCACGCGGCTGCAGGGGGCGCTCCGGCCGGGCTCGGCAGCGCGGGGCCATGGCGGCTTTGTCCGAAGGGGGAAGGGCTGGAGAGAGGCTTTGCTTCACAAACCCCGGGGCAGCCGGCTCCGGTGCCCCAGCAGGACTCTCAGAAAGCAGTCAGCTCGGTGCCCCAGCAGCACTGGCAAAAAGCAGTCAGCTGGGCTGGCAGGATGTCTCGGCAGGCCCGGGGTGAGGGGCTCCAAGCAGGGCAGAGAGAGCCCAGCTCAGGATCCTGGACACCAGAGCAGACAGGGATAGGTCTCTCTTTTAGTGGGGCAGGTGTAAATAAGGTCCCAGTTTAGTGGCTGTTCTCACGAGCAGAGGCTCATCCCAGGACAGAAGAAACAGCTCTGGCCCTGGCTCTGGCAGCAGCAGTGGAAACTCCCATCTCCAAGAGCAGCAGCTCCTCCCAAAATAAGGGATCAGCCGATAAACATCAGCCAATGATAAGGAACAAACAGAAAGGAAAAACCCAACCCCCAACACTGGTTTACAATTCCTAATGCTAAGGGAGAATTGTATAAAGTTTTAATTCCACCTTTATAATTGTTTACATATGAGCTCTTGAAATGTCAGGGGTAGGGATTGGAACCTGCTGCTCCAAGGCTCCTCTCACAAAAAGAGGCTTAGAAAGGCTGGTGGTCCTTGGAGGTATTTGGGGATCTATAGGGGCTATTGGGGGTCCTTTCTGTCCCTCCTGACCTGACAGGAGCTTCTCTAATAAACTTTGCCTAAAGCTCCCAGTCTGCCCATGACAGGAGCCCCTGTGAGTGCCTGTGACATCCCGGCTCTTTGGCAGCCTGGGGACACTTAGAAAGTCCCCATGAAACCCCTCTGAGGGCCTGTCAAAATATCTGATTATTAGTAGGCAAACTGTTGGCTGTTAACTGAAAGGTTGGTGGTTCGAGCCCAGCCAGGGACGCCATTTATGTCAGAATCTGTGGTATTTAAATGATCCCAAAATTGCAGAAATTTGCTGTCTTTGAGCCCCGCTGCCAAAGAAGAAGTCATAATTCATCTGTGCTGGTTTTCAAGGTTGTTTATTCTTGCTTATCTATAACATGTTCTGTCTGACCTGCAGTAGGCCTTTCTTGTGGGAAAACATGCAGGGCTCTGCCCCTCAGTGGGAAGTTACAAACATTATATACCAGAAACTACCTGTGCTATATTTACAATAATGTGCCAATTCCTACCACCTCTGTTGAACAATGTGTCCCCAGTCTAAACCAATAGAAAAATGCCAACACTACAGTGAAACATGGAAGGCATGAAGAAGATGAAAAAGGACAGGACACACACGATTTCCTCCATCTTGCCTCCTTTGAACCCCTTATCTAGAATCCTAAAATTCTACTTTTGCACCCATGTCACACTAATTATTACTCATATCAAACACTCAGAGTGAGTAATTCATCCTGTAAGATTGAAAACTCTTTTCCATGGACAGAGATCACAGACAGTGTCTCTTAGGGCTCTGTCCAGGGGGGTTCCTGACCCCCTGCCAGGGTCCCAGGCCTTCCAGGGCAGCCAGAGGGATGCCCTGGATTACCACAGCAAATCTCATCAGGACCCATTGCTATGGTCAGTTTCCATGGCAACCATCACCAGCCCCTGTTGCTATGGTCAGTTTCCATGGCAACCATCACCAGCCCCTGTTGCTATGGTCATTTTCCATGGCAACCTTCCCCAGCCCCTGTTGCTATGGTCAGTCCCTGGGCAGCTCCATGGAGACCCCATGCCAGGGGTGGTTGCCATGGACACCAGCTCAGGCCGTCAGCCAGAGCCCGTTTCCATGGCAACCATTGGCACTCCCATCCCCAGGGTCATGGGATCCCAGAACCACAGAAGTGGCTGAGCTGGGAGGGACCCATCAGGATCCTCGAGTCCAGCTGCTGGCCCTGCACAGGACACCCCAACACTGCCAGCCTGGGCCTGGCAGCGCTGTCCAAACGCTGCTGGAGCTCAGAGAGCCCTGGAGCTGTGACCCTTCCCTGGGGAGCCTGGGCAATGCCCCAGCAGCCTCTGGGCAAAAACCTTTCCCTGAGATCCAACCTCAGCCTGCCCCGACTCAGCTGCAGCCGCTCCCTCCACTCCTGTCCCTGGGCACCAGAGTGAAGAGGTTCCCTCAGCCCCAGCCAGGGACCCGCTCCCAAGGCTGCTGCCATGGCCACCAGGGCTGGCACCAGCTGGGATGCTCGGTATCCACAGGCCGGGATTCAGGAATGGAATTCCCCAGTTTCCTGCTCCTGCTAAAACCCTGCTGGCTCTCATTGCCCTCCCACCTTCCACTGAAGGAAAAAAATGGAAAGATCCCAGGCTGGGATAAGAACAATTTACTGGGAACAGCAACGAGATAAGGAACAAACTGGAACAGAAAAAATATTGACAACAGAAGGGATAAGAAAAACTATTTACAGGGGAAATTATATCACCATCAATTCTACCTTCCTGGCCACATGTCTCCTCCTGCCTGGAAAGGACACCCTTCTCAGGGAGAGAGAGAGAGAGAGAGAGAGAGAGAGAGAGAGTCCCTTTCCTGCCCCTGGCAATGACCTGAGGTGGGAGTGAATGTAGTGACAGGGCCATGGCCAGACCCTCATGTTCTTCAATCCCACATAAGGTCATTGGCAGGGGCAGGAGAAGGTACAGGTATCTTCCCAGCATGGATCACAGGTAACAGGGATCACGAGGGCTCTTCCCAATGTGGGTTCTTCAATGGGGGATGAAGCTGGAGCAGTGCACGAAGCTCCTCCTGCAGTTGGGGCACTCACAGGGCTTCCGTCATCGGTGGCTCCGTTGGTGTCGGGTCAAGTGAGAGCTCCGGGTGAAGCTCTTCCCACACTGGGGACACTCGTAGGGCCTCTCCCCAGTGTGGATGCGCCGGTGGCTGATGAGGTGCGAGTTTTGCTTGAAGCCTTTCCCACAGTCAGAGCAGAGGAAGGGCCGCTCCTCGGTGTGGACCCGCTCATGCAGGAGGAGTTTTGAGCTGCTCTGAAACCTCTTCCCACATGTGGGGCACATGTAGGGCCTCTCCCCAGTGTGGATGCGCCGGTGGGTGACAAGGTGGGAGTTTTGCTTGAAGTCCTTCCCGCAGTCAGGGCAGCGGAAGGGCCTCTCATCCCTGTGAATCCGCTGATGTACAAGGAGAGCAGAGCTGCTGTGAAACCTCTTCTGACACTCAGGACACTCATAGGGCCTCTCCCCAGTGTGGATGCATAGGTGGGCTACAAGGGCATAGCTGCAGCTGAAGCCCTTCCCACACTCCCCACACCCGTACGGCCATTCCCCAGTGTGGATCATCTGATGTCGTTTCAGACTGTTGCTCTGCCTGAAGCTCTTCCCACACTCCAAGCACTTGTGGGGCTTCTCCCCATCGTGAAGCTTCTCAGATACCACCAGGTCTGAGCTCTGGCTGAAGCTCTGCCCACCTTCCTGACCCAGAGTGGGCCTTTCCTCTTCAGAGCACCCTGGGCTGGGTTTGCAGCCCCTCCTTGTGTGGGATCTCCGGGGCTTTTCCTCCCCGTTGGATTCTTGCTCTGTGGAGTTGCTCAAATCAGCCTCTTCCATGAGGTTCTGCTGCAGGGATTTGTCCTTCCTGGTCTCCATCATCAGCTCCTGCTCTGGGGTAGGAAGGACAAGGAGAGGATGGGATTTGCCTCCGTGCCACAAGGAAGGGTAAGGAGATCCCCCCAGTGCATCCCCGTCAGCAGAGCGTCGGCAGCGGGGCTGTCCTGCAGCCAGGGGCCAGGCTGGGCTGGGAGATGGAGCAGGAGAGAGGGGGAAAGGGGCACTGACTTCCTCCTCACCTGCCTCAGTGTCCCAGGGCGCCTTCCTCTTCCTCACAGCCTCCTCCTCCATTTCGTGAAGGTTTGGGTATGGGAAATTCTGTTTTGGGAGGAAAACAAGGGATGAGCACAGTGAGTTTTGTACCGGTTGGAAGGCAAACCAGGGGGAGAGTCTAATCCAGAATGACAACTGAGTAAGAAAATTAAGATCAAGGCAATGATACAGAAACACTGGTTTAAACTCACAGAGTCAGGATATAACCTGACACCCCGTTGGTCAGGGTGGTGGTAGCAGTCTGATGAAATGGTGGCTGCAGTCCGGCTGGAGTGATGAACGTGATTCTGTCAAAGCGGTGATCCTGTAGAAGGGTCTGGTCTTCCTCTGAAGGTCCAGTGGTGGTTATGGAGCTCTTGTCCTCTGGGAATGCAGTAGGCAAGGTGGTCATGGTGTTGCAAGGGTGAGATTATATCCAGGTAGGAATGCTTGGTTCCTCCCCCTGGGCGGAGCATCCCACAATGGGATGATGTAATTTTATCAGCCCTGCAGTGACACTCAATGGCCCATTAACAGAAGATGGCCCCTGGAGGGCGTTACCAGGGCTGAGCCATGGAAGAGATAAAGAACACTGCCCCACCTGTTGATAACAGTTTATGGAGATGGTGACTGAAAACACTTTTGGTTACATCTGACACTGTAACCTGAAACAGTGAGGCAATCCCTGCTCGGGGTGGGGGGTGAACACCACCCCCCTTACCCAAACTGGCTCAGGTGTAAAACCCCCACCCTGGGGAGGCCATGCACACAGGGGACAATGTCACACTTGCCCTGTCCCAGGGGAGGTCTCTGTCCCTGTCTCTCCCTTGTTCTCCCTCATTTTTTACTTTCTTTCCATCCCTCTCTACCTCACATTTACTGTTCAATAAAATCCACTTTGGATTGTGTCTTGTTAGCACATTCATTGGGGCAGAGGCATCTCTCTAACAATTTTATTAACCAGACTGCAATATTATTTGGCACAGTGAGTTCAGGGCACTGCTGTCTGACCCCAAGTGACTTTGACTACAGCCTGGTTCCCTCCTCTGTGGAGGTTCTGCCTCTTTCTGGAGGAACTCTTGGATGCAGCTTCCTCTGAGTGACTTTTGGGAGAACTTATGAGGAAAATGGCTGTTGTGGGTGGCCATTGTAAAGAAAATATTTTGTTTTCCTTCTTTGAAATGTCTGTTAAAATCACTGGAGGAAAGGGACTAAATGATATCAGTGAGACAGACAAGGATCATTCACCACACGGTGAGGATCACAAGGCTACTAAAGTCCTACAAGGAGCCCAGCTCAAGTACCTAAATTCCCAAATAACTCCTGAATTCACAGGCTTGGGGGGAGAATCATTATTTTCTTGGTCCCTGTCACTGACCTTTGTGACAGCTACACAGAGCTTTCCCTTCCTTTTAATAATCTGTATTGGGCCAAATTTCCACTTTTCTTTTTCTAGAACCTGCCAGCATCTGAGCTGGAGCTGTGCTGGAACTGATGAAATTTGGAATTCCCACAGAATTGCTTCTGTTGTTGGTTTATTATTGTTTGGGATTTGTTTGCATTTCCATCACGAGTGACTCGTGGGAAGAGCAAATATTCCTCAAGGCATGTTGTGGAGGGTTAAGTTTGATTTCTGCTGAGTTTGTTTTGTCCGATGCCCAGGGGATGCTCAAGGGCTCTCTGTTTTTGGTTTTGCCCTAATTTTCTTCATATTTGTCTTTATCACTTAAAAACACTTGAAAAATGACTAAAAAGAGTATTGACGAGGGATGTCAAAAGTCCCACCATTTAAGAGGTATCTGAGGTGGAATTTATGGTTTGGGGACATATTCTGGAGGATTTGTGGGTTCTGAGAGATATATGGGAGTATTCTCCATATTTTGCACTCCAAAAGCCAAGGTGGATTTGTCTGTCACCTCAAAATGACTCAATCTTACCTCAAAATGACTGGTTCCCATCTCAGTCCCATGCCAAAATTAGTCGATTCCTCAGCCTCCAGGGTTAGATGGGGTTGGAAGGAGATTGAGAGAAGATCCAAATTTGAGGTTGTGGGGTCAGGATTGTGTGGGGCTGGGTGGGTGTGATTTATTTTGATAGTAAATAAAACTTTCAGAATTATTGATTTCTGTCCCATTCATTTTCTGTCAGTTCTGGTTTGCTTTTCAGAGTGCTGCCTTCTCAGCTGATTTTGTTTGTGACCTCCTGTCCCAGACTGAAAAGCAAGATGTGTTCTATTTCCCATCAGTTTGGCAGTTGTCCTGTGTTAAGTGGGCAGTTTTTCCTTGTCTCTTCCACAATCAATCCTCCCTCAGGGGAGATATCTGCTGATAATGGGCTATTGAATGTCACTGCATGACTGATAAGAACTGTAACATCCCATTGTGAGATGCTCTGCCCAGAGGGAGGAGCCAAGCATTCCTACCTGCATCTAATCTTGAGATTCTGGCCCACCAACACAGCTTTTTCTGGGCTGGATTTCTCAGAGGAACAGCTGCCTCTTCCTCTTCAGAAGAAGACACCCTTTTCTACAGGATCACTTCTCCAACAGAACCACACCTGACACTGCAGGAGGAGTGCAGCCACCATTCCAATTGGACTGCGGCCAACACCCTGTCCAACAGCGTGTCAGGTTGTATTCTGGCTCTCTCAGTGTTGTTTTGGTTCACTGCATTGTTTATATTATATTTTTATTTTCTTCCCTAATAAAAAAACTGTTATTCCTGTTCCAAATTTTTATCTGAGAGCCCCCCTTAATTTCCAATTTATAGCAATTCAGAAAGAAAGAGTCGGCATTTTTCCATTTCAGGAGAGGCTCCTGCCTTCCTTAGCAGACACCTGTCATTCCAAACCAAAACATCTCCTTTCTCTCCTGCCTTCCTTTGCCTGCTCTGTTTCTCTCCCAGTGTCTCCCTTGACCCAGGGCAGCTCCCACCAAAGGCCCTGCCCTGATTTAATTCCCAGTGCAGGAGCTACAACAACCATGGGTGAAGTTATGAAGGCTGGCAGTGAAATGTCCCTGTAGGATCCTGCTGCACTTGGCTTTTGACTCTTCTGTAAGAGCTTTGCCTTCAAGGGCAGGAACATCTTTTCCTGGCTGGGAACTGGAATTCCAGCCCCTGGGAGTGTGTGCCACGGATCCCAGAGGGGCATTCCCGAGGCTCCCAGGGTGCTGCTCCTGCCGTGCCTCCCAAGGAGCTGTGCAGGGCAGGGGACAAGGTGCAGCAGCTGTGTTGGTTCTGCAGTGCCACAACAGCCCCTGGTTCCAGGAGTTTCTGCACTGCCAACAGCCGTTCCTGGGTTCCATGATGCCCTGCTGTGTCCCCATGGATATTTGGTGTCATGAAGTTCTTCAGTGTCACAATGGCCACCTCGCTCCATGAGCTTCCGCAGTGTCCAAATGGCCTCCTTGGATGGGCAGTGTCACCATGGACCATTGGCTCCATGCAGCCCCGCTGGGTCACCATGGACTCCTTGGTTCCATGAGGTTCTGGGGGTGTCTCCATGGTCTCCTTGGATCCACAGTGTCACAATGGACCACTGGATCCACGTGGCCCTGCTGTGTCACCATGGCCCCTTGGTTCCATGGGACCCCAGGGTCACAATTGACTCTTTGCTTTGTCATCCTATGGGAGAGAATTGTCCTTCTTCTCCAGGGGCCTATGGCCACCCAGGGGCCACCTCTCATCTGCCTTTCAGACACTGAGTCCGTGTGCTTTTCTTGCTTAAAAAGCATCCATCTCAACCAGGCACCCATGGCCAAAATTTGGGATCTCCCTCCCAAATTCCCTATATACAAAGATAGCTCCCAGAAAAATGATGCCAGGAATCAGAAGTCTGGCTGGCCTTGGCTTCCTGAGGTCTGGCACTCATGTTCCTCTGAAACACTGGGGCTCTGTCCTTTCCTTCCTAATGAAAAGAACTCTTCTTCCTGTCCAGGCACCCATGGCTAAAACTGGGATTCCACCTCCAAAACTCAGTACATCGAAGGATTGCTCCCAAGTGAAATCAGCCAGGACAGACACATCTGACTGCCTTTGGCCTCTTGGGGGCTCCTTCTCATCAGCTTTTGAAATACTGGGGCTCAGTGCTTTCCTTCTAATGGAAAAGAACCTTCTTTCTTCTCTAGGTGTCTGTGGTCAAAACTGACATTCTTCATCCCAAATTCCATATATCCAAGGATTACTCCATGACAAGAGTTTCTAGGAGAAACAGGTCTGGCGGGCTTGGCCTCACAGGAGCCACTTTCTCCTCTCCTCTCCTCTCCTCTCCTCTCCTCTCCTCTCCTCTCCTCTCCTCTCCTCTCCTCTCCTCTCCTCTCCTCTCCTCTCCTCTCCTCTCCTCTCCTCTCCTCTCCTCTCCTCTCCTCTCCTCTCCTCTCCTCTCCTCTCCTCTCCTCTCCTCTCCTCTCCTCTCCTCTCCTCTCCTCTCCTCTCCTCTCCTCTCCTCTCCTCTCCTCTCCTCTCCTCTCCTCTCCTCTCCTCTCCTCTCCTCTCCTCTCCTCTCCTCTCCTCTCCTCTCCTCTCCTCTCCTCTCCTCTCCTCTCCTCTCCTCTCCTCTCCTCTCCTCTCCTCTCCTCTCCTCTCCTCTCCTCTCCTCTCCTCTCCTCTCCTCTCCTCTCCTCTCCTCTCCTCTCCTCTCCTCTCCTCTCCTCTCCTCTCCTCTCCTCTCCTCTCCTCTCCTCTCCTCTCCTCTCCTCTCCTCTCCTCTCCTCTCCTCTCCTCTCCTCTCCTCTCCTCTCCTCTCCTCTCCTCTCCTCTCCTCTCCTCTCCTCTCCTCTCCTCTCCTCTCCTCTCCTCTCCTCTCCTCTCCTCTCCTCTCCTCTCCTCTCCTCTCCTCTCCTCTCCTCTCCTCTCCTCTCCTCTCCTCTCCTCTCCTCTCCTCTCCTCTCCTCTCCTCTCCTCTCCTCTCCTCTCCTCTCCTCTCCTCTCCTCTCCTCTCCTCTCCTCTCCTCTCCTCTCCTCTCCTCTCCTCTCCTCTCCTCTCCTCTCCTCTCCTCTCCTCTCCTCTCCTCTCCTCCTTAGAAACACTTGCCCTCTGTGCTTTCCTTCTTATACAAAAAACCATCCTTATGTACGGAGAAATGGCAGAAACTGGGATTCCACCTCCAAGATTCCCTATAACCAAGGGTTGTTTTCAGACAAAAGCTACCAGGACAGAGAGGTCTGGCTGGCATAGGCCTCTGGTGGCCGCCATTTATCTGCCCCTCAAACACTGGTGTTCCGTGCTTTTCTTCCTATGGAAAAGGACCGTCCTTCTCCCCAGATGTCCATGTCTGAAAGTGGGATTCCACCTCTAAAATTCCCTATATCCAACGGTTGCTCCCAGACAAGCCTGGCTGGCCTTGGCCTCTGCCACCTTGGGGCTCGGTTCTTTCCTTCCCATGGAGATCACTGTGACACTGTGGGCACCTCATGGAACCAAGGGGATCATTGTGGCACCACTGGAGCCCATGGAACCAAGGGGCCATGGTGACACCGCGGGGCTTCATGGACCCAGAGACCATTATGACTCTGTGGGGCCTGATGGAACCATGGAGACCATTCCGACCCTTCAGGGCCTGGTGTCACCAAGGGGGCATTGTGACACCTCAGGGACTCCTGGAAGCAAGGGACCATTGGGACACTGTGGGGCCTCATGGAAGCGAGGGAACATGGAGCAGGTCTGGCTGGCTTGGCCTCCCAGGGGCCACCTGGCAGGTCTGGCTGATGTTGGAATGCCAAGGGCTGCCTCTCATCAGCTCCTGGACCACTGGGGCTCCGTGCTTTCCTTGCTATGGAAAAGAACTGTCCATCTTTTCAGATGCCTATTGCCAAAACTGATACTCCGCCTAAAAAATTTCCTGTGTGCAAGAGTATCTGCCAGAAAAAAACCTGCCAGCTCTGCCTGGCCTTGTCCTCTGGTGGTCACCTCTCATCTGCCTCTGAAGCACTGGGGCTCTGTTCCTTATTTCCTATGGAAAAGAACTGGTCTTCATTTCTGGGGACCATGGCCAAAATTAGAATTTGGCCTCCCAAATTCCATATATCCAAGGATTGCTCCCAGACAAAAGTAGCCAGGACAGACAGGTCAGGCTGGCCCTTTGCTCTGGTGATTTTCTTAGACTCTGAGCTGAATGTTTTCATTTGAAAATACCTTGGAGAGAGCCCAGAGATCTCCCAAGGTGGGGTTTTGAGGCCTCAGGCACATGGCCACTACATATGGACAAAGGAGCTCTGTGCTCTGTGCTGCTGTGGTGGTTTTGCATCACAGAAGTGATGTCCTGAGAGAAGCTGCTAGCAGTTTCCTCCGTGTCTGACAAAAAAAACAATCAGTAATTAGCTTTGAGAGCTGACAATCTGTTAAACCACTAAGCAAACTGCAGACGCCTCTGTGCAGACCCAAGCTGAAGATGAGAAAGCCTGGCTGGGTCTCTCTCCCTTCGGGCCCCAAAGAGGTGCCAAGGCCGGCCCAGCCCTGTCTCGGCCGTGGGGCCGGGCGGCTCCTGCCGTGGGGCCGGGCCCCTTCCCAGGGAGCCGCCAGGCCCCATCGGCTGCCGGGCAGGGCAGGGGAGGCCGCGGGGCCGAGGCCGGGCCGTGGCTGCGGGTGCTGACATCTGGCCGCTGCCGAGCCCTGCCCCGCCGCCAGCCCGGGCCCAGCCGGGATCCGCCGGGCCCCAGGAGCAGCCCCGGGCCGGGCCGGCTCGGCCGAGGCTCTGCCGCCCTTGGGCTTCGCCCGCAGCCAGCGGGCAGGGGAGGAGAAGCCATCGGCCCCGGCCGTGCTGCTGCTGGGCTCTGGCCTGGCTGCTGAGATCCTGGCCCTGCCCCAGCGTGGCCCAGCCTGACACAGCCCCAGCGCAGCCGCTGCAGAAACCTCCATGGGAAAACAGCTCCGGCCGCAAGGACCGAGCCCAGCCGGGCTCACGGAACCATCTGCAGCCCCGGGCAGATATTGACTCTGCCAGTGCTGCCATCCTCCCTCGAGTGAGAGAAAAGGACACAGGGCAGGCACACAGAGGAGCAATGTGAACACACTGAGGCCAGTGAAGAGGAAGTTGAGTCCCAGATGGGAGGGATGAGGAGATGCCCCCTTGATCTTGGGGCTGAAATCCTCTGGTAAAGCTATGGAGAAGGATGTAATTGATACATCAGACTCTCTTTTTCCCTATAACGCATTGAAAAATATGCGGAGATTATTTGTTTCAGTAAAGGCCTCCACACTAAAGTAAGTAAACTTTGAAGTAGTCGTGATCCCAGAGAAGTTTGAAAATAAAGAATGGTGAGACCCTGTGCCCTTAGTGAGAGAACACATCTGTTCCCAGAGATGAAGATGATTTCAGAAACAGGTGAAGAGAACCTTTGCTTTTAAACAGCCCATCTTTAAAATAATACCCCATAAGTTAACATGGGCTATAAACACAGCTGTGGGAAAAGCTGTGAAAAAAATGGGAGACACTGTACAAATACAGATTTTTCCAGGCAGCTGGTTTTCGTGGAAGTGAAAAGCCATGACATAAGTGTTTTCTTGTGGATAAGTCACCATAACTCTAATAAGAGGAACTACTCTCCCTAAGTGAACTGACAGAAAATTTTAGGTTTGGTCTTTTTATATTGTCAGGTTGTATGGAGAGGGGACGTGTTCTGGAAGATGTGTTCTGTTCTATTACTCTTTCTTTTAGTTACCATTGATAAACTTTTCTTTCAAAGTTTAAACTTTTCTTTTGAAGTTCTGAGCCTACTTTGCCTTTCTCCTAATCCTATCTCAGAGCAGGAAATGAGTAAGTATATTCTAGTGAGTGCGCTGGTAATCAAGCAACACTGAACCCACCACACTCATTAATGCATTGGCCGAGAAATATCAAAATGATGAACCAAAACCACTACTGAAACTTCCTGTTGAACTGCCCCAGATCAGAGGGAAAACAAGGCACAGCAATGGTTTGTCAGGACTTGCTTGATCCTGATGAGCCCTGAGGTGCATTTGGAACTGAGCCCTGGAACCTCAGGGCCTGAGAGGAGATTGCACAAACCTTTCCAGGAGTCAAAGTCAAGAGAAAACACCAAAAGTGTCTTGAGGTGTTAATGGGACCCACCGAGGTCCATCCCCAACACAGGCTCCTCATAGACTCCTTGGAGTAGAGAACTGGAGGCCAGGATGGCACAAAAACCTCTCAGATACACTCAGTGTGGAAAGGAGAATCCAAAGTACCTTAAAAACTTTGAGTATCTTAAAGTATTCATGGTCCCCACTGAGTCAGTACAAAGCTCTCAAGGGACTCATTAAAGCAGATAATTGGGGCCATGATTGCACAAACATTTCACAGAGTCTGGATCAAATGGGAAACACCAAGTACCTAAAAAGAAGTGAAGTACCTTGAAGCATTAATGAGCCCCACTGAGTGTTGTTACTGACAAAGCCTCTCCAGGGACTAATTGCACCAGATAATTGGAGGCCAGGATTGCACAAACCTCTCAGAGACTGCAAGGCAAAAGCAAAGCCCAAAGTCCTTTGAAAAACCTGCAGTCCCTGGGAGCATGAAGGAGCCCTTCCTGACCATTCCTGACCAAGGCTCCCCAGGGACTCCTTCCAGCAGATCCTTGAGGCCACTGGGATGTGGGCTAGGGGAGGATGCTGAGGGCAGGACCAGGGGGTGACAGTGCCCAGCCTGGCTGGGGCTGTGCCAGGAGGCCCCAGGGCCTCAGGACAAGGTGTCTCCTCAGAGCCCTTGGTGGCACAGACCCTGCTGTGCCCCAGGGCACCAAGACTTGGCTTCTCTTTGTCCCCACCTGTCATCAGTGCCTCCAGTTCTCTGCTCTGCCTGGGGCCTGGGGACACTTTCTCAGTCGTGTCCCTCAGTGGGACCCATTAACAGTCCAAGAAACTTTGGAGTTGGATTCTGACTTGGAGTTCTGGAGAGGTTTGTGCAGCTCCCTCTCAGGGCCTGATGTTCAGGGCCTGAGCACAAAGCCCCAGAGGGTCATTAAAGTCCTTGTGCTGTGTCTGTGCTGCTGAGCTGGGCCAGGCTCCTGGCACAGAGCGTGATCCTGGTAACCAAGCAGAGCTTCAAAAGCACATTTCTCTTGCTGAGCAGCTCTTCTCCCAGCCCAGCAGGGCTGGGGCACTGCCTGCAGCCAGCCCGGGTACAGCATAGAGGCACAGAGAGCTTCAATCAGTCAGGGCTGGGAAGGGGCTGAGAAGTGCCTGGGGCAGAATCACTGCCAGCCCTTGGCACAGGAACCTCTGGCTGCAGGACAATGCAGCTGCAGCTCCTGGAGTGATCTCCTAAAGCTGGAACATCCCAATGCCCACAGACCCTGTGAGTGCATTCTCTGCTCACCTCCTGTGCAGAGCAGCCAGGGGTGCCCAGGGCTGTCCTGCAGAGCAGGGTCCTGCAGCCCAGGGCGCTGTGCTGGGCCAGGGACTCTGCTGCCTGCCAGGGACAGCTCTCAGCCGGCCCTGGAGCTGCTCCCAGCGCTGGCCAGGAGCTGTGGGGGGAAGGAGCCGCCCTGAGCAGGGCAGGTGCTGCTGCTGAGAGGGGCTGGGTGGGGCAGGGCTGCTCCCAGCTCCAGACCAGCCTGGGCACAGCTCCGGAGGGCACTTCCCAAAGAAGGTAAGCCTGCGATTGCTGTAAAGTTGAGCACCTTTCCTGGTAGTGTTTTCAATTTCCTGCTTGGAGCACTGTGGGAGGTTTGGGGTGACGACAAAAAGGGTTTTGCTTTTCATATATTTTTCATATTGTCGCAGTCCTGTTAATTATTATGATATAGTTATAAAATTATAATCCTACCTAACTCTATTAAACTCTCAACTATTTTAAACTACTATTATATAGTTAATATAGTTATAATCCTTAATTAACTCTAGTATGCTTCCTTACCTTTCTCTTAGATTTTAGAACAATAAGCTGACTGTCAAAATACATTCCTGAAATTCTGTATAGTCTTATTATCAGGAAGAGGACCTACAAGAACAACATTTTGGTTTTTGAATGTGAGCAGTGATAAGAAAAAGCTGGGCAAAGAAATCCTTGGACCTACTCCAATGGGTTGAGCCAGAGGTGTGTAACTGGAGCAACTGAATCTCCTATAGGACGTTCCTGTTAAATATCCTAATTAATCAACCTTAATGAATTGCTGAAATCAGGGTTTGATTGTTCCTCATCCCCACTGGGACAACTGGAAGCTTCAAATAAAGGTCTGGTTTTTCCTTTATTGTTTTAACACTGTTGCAAGGAGGGTTTTTTTCTTTTTTGATTTCAAAGAACAGGGGGATGAGAGAAGCAGAAGAGGAATTGTAATCCCAGAATCACAGAACATTCTGAGTTGAAAGGGACACACAGGATCATCAAAGGAATGCTTGAACATTTACAGAGACTCCAGAACTGTGACTTTGGGTGGTCAGTCTCTCTGCTGGGAGCCTCCCAAAGGGCCTTCAGCCACTCCTCAGCCCTGGACAGCAGCAGCATCACCTCTGCAGGGCCCAGCAGGGCTCTCCTGAGCTGCCCTTGCCCAGCTGCACACAGAGCCTGCCCCAGCCAGGGCCCTGCACACAGGCAGGTTTCTGTAGGGCCGGGCCGAGGGCACACAGGGTGGGATGGGCTCTGTGAGCGCTGGCAGGGACAAGGCACCTCTCAGGAGGGAATGTCCAGGCCCAGGGAGATGCTCAGGGAAGCAGAGGGGGCTGAACAGAGCAGTGCTGGGGGAACAAGCCCATCCAGCCCCTCACCTTCCCTCAGCCACAGGGAATCCTTTGTCTCTCACATCTCTCAGTGGCAAACTCTGAGTGCAGCAGGAATGCTGGGGATTTCTGACCTCAGAGAGCCAGGAATAGTGTGTGGGTAGGAAAACAATTCCTAAAACAACTCCTGCCATCTATTTCCCTTAGAAGTGTGAGTGCAGATGGTACCAAGCCTTCCTGCAATAGGAATTATTCCCCTGACAAATCCTGAATATCCACCCTTGTCCCTCAGCCACATGGCCACAAACCCAGGGCAGCAGGGCAGGGATGGCTCCTCGAGAGCCCCCACGCACAGGCCTGGCTGCTCCTGGCACACTCAGCCAACACAACTGGAGCTCAGGCAGGGATCTGGGTGAAGGTTTTCCCAGAGCAGGAACAAGGGTGGGTGAGTTCCAGCAGGACAGGCTGCAGGGAATGGCCCAGTCTGGCTCCAAACAGCCTCTCCTGACTTGTCACTGTCCTTTCTCCATGAACAGGTGCCCATGTGCAGCCACAGCAAATGTCCAACAGCAGCTCCATCAGCCACTTCCTCCTGCTGGCACTGGCAGACACGCGGCAGCTGCAGCTCCTGCACTTCTGCCTCTTCCTGGGCATCTCCCTGGCTGCCCTCCTGGGCAACGGCCTCATCATCAGCGCCGTAGCCTGCGGCCACCACCTGCACACGCCCATGTTCTTCTTCCTGCTCAACCTGGCCCTCAGCGACCTGGGCTCCATTTGCACCACTGTCCCCAAAGCCATGCACAATTCCCTCTGGGACACCAGGAACATCTCCTACAAAGGATGCGCTGCTCAGGTTTTTCTGCTCATCTTCTTCATGGGAACAGAGTTTTGCCTCCTGACCATCATGTGCTACGACCGCTACGTGTCCATCTGCAAACCCCTGCACTACGGGACCCTCCTGGGCAGCAGAGCTTGTGCCCACATGGCAGCAGCTGCCTGGGCCAGTGCCTTTCTCAATGCTCTCATGCACACAGCCAATACATTTTCCCTGCCCCTGTGCCATGGCAATGCCCTGGGCCAGTTCTTCTGTGAAATCCCACAGATCCTCAAGCTCTCCTGCTCCAAATCCTACCTCAGGAAATTTGGGCTTCTTCTTATTAGTGTGTGTTTAGCACTTGGTTGTTTTGTGTTCATAGTTTTCTCCTATGTGCAGATCTTCAGGGCTGTGCTGAGGATCCCCTCTGAGCAGGGACAGCACAAAGCCTTTTCCACCTGCCTCCCTCACCTGGCCGTGGTCTCCTTGTTCCTCAGCACTATTATGTTTGCTCATCTGAAGCCTCCCTCGATGTCCTCCCCATCCCTGGATCTGGCCCTGTCAGTTCTGTACTCGGTGGTGCCTCCAGCCCTGAACCCCCTCATCTACAGCCTGAGGAACCAGGAGCTCAAGGCTGCAGTGTGGAGACTGATGATTGGATGGTTTCAGAAACATTGAACTGCTGGCAAATTTCTGCAAATCACTTGTAATAAAAGTAATTTTTGATACTTCTTGTTGGTTTCCTTTGGAGGTTCTTTTTCTTTGTTTGGCATTTTAATGTTTTCCACAAAGAAATGTCATTCCTTGTGCCATTTCCTCCACCTTCCCTGTTGCCATAGATTGTGTCAATGAGGGGCTGCACTCTTGGTGGCTTTCAAGGAACTAAAGGATGTCCCAGCAGAGTTTTCTGCAGAGATGCCCTTTTGTTGCCTTCTCTGGAGCTGCAGCAGCAATGTCTGTGTGCAGAGCTGGGGGCAGATCAGTGCTGGCACAGCAGCTCTGCTCCTGCTGGCCACACCATTCCTGATCCAGGCCAGGAGCCATTGGCCTTCTTGGCCACCTGGGCACACGGCTGGCTCATGTCCAGCCTGCTGTCCATCAGTCCCTGCAGGTCCCTTTCTGCCTGGCTGCTGTTCAGCCACTCTGTCCCCAGCCTGTAGCGCTGCAGGGGTTGTTGTGGCCAAAGTGCAGGACCCGGCACTTGGACTTGTTAAACCTCACCTTGATGGATTTGGGCCCTGGATCCAGCCTGTCCAGGGCCCTGTGCAGAGCCCTCCTACCCTCCAGCAGATCAACACTCACATCCAGCTTGGTGTCATCTGCAAAGATGTCCTTGATTCCATGGGGCCCCTCAGCGTCACAATGTCCCTTTGGTTACACCAGGCCCTGCACTGTCACACTGGTCTCCTTGGTTCCATGGGGCCCCAAAATGCGACAATGGACTCCTTGGTTCCATGGGGCCCCAGGGTGTCACAAAGGCCCCATGGTCACATGAGGTCCCACACTGTCACAATGCTCTCTGTGGTTCCACAAGTCCCCTCAGTGTCACAATGGACTCCTTGTTTCCACGAGGCCACACAGTGTCACAAGGGCCTTCCAGATTCCTGGAGGCCCCAGAGTGTCACAGTGGCCCCTTGGTTACACAAGGTCCTGCAGTGTCACAATGTCCCCTTGGTTCCATGAGGCCCCGCAGTGTCAGAACGGCCTCTTGGTTCCACTGGGCCCTGGACTCTCCCAAAGCTCTCCTTGGTTTCGCAGTGTCACAATGGTGAAACCCCTCGGTTACACGAGGCCCCGCAGTGTCACCATGGCCTCTGTGGTTCCACCAGGACCCAGTGTCACAGGGACTCCCTGGTTCCATTGGGCCCCAGAGCACCACAATGGAGCCCTGGTTCTATGGGGCTGCACAGTGTCACCATGGTCCTCTTAGTTCCATCAGGCCCTGCAGGCTCACAATGCCCCCAGAGTGTCCCAATCATCACAGAATGACAGAATCAAATAGGCTGGAAAAGACCTCTGGGATCACCAAGTCCAACCAATGCCCTAATACCGCCTTGTCACCCAGACCATGCCACTGAGTGCCACTGGAGAGGGACAGTGACTCTGCCACCTCCCCCCTGGCCTGCCCATTCCAATGCCCACTCACCCTTTCTGTGAAGAACTTCTTCCTCTTGTGCAGCCTAAACCTCCCCTGGTGCAGCTGAAGGCTGTGTCTTCTTGTCCTGCCCTCCAGCAGATCCACACTCACACCCAGCTTGGTGTCACCTGCAAATTTGGTGATGGTGGGCTCGATCCCCTCCCCCAGATCATCGGTGAAGATGTTAAACAGGGCTGGGCCCAACACTGATCCCTGGGGACAGCACCAGGGACTGGACACCAGCTGGGTGCAGCACCATCCCCACCCCTCTCTGGGCCCAGCCTCCAGCCAGCTCTTCCATCTCCCAGCCAGGAGGGAACCTGCCCAAGCCGTGGGCTGCAGCTTTTCCAGGGAATGCTGTCAGAGAAAGTGTCCAAGGCTTTGCTGAAGTCCAGATGGACACATCCACAGCCTTTCCCACATCCACAGGTGGGTCACCTGGTTATAAAAGGAGATCAGGGTGCTCAGGCAGGACCTGCCCCTCTTAAATCCACGCTGGCTGGCTCTGACCCCTCGGCCGTCCTGTGGGTGCCCTGGGGTGGCACTCAAGGTGATCTGTTCCATAACCTTGCCGGGCACCGAGGTCAGGCTGACAGGCCTGGAGCTCCCCAGATCCTCCTTCCAGCCCTTCTTGGGGATGGGCTCACACTGGCACCTCCAGTGCTCTGGGACCTCCCTGGTGAGCCAGGACTGATGGTAAATGATGGGGAGCAGCTTGGGGAGCTCATCCATCAGCTCCTTCATCCCCCTTGGATGGATCCCATCCCATTGTTGTGTGTAGTAGATATAATTCGCGCCATTTCTAATATGATATATGTGATATTTAATATTTGTTAGACATGTTTGTATTAGGATTTCCCCCCCACCCTCACAGGCACAGGTGAGACCGGGTGTAGATTGGAAACTGATTTAAAAGTAAGAAGGTACAGCTCACCAGGAGATGGGCCATGTCTGGGGAGATACAGAAACGCCAGGTGCTGACCGTTCGCGTGAACGACCCGAGATGGATATCATAGAAATCCTCAGGCAGATACATGTGAATACAGCGTTCCCGAATTCCCCTAAATTTCATCAAGGGATTCGACAAACTCCAGACACTGATTTGTTCTCCCTCATCACCAAAAAAGAAAATCCTATTAACATATGGACTCTGAATAGAAGAAAAGACTGATTGTTGAAATCTTGGCCTCAGGCGGAATTTTCCCTATAAAAACCGCTTGTGGCAGGATAGAGGTGTGTGGGCATGGAGGAAAACCTCTGATGAGGCTGACTCCTTGTTGCACACCCAGGGCTGACCCCGGACGCAGCTCTGTTCTTTCCTTGTGGCTGGCTAGATAGAATTTTATTGCAAAAGAAATATTTTATTTTTCATAATCATTTGGCTGGGAGGGGAGGGGAGGGGAGGGGAGGGGAGGGGAGGGGAGGGGAGGGGAGGGGAGGGGAGGGGAGGGGAGGGGAGGGGAGGGGAGGGGAGGGGAGAGGAGAGGAGAGGAGAGGAGAGGAGAGGAGAGGAGAGGAGAGGAGAGGAGAGGAGAGGAGAGGAGAGGAGAGGAGAGGAGAGGAGAGGAGAGGAGAGGAGAGGAGAGGAGAGGAGAGGAGAGGAGAGGAGAGGAGAGGAGAGGAGAGGAGAGGAGAGGAGAGGAGAGGAGAGGAGAGGAGAGGAGAGGAGAGGAGAGGAGAGGAGAGGAGAGGAGAGGAGAGGAGAGGAGAGGAGAGGAGAGGAGAGGAGAGGAGAGGAGAGGAGAGGAGAGGAGAGGAGAGGAGAGGAGAGGAGAGGAGAGGAGAGGAGAGGAGAGGAGAGGAGAGGAGAGGAGAGGAGAGGAGAGGAGAGGAGAGGAGAGGAGAGGAGAGGAGAGGAGAGGAGAGGAGAGGAGAGGAGAGGAGAGGAGAGGAGAGGAGAGGAGAGGAGAGGAGAGGAGAGGAGAGGAGAGGAGAGGAGAGGAGAGGAGAGGAGAGGAGAGGAGAGGAGAGGAGAGGAGAGGAGAGGAGAGGAGAGGAGAGGAGAGGAGAGGAGAGGAGAGGAGAGGAGAGGAGAGGAGAGGAGAGGAGAGGAGAGGAGAGGAGAGGAGAGGAGAGGAGAGGAGAGGAGAAAAGGAAGTGGCCCCTGTGAGGCCAAGCCAGCCAGACCTGTTTCTCCTGGAAACTCTTGTCATGGAGTAATCCTTGCATATATGTAATTTGGGATGAAGAATGTCAGTTTTGACCACAGACACCTTTAGAAAAAAGAAGGGTCTTTTCCATTAGAAGGAAAGCCCTGAGCCCCAGTATTTCAAAAGCTGATGAGAAGAAGCCCCCAAGGGGCCAAAGGCAGCCAGACCTGTCTGTCCTGGCAGCTTTCACTTGGGAGCAATCCTTCGATGTACTGAGTTTTGGAGGTGGAATCCCAGTTTTAGCCATGGGTGCATGGACAGGAAGAAGAGTTCTTTTCATTAGGAAGGAAAGCACAGAGCCCCAGTGTTTCAGAGGAACATGAGTGCCAGACCTCAGGAAGCCAAGGCCAGCCAGACTTGTGATTCCTGGCATCATTTTTCTGGGAGCTATCTTTGTATATAGGGAATTTGGGAGGGAGATCCCAAATTTTGGCCATGGGTGCCTGGTTGAGATGGATGCTTTTTAAGCAAGAAAAGCACACGGACTCAGTGTCTGAAAGGCAGATGAGAGGTGGCCCCTGGGTGGCCATAGGCCCTGGGAGAAGAAGGACAATTCTCTCCCATAGGATGACAAAGCAAAGAGTCAATTGTGACTCTGGGGTCCCACGTAACCAAGGGGCCATGGTGGCACAGCAGGGCCACGTGGATCCAGTGGTCCATTGTGACACTGTGGATCCAAGGAGACCATGGAGACACCCCCAGAACCTCATGGAACCAAGGAGTCCATGGTGACCCAGCGGGGCTGCATGGAGCCAATGGTCCATGGTGACACTGCCCATCCAAGGAGGCCATTTGGACACTGCGGAAGCTCATGGAGTGAGGTGGCCATTGTGACACTGAAGAACTTCATGACACCAAATATCCATGGGGACACAGCAGGGCATCATGGAACCCAGGAACGGCTGTTGGCAGTGCAGAAACTCCTGGAACCAGGGGCTGTTGTGGCACTGCAGCACCAACACAGCTGCTGCACCTTGTCCCCTGCCCTGCACAGCTCCTTGGGAGGCACGGCAGGAGCAGCACCCTGGGAGCCTCGGGAATGCCCCTCTGGGATCCATGGCACACACTCCCAGAGGCTGGAATTCCAGTTCCCAGCCACGAAAAGATGTTCCTGCCCTTGAAGGCAAAGCTCTTACAGAAGAGTCAAAAGCCAAGTGCAGCAGGATCCTACAGGATCATTTCACTGCCAGCCTTCATAACTTCACCCATGGTTGTTGTAGCTCCTGCACTGGGAATTAAATCAGGGCAGGGCCTTTGGTGGGAGCTGCCCTGGGTCAAGGGAGACACAGAGAGAGAAACAGAGCAGGCAAAGGAAGGCAGGAGAGAAAGGAGGTGTTTTGGTTTGGAATGACAGGTGTCTGCTAAGGGAGGCAGGAGCCTCTCCTGAAATGGAAAAATGCCGACTCTTTCTTTCTGAATTGCTATAAATTGGAAATTAAGGGGGGCTCTCAGATAAAAATTTGGAACAGGAATAACAGTTTTTTTATTAGGGAAGAAAATAAAAATATAATATAAACAATGCAGTGAACCAAAACAACACTGAGAGAGCCAGAATACAACCTGACACGCTGTTGGACAGGGTGTTGGCCGCAGTCCAATTGGAATGGTGGCTGCAGTCCTCCTGCAGTGTCAGGTGTGGTTCTGTTGGAGAAGTGATCCTGTAGAAAAGGGTGTCTTCTTCTGAAGAGGAAGAGGCAGCTGTTCCTCTGAGAAATCCAGCCCAGAGAAAGCTGTGTTGGTGAGCCAGAATCTCAAGACTAGATGCAGGTAGGAATGCTTGGCTCCTCCCTCTGGGCAGAGCATTCTCACAATGGGATGTTACAGTTCTTATCAGTCATGCAGTGACATTCATTAGCCCATTATCAGCAGATGTCTCCCCTGAGGGGGGACTGATTCTGGAAGAGATAAGGAAAAACTGCCCCTTAACACAGGACAACTGCCAAACAGATGGGAAATAGAACACATCTTGCTTTTCAGTCTGGGACAGGAGGTCACAAACAAAATCAGCTGAGAAGGCGGCACTCTGAAAAGCAAACCAGAACTGACAGAAAATGAATGGGACAGAAATCAATAATTCTGAAAGTTTTATTTACTATCAAAATACATCACAACCACCCAGACCCACACAATCCTGACCCCACAACCTCAAATTTGGATCTTCTCTCAGTCTCCTTCCAACCCCATCTAACCCTGGAGGCTGAGGAATCGACTAATTTTGGCATGGGACTGAGATGGGAACCAGTCATTTTGAGGTGACAGACAAATCCACCTTGGCTTTTGGAGTGCAAAGATATGGAGAATACTCCCATATATCTCTCAGAACCCACAAATCCTCCAGAATATGTCCCCAAACCATAAATTCCACCTCAGATACCTCTTAAATGGTGGGACTTTTGACATCCCTCGTCAATACTCTTTTTAGTCATTTTTCAAGTGTTTTTAAGTGATAAAGACAAATATGAAGAAAATTAGGGCAAAACCAAAAACAGAGAGCCCTTGAGCATCCCCTGGGCATCGGACAAAACAAACTCAGCAGAAATCAAACTTAACCCTCCATAAAATGCCTTGAGGAATATTTGCTCTTCCCACGAGTCACTCGTGATGGAAATGCAAACAAATCCCAAACAATAATAAACCAACAACAGAAGCAATTCTGTGGCAATTCCAAATTTCATCAGTTCCATCACAGCTCCAGCTCAGATGCTGGCAGGTTCCAAAAAAAGAAGCATGGAAATTTGGCCCAATACAGATTATTAAAAGGAAGGGAAAGGTCTGTTTAGCTGTCACAAAGGTGAGTGACAGGGACCAAGAAAATAATGATTCTCCCCCCAAGCCTGTGAATTCAGGAGTTATTTGGGAATTTAGCTACTTGAGCTGGGCTTCTTGCAGGACTTTTAGCAGCCTTCTCTTTCTCACCTTGGGGTGAATGAGCCTTGTCAGTCTTGCTGGTATGATTTGCTCCCTTTCCTCCAGTGAATTTAAAAAACTTTCCAAGATAGGACATGAAAATATTTTCTTTACACTGGCCACCCACAACAGTCATTTTCCTCATATGTCTACCAAAAGTTGCTCAGAGGAAGCTGCATCCAAGTTTCCAAGAGTTCCTCCAGGAAGAGGCAGAACCTCCTCATAGGAGGGAACCATGCTGTTGTCAAAAAGGCACTTGGGGTCAGACAACAGTGCCCTGAACTCACTGTGCAAGATAATATTGCAATCTGGTTAATAAAATTGTTAGAGTGATGCCTCTGCCCCAATTAAGGTGCGAAGGACACCAAATCTAAAGTGGATTTTATTGAACAGTAAATGTGAGGTAGAGAGAGACATGGAAAGAAAGAGAAAAGGGGGGAGAGCAAGGGAGTGACAGGGACAGAGATCTCACCTGGGACAGGGCAAGTGTGACATTGTCCCCTGTGTGCATGGCCTTCCCAGGGTGGGGGTGTTACACCTGAGCCAGTTTGGGTAAGGGGGGTGGTGTTCACCCCCCACCCCGAGCAGGGATTGCCTCACTGTTTCAGGTTACAATGTCAGATGTAACCAAAAGTGTTTTCAGTCACCATCTCCATAAACTGTTATCAACAGGTGGGGCAGTGTTCTTTATCTCTTCCATGGCTCAGCCCTGATAACGCCCTCCCAGGGCCATCTTCTGTTAATGGGCCATTGAGTGTCACTGCAGGGCTGATAAAATTACATCATCCCATTGTGGGATGCTCCGCCCAGGGGGAGGAACCAAGCATTCCTACCTGGATATAATCTCACCCTTGCAACACCACGACCACCTTGCCTACTGCATTCCCAGAGGACAAGAGCTCCATAACCACCACTGGACCTTCAGAGGAAGACCAGACCCTTCTACAGGATCACCGCTTTGACAGAATCACGTTCATCACTCCAGCCGGACTGCAGCCACCATTTCATCAGACTGCTACCACCACCCTGACCAACGGGCTGTCAGGGTATATCCTGACTCTGTGAGTTTAAGCCAGGGTTTCTGTATCATTGCCTTGATATTCATTTTCTTTTTCAATTGTAATTCTGGCATAAATTCCCCCCTGGTTTGCTTTGAAACCAGTACAAAACTCAATGTGTTCATCCCTTGTTTTCCTCCCAAAACAGGATTTCCCATCCCCTAAAGTTTACCAGATGGAGAAGGCTGCGAGGAAGAGGAAGGAGCCCTGGGACACCGAGGCAGGTGAGGAGGAAGTCAGTGCCCCTTTCCCCCTCTCTCCTGCTCCATCTCCCAGCCCAGCACAGCCCCCGGCTGCAGGACAGCCCCGCTGCCGGTGCCCTCCTGCCGGGGACGCACTGGGGGGATCTCCTTGTCCTTCCCTTTGGCACGGAGGCAAATCCCATCCTCTCCTTGTCCTTCCTACCCCAGAGCAGGAGCTGAGGATGGAGAGCAGGGAGGACAAATCCCTGCAGCAGAACCTCATGGAAGAGGCCGATTTGAGCAACTCCACAGCACAGGAATCCAACAGGGAGGAAAATCCCCAGGGACACCACAGGAGGAGGGGCTGCAAACCCAGCCCAGGGTGCTCTGAGGAGGAAAGGCCCACTCTGGGTCAGGAAGGTGGGCAGAGCTTCAGCCAGAGCTCGGAGCTGGTGGTCCCTGAGAAGCTTCACGATGGGGAGAAGCCCCACAAGTGCTTGGAGTGTGGGAAGAGCTTCAGGCGGAGCAAGAATCTGAAACAACATCTGATGATCCACACTGGGGAATGGCCCTACGAGTGTGGGGAGTGTGGGAAGGGCTTCAGCTGCAGCTCTGCCCTTGTCACCCACCAACGCATCCACAATGGGGAGAGGCCCTACGAGTGTCCCGAGTGTCAGAAGAGGTTTCAGACCAGCTCCCATCTCCTCCTGCACCAGCGGATTCACACGGATGAGAGGCCCTTCCGCTGCCCCAACTGCGGGAAGGGCTTCAAGCAAAACTCCCACCTCGTCAGGCACCGGCGCATCCACAC
Organism: Taeniopygia guttata; assembly: GCF_048771995.1. NCBI lineage: Eukaryota > Metazoa > Chordata > Aves > Passeriformes > Estrildidae > Taeniopygia > Taeniopygia guttata. The sequence goes on from NC_133062.1 coordinate 3,908,815, forward strand.
CGGGGAGAGGCCCTACGGATGTCCCTGGTGTGGGAAGAGCTTCTCACAGAGCTCTGACTTGACCAGACACCAACGGAGGCACCGGTAAGGGCAACCCTGCGAGTGCCCCAACTGCAGGAAGAGCTTCGTGCTCTGCTCCAGCTCCATTTCCCACTGGAGGACCCACATTTGGCACAAGCCTGGTGACCCACATTCCCTGGTATCCATGTTGGGAACACACCTGGCTGCTTCTCCTTTTGATTTGGCCCTAATTTTCCTCTGATTCATCTTTATCCCCTAAACACAGACAAATAGGGTTAAATTAAAGAAATTGATCAGAAATATCTGAAGTGCCACCATTTCACAGGAGTTTGAGGGGGAATTTAGGATTTGGGGACACATTCTGTGTGGAGTGCCCCTGTTGCTAAGAGGCAGGAATTTGATCTCACCCTTTTTTGTTGCTAACATCTCCTCCCTAGACCCAAACCCTAACTCCACCCCTGGTATTCCCTATACAAACCCCACAGCCCTGCTTTTGCCCTGTCTTTCAGGGCTAATAAATGGATTCTGGAGCTTTGTTAAACCAAGACCCGTCTCATTTGTTCCTGTCGCCGGCAGCTGCACCCTCCCTGAACACCATGAACTTAACTTCTGGAGGATTTGTGGGTTCTGGGGTCATTTTGGGCAGTGTTTTCCGTCTCTTTGCATTTCAAAAGCCAAGAGGGATACATCTGTCACCACAAAACCACTCAATCCCACTGAAAACAACAGAATTTTTACCCACAAAGGCACAATCCCACCTCAAATTGCTTGTTCCCCCTCAAAAAAAAAAAAAAAAAAACAAACAACTCAATCCCACACAAAGCTCACTCGATTCCACAGCTGCCAGGGTGAGATGGGGTTGGGAGGAGATTGGGAGAAGTGGGATCCCAGTTTGGAGTGGAGGGATTGGGATTGTGTGGGGCTGGGTTGCTGGGATGTATCTGATAGTGAATAAAACTTTCAGAGTTAATGGTGTTTGTCCCATTCGTTTTCAGTCAGTTCTGTTTGCAGAGTGGCTCCTTCTCAACTGATTAAATTCCTATAAAAATCCTTTTTAAAAAATCATCTAACCCAAACAATCCAAAAACCAATATCCATATAAAACCACCCATCTGCAATTAAATTTTTCTAAATAATTTTTTAGAGTACTTAAGGATGTTATTAAAGTTTAATTGTTTGGTTAAACTGTATGAGAAATTATAGTGGTGTTTGGTTTTGTATTTAGCATATTTGTAATATGAATTGTTTTACTAAAATATGTTAGATTGTTTGTTAGTTTTTTAGATTGGCCAGAGCTGTGACAGGCGCTGGGCTCTGCCTGGCAACTGATGAGTCAGAGCCATCCCGGGCGCTGATTGGCTGAAAATCGCCAGGAGGGATCAGTGCGCCGAGTTTCTGCCCGGGAACTGAATCGTCATCAACGCCGCGCGCCCTGATTGGCCAGAACCCGCTTCGGGGCGGGGACGGGAGGAACTGGGGACCCCCAGGAGCCCCTCGGATTTGGGGGTTTCCATCCCCCCTCGGCCCCCGGGGCGGCCCTGGGGCCACCCCAACACCCCCAAAATGGGGAGGGTCCCCGGAGCCGTTTGAAGCCCCCAAAAATGGGCTGGAAGCGGCAGGAGCCGCCCCAAAAAGGGATTGAAGGGTCCGGGAATGGGGGAGGCTCCGGGGATGGCTCCGATCCGGACTGGGGCGGGCTGGGATTGAGGGAGGGTCCGGTCAGCGGCTGGGGAGGGGATGGCACTGGGGAGGGGTCCGGGATTTTGGGGATGGGTCCATTCCGGGACTGGGCCGGGGACTCTCCATGGGATTGGGTCCGGGATTGGGTCAGGGTCTCGCTCTGATCCCCTTCCTGATCCCAATCCCACTCCCATTCTTGATCCCGATCTCATTCCCGTTCCTGTTCTCGATCCCGATCCCACCGCTGTTTCCAGGGAATGGCTCCTATCCCAACCCCGACCCCAAACCCGGGGGGTCAAACATTGGGGTCAAACACCCCAAATCCTAACATGGGGGGGGGCAAACACCCCCAAACCCAAAATCTGGGATGTCAACCTTCCCCCCCACCCCAAACCCCAAATTTTAGGATCAAATCCCCCAAATCCCAGATCCTGGGGTGTCAAACTCTCCCCAGTTACCAAACGCTGGGGTTAAATCCTCCTGACCCCAAATCCTGGGGTTCAAAACATTTAGGGTGTCCAACATCCCCAATTCCCAAAGTCTGGGGTCAAATACTCCGAAATCCCAAATCCTGAGGTGTCAAATACTCCCAACCCCCCAAAGTTCCAAGTCAAACCCCCAAATCCTAAATTCTGGAGACAAAACCCCACAAACCCCAAATCCTGGGATTGCCAGAACTCCCCAGATTCCACATTTTGTGGTCAAACCCCCTGATCACCAATTCCTGTTGTCAAAAACGTCCAAATCTGAAATCCTGGGGGCAAAAACCCCCAAAGCCCAAATCTTGAGGTGTCAAACCCCCCCAAACCCCAACATTTAGGATCAATCCCCCCAATCCCCAAAGTCTGGGGCCATGAACCCCCCCACAGTCCCCAACCCCCCTCCCCCAAAACCCACCCCAGCCCTGGGGGCACAGTGGGGTTTGTCTTGGGTAACTTGGGGTTTATTTGGGGTTTGTTTGGGGTTGTTTGGAGTTATTTGGGGTTTGTTTGGGGTTATTTGGGGCAGCTCCAGGTGCAATGTCTGCAGAGAGACCCTGGGTACAACACTGGGAAAAAAAAGGGGGATTGAGGTGGGAATTGGTGGATTCAAGATGGGGAAAGATCCTGGGTGGGAAAAGGGGATTTAGGGTGGACAGGGAAGGATTTGGGATGGGGAAAGGGGAATGAGGTGGGGAACTGTGGTGGAAAAGGGAGATTTGGGCATTGGAAAAGGGATCTGGGGACCGACAAATGATGTGGGGAAGAAAATGGAGAAACTGTCATGAGAAAAGGAGGATTTAGGGTGGGAAAAGAAGGATTTGGGGTCAAAAAGACATAGGGATTAAAAGTGATTTTGGGATTGAAAAAAGGAGGATTTGGGACAAAAAAACGAGGATTTGGGATAGAAAAGGAGGATTTAGGATAAAAAAAGGATTTAGGATAAAAAAGGGAGGATTTGGGCTGAGCTGAGCTGAACTTACCTGGGGGAGTGGGGGTGTGCAGGGGGTTTGGGGCAGGGTCAGAACCATTTCTGGGGCAGTTTTCTAGGATTTTAGAGTATTTTTGTGGGATTTGGTGGCAGATCTATGGGATTTGAGTGCAGTTTTATGGGATTTAGGGTGTTTTAGGGTGGTTTTGAAGGACTTTCGGGTGTTTCTATGGGATTTGGGAGCACTTTTACAGGATTTCAAGGGTTTCTACAGGATTTTGGGGTGCTTTGAGGGATTTCAGGGTATTTATATGGGATTTTGGGGTGGTCTGGAGAGTCTACAGGGTGTTTCTATGGGATTTTGGGGCAGCTTGAAGGCATTTGAGGTGTTTTGGGGCAGCTTTAGGGTATTCAGGTGCAGCTTTGAAGAATTTTGGGGTGGTTTGGAGGGATTTCAGGGCATTCCTCTGGGATTACAGCGTGGTTTGGAGAGATTTGGGGTGTTTTGAGGCAGATTTTGGGTATCTAGGGGCAGGTGTGAGGTGGTTTTTCAGGATTTTGGGGTATTTCAGGCCCGTTTTTTTGGGGGGTTGGGGTTATTTTCGTGGGGTTTGAAGTGTTTTGGGTCACCTTTTGGCGAAGGAGATCTCCATGGCGTGGCTCTGGGTGATGCTGAAGCCCTGCAGGGCCCCGCGGGCGGCGCCCGGCTGCACCTCGGTGTCCAACTGCAGCAAGGCGATGTCGCGGCGCCCGGGCACCAGCGCGGCTCCTGGAACCCCGGGAACCTGGGATGGGAATGGGCCAGGAGAGCCCGGAACACCCGGGAATGTTCCCACAGACACCCGGGAATGTTCCCCAAACACCCGGGAATGTTCCCCAGACACCCGGGAATGTTCCCACAGACACCCGGGAATGTTCCCCAAACACCCGGGAATGTTCCCACAGACACCCGGGAATGTTCCCCAAATACCCGGGAATGTTCCCACAGAGACCCGGGAATGTTCCCACAGACACCCGGGAATGGTCCCCAAACACCCGGGAATGGTCCCCAAACACCCGGGAATGTTCCCACAGACACCCGGGAATGTTCCCCAAACACCCGGGAATGTTCCCCAAACACCCGTGAATGTTCCCCAAACACCCGTGAATGTTCCCCAAACTCGGGAACGTTCCCCCAGAACCCCAGGAACGTTCCCGCAGAGACCTGGGAATGTTCCCTCAGACACCCAGGAATGTTGCCCCAGAAACCTGGGAATGTTCCCCCAAAAATCCAGGAATATCCCCCAAAATCAAGAAATGCTCTCAAAAAAAAAAAAAAAAATAATCCTGAAACATTTCCCCCATAAATTCAGAAATGCTCCCCAAAGAAATCCAGAAATGTTCCTCAAAAAAATCCTGAAACATTCCAAAAAAACTAGGAAGTTCCCCCAGATAATCCAGAAACATTCCTCCCCAAATCCAAACCCAACCCCGTTCCCCATCCAGAATAATTCCCAAACAATACAGAAACATCCCCAAAAATCCAGAAATTCCCCCTCAAAAAAATCCAAAAATCCCTCCCCAAAAAACCAGAAACTCCCCCACCAAAAAAATTTCAGAAACTCCCCCCTAAAAAATCCAGAAATTCGTCCCCAAAAATCCAGAAATTTCCCACCAAAAATCCAGACATTTCTTCCCTAAGAAGTCCAGTATTTTCTCCCTGTCAAATTTGGTATTTTCCTCCCAAAATCCAAAAATTTCCTCCTAAAAACCCAGACATTCCCCCCCAAAATCCCGATATTGTCCCCAAAAAATGCAGCCCCAACATCCCGCGGCTCCCCAAAGCCCGGCCGGAATGCCCGGAATGCCGGGACTGCCCCAGATCTCCCTGGCTGAGGGGCACGGGGAGCATCAGCTCCTGGGGCTGCTCAGGGAGCTGGGGCAGGAACAGGATGTGCTTCGGGGCTTTCCCACAGCTGGGGGAAACGGGAGACAAACCCCAAAAGGTGCCCCAGAACTGCCCCAACCTGTTGCCTTTATAAAGGGCAACCAGGGACCTGGTTCAGGTGGCAGCACGGCAGCCTGGTCTCACCCAGGCCACTCGGGCTAATCAACGCACTCATATACCAATGTGGCAGACGGTCAAAAAGCCTTTATTATCTCATCTCGTGGGTTTAAATAGTCTCGGGGGTTTTTGCTACGTCAGAGGGGGGTTGGGGGGGTCTCAGGGGTTAGTCGGGAGTGGAAAGTTACCGGGGCAGGTGTGGCTACACGCTTCTGGGGCTTCAGGGGTTAATAGATAACGTGGGGCAGGGAGAGGGAGAAGGGTCTATCTTCCCGTCACATCCTGTGGTCTTCCGCTCCGCCTGTCCCTATCTACCACATCTCCCCCCTCCTTATCATATACAAAATGAGGTAGTCGTAGATATAGGCACTGGAGTGAGGTACAAACTTGCAACTTGTTAAGGAAAGGGTGGTTTGGTAAATCTGGGTAAATTTTTCAAGGCAGGTCTTGAAGGCTTTAGCTACTGACTGTGTTTGCAGTTTTTGGTTTACAGCATTTGTTGGTGGCCTATGAACAGAATGTTTGCCCTTTCCAGACGGGCCTGAACAAACGAGACTAGTTTGTTCAGCAGGCATGGTCCTATGGTAACAGCTAAAAGCAGTATTGCCAGTGGACCTACCAGGGCGGAAATTAAAGTAGTGAGCCAGGGTGATTGATTGAACCAGGATTCAAACCAGCTCTGTTGGGTTTCCCTGTCTCTCTTTCTCTGAGCCAGTCTGTCTCGGAGTTCTGCCATGGAGTCTTTAACGACTCCCATATGATCTGCGTAGAAGCAGCACTCCTCTTTCAAGGCTGTACACAGTCCTCCCTGCTGCATGAACAAAAGGTCCAGTCCCCGCCTATTTTGTAAGACCACTTCTGAAAGCGAAGAGACAGATTTCTCTAAATAGGAGATGGACTTCTCGATCCTCTGCAGGTCCTCGTCGATGGTCATTTGCAGCTGAGAGAGTCCGTGCTGCTGGGTTGCGACGGCTGAGACACCCGTGGCTGTGCCAGCTGCTCTCAGGCCAAGCAGCATTGCGATGGTCAATTTCTCTTTTGTGGAGTTTGTCAGGTTCCTCGAGAAGGTGGTATGTCTCTTCGTCTGAGTGGTATAGGACCTTAGGAACAATTAGAACTTGAACACAGAAATCGATAGAGTTATTAAATTTGGCAAGGAACATACAAGGACTCACTCTGGATCTCTGGCAAACTTATATCCCGGATGCGGATGGGACTACTCACTTATTGGTCCTCTGCAGGGAGTGTCTCACTTGCACTGGTGGGGGGTACTGGCTGTGGAGTAACTGAAGGGGGTGTCTGAAGCAATGCCTTCGTAGAAAGGGGGTTTTAACATCATAGCAAAACTAATAGGGGTTAGTCAGGTTTGATTTGGTTTCATTTAGGGTTAGTAAGGTAGCTTCTAAACAGGTTGGCTATGTGGAACGCGAAGGATGGGGTATTTACTGTGGTGACTTCTTTGAGCACCTTGTCACTTGATGGATGTTGCATGATTTACTTAAATGGCTGATGAGGGTAGTGGCCTGGGTCAGCTTGCCCCCCGGCCACAAGCCTCAATAGCAAAATTGCATAAAGACACTGTGCATGTCTGGGTCTCACCGCCGTGGGATTCTGGGGTTTCGTCTGGCGGTTTGGTGGTCTGTCATCTCTCTCTGGAGCAGGGGTGTATGCATCACGGGGATGGTTCACAAGCGTGTCCTGCAAACAAGACTCACAGCTTCTCATTAGTTTTGTTTTGAGGGTCAGGTTTGATTGGCAGCAGTGGGTGTGCAGCAGTGGCTCTCATAGTCTCACCACGTGGGGGTCCCGACTGCCACAGAGGCAGCACGTCCCTCACACTCTCGGGGGCTTTCTCCCCACTTTCATGGCTAGGGCTACCCAGGGGTTCCGCTCTGGGGCGTTCCCTGCTGACCCTGCGGCACAGGCGCTGCTATTTGCGGTGGGAGGAGGCTGAGTTCGGCTCGCTCGCTCCCCCCCCCCCATCCCGTGTGTCCGGGGGCTGGGACCCGCATTCCTTGGCGAGACGCATTTTTCTCCCGCAGCTCCAAGGGGTATTTTTCCCCAGCTGGTAAAACTGGGTTGGTTCGTATTGTGACCGCTTTTCGGTGCGGCTTAGAACTCTACTCGGTTTTGTTTTAAACTGTGCTGGTTCCGTTTCTTTGGTTTCGGAGTCCCGGCCGGCCCCCGCCGGCTCGGAGGAGCTGGCGGAGCTGTTGCCAGGCTCTGCGCCGGAAGTCAAATGCCAGCGTACTTCCGGGGCTCCGCGCCATTTTGTCTGGCCCCGAGCTCGCTCCTCCCCGCGGGGGTGGGGCCGCTCCCGCCCCCTCGGCTCGCCGCACCTCCCGCGGGGGGTGGTTTCTCCCTTATATGGTGGCGGCGCCCGGCGCGGCTGCCGATTGGCTCCACGTTTCCTGCCGCTCTCCGCCTCTTTCTCCCGCGCACGCACGCCCCTGAAATCGCGCGGTTTCCGAGTTTTCGCGGCAAGACTACTCGCGCCCCGCCCCCCTCCACGGCACCCGGCGCCATTTTCAAAGCGCTGGGGCGGCCACGCGGCCAGGGCTTTCTCCCGAGCCGCGGTTTCTGCGATTCTGGCTTCTCCTGCCAGCTCCCGCCAGAAGCACTCCGCGCGCCGCTGCGCCTCTGACAACGGATCTCTGACCGGCGGCGGTGGCGGGACGGAGGAAGCTGCGGTCTCTCGGGGGGGTTTCGCGGTGGGGGTTTTTCGGGGGTTTTCCGCGGCGGGGGTGTTTCGGGGGGCTTCTGCGGCGGGGGTTGGGCTCTGATCTGGGGAAGGGGGTGTCGCGCCGAGCCCCCCCGGGTCCCCGCTCCCAGGCGGACTGTCTTCAGGAACAGTCTGCGCTTCCGCCCCCGTCCTGAGCCCGGGCCTAACTAATAAACACGTACGCGCTGCACTCCACGTCTCCTGCTTTTCTATTGCCCTGCGCAGAGCTTTTTCTACTTCGCCCCGTGCCTTAGGGCTCTTGCCACTGCCTGAGGATTTCGCCTCCCCGGCCAGCGTGGCTGTGCGCTGTTCCCATATTCCCGGATGCATGGCATCCACTGAGCATTCAGTTGCCCCAAGCTCAAGCAGCCTTGCTATAGCAAGATAAAAGTCTTTGAGCTTAAATTCGATACTCCATTGCTTATAATTCACACTCACGACCCATGCGACGCTGTCCATGACACTCGCGGGTCCTGGGACGTCTCCCTGCGCCAAGATACGGTCTGACCGTTCCGGCCGCTGCTCCTGTCCAGGCGTACCCCGACTGCCGGGCGAATTTTTCCCTTTTTTCTCCCGGGTTTCGGCACCAGTATGTTGCCTTTATAAAGGGCAACCAGCGACCTGGTTCAGGTGGCAGCACGGCAGTCTGGTCTCGCCCAGGCCACTCGGGCTAATCAACGCACGCATATACCAATGTGGCAGACGGTCGAAAAGCCTTTATTATCTCATCTCGTGGGTTTAAATAGTCTCGGGGGTTTTTGCTACGTCAGAGGGGGGTTGGGGGTTCTCAGGGGTTAGTCGGGAGTGGAAAGTTACCGGGGCAGGTGTGGCTACACGCTTCTGGGGCTTCAGGGGTTAATAGATAACGTGGGGCAGGGAGAGGGAGAAGGGTCTATCTTCCCGTCACATCCTGTGGTCTTCCGCTCCGCCTGTCCCTATCTACCACACCAACCAGGCCCAAAATCTGCCCAAAGTCACACTGGATACACATCAAAAAATCTGCGCAAAATCCTGAGAAAAACCACAAAAAAACACTGCCAAAAAACAAACAAACAAAAAACCCAAAGAAACAACAAGGAAAAAAAAAAAACACAAAAAAAAACCCAACTAAAAAAAAAAATCCCACAAAAATCTCCCCAAAGTCCCAAAAGCCCCCACAAAAATTTCACCAAAACCCAATTAAAAAAAAAAAATTGCCCAAAATCCCAGAAAAATCTCCCTAAAAAATCCCCCAAAACCCCCAGCAAAATCCAATAATCCCCCTAAATTCCACAAAAAGTCCCTCAGAAAGTCCCACTAAATCCCCATGAAAATCCCACAGGATCCATACAAAAAAGTCTGCACAGAATCCAACCCAATATCCCCAAAACACACAAAGTTGAAACAAACAATCTCTCCAAATAGCCCAAAATGTCCCATAAAAATTTCCCCAAAATCCACCCCAAATCCATTCAAAGAATCTGCACCTAAATCCCACCAAACCCCTCTCAAATCCCCCAAAAAATGCCCCCAAGTCCCTTCAAATCCCTCCCAAAGTCCCAGGAAATCTACCCAAAAAATCCCCACAAAAACTTCCCTCAAAATCCCACCAAAACCTCACAGAACCACCCCAAAAATCCCACACAGATCCCTCCGAGTGCCCGAATCCCCCCAAACAACCCCCGAGCCATCCCCGCGCTGCCCCCGCGCTCCGGCCCCGCTCTCTGTGGGGCCGGGGCCTCTCCCCCTCGGCTCTGCGCTTGTCCCGTCCGCGCTCCGCTCCCACTCCCGCCCCACCGACGCTCCCTGAGGATCTGAGCCTTTCTGAGGGGTTTGGGGGAATTCAGAGGGGATCTGGGCAGGATTTGGGGCTGAGGGGTTTCTGGGGGAAATTTGAGGGATTTGGGAGAGTTGCAAGAGGCATTTTGGGGTTTTCCAAGGGATTTTCAGGGGTTCTGAGGGATTTGGGGAGGCCCCAGACAGGATTTGGGGCAGTTACAAAAGCAATTAGGGACGTTATTTAGGGATTTTGGGAAGTCCTAGAAGGAATTTGGGGAATTTCAGTGGGATTTTGAGGGAATTTAGAGGAATTTGGGAGGTTCCAACAGGGATTTGGGGTCATTCCCAGGGGACTGGGGGTGGATTTCTGGCTGGATTTACATTTCTTCCCCAGATTTCAGGCCTTTTCCCAAAATTTCGTGTTTTTCCAAGAATTTGTTGGCTTTTCCCCTGTATTTGGGTCTCACCGTGGGGTAGAAGGGGAAGGTTTGGGAGATTCAGAGTGAATTCTGGGGTTCCTGGCTGGATTTGGGTGTTTTCCATGGGATTTCGGGTGGGTTTCCGATTGAATTTTGGGCTTTTTTTTCCCAGAATTTCAGGATTTTTCCCAAAATTTGTCTCTTTTCCTCAGGATTCTGCTCTCACCAAGGGTTTTTCCTAATAGTGGAAGCTTTGGGGGGTTCTAACATGGAGACTGGGTTTTAGGTTTTTTTCCAAGGACTTTGGATTTTTTTTCCCCCAGATTTTCAGGATTGTTCCCAAACCTCCAGGACTTCTACTCTGATTTATTTCTCACCATGGACTTGTCATAGAAGGGGAAGCTGTGCGGGGTTCCTGGTTAGATTTTGGGGATATTTGAGGCTGCATTTTGGACTTTTCCCCCAGGAATTCAGGATTTTTCCCAGAATTTCAGGGTTTTTTCCCAGAATTCCAGGTTTTCCCCCCATCATTCTGTCTCACCATAGCCTTGTCGTAGAAGGGAAGCTTTGGGGTGTTCAGGGAGAATTTGGAGGGATTCCAAGCTGGATTTCGGGGATATCTGAGGCCAGAATTTGGCGATTTTCCCCAGAATTCCAGTTCTTTCCCAAATGTCAGAACTTCCCCCAGTCTCTGTCTCACCACAGGTTTGCCGCAGGAGGGGAAGCCCTGCAGGGAGCGCAGGGCATTGGTGGCACTGCTCATCTCCTTGAAGGAGACTGCGCCACAGCAAAATGTCCAAAATCTGCCCAAACCGCGAGGAAATGGCGCAGAGGGACTTCTCCAGCTCTGGGGACACCCAGGGGACAGCCTGAGCCCCTGGGGACACCCACGGACACTCTCAGAGCCCCCAGGACCCCCCAGCCCCCCCGTCCTTCTGGATCTCCTGGTTCCGGCTGCTGATGGAGATGCTGGGCTGGGGCCGGGGGTCCTGCACCGCCAGGGCCGGGACCCCTCTGTGGGGACAGGGCGGCTTCAGGGGGCGTCTGGGGGGCTGCGACCCCTTCACCCCCTGGCACCCCCTTTGGGTGCCCCCAGAGCCCCAAATCCACCCCAGACCCACCTAAACCCCCCAATTACCATCAGACCCTCCCAGTTCCCCCCAAAATTGACCCCAAACTCACCTGAGACCTGTCTATGACCCATCAGACTGCCCCAAATCCCCCTCAGACCCCTCAATCCACCCCAAACCCTATGAAATCCCCTCAGAATCCCAAAAATTGGCCCGCACCATCCTCTGAACCCCCAGATCCCCTCAGAACCCCCCAGTTCCTCTCACAACCCCCCAAAATCCCCTCAGATCCCCCCCAGTTCTCCTGAGATCCCCCATAACCACCTGAGGACGCTCCAGACCCTCTCAAGCTCCCCCCAAAGCTCCCTAAACCCCCTCAGACCCACCAAAGCCCCTTCAGACCTCCGCATTGCCCCCAAACCCACCGCACACCGCCCTATTTCCCGTCGATCCCCCCCAAAATCCCCAATTTCCCCCAGACCTGCCCCAAACCCCCCCAGTTTCCCCGGCCCCACCTCAGCTCCTCCTCAGCCGCGCTCCCCTCACAGCTTCCCGCCTCCGCCGCGCGCCCGGGCTCCCCAGCCAATCGCGGCGCGCCCCGTGCCAAATCACCCAATCACCGCGCGGCTCCCCTCAGCAGCGCCCGCCTCCCCGCGCCGCTGCAGCCAATCAGAGGGAGCCGGGAGCGGGCTCGGGCGGGCCCTGCGGGCGGCGCTGCCCAGAGCGGGGAAGGCGCGGGGAGAGGCGGAGCTGCGGGAGCTGCTGGGGCGGCACCGCTGGGGAGGGGGGTCCGCACAGGGGCTGGGGCTGGGGGGCTGGGGGGGCTGGGGAGGGGTCCTGGGGGGATCGGGGCCTTTGGGGAGGGATCCGGGGGAGTTTCGGGAGGGGTCTGGGGGGGTCCTGAGGGGGAGTTTGGAGAGCGGTTTGGGGGGTCCTGGGGCGTCCTAGGAGTTTTTGGAGGTTTTGGGGAGGGGCTTTGGGGGGTCTGGAAGGGTTCTGGGAGAGGGTCTTGGGGGGGGGGGTTGGGTTTTTTTGGGAGAGGTCCTAGGGAGATCCGGGGAGGGGCTGCGGCGTCCCGGGTTGGTTTTGGGGAGGGGTCTGGAGGGTCCTGGAAGGGTCCTGGGTGGGGTCTTGGGAAGGGTCTGGGGGGGGTCTCAGGGGACATCCTGGGCTGAGCTCGATTGGGGTCTGGGGGCTCTCAGGGGGTCCTGGGCCAACCCTGGGGGGACTCTGGGAGGGTTTGTGGTTCCTGGAGGGGATTCTGGGGAGATTTGGGGGTCTCGGGGGGTGCCAGGCCCATCCTGAACCGGGGTCTGGAGGTTTTGGGAGGAGGGGGAACAATAGGGGTTTCCCCCCTCCCCCATTTTTGGGGATCTCCCATGGTGCCCCCTCCCCAAAAAGCTCCGAGGGCTCCTGAAGTGGCTCAGGTTCCACCGGCCGGTGCCCCCTGACCCAGGACAGCCCCCAGTGAGTCTGCGGGGCTCCGGGGGGATTTTGAGAGGATTTTCGGGGGGCTTCTTTGGGCTTTGGGGAATTTTCTTAGGAGTTAAGGGAAAATTATTGGGGTTTTTGGGGAGAATTATTGGGTTTTGGTGGGGTTGTGTGGATTTAGCGAGATTTGGATTTTGGGGGATTTTATTGTCGTTTTGGAAAGAGTAGTTTTTTGGGGGTTTATTGAACATTTTGGGAGTTTTTTTTTTAATTTTGGTGGGTTCCACTGAGATTTTGTGAGATTCTCTAGGGTTTTGGAGGCTCTTCTTGTGATTTTAGGGGATTTTGGGGGTTTTTAGTGGAATTTTGGGGGGCCTCGGTTGGTCTGAGGGGGCTTTGGGGTTCTCCTGGGGGTGGGAGAGGGCTGAGAGACAACAAAATCTCCTTTAAACCCCTGAAAGTCCCAATAAAACCCATGAAATCACAATTAAATCTCACAAAATCCCATTAGAATACACTAAAATCCCAGTAAAAGCCCAGCAAATCCCAGTTAAACCCCACAAATCAACCCAAAAAATGACGCCAAAACCACAAGAAGCCCCACAAAATCCTCCCAAGAGCCAAAGAAATCCTGGCAACACCCAAAAAAATCCCACAACATCCCACCAAAAATCCACAAAAAAACCCAAAGATTCTGAAAAAAAAACAGATCCCCAGAGAATCTCACTAAATACCACCAGAATTCCAATAAACCCCAAATCCCCCAAAAATTCCAGTAAAACCCCCAAAATTCCAGAGAATCTCACAAAATCCCAGTAAAATCTTCCAAAATTCACAAGAAAACACAAAAGTCTTCAATTAATACACCCCCTCAGAAAGCACCAATAAAACCCCTGAAAATCCAAACCCCCCAATATCCACAAAACACCCAAAATTCCCCAACTCCTCCCAAACCCAGTAATTCTCTCCAAAAACCCCAACAGTTCCCCATAACTCCCAACACAATCCCCAAAGCCAAAAAAGCCCCAAATGCCCTGAGCCCTCCCTGGTCCCTCCCGGTCGCGGCCAAAACTCCCCGGAGCGAACGCGGAGGTCCCGGAGCGATCCCGGAGCGATCCCGGGCTCGGCCTCGGGCTCGGCCCCTCGGGGGATTTTGGGCCAAACTGGGCAGATTTAGGGCGGCTTTCAGATCCCTTGTGGGAATTCCGAGCCTTTTTGCGTGGATTTTTGGCCCCTTTGGCTGATTTTAGGCCGGATCTGATGGGGTTTAGGGGGGATTTCAGATCCCTTTGGATGATTTTAGGTTCATTTGGGTGAATCTTAATCCTGTGTGGGTGATTTTAGGTCCCTTTTTTTGGTGATTTTGGGCCCTTTTGGGTGTATTTTTGCTTCTTTGGGCAATTTTAGGTGGAACCAAGCCTTTTTAGGGTGATATTAGATCTTCTTGTGTTGTTTTCAGGCACTTTTGGGTGATTTTAGGTACTATTGGGTGATTTTAGGCCAAACCAGGTACTTTCAGGGTGGATTTTAGGTGTATTTGAGAGATTTAAGGGTGATTTTAAGACATTTCTTCTGGGTCTTAAAACATTTGGGGCAGGTTTAGGCACCTTTGGTTGGATTTTAGACCCCTTTAGTAACTTTTAACCCCATTTGGCTGATTTTAGGCCAAACCATGTGGATTTAGAGTGGATTTTGATGCTCTTTGGATGCTTTTAGGACCATGGCAAGGACAGAGACTCAGACCCTGCAGACCCTGAGTGCAGTTCTGGCCTGGTTGAGGTGGATTCTCGCCAGGTGATTGTTTGCAGGTGTGTTTGCTGTGCTGCCACGCTGCACGGCTCCTGGCAGGGCTTGGCAAGGAGCGGCGTGCTCTGTACACTTCACCTGCTGCACGATCCCCACTCACCACAACAGGGTTAATGAGGGGTTAATTTCCCCACCTCTCAGCTTTGGTGATCCCCCATGGAAGATCCCTCATCTGCCTCATGACCACCTTCAAGGACAGAGATTGAGGCCCCCTCCCATGGGCTGAGACTGAGACCCTTAAAATTCTAACACAGGGCGCTGGCCTGACAGAAGCGGGATGTCTGCCAAGTGTTCCCTCAGGTGTGATCGCTGGACCAAGACTGGTTTCCCATGGCAACGAGTCCTGAAACAATGGGTCCTGCTCGCTGCCGGGACTGGTTTGTCCAGTTGTGAACTGCACTGTCTGCGCTTGTTCTCAGCTTATTCTCCACTGCCCTGTACCTGCTCCCTCAACTATAAAAGACCCCTGAATTAACCAAAGACTTTGAGATTCTCCCCGATGTGACAATACAGATCTGTTGGCTGGACCACGAGGATTTCGTCTCTCTGTTGGTAGCTATTTCCCTTCACCCACCTTCTCTGTCTCTCTATCCTTCATCTCCTTCCTAACCCTTCTATCCCATCTTCTGAGGGCATCAATAAAAGGTGCATTGGCTTTGACTGATACGGAAAGTCCCCCTGCTGTGTATCCTTTGCACTCTGAGATGGGTAAAATGAAACATCAGGACCCCCACTTGTACCAGCGGATCGTGGCAGCCCAGCACCCTAAATGGGGAGAGCCAAGAGGGGGGAGCTTTCGGGATTGCTGGGACTCCCGGCAGCCTGGGCAGGGCGGGCAGCGAGGAGAAGGGGGACCCCCAATCTAAGCGTGACCACAGCAGCTGGGACAGGGGGGAGCCCTGAACAGCAAAGGGGAGGCAGCAGGGACGGGGAACTCCTGGGAGGCTTTTTCAGGGCTGGATCTCGGTGCTTGGGAGGTTTTTATGGAGCCCAGGTGGCCAGGGACTTCTAGGGATGGACTGGGACAGAGGGACCCTCAAACTCAGCATACTCATCCCTTGTTTTTTCCCAAACCAGGATTTCCCATTCCCAGCCCCTGGGAGGCTGTGAGGAAGAAGAAGATGTCCCAGGACATCCAGGCAGGTGAGGAGGAAGTCAGTGCCCCTTTCCCCCTCTCTCCTGCTCCGTCTCCCAGCCCAGCACGGCCCCCGGCTGCAGGGCAACCCCGCTGCCGGTGCCCTCCTGCCGGGGACGCACTGGGGGCATCTCCTTGTCCTTCCCTGTGGCACGGAGGCAAATCCCATCCTCTCCCTGTCCTTCCTACCCCAGAGCAGGAGCTGAGGATGGAGACTAGGGAGGACAAATCCCCATGGCAGAACCTCGTGGAAGAGGCTGTTTTGAGCGGCTCCACAGCACCGGAATCCAACAGGGAGGAAAAGCCCTGGAGATCCCAGAGGAGGAGGGGCTGCAAACCCAGCCCAGGGTGCTCTGAGGAGAAAAGACCCAGCCTGTGCCAGGAAGGTGGGCAGAGCTTCAGCCAGAGCTTGGAGCTGGTGGTCCCTGAGAAGCTTCAGAATGGGGAGAAGCCCTACAAGTGCTTGGAGTGTGGGAAGAGCTTCAGGAAGAGCTCCCACCTGATCAGGCATCAGATGATCCACACTGGGGAATGGCCCTACGAGTGTGGGGAGTGTGGGAAGGGCTTCAGCTGCAGCTCTGCCCTTGTCACCCACCAACGCATCCACACCAGGGAGAGGCCCTATGAGTGTCCCGAGTGTCAGAAGAGGTTTCAGACCAGCTCAAATCTCCTCCGGCACCAGCGGATTCACACGGATGAGAGGCCCTTCCGCTGCCCTGACTGCGGGAAGGGCTTCAAGGAAAACTCCACCCTCATCACCCACCGGTGCATCCACACTGGGGAGAGGCCCTATGAGTGTGTGAAATGTGGGATGAGCTTCAGCCAGAGATCCAACCTGATCCACCACCAGATGATCCACACTGGGGAACGGCCATACAAATGTGGGGAATGTGGGAAGGGCTTCAGCCGAAGGTCCCAACTGATTACCCACCAAATGATCCACACTGGGGAGAGGCCCTATGAATGTCCCGAGTGTAAGAAGAGGTTTCAGGCCAGATCAAATCTCCTCCTGCACTGGCGGATCCACACTGGGGAGAGGCCCTACGAGTGTCCCCAGTGTGGGAAGAGCTTCTCCAGGAGCTCTCACTTGACCAAACACCAACGGAGGCACCGGTAAGGGAAGCCCTGTGAATGCCCCGACTGCAGGAAGAGCTTCGTGTCCTGCTCCAACTCCATCCCCCATGGGAGGACCCATGTTGGTCAGAACCCTGATGACCCACATTCCCTGTGATCCCTGCTGAGAAGACACCTGGCTGGTGGTCTCCACATCCTCCTGGATCCCCATAGACATCTGGATGAACACGGCAGGAACATCCATCGGGACTCTGATCACCATTGAAAATTAATTGGGAAGAGCTGTTTCTTTGACTTCACAGCACGAAAATATCTCACCTGCTGTGTCATTTTTTCTTCTTATGGCATCAAGCAACAATGAATGATCTTGGAGATCTTTTCCTACCTGAATAATTTCCATATTTATCCCATCAAAACACCTAGAATTAGGGTAAAAATAAAGAAATTAAACAAAGAGATCTAAAGCTGAATCTAAGTCTGTCCCAGTTCCCACCCTGGGTATGATCTCCCCATCCAGGGTACCCCTCACAAAGCGCCCAAATCACTGCTGAAGTGCCCAGGTTGATCCTGGCTGTGGATTTTCCTGTCCACCAACCTCTCCTGGTGTAAGAGGCCATCTGAAGACCCTCACTCATTTGTCTGCCAATTGCCACGAGAAGGAAAGTCCCCCCAGCCCCCTCCCCCCCCCCCGCCCCCCACTGCAGTTCTGGCTTGGAAGAGGCAACAGTGCAGGTGGAGCCACTGCACTGTCATGCCAGCTGTTCCCAAGGAGGCCCAGCAAGGACTTGGCAAGGAGTTGACAAGGACTTGGAAATGACCCAGCATGGACCCAGCACAGGGCGGCCTGCTGCAATTCCTGCTTCACTCTCCACTTTCAAGCCGAATGAACTGTTGGGGTGACCCTGGTGGTCTCTCACTGCAGACCCCTCACCTGCCTCCTTACCACCGTGACAGACAGAGATTGAGAACCCTCTCCCCAAGGACTGAGACCCCGACCACAGAGAGTGGCGGGAGAATGACATGACCTGTTCTTCTCCAGGAGCTTCAGTGGACTTATTCTTCATTGTATTTGTTCAGCCTGGATGATTTTCAGTAGATTTGCCTGTTCCCCCCACAGCAATTTCAACAGACTCTCATTGCTCTGCATGTTCCCCCCTTTCCCTCTGTGGACTATAACTGGACCCCTGGGCTGGGCAGGACTTTGCAGACTCTTCCCAGCACAACAAGACGGATCCCCATGGTCCGGACCAGTGAGGATCTGGCCTGTGTTGGCAGCTATTCCCATCCCCCTCTCCTCTCTCTCCCTCTCTATTCTTCTTATTTCTTTTCTGGCCCCACTATGGCATTTATTGTTCAGGCCCCTAATAAAGGTGCATCTGTTGTGATTAAACTGATAATCCCCTGCTGTTTGTCTTTTGCACTTTGGGATCAGTTAATGAACCATCACGACACCCGCTACAAGTGGATCGTGACACAAGGCAAGCAAGGAGAGTGCAGCAGTCAAAGCCCTTTCTCACCTGCACACCAAACCGGCTGGTGCACTGGTTCTGGCCCTGCTCTCTGCTACCCCCACTTGTTAAGATGTTAGATGGGGTCCCACGGACGGATTTGGGTGAATATATGCGAGAGATCTCTGTTGGTTGCTCTTGGGGGATGAGGTTTATTCGGGATGGAGAGAGGCCCTGCCTCGAGCTGCCAGACACAGCACGTGGCTGGGCCTAAGGTGATGGGGGAGGGGAGAGACAAAGAGGGGAGCAGGGACTCCTGGAGGAAGCTCCAGGAGGAGAGGGGAAGATCCAAGAGAGCGTCCGGCCCCTCGGAGACCCCTTATCAGGGGGGTTCAAGGTGGGCTGGAACAGGACCTGGGCCAATGGGGTCACAGACACCTGATGGTTCAGGGGAGGGTTACAGGTGTGGGGTGAACCATACATTCTGGGGGGTAAGATGGAACAGTCCATTTGGACCCCTCTGAAGGTGAGGGGTTTTGTCCAGCCAGCAGGGGGGATTATATTGATCCTTGCTGTACTATTGTGGTTCTTAATCATATTTATCTACCCTTCCCAACACCCAGTCACGGGTGTTTTTGTCGGGTTGGCTGCCCCCGCCCGGCCCCAGTCCTGCCCAGAGTGATGGGCAAAGGCTACCAGCAGGGCTGGAAGCTGGCTCCCCACCCACACCTGCTCAAAAGCAACTCGACTGAAGACTCAGTCTTGTGTCTGGCAGCAAAAGGGAGAATCCCTGCTGGCACACCCAGCTTGGGCTGTGAGATGTTGCGCCTTGAGATGCCGGGACTGGGAGCACAGCCCTGCGTGGGCTCACCTGCAAAGTGAGCGTGGGCTGTGTCCTGCAGGTAGGTGCCACAGCCAAAGTCAATCAATTTAGCCTGGCCAGTGGCCAGGTCGAGCAGGGTGTTCCCTGGTTTGATGTCCCTGTGCAGGACCCCGCAGCTGGTGCAGCGCCGCACGGCCTCCAGCACCTGCGGAGCAGCCCCCGCGCCTCCTCCTCGGACAGGAACCCCCTTGCCCGAATAAAATGGTACAGGTCATGAGACCACTCTGGGCACTCCAGCACCATCAAGATGTTACTGTGGAGCTCCCGTCTCTCCAGCATCTGGACAACACCAGGGGAGTGTCCCTCTGTGTTTGGGGCAGCTCCTTCTCCAAGGAAAGCAGGTGGGAGATGGAGCCAAGGAGCTGAAACCCGCAGGTGCAGCCTGGGCTGGAGGGAGCTCAGATTTGCACAAGGCTGCTCTGAGTGCCAGGGCTTGGATGGGGGAAATGGTGGGGTGGGGGCAGGGACAGAGTCCGATGGATTGTCAGCCATAAAGGGTCTTGATTTTCATATCTATTCAAACTGCATGAGGAAGCACTTGGATTCAGTATCAACTGGAGATTTCATACATCAATTTATTAGGAGTAAAAAAAACTAAACAGGACCTGAAGAAATCTTTTCTCACTGTCCTTTTAAATATAGTGTAATCAACCACAAGAGATTTGAAAACTTAAATGATTCCCAGGGCTTGGCTTGTTAAGGTATTCTGAATTTTAATGAGCCCTGGGGCACTGAATTCCTGCACTGAGGAGCTGAAGGCTGAAGAAGCCTCTGGAGCAGTAAAATTCAGCAGCAGCCTCCAAGTTGCTGAGGATGTCAGCAGCCCCCACTGAGGCCATCCCTGCCCAGAGACCCTGGGGGAATGGGCAGACAAGGAGAGCGTCCCTGGGGCTGGGGCAGCAGAACTCAGAGGCACCAGCGGCTCCAGCTGGGAAATGGAGTGTAGGATGGGGCTGTGAAAGCCCTGCCTGGGCTGTGCCCAGCAGGACACAGAAGCCCTGACCCCCATTCCCCAAACAACTCTCTCAAGGAGACATTTATGAGGAATTACAATTATTTGTGTCCTCTGAATTGGATGCACTGGAGAAATACCAACAAGAGATTCTCAGGAGCTCAAAACAATAAAACATCCTTTCTGGCAACATAGAAGATAAGAGAAACTTTGGGAAAAGGTTTAATAGGTATTAAATCAACAAAAAATATTTCTCAAAGCATTAATCCTTGGATGTAGGGAGTTTTGGAGGTGGAATCCCAGTTTTGGCCATGACAGGATGAATGATTTTTTCCTATAGGAAAGAGAAGTGCAAGTCCAAGTGTTCTGGAAGAAGATGAGAGGTGCGCACCCTTAGGCCAAGCCAGCCAGACCTGTCTCTCCTGGTACCTTTCGTCTAGGGGCTGTCCTTGGACACAGGGCATTTTGGAGGTGGAATCTCAATTTTGGCTGTGGGTTCCTGGATAGGAAGAATTATTTACATTTGGAAGAAAAGCACAGAGCCCCGGTGTTTCAGAGGCACATGAATGCCAGCCCTCAGGAAGCCAAGGCCAGCCAGACTTGTCAGTCCTGGCAGCTTCTGTCTGGGAGCTATCCTTGGATATAGGGAATTCTGGAGGCAGATCCTCAGTTTTGGCCATGGGTGCCTGGTGGAGATGGATGGTTTTTTTCTCATAAGAAAGAAAAGCACACGGTCCCAGTGTTTCAAAGGCAGATAAGAGGTGACCCTTGGGTGGTCAAGGAAGCCAGAGCTGTTTCTCCTGGCAGATTTCATCTGGGAACAATCCTTTTACATAAGGAAATTTGGAGAAGAAATTCCAGTTTTGGCCCTGTTTCCCTGGAAGAGAAGGACAGTTCTCTCCCATGGGAAGGAAAGCCCAGAGCCCCAGTGCTTCAGGGGCAGATGAGAAGCAGCCCTCAACATGCCAAGGTGGTCAGGTGGTCCCCAGGAGGCCCAGCCAGCCAGACCTGTTCCATGTTCCCTTGGTGTCGGAATCTGTGGGTATTGGTGATTCCGAGATTGTAGAAAATCTCTGTCTTTCTGCCCCGTTGCCAAAGAAGAAGCCATAATTCGTCTGTGCTGTTTTCAAGGTTGTTTATTCTTGCTTATCTATAACATGTTCTGCTGCCCTGCCGCAGGTCTGTCCTGCAGGGCAGTGTGCGCGGCTCTGCCCTCAGTGGGATGGTACAAACATTATATACCAGAAACTACGTGTGCTATATTTACAATAATGTGCCAATATCTATCATCTACGTTGAACAGTGTGTTCCCAGCCTAAACCAATAGAAAAATGCCAACACTACAGTGAGACATGGAGGGCATGAAGAAGGAGGAAAAGGACAAGACATACCCAATTCCTCCATCTTGTCCCCTCTGAACCCCTAATCTAGAAATCTAAAATTTTACTTTTGCACCCGTGTCACACTTAATTATTACTCTTATCAAACGCTCAAAGCTTGTAATTCATCCTGTAAGATTGAAAACTCCTCTCCATGGACAGAGATCACAGACAGTGTCTCTCGGGGCTCTGTACAGGGGGGTTCCTGACCCCTGCCAGGGTCCCAGACCTGCCAGGGCAGCCAGAGGGAAGCCCTGGATTCCCACAACTTGGTTCCATGGACCCCACAGTGTCACAATGGTCTCCTTGGCTCCATGAGGCCCTGGAGTGTCACAATGTTCCCCTTGCTTCTGCAGTGTCACAATGGCCCCGTGCTTCCATGAGGCCTTGCAATGTCACAATGGTTTCGTGGTTCCACAAAGCCCTGATGTGTCACAATGGCCCCTGGGCTCCGTGTGCCCTCACTGTGTCACAGCGGCTCCTCTGTGACACTGCGGCTGCACAAGGTCACCATGGACCCTTGGTTCCTTGGGGTCTCTGAGTTCACAATGGTCTCCTTGATTCCATGAGGCAGCACAGTGTCACCCTGGCCCCTTGGTTCCATGAGGATCTGGAGTGTCACACAGGTTTGTGACATTTGTCCTTGCTGCCCCTCACATCCCCCTGCCCCACAAACAGCCCCGAGCCACCCATGAGGGACAGGCCCTGCTGTGCCAGGCTGGGCTCAGGGCTTGGCCTTTCTGCTTCCCCCAGCCAGCCCAGGCCTTGCTCAGCATTGCAGTTCCCTGCTCTGAGCCTTGGGCTCCCTGCAATCCTGGCCTCAAGGATCTGCTCTCACCAGTCCCTGGGGAGCCTTTGGCAGTCCCTGCCCCCATTGGGGCCCAGGGATGCTCCAAGGGACTTAGAGTTTTGCTCCTGACTCCTTGAGCAGCTTCTTCAGCCTTCTCTCAGTGCCTGAGGGTTCTGGACTCAGTCCCAAATCAACCGTGGGGATCATCAAAATACAGAAAGCCCTCACGGGTGCTTTGTCTTCATTAAATTGTTTTCAGCTCTCCAGGACTTGTGTAGCTGATTGTAGTCAGTTTGGAGTTCTTGTAAGGAGGAAGATTTCCAAGTGCACCTCATGACCTTTTTTTCTTTAATCAAGTGAGTATTCTCTTATTTTCCAGTTCAGAGAAGAGCTGATAGAAGCATTCCCCAGGTGATCTAGATGCTGAAGGTCTCCTTAGGAGGTCTGGGCATGTAGAAGAATGAGTCCCCTGAGGGCTGACCCTGTTTGGACAAGCTGCTCCTCACCCCCAGCCTCACCATGTCTGACATCACCCACCCAGCACTGACATCCCTGTGCCCTGCAGCAGAACCTTGTCCCTGAGCTCTGCAGCTCCATGTCCCAGCCCATTGCACCGTGTCCCACCTGCTCTCCTCGGGGCTCTGCCTGCACGCAGGCCTGGGAGAGGTTTTCCTGTTGGGGAAGAAAGAATGGAAAAGCCTGAGCAGGTTTCCTAAACAACAAACCCCACTCAGGAGCCACCTGCTCAGTACAGGCTGCCTGGAATGGTGTCACCTTTCTACAAGGAACAGTGTGACCAGAAATGATCTCTGGAAGCAGAATTCTCTGAGTCTCCCAGCTGAATTCTCTGTCCCACTCCTTTCCCTGGATCTCTGTTTCAGATGGAAGCTGCTGGTGCCATCCTCACCTTTAACCTCCCTCTGGAATGCAAACAGGTGTTCCCAGGTGTGTTCAGCAGGATTTGCTCAATATTTCTATAAATCTTTTGTGTCCCCCATGGAATGAAGGGGCCATTTTGGCACTGAGGGGGTGATGTGGAAGCAAGGAGTCAATTGTGACCCTGGGGTCCCACGTAACCAAGGGGCCATGGTGACACAGCAGGGCCACGTGGATCCAGTGGTCCATTGTGACACTGTGGATCCAAGGAGACTATGGAGACACCCCCAGAACCTCATGGAACCAAGGAGTCCATGGTGACCCAGCGGGGCTGCATGGAGCCAATGGTCCATGGTGACACTGCCCATCCAAGGAGGCCATTTGGACACTGCGGAAGCTCATGGAGCCAGGTGGCCATTGTGACACCGAAGAACTTCATGACACCAAATATCCATGGGGACATAGCAGGGCATCATGGAACCCAGGAACGGCTGTTGGCAGTGCGGAAACTCCTGGAATCAGGGGCTGTTGTGGCACTGCAGAACCAACACAGCTGCTGCACCTTGTCCCCTGCCCTGCACAGCTCCTTGGGAGGCACGGCAGGAGCAGCACCCTGGGAGCCTTGGGAATGCCCTCTGGGATCCATGGCACACACTCCCAGGGGCTGGAATTCCAGTTCCCAGCCAGGAAAAGATGTTCCTGCCCTTGAAGGCAAAGTCCTTATGGAAGAGCCAAAAGCCAAGTGGAGAAAGATCCTACAGTGACATTTCACTGCCAGCCTTCCTAACTTCACCCATGGTTGTCGTAGCTCCTGCACTGGGAATTAAATCAGGGCAGGGCCTTTGGTGGGAGCTGCCCTGGGTCAAGGGAGACACAGAGAGAGAAACAGAGCAGGCAAAGGAAGGCAGGAGAGAAAGGAGGTGTTTTGGTTTGGAATGACAGGTGTCTGCTAAGGAAGGCAGGAGCCTCTCCTGAAATGGAAACATGTAGACTCTTTCTTTCTGAATTGTTAAAAATTTGAAATTAAAGGGGCCTCTCTAGTAAAAATATGGGAGCAAGAATAGCAGTTTTTTATTAGGGAAGAAAATAAAAAGATAAAATTAACAATGCAGTAAACGGAAACAACACTGAGAGAGTCAGAATACAACCTGACACCCTGTTGGACAGGGTGTTGGCCACAGTCCAATTGGAATGGTGGCTGCAGTCCTCCTGCAGTGTCAGGTGTGGTTCTGTTGGAGAAGTGATCCTGTAGAAAAGGGTGTCTTCTTCTGAAGAGGAAGAGGCAGATGTTCCTCTGAGAAATCCAGCCCAGAGAAAGCTGTGTTGGTGGGCCAGAATCTCAAGATTAGATGCAGGTAGGAATGCTTGGCTCCTCCCTCTGGGCAGAGCATCTCACAATGGGATGTTACAGTTCTTATCAGTCATGCAGTGACATTCAATGGTTCATTATCAGCAGATGTCTCCCCTGAGGGAGGATTGATTGTGGAAGAGATAAGGAAAAACTGCCCACTTAGCACAGGACAACTGCCAAACAGATGGCAAATAGAACACATCTTGCTTTTCAGTCTGGGGCAGGAGGTCACAAACAAAATCAGCTGAGAAGGCGGCACTCTGAAAAGCAAACCAGAACTGACAGAAAATGAATGGGACAGAAATCAAGAATTCTGGAAGTTTTATTTACTATCAAAATACATCACAACCACCCAGACCCACACAATCCTGATCCCACAACTGCAAATTTGGATCTCACTTCTCCCAGTCTCGTTCCTACCCCATCTCACCCCAGAGACTGTGGAATCAAATAATTTTGCCATGGGACTGAGGTGGGAACCAGCCATTTTGAGGTGGGATTGAGCCATTTTGGGGTAAGATTGAGTGGTTTCAAGTGGGATTGAGTTATTTTGAGGTGACAGAGCAACCCACTTTGGATTTTGGAGTGCAAAGATATGGAGAATACTACCAGATATCTCCCAAGAACCCACAAATCCTCCAGGATATGTTCCCAAACCATAAATTCCACTTCAAATACCTCTTCAATGGTGGGACTTTTGCAATCTCTGGTAATACTCTTTTTAGTCATTTTTCAGGTGTTTTAAAATGATAAAGACAAATCAGAGGAAAATTAGGGCCAAACCAAAACCAGAGACCCCTTGAGCATCCCCTGAGCACTGAACAAAACAAACTCAGCAGAAATTAAACTTAACCCTCCATAAAATGCCTTGAGGAATATTTGCTCTTCCCACAAGTCACTTGTGATGGAAACACAAACAAATCCCAAAGATTAAAAAACCAACAACAGAAGCAATTCTGTGGCAATTCCAAATTTCATCAGTTCCAGCACAGCTCCAACTCAGATGCTGGCAGGTTCCAAAAAAAGAAACGTGGAAATTTGACCCAAAATAGATTATTAGAAGTAAGGGAAAGGTCTGTGTAGCTGTCACAAAGGCGACAGGAACCAAGAAAATAATGATTCTCCCCCCAAGCCTGTGAATTCAGGAGTTATTTGGGAATTTATCTACTTGAGCTGGGCTCCTTGTAGGACTTTAGTAGCCTCATGATCCTCACCGTGTGGTGAATGATCCTTGTCTGTCTCGCTGATATCATTTGGTCCCTTTCCTCCAGTGATTTTAACAGACTTTTCAAAGAAGGAAAACAAAATATTTTCTTTACACTGGCCACCCACAACAGCCATTTTCCTCATAAGTTCTCCCAAAAGTTGCTCAGAGGAAGCTGCATCCAAGTTTCCAAGAGTTCCTCCAGAAAGAGGCAGAACCTCCGCAGAGGAGGGAACCAGGCTGTTGTCAAAGGCACTTGGGGTCAGACAGCAGTGCCCTGAACTCACTGTGCAAAATAATGTCGCAATCTGGTTAATAAAATTTTTAGAGAGATGCCTCTGCCCCAATGAATGTGCTAACAAGACCAAATCCAAAGTGAATTTTATTGAGCAGTAAATGTGAGGTAGAGAGAGATGGAAAGAAAGTAAAAAATGAGGGAGAACAAGGGAGTGACAAGGACAGAGACCTCCCCTGGGGTGAGGCAAGTGTGCCATTGTCCCCTGTGTGCGTGGCCTTCCCAGGGTGGGGGTTTTACACCTGAGCCAGTTTGGGTAAGAGGGGTGGTGTTCACCCCCCACCCCGAGCAGGGATTGCCTCACTGTTTCAGGTTACAGTGTCAGATGTAACCAAAAGTGTTTCCAGTCACCATCTCCATAAACTGTTATCAACAGGTGGGGCAGTGCTCTTTATCTCTTCCATGGCTCAGCCCTGATAACGCCCTCCGGGGGCCATCTTCTGTTAATGGGCCATTGAGTGTCACTGCAGGACTGATAAAATTACATCATCCCATTGTGGGATGCTCCGCCCAGGGGGAGGAACCAAGCATTCCTGCCTGGATATAATCTCACCCTTGCAACATCACGACCACCTTGCCTACTGCATTCCCAGAGGACAAGAGCTCCATAACCACCACTGGACCTTCAGAGGAAGACCAGACCCTTCTACAGGATCACTGCTTTGACAGAATCACGTTCATCACTCCAGCCGAACTGCAGCCACCATTTCATCAGACTGCTACCACCACCCTGACCAACGGGGTGTCAGGGTATATCCTGACTCTGTCAGATTAAGCCAGTCTTTCTGTATCATTGCCTTGATCTTAATTTTCTTACTCAATTGTCATTCTGGTTTAGACTCTCTCCCTGGTTTGCCTTTCAACCAGTACAAAACTCGATGTGTTCATCCCTTGTTTTCCTCCCAAAACAGGATTTCCCGTACCCAAACGTTTGCCAGATGGAGGAGAAGGCTGCGAGGAAGAGGAAGGAGCCCTGGGACACTGAGGCAGGTGAGGAGGAAGTCAGTGCCCCTTTCCCCCTCTCTCCTGTTCCATCTCCCAGCCCAGCACAGCCCCCGGCTGCAGGACAGCCCCGCTGCCGACGCTCTCCTTACGGGGATGCACTGGGGGGATCTCCTTGCCCTTCCCTGTGACATGGAGGCAAATCCCATCCTCTCCTTGTCCTTCCTCCCCCAGAGCAGGACCTGAGGATGGAGAGCAGGGAGGACAAATCCACCCGGCAGAACATGGTGGAAGAGGCCATTTTGAGCGGCTACACAGTGCGGGAATCCAACAGGGAGGAGAAGCCTCGGCGATCCCGCATGAGGAGGGGCTGCAAACACAGATCACGGGGATCTGAGGAAGAAAGACCCACCGTGGGCTGGGGAGGCAGCCAGAGATCAAACCAGAGCTCAGACCTGGCAGTCCATGAACAGCATCGTGATGGAGAGAAGCCCTACAAGTGCTTGGAATGTGGGAAGAGCTTCAGGAGGAATTTCAACCTGATCCGCCACCAGATGATCCACACCGGGGAATGGCCCTACGAGTGTGGGGAGTGTGGGAAGGGCTTCAGCTGCAGCTCTGCCCTTGTAACCCACCAACGCATCCACACTGGGGAGAGGCCCTACGAGTGCGGAGAATGTGGGAAGAGCTTCAGCCAGAAGTCGCACTTGATTAGCCACCAGATCCTCCACACTGGGGAAAGGCCATACAAGTGTGAGCAATGTGGGAAGAGCTTCAGCCATAGGTCCAAACTGATCATCCACCAAATGATCCACACTGGGGAGAGGCCCTATGAGTGTCCTGAGTGTCCGAAGAGGTTTCGGACAAGTTCAGACCTACTCCTGCACCAGCGCATTCACACGGATGAGAGGCCCTTCCGCTGCCCTGACTGCAGGAAGGGCTTCAGGCACAACTCCACCCTTGTCAAGCATCAGCGCATCCACACCGGGGAGAGGCCCTACGAGTGTGGGGAATGTGGGAAGAGCTTCAGCTGGAGCTTAAGCCTGATCTGCCACCAGAGGACCCACACTGGGGAGAGGCCCTACGAGTGTCCCGAGTGTCAGAAGAGGTTTCAAACCAGCTCCCATCTCCTCTTGCACCAGCGGATTCACACAGAGGAGAGGCCCTTCTGCTGCCCTGATTGTGGAAAGGGCTTCAAGCGCAACTCCCACCTCATCATCCACCGGCGCATCCACACCGGGGAGAGGCCCTACGAGTGTCCCCATTGTGGGAAGAGCTTCTCCAGGCGTTCTGTCTTGACCAGACACCAACGGAGGCACCTGTAAGGGAAGCCCTGCAAGTGCCCCAGCTGCAGGAAGAGCTTTGTGCACTGCTCCAACTCCATCCCCCATGGGAGGACCCACATTGGTCAGAGCCCCAGTTACCCACATTCCCTATGATCCATGTTGGGAAGACACCTGGCTGGTTATCCTTTTGGTTTGGCCCTAATATTCTTCTGATCTATCTTAATTCCCTAAAACACCCAAATTAGAACTAAAGAGAAAGAAATTGAACAGAGATGTTTAACATCTCACAATTTAACAGCTAATTAAGGGTGAAATAATGGTTTGGGGACATATTATGTAAGACTTGTTCGTTCTTTGGGGATTTTGGGCAGTGTTCTTCATCTCTCAGCAATCCAAAGGTCCAGATGGATTGATCTGTCACCTCAAAACTACTCAGTCTAATTGAAAACAACTCAATCTTACCACAAAAAGTCTCAATCTCATCTAAAAATGGCTTGTTCCCACCTCAAAGAAACTCAATCCCTTCCCCAAATTACTCAATTCCTTAGCCTCTAGGGTGAGATGGGATTGGAAGGAGATTAGGAGAAATGGAAATCAGATTTGGAGGGGTGGGATTGGGATTGTGTGGAACTGGGTGGTTGGGATGTATTTTAGCAGCAAATAAAACTTTCAGATTTATTGATTTCTGTCCTATTCATTTTCAGTCAGTTCTAGTTTGTTTTCAGAGTTCCACCTTCTCAGCTGATTGTGTTTGTGTCCTCCTTTCTCTCCTGCTTCTCTTTGCCTGCTCTGTTTCTCTCTCAGTCCCTCCCTTGACCCAGGGCAGCTCTCACCAATGGCCTTGCCCTGATTTCATTCCCAATCCACCAGCTAGAACAACCACAGGTGAAGTTATGAAGGCTGGTAGTGAAATGTCACTGTAAGAGCTTGCTCCATTTGGCTTTTGGCTGTTACATAAGAGCTTTACCTTCAAGGGCAGGAACATCTTTTCCTGGCTGGGAACTGGAATTCCAGCCCCTGGGAGTGTGTGCCATGAATCCCAGAGGGGCATTCCCGAGGCTCCCGGGGTGCTGCTCCTGCCGTGCCTCCCAAGGAGCTGTGCAGGGCAGGGGACAAGGTGCAGCAGCTGTGTTGGTGCTGCAGTGCCACAACGGCCCCTGTTTCCAGGAGTTTCCGCACTGCCAACAGCGGTTCCTGGGTTCCATGATGCCCTGCTGTGTCCCCATGGATATTTGGTGTCATGAAGTTCTGCAGTGTCACAATGGCCACCTCACTCCATGAGCTTCTGCAGTGTCCAAATGGCCTCCTTGGATGGGCAGTGTCACCATGGACCATTGGCTCCATGCAGCCCCGCTGGGTCACCATGGACTCCTTGGTTCCATGAGGTTCTGGGGGTGTCTCCATGGTCTCCTTGGATCCACAGTGCCACAATGGACCACTGGATCCACGTGGCCCTGCGGTGTCACCATGGCCCCTTGGTTCCATGGGACCCCAGGGTCACAATTGACTCTTTGCTTCGTCATCCTGTGGGAGAGAACTGTCCTTCTTCTCCAGGGGCCTATGGCCAAAACTGGGATTCCTTCCCCAAATTTTCTTATATGCAAAGATTGTTCCCTGATGAAACTTGCCAACAGAAACAGGTCTAGCTGCCTTGGCCACCCAGGGGCCACCTCTCATCTGCCTTTCAGACACTGGGTCCATGTGCTTTTCTTGCTTAAAAAGCATCCATCTCAACCAGGCCCCCATGGCCAAAATTTGGGATCTGCCTCCCAAATTCCCTATATACAAGGATAGCTCCCAGAAAAATGATGCCAGGACAGAGACGTCTGGCTGGCTTAGGCCTCTGGTGGCCGCCATTTATCTGCCCCTAAAACACTGGTGTTCCGTCCTTTCCTTCCTTTGGAAAAGAACCGTCCTGCTCCTCCGTATGTCCTTGTCTGAAACTGGGATTCCAACTCTAAAGCTCAGTACACTGAAGGATTGCTCCCAGGCAAAATCTGCCAGTACCATCAAGCCTGGCTGGCCTTGGCCTCTGGTGGGTGCCCCTGCCACACTGGGGCTCGGTTCTTTCCTTCCCATGGAGATCACTGTGACACTGTGGGCACCTCATGGAACCAAGGGGATCATTGTGGCACCACTGGAGCCCATGGAACCAAGGGGCCATGGTGACACCGCGGGGCTTCATGGACCCAGAGACCATTATGGCTCTGTGGGGCCTGATGGAACCATGGAGACCATTCTGACCCTTCAGGGCCTGGTGTCACCGAGGGGGCATTGTGACACCTCAGGGCCTCCTGGAAGCAAGGGACCATTGGGACACTGATGGGCCCCATGGAAATGAGGGAACACGGAACAGGTCTGGCTGGCTTGGCCTGCCAGGGGCCACCTGACAGGTCTGGCTGATCTTGGGATGTCTTGGGCTGCCTCTCATCAGCTCCTGGAGCACTGGGGCTCAGTGCTGTGCTTTGTATGGAAAAGAACCGTCCTTCATTTCAGATGCCCATTGCCAAAACTGACAGTCTCCCTAAAAAATTTCCTATATTCAAGGGTATTTCCCTGAAAAAAATCGGGCAGCTTTGGCTGGCCTTGTCCTCTGGTGGTCAGCTTTTGTCTGCCCCTGAAACACTGGGGCTATATTCCTCCATTCCTACGGAAAAGAACTGGTCCTCATGTCCAGGAACCATGGCCAAAATTAGAATTGGCCACCGAGTCCTGCTGGGGTCACATAACCATCTGCAGCCCCGGGCAGATATTGACTCTGCCAGTGCTGCCATCCTCCCTCCAGCGAGAGAAAAGGACACAGGGCAGGCACACAGAGGAGCAACATGAAGACACCGAGGTCAGTGAAGAGGAAGTTGAGTCCCAGATGGGAGGGATGAGGAGATGCCTTGATGTTGGGGATTAAATACTCTGATAAAAATATGGAGAAGGATGTAATTGATACATCAGACTCTCTTTTTCCCTATTAGGCATTGAAAAGTATGGGGAGATGACTTGTTTCAGCAAAGCCTCCGCGCCAAAGTAAGCAAATGTTGAAGTAGCTGTGATCCCAGGAGAAGTTTGAATAGACAAAGAGAGCAGAGTGATGAGACCCTGTGCCCTCAGGGAGAGAAGAAGACCTCTGTTCCCAGAGATGAAGATGATTTCAGAAATAGATGAAGAGAACCTTTGCTCTTAAACAGCTCATCCTGAAACTAATACCACTTAAATTGACATGTCCCCTAAACACAGCTGTGGGAAAAATTGTGAAAAAATGGGAGAGACTTCACGATTTCGCTTTTTCCGAGTGGCTGCTATTAGTGGAAATTGAGAGCTACAAGAGAACTGTTTTCTTGTGGAGAAGTCTCCATAGCAAGATAGAGAGACTCCTCTCCCTGAGTGAACTAAAGAAGGACTATTCTAGAGGTGGTAAAGTGACAAATTGGTTTGTCCCTTTGCATAAAAAGTAAGTAAGAAAAGGTTGAATGGAGAGGGGAAGTGTTCTGAAAGTTTTCTTCTGATCCTTATTACTCTTTTTTTTACTTACTGTTAACAAACTCTTCTTTATACCCTTTTAAAGATTTGATCCCACTTTGCCTTTCTCCTAATCCTATCTCGCAGCAGGAAATTAGTAAGTATTTTATAGTGAGTGCACTGGTAATTAGCCAACACTGAACCCACCACACTAATTAATGCACTGTTTGAGAAAGCTCAAATTAGCGAACATAAACCACGACAGAAACTTCCTGATTAACTGCCCCAGACAAGAGGGAAATCAAGCCAGAGCCATGGTTTGTCAGGACTTGTTTGATCCTAATGAGCACCGTGGTGCATTTGAAACTGAGGCCTGGAACCTCGGGGCCTGAGAGGAGATGGCACAAACCTTTCCAGGAGTTAAAATCAAGGGCAAACAACCGAAAGGTCTCAATGCAATAATGGGTCCCACTGAGGTCCATCCCCAACACAGGCTCCTCATCGTGGAGGGGAGAATTGGAGGACAGGATCACACAAAAACCTCTCAGAGACTGAAAATGGCACAAAAACCTCTCAGTGTGGAAAGGAAAATCCAAAGTACCATACAAAAGTTGAGTATCTGAAAGCATTAATGAGCCCCACTGGGTGTCAGTACAAAGCTCTCAAGGGACTCGTTAAAGCAGATAATTGGGGCCATGATTGCACAAACCTCTCACAGAGTCTGGATCAAAAGGGAAACACCAAGTACTTTAAAAGAACTGAAGAACCTTGAAGCATTAATGAGCCCCGCTGAGTGTTGTTACAGACAAAGCCTCTCCAGGGACAAAGTAGAGCAGATAATTGGAGGCCAGGATTGCACAAAGCTCTCAGAGACTGCAAGGCAAAACCAAAGCCCAAAGTCCTTTGAAGAACCTGCAGTCCCTATGAGCATGAAGGAGCCCCCAGGGCCATTCCTGACCAAGGCTCCCCAGGGACTCCTTCCAGTAGATCCTTGAGGCCACTGGGATGTGGGCTAGGGGGGGATGCTGAGGGCAGGACCAGGGGGTGACAGTGCCCAGCCTGGCTGGGGCTGTGCCAGGAGGCCCCAGGGCCTCAGGACAAGGTGTCTCCTCCCAGCCCTTGGTGGCACAGACCCTGCTGTGCCCCAGGGCACCAAGACTTGGCTTCTCTTTGTCCCCACCTGTCATCAGTGCCTCCAGTTCTCTGCTCTGCCTGGGGCCTGGGGACACTTTCTCAGTCGTGTCCCTCAGTGGGACCCATTAAAAGTCCAAGAAACTTTGGAGTTGGATTCTGACTTGGAGTTCTGGAGAGGTTTCTGCAGCTCCCTCTCAGGGCCAGATGTTCAGGGCCTGAGCACAAAGCCCCAGAGGGTCATTAAAGTCCTTGTGCTGTGTCTGTGCTGCTGAGCTGGGCTGGGCTCCTGGCACAGAGGGTGATCCTGGTAACCAAGGAGAGCTTCAAAAGCACATTTCTCTTGCTGAGCAGCTCTTCTCCCAGCCCAGCAGGGCTGGGGCACTGCCTGCAGCCAGCCCGGGCACAGCACAGAGGCACAGAGAGCTTCAATCAGTCAGGGCTGGGAAGGGGCTGAGAAGTGCCTGGGGCAGAATCACTGCCAGCCCTTGGCACAGGAACCTCTGGCTGCAGGACAATGCAGCTGCCGCTCCTGGAGTGATCTCCTAAAGCTGGAACATCCCAATGCCCACAGACCCTGTGAGTGCATTCTCTGCTCATCTCCTGTGCAGAGCAGCCAGGGGTGCCCAGGGCTGTCCTGCAGAGCAGGGTCCTGCAGCCCAGGGCGCTGTGCTGGGCCAGGACTCTGCTGCCTGCCAGGGACAGCTCTCAGCCGGCCCTGGAGCTGCTCCCAGCGCTGGCCAGGAGCTGTGGGGGGAAGGAGCCACCCTGAGCAGGGCAGGTGCTGCTGCTGAGAGGGGCTGGGTGGGGCAGGGCTGCTCCCAGCTCCAGACCAGCCTGGGCACAGCTCCGGAGGGCACTTCCCAAAGAAGGTAAGCCTGCGATTGCTGTAAAGGTCTGGAGCTTCCCTGAGAGTGTTTTCAATTTCTGGCTTGGAGAAGGATGGGAAAGTTGGGGTGATGACAAAAAGTGTATTGCTTTTTAAACATTTTTCATATATGTAGCTCTGTAAATTTCTATTCTATAATTATAAATAGAGAATTGTTACATAACTCTATTAAACTCTTAATTAGCTCTATTAAACTACTATTATGTACTTATCTGACTGTAATCCTTAGCTGTCTCTACTATGTTTTCTTCCTATCTCTTAGATTTTGTAAATATAAGCTGACTGTCTAAATACATTCCTGAAATACTGTATAGTCTAATTATCAGGAAGAGGACCTACAAGAACACTTTGGTTTTTGACCAGAATCTGAGCAGTCATAAATAAGAGAGGGACAAAAAAGCCCTTGGACCTAGTCCAATGCGCTGAGCCAGGGGTGTGTAATTGGGGCAACTGAATCTCCTATTGGATATTCCTGTTAAATATCGTAATTAATTAACCCTAATAATTGTTGAAATCAGGGGCTGTATGTACCCCATCCCCACTGGGACACCTGGAAGCTTCCAATAAAGCTCTGGTTTTTACTTTACTCTTCTAACACTGTTGCAAGGGGTTTTTTTTCTCTTTTGATTATAGAAAACAGGGGGATGAGAGAAGCAGAAGAGGAATTGTAATCCCAGAACGACAGAACATTCTGAGTTGAAAGGGTCCCATGGGATCATCAAAGGGATGTTTGAACATTTACAGAGACTCCAGAACTGTGACTTTGGGTGGTCAGTCTCTCTGCTGGGAGCCTCCCAAAGGGCCTTCAGCCACTCCTCAGCCCTGGACAGCAGCAGCATCACCTCTGCAGGGCCCAGCAGGGCTCTCCTGAGCTGCCCTTGCCCAGCTGCACACAGAGCCTGCCCCAGCCAGGGCCCTGCACACAGGCAGGTTTCTGTAGGGCCGGGCCGAGGGCACACAGGGTGGGATGGGCTCTGTGAGCGCTGGCAGGGACAAGGCACCTCTCAGGAGGGAATGTCCAGGGCCAGGGAGGTGCTCAGGGAAGCAGAGGGGGCTGAACAGAGCAGTGCTGGGGGAACAAGCCCATCCAGCCCCTCACCTGCCCCCAGCCACAGGGAATCCTTTGCCTCTCACATCTCTCATTGGCAAACTCGGAATGCAGCAGAAATTCTGGGGATTTCTGACCTCAGTGGGCCAGGAATGGTTTGTGGGTACTAAAACAATTCCTAAAACCAACTCCTGCCATCTATTTCCTTTTGAAGTCTGAGTGCAGATGGTATCCAAGCCTTGCTGCAGTGATTCCCCTGACAAATCCTGAATATCCAGCCTTGTCCCTCTGCCACATGGCCACAAATCCAGGGAAGCAGGGCAGGTATGGCTCCTCGAGAGCCCCCACACTCAGGTCTGGCTGCTCCTGGCACACTCAGCCAGCACAGCTGGAGCGCAGGCAGGGACCTGGGTGAAGGTTTTCCCAGAGCAGGAACAAGGGAGGGTGAGTCCCAGCAGGACAGTCTGAAGGGAATGGCCCAGGTTTGGCTCCAAGCAGCCTCTCCTGACTTGTCCCTGTCCTTTCTCCATGAACAGGTGCCCATGTGCAGCCACAGCAAATGTCCAACA
Source organism: Taeniopygia guttata (assembly GCF_048771995.1). Taxonomy (NCBI): domain Eukaryota; kingdom Metazoa; phylum Chordata; class Aves; order Passeriformes; family Estrildidae; genus Taeniopygia; species Taeniopygia guttata. Next base: position 3,943,881 of record NC_133062.1, read on the forward strand.
GCAGCTCCATCAGCCACTTCCTCCTGCTGGCACTGGCAGACACGCGGCAGCTGCAGCTCCTGCACTTCTGCCTCTTCCTGGGCATCTCCCTGGCTGCCCTCCTGGGCAACGGCCTCATCATCAGCGCCGTAGCCTGCGGCCACCACCTGCACACGCCCATGTTCTTCTTCCTGCTCAACCTGGCCCTCAGCGACCTGGGCTCCATCTGCACCACTGTCCCCAAAGCCATGCACAATTCCCTCTGGGACACCAGCACCATCTCCTACAAAGGATGTGCTGCTCAGCTCTTTTTCTTTATGTTCTTCATTGGAGCAGAGTATTTCCTCCTGACCATCATGTGCTACGACCGCTACGTGTCCATCTGCAAACCCCTGCACTACGGGACCCTCCTGGGCAGCAGAGCTTGTGCCCACATGGCAGCAGCTGCCTGGGCCAGTGCCTTTCTCAATGCTCTGCTGCTCACAGCCAATACATTTTCCCTGCCCCTGTGCCATGGCAATGCCCTGGGCCAGTTCTTCTGTGAAATCCCACAGATCCTCAAGCTCTCCTGCTCCAAATCCTACCTCAGGAAATTTGGGCTTCTTCTTATTAGTGTGTGTTTAGGATTTGGTTGTTTTGTGTTCATAGTTTTCTCCTATGTGCAGATCTTCAGGGCTGTGCTGAGGATCCCCTCTGAGCAGGGACAGCACAAAGCCTTTTCCACCTGCCTCCCTCACCTGGCCGTGGTCTCCTTGTTCCTCAGCACTATTATGTTTGCTCATCTGAAGCCTCCCTCGATGTCCTCCCCATCCCTGGATCTGGCCCTGTCAGTTCTGTACTCGGTGGTGCCTCCAGCCCTGAACCCCCTCATCTACAGCCTGAGGAACCAGGAGCTCAAGGCTGCAGTGTGGAGACTGATGATTGGATGGTTTCAGAAACATTGAACTGCTGGCAAATTTCTGCAAATCACTTGTAATAAAAGTAATTTTTGATACTTCTTGTTGGTTTCCTTTGGAGGTTCTTTTTCTTTGTTTGGCATTTTAATGTTTTCCACAAAGAAATGTCATTCCTTGTGCCATTTCTCATTTGGTTTCCCTCCACCTTCCCTGTGCCCACAGAATGTGTCAATGAGGGGCTGCACTCTTGGTGGCTTTCAAGGAACTAAAGGATGTCCCAGCAGAGTTTTCTGCAGAGATGCCCTTTTGTTGCCTTCTCTGGAGCTGCAGCAGCAATGTCTGTGTGCAGAGCTGGGGGCAGATCAGTGCTGGCACAGCAGCTCTGCTCCTGCTGGCCACACCATTCCTGATCCAGGCCAGGAGCCATTGGCCTTCTTGGCCACCTGGGCACACGGCTGGCTCATGTCCAGCCTGCTGTCCATCAGTCCCTGCAGGTCCCTTTCTGCCTGGCTGCTGTTCAGCCCCTCTGTCCCCAGCCTGTAGCGCTGCAGGGGTTGTTGTGGCCAAAGTGCAGGACCCGGCACTTGGACTTGTTAAACCTCACCTTGTTGGGTTTGGGACCTGGATCCAGCGTTTCCAGGGTCCTGTGCTGTCGGAATCTGTGGGTATTGGTGATTCCGAGATTGTAGAAAGTCTCTGTCTTTCTGCCCCGCTGCCAAAGAAGAAGCCATAGTTCGTCCGTGCTGGTTTCAAGGTTGTTTATTTTTGCTTATCTATAACAAGTTCTGCTGCCCTGCCGCAGGTCTGTCCTGCAGGGCAGTGTGCGGGGCTCTGCCCCTCAGTGGGATGGTACAAACATTATATACAAGAAATTACGTGTACTATATTTACAATAATGTGCCAATATCTATCATCTACGTTGAATAGTGTGTCCCTAGCCTAAACCAATAGAAAAATGCCAACATCACCAAGAACATGGAGGTAAGGAAGAAGAAGGAGGAAGAACAGGTTCAGGCCCACTTTCCTCCATCTTAGAACTCCTGACCCCCCTGTACAAAGTAAAACCCCCCTGTACAGGTGTTAAAACCCCCCTGTACAATACTAAAAAATTTTACCCTCTAATTTGTGACTACTTTTACCATATCATCTAACCCTCTGTGACTGCTTGTTCCACCTTTAAAGTTGGTAATTCATTCCATGGTTCAAACTCAAAATCACAGCTGTTTTCAGCTGCTTGCCAGGGTCTAAAATGCTTCTGACCAAGGCCTGGAACCTCTAAAAATGTCTGAGGGACATTTTGAGTTCCGACATCTCCCCTCTCTGTTTGAACCAGAAACACCCGCTTTATCATGCTGTTCAAGGTCCTTCAAATACACACGAAAATGCATGGTAGAACAAGCAGAAGAACTACAAGTCCTATAAGAATATAAAATGCTATTTTCGAAAGTTCTTTCCACAATGGTGAGATATCAAAAAAGCTAAACAAATCATCCCATCAGGACCCTGTAACTTTGTTCAATTTGCTAATGTTACTTTGTATTTGTTTTATATTTTTATGAATAGATTTTGAATGATCGGACAAGTTCATGCAGCACATCCCCTCAAATTCCTCACATCCGTGCCCATGTGTCAGCAGCAAATGATCAATTGCCGCCCTGTTTTGAAGCACTGCTTGCCTTGCACTGTTGATGTCTGTCAACATGTCACTCAGTGCAAACGAAATGGCACGACTGTGTTTCCTCAACCAATATGCTATATGATCCAATTGTGTCAAGGCCGCCCCTGATGCTGCTTGGAATGAGAAAATTGCTACTGCAATTCTCCGAGACTTGTCCCAGGTAGAAACATCATCATCATAATTTGAACTATATTTTTCAAGGGATCCTTTCCTTTTTGAATCAAGAACACCTCTTTGACAGCTTTGTTCATGGTCTGCCTCATGCACTGAGGCAAGGACAGCACAAACATTAGAAGAATTACAATACCTTATAATTACATACAACTATTTTCAAAATCTTTTTTCTACAACTGTGAAAAGTGAAACAAATTGAACACACCATCTACTTATGATTTAATTTTTCTCCAGGTGTGTTTGGTCCTCTGATACCTCTTTAAATTTTCACTCGTGTGTCTATGTGTTTATAATAGATGTTCAATTACTGTTTTGTTCTCATTTTTCACTGCTAGCTAACAAATCATTCGATGCAAAAGAAATGACATGGGCATCTTTACTCTGCCCACAACCTCTTTTGATCCAACTGCACCAAGGCTCTTTTTGATGCCACCTGCTGTGAAAGCAGAACCACTCAGTTTTTCCGAGCCTTTTTTCTTGGTATTAACATTATCATTGTCACAATTTGGATCGCTTCATTCATCAGATTTTTTTCTCCTTGCTCTCTTATCAAGGTCATGCTGTGTGTTAACAAAAGATCTTTCAATGCTGCATGGACCACCCTTGATTTTTGCAGGGATAGCAGGCCAAATTCTGTCCCCGCAAATGAAAAACATTCCCTTCGGTAAAGTGGCTGGATGTTGAAAGGATGGTTTGCTTGTCATTTTGGTATGATTGCACCAAGATGACGCATTTTTATAAAAAGGCTGATTCGGAGTGACATCTATTGTATGATTATCTGTCTTTGCCACTCCTGATGAATTAAATTTGATGCACCATTTCATTTTTGTTGACCCAAAATGTCCAAATCCAGAGGTTCAAAGTGAGCAGCAGGAAGGAATTGTGTCCAAACATGTCATCCCTCCACAGGGTCTGAAAGAAACTTCAGAACCCCTGGAAGGATGTCCCCTGGGACTGACCATCCCTCCACTGGCACACCTACCAAGCATGTTGAAAATGGTTTCTCTGGTTTCGAATGGGTCAGGCAAATGCTGTCCAGACCAGTTGCTTTTGCCAAAGTCTCCCACACTTTTTCCCTGGGTTGTCTCATGGGAAAATCTGTCCTGTTGCCCAAGGCAACAGGTGAAAGAATGAAGCACATGAACACTATCTGTCTGAATCCCATGTCCATGTCCCCACCCTCTGTGAGAAACCCTGCAATGCAGCAACACCCAAACAACACTTGATTTCTCAGAAAAAAACCCCAAGTCTCTGGGTGATCAATCGTTGTCCGACGAGACGTCTGCAGCGTTGTTGTCTGCCTTCGTCTGCGTGCTTCCCTCTCTGCTTCTCGGGTCCACGTCCACTGGCGTCTGCACCCGATAAGGTTACATGTGCTTTGCTGGCATTCACTTCAGTCCTCGTCCTGTAGAAACACAAGCGAAACCCTCGCCCCAAGTTATTAATGTAAATGAACCTTCAATCTGTCCTGACTCTGGGTTTCTGATCAAAACGAAAGGATTTTCCCTTAGTTTTTCCTGTGGGCTGTTTGTAACATATCTGACAATTATTAGAGTGGGCTTTGAGAAAAAACCATTTAAAAAATTCAACACATTTGTTCAACCCTGCCTCATCCCTTTTCTGTCCATCCAAGTGGATTTCAGGGTGTGATGTGTTCTTTGCTTGCTTGACCTGAGGGAGAATGAAGAATATTGAAAATATGTTTGACTCTCTGTTTTTTCAAAAATTTGTCAAGCACCTTGCTTGTATAAATTGGACCATTATCTGTTTCTATTTCTTGTTGCACTCCTAATGATGTAAATGCTTATAAAAAATGTTTGCAGGTATGTTCTGTGGTCTCCCCTGTATATGATGCAAAAATCGCCCCTAAAAATGTATCAATTGAAATATGGATATTTTCGAGCCTCTCAAAAGTTGGGTATTTTGTGACATCAGCTTGCCACAGCTGAAGGCTTTTACAAACCTCTCAGATTGGCCACTCCTGTAAATACAGGAGACTGCACAAACTGGCTCTCTGGCAAGTAGATTTCCTTTGTCTGACTTTCAGAAGGGTGAAAGGTTCCCATCAATGCCTGTGCATTTTTGTGAAAACATGCATGGTTCAATTTTGCCTGCTCAAAAATGTTTGGCAGTGTCTGCAAGATGGGCATTGTGAGCCTATCTACATGAGCATTCTCTTTTACTAAAAACCTCGGAGGTGAAGAATGCACTCTGATGTGTTTATTAATGTTCTCTGTTTTTCTAGGATTATTTTCATGCATAATAGATATGAATATAAAATTTCCTTGTCTGTATGTTTTAAAAGCGATTTCTCTAATTGTTTGACCACATTTGCAACATACACTAAACTTGTGATCAGATTGAGGGTTCCTAAAATAACTGAAAAACCCCTGACTATTATTACCAATTTTGCAACTTGTGGTGAACCTTGTATCATTTTGATATTTGATTCCCATTTCCCTGTTTTTTGATTTTTCCATGTGACCACTGATTTGTGAGTTTTTCCCAAACCATCAGTGAATACTGTCATTCCTTCCACTGGTTCCTGGCTTCTTTTTTGTTTTTTCCCTGAAACTCACTTTTACATTTAACATTTTGTGTGTTGGAAAACGAACTGTGCAAACTTCTGAATGCCCTAACAACGTGATTGAAAAATCTTGCGACTTTGGATTGTCCACTCAAAATATTTCTTCTTTAAATGTAAATGAATGATTAAGAAATCTTTGCCTGACATTGTCAGCAATCTGGTCTCTGCCACAATAATGATCTGAGCTCCCATCTCTAAATCTGTAAGAATTGTTTTTGAGGGTCTGCAAACTAAAAACCCCACTTTCAACTTCTGTGGAAATATTAACAAAATCCTTGTTCAAAACTACTTATTTGAACGATTTTTTTTTTTTTCTTTCTTTCAATTTTATCTGTCCAGTGTCTAGCACTCTCCTCATATTTTTCTCAATGATCAGCAAAATCAAGTCTACAAAATAATTATATCAAGAGATTAAAACATACAAAAATCTTCAACCTCATTTCAGCCTTATTTCAGGCACTTCTTCACTCCTTTTCTTTTTTCTTTTTCCTTTTTTCTCTCTTTCTCTTCTTCTCTTTTGAAACAAGAAAGTTGAAATATAAACCATAATATAGAACAAGACAAAATATCTCAATAATAAAATGCATAAAACTTATCAAAATCGATAACAATTCAAGAAAATTCAAAAGAAAGATATTCTAAATAGCATATATAAAAATGAACAAAGCATGATCATTAGAAACATTGTGACAGCGGTTCAGAGTCTGCAAACAGCTGAAACATTTGTTTCCAGTGAAAACCCTTGGCATCCCTTCCCGGGCAGGGCTGGCAAGTTTCACCTCAAAACTGTGTCAGCTGTAACATTTGTAGAATCGAATTGATGGGTCAAAAATGACCTGCATATCATTCATTTTTGTGCAGAAACCTCTGAATTTTGCTGGCAAACTCATCTGTCCAAGTTAAAATCAGGGTCTGGCCAGGACCCAAACTTTAAACTGGAGAGATGTCCCTTAACATATTATATAAAACAAAACTTACACTAACAATACATATATAATACTTAAAACATAACAACCTATTATAACATTTTCTTATAAAATAAACACTTGAAGTTAAAACCGATAAACTGGTCAAATGACACAAAGATTCATTTTTCTTGAAACTCTTTTGAAGGAAAAAGATGCCAATTGGAGAAATCGTAAGATTAACAATGGCAAGAGGTTGTCAGAATGTTTCAGGCACCTCTCTCTGAGATCTTCTGAAAAACATTTGAGAATGATGAAAAATAGAAATGCAATGATTCCACTCACAAGAGATATAAAAACGAATCAGGAAGTTCACCTAGAAAAATGCACAATACAGTTAAAATTCAAAATGAGACTTCAGAACTGGCATGTAACCTGGATAAGATTACATAAACAACAATAAAACGTACGAGAATTCACTATGAAAAAACGAAGCACAAATCTTCACCTGATAACATGATAAAATTTCTTAACAATAACGTTTATAGAACACTTAAATAGTTAAAAATAAAGGATTTGAAAACAAATGCCTTTTGTATCACTATACAAAGAAATAACAGACTATAAAACTGATTTTTAAACAATGAAATCAATCTCAGAAAACTCAAAATAAATTCTTTTACAACTCTTATATACTGATAAACTTATAATAAAACAGAAAATACTAAAACAAAACCAAGAATCCAATAAATCCAATAACTTCTCCTTAAATCAATGTTCATTATTACTTTGTGAACTGTTTCAGACAAAACCTTCTCATCCTTAAAGAAAAACAACTAAACCTTGCTGCCAAATAAACTTGACCTTTGAAAAACTTAAAATAATTTTTGAATCAAACAGTACTTAAACTCAATATATAACAATCTTAGTAAAGAATCCCTAAATTATATTAACTTTACGAAATCCATATGTATCAAATTAACAATATATAAATCCATTATCAATTAAACCTTTGTAAACTTAACTTCTTCAGGGCCCAAACCTAAAATAAACTTAAAGTGATATACTCTAATTAAATAATACTTAACTTAAACGCAAACCAACTATATAAAAATCAATTCTATCATTAATAAAACGTTAAAATACAACCTAACTTAAACCTTAATATAATAAATTACTAACATTTCATGCTATTTAATTTTCTATATCAATTTTCATTATGATATCTCTTTTTCACAATGTGTTCCACAATTATTACTTATCATCACACCGGCTGGGCGTGTCTGCTCGATCAATTCTGTGACCTAACTGAAAAAATCTGGGGTTGGTGTTTAGAAACATTGGGGAGATTTGAAAAAGGCCTTGTGTTGGCTGGTTTTCAAAAAGCGACTGATGGAATTTTATTTCAGGGTGAAAATTGGGAGACTCATCTCTCAGCATTGCTGTAGGATGTTTGCTACTTGTTGTTTGCTGTGGCTGTTGTGATTTTTTTTGTTTGCCGCGGCATGAGAGCACTGGGAGCATTTCTGGTGCAGTCAAACCCCGCTTCTGCCTGCGTTAGGATGGCTGCGCCTCTCTCTCTTGCTCACCCTCTGTGCTCACACCCGCTGTCAGCTGTGCCGAACCAGCGCCTGCAGTTTTCTCCAAACCCAGCACCCACATTCTCAGCCACTTCCGCGGTCGCTTTAACTCTCGCAAACGCATGCGCAGCCTTGATTCACCCTCTCTGTCTGCGTCGCCATGGGAACAAGGGAAGGAACTCCCGCACCGACCGCGCCCGCCCACACCGGCTCCGCGCGGCCGTCCCTCGGGAATGTCCCCCCCCATTCTCTCTGTCAGGCCTGGCGCTGCCTCGGTTTTCGCTCTGGGTCGGCCCGCGCCGTCCTCGAGCCGCTGCTGGAGCCCAGCGCGATTCGGCGCTCTGCTGACGTCATCAGCGCGCGCTCGCTGCGTTCCGCACTGCCGCAGCCCCGCGCCGCGTCCCGCCCAGCCCCGCGCCGCTCGGGTCTCCCCCCGCGGCCACCGCGCAGTCTGCGGACGGCTGGCTGGCGGCCACCGCCGCCCCCGACGCCGTCTGCGCCCGTGCCCGTGCGTTCAAGGTGCAGGAAATCTCCGCTCCGACTTCCGGGTTTTGCTCTACCGTCTCGCGCATGCGCGCTGCCATCGCCGCGGCGACAGGAGAATCCCGCTCTCCGTCCAGCCGCCGGCCTGGCCAGCGCCGCCGCTGCGAATTGGGAGCTATTCCCCGGCACCTGCCGGACGGTGCTTTCGCACTCTCACGGATTCCCGTCATGGAACGCATCACTGGGCGCTCCGGGCGTCTGACCGCCCCATCCGCGCTTCCGCCGCCTCCTGCGTCCGCTGGTTCCCACTGCCCCCCCCCTCTCGGCTGCACCGCGGGCTGTTTTGAACTCCCCACCCGCGCAGCTGCGAGAGTTCTCTCCTCTCTCTCACTTTTCCCTCCGCTCTGCACTCACGTCTGCCCCTCCCCCCAGGAGCCGCCGGCGCCGCTGCCCCCCCACTGTGGGTTTGGACTCGGACAGTGGCCAGTCCCTTCCCCCACCGAGGGCTGCGTCTGTGCCTAGCTTGTCTCTCACTGTCTGGGGATTTTTTGCAGCTGAGGAGCTTAGAAATTGAGATTTGAGGAGTCTTGAGGAACAGTGTGAACCTGGAGACATAGGACATGATGAGACACCCCCCCTCCCGATCCTCTTCGGGAGGCAATTTGCTTCCCCTGGTGAGGAAAATTGCCCGAAGCTGCTGGCTGGGCCATCTTCCTCCTTGTGCTCCCATAGGAGCCTTAGCTGTTCAGTCTAAAATGCCGCGTTGTGAAAATGACTCTTATTGTCCTTGCTAAAGGCAAAAGTTTTTGCGGCAGTCTTATCTCTCTTTTTTTTTTCTTTTTCCTGTGGCTCGGTAATACAGTTGCTTATTGATCCCTTACGAAAATTTAACTCAAACAAAAGATGTACATCTGTGTGCGGGTGAGTATACTGCACCCACAATAACAAAGCTTTCATCTCATTTGAGGCTATCTCTACCAGATGGGTAAAAGTCTTGCCCTGTAGGGCTGAAAAAATTTTTTTTTGTCTGTCCTTGGGAGCATCCCTTCCCCATGTTCTTAATTTCAACCATTCTCACCAAAAGCTGAGTCACCACGAGGTCAGTCCGGAGATGGCACTGTTCATCGTCCAGCAGGTCACAGGCGAGAAATCCCAGGCGCGCTTCTGGTTTTCCTCCTCCTGGCTGTCCTCCAGACGAGCTGTCTTGGTGAAGGTCAGGTTCTTATCTTGAGCTTTCTGCTCCCTCTCCTCCCGGAATCTGCCGAGAGCATTTGTGCTCTGTTCTTCTTCCTTTCTTTATTTTTTTGTTTTTCTCTGCTGATGAAGGTTGGAGGTTGTTTGATGTTTCTTTTTGTTCTTCTTGCTGATGCCCGCACAGGGACGCCAAATGTCGGAATCTGTGGGTATTGGTGATTCCGAGATTGTAGAAAGTCTCTGTCTTTCTGCCCCGCTGCCAAAGAAGAAGCCATAGTTCGTCCGTGCTGGTTTCAAGGTTGTTTATTTTTGCTTATCTATAACAAGTTCTGCTGCCCTGCCGCAGGTCTGTCCTGCAGGGCAGTGTGTGGGGCTCTGCCCCTCAGTGGGATGGTACAAACATTATATACCAGAAACTACTTGTGCTATATTTACAATAATGTGCCAATATCTATCATCTACGTTGAATAGTGTGTCCCTAGCCTAAACCAATAGAAAAATGCCAACATCACCAAGAACATGGAGGTAAGGAAGAAGAAGGAGGAAGAACAGGTTCAGGCCCACTTTCCTCCATCTTAGAACTCCTGACCCCCCTGTACAAAGTAAAACCCCCCTGTACAGGTGTTAAAACCCCCCTGTACAATACTAAAAAATTTTACCCTCTAATTTGTGACTACTTTTACCATATCATCTAACCCTCTGTGACTGCTTGTTCCACCTTTAAAGTTGGTAATTCATTCCATGGTTCAAACTCAAAATCACAGCTGTTTTCAGCTGCTTGCCAGGGTCTAAAATGCTTCTGACCAAGGCCTGGAACCTCTAAAAATGTCTGAGGGACATTTTGAGTTCCGACACTGTGCAGAGCCCTCCTACCCTCCAGCAGATCAACACTCACATCCAGCTTGGTGTCATCTGCAAAAATGTCCTTGGTTCCAAGGGGCCCCTCAGCATCACAATGTCCCTTTGGTTGCACCAGGCCCTGCACTGTCAGACTGGTTCCCTTGTTTCCATGGGGCCCCAAAATTTGACAATGGACTCCTTGGTTCCATGGGGCCCCTCAGTGTCACAATGTTCTTGTTAGTGCTGCAGTTTCACAGTGGCCCCTTGGTTCCATGGGGCCCCAGGGTGTCACAAAGGCCCCATGGTCACATGAGGTCCCACACTGTCACAATGCTCTCTGTGGTTCCACAAGTCCCCTCAGTGTCACAATGGACTCCTTGTTCCCACGAGCCCACACAGTGTCACAAGGGCCTTCCAGATTCCTGGAGGCCCCAGAATGTCACAGTGGCCCCTTGGTTACACGAGGCCCTGCAGTGTCACCATGGCCTCTGTGCTTCCACCAGGACCCAGTGTCACGGGGACTCCCTGGTTCCATTGGGCCCCAGAGCACCACAATGGAGCCCTGGTTCTATGGGCCTGCACAGTGTCACCATGGTCCTCTTAGTTCCACGAGGCCCTGCAGTGTCACAATGGCCCCAGAGTGTCCCAATCATCACAGAATGACAGAATCAAATAGGCTGGAAAAGACATTTGGGATCACCAAGTCCAACCAATGCCCTAATACCGCCTTGTCACCCAGACCATGTGTCCTAGGGTGACTGTTATGGTGTTTGTATCTCCAATCATGTGTTCTGTTTACGTTTGATATTATGTTCTGTGCTTTCAGAACTGACTCTGAAAGTGAAGGTTTGTTTTGCTGTGTTATCATCTGGTTCACCTCCCCCCATGTCTGCTGGAAAGCTAGAAAAGGCTAGGGCTGGCTGGCTGGCTTTGCTTTTGCTTGCTTGCTTGGCTTGCTTGCTTTGCTTGCTTGGCTTGCTTGCTTTGCCTGCTTTCTTGCTTTCTTGCTTTGCTTCCTAGTTAGGTTAAGCAGTCCAATTCTTTCCCTGGACTGTTGTTTTTTTTCCCTTTCCTCTTTCTGAACATCATTCAACCTGCTCTGGACTGGGATCTGGGAAACACCAAAGAACACCAGCAGCCATCCCCAGTGTCCAGACCCGGGCGACCACTCCCAGGAAAGACCTTCTGGATTTGTTCAGCTCTTCAGAGGGGTGAAAGAGTCTTGTTGTCATCTTGTGTTAATTGTTTTGGTGTTGGGGAGTGCTTTGTTGTTGAATAAACAGGTTCTTTTCCACTTCCCTCTCAGAGGAAATTTTTCCCTGAACCAGGTGGGTGGGGAGGGGCCGTGGGGGTTTCCTGGGGGCTCCTTTCAGGGGGTTTTCCCCAAATTTGCCCTAAACTAGGACAAATATTTTGGCGCCCAACTCGGGGCTCGAGAGAGTGGAAAAAAACCCTGTTGTAATCATATTTTTGTTCCAATTATTTTGTCTGGGTATGGAGCAGTTACTGGTTATGTTGTTTGAATTAATATTGTCTCTTGGGGTGAAGGCCTGCATGTGTCTCTGGTCCCTGGGGGTTTTTCAGATCTTAATCCCCCTGTGGTCCCTAGGTTTATTTTTTTATCCAGGAATAGCTCCGGTATTGTCCCTAATACGTAGGTTTTGCAGTAGAAGGGCACTGACCAGAATATCCATCGTGCTGTGCTTGGGTGTAATAGCTTCCAGAGGGTTTATAAAGGTGCTGAGGTCTGTTCCTGGAATGTATGGTTCATGGTTATGGTTGTACAGCCAGTTTGTTAGAGGGGAAGTAGGGGATGAGGCTTTTCAGCCTTTGCTTTCCTTCTTCTCCTCTGAATTTGTTACCTCCCTATTAGAGAATGTTCAGTTTCCCCTGACTGTTAAGGAGACCATCTTCCTGGTGTTTAATCTGGTAAGCTTTCTCTATACAGTCTGCAGTCTCTCTAGAATGAGGGCTGAGATTTCTAGAGGGGCTGATGAGACCTCTGACCCAGGAGTAGACCCAGGTGTGAGAAATCTTGAGTGGTGTGGGAAATGGGAGGATATGGGCCAAATCTTAAAGGAATTTTCTGACCCTATAGCCTGGGACTTTCCAAGTGAAAAAATTCAGAATCCGGCTGAGGTGGCGAAGTACCTGAAAGAGAAGTGCCATGATAACTCTAAGGAGAAAAAAATCATTGCAGTGAGCTGGGCCCTGGCATATGCTTATCGCACCCTGTTAGATACTGTAGGGCAGCAGACAGAGGAAAGGGGGCAGGGAGATAAATCAGCAGCTATCCCAGTCACTCAGGCTGCAGCCAACACCCCCGGCTCAAAGCCAGCAGCTAAACCAGACTCAGCAGCCAAGCCTCAACCAATGGCTGTTGCTACTAGCACAAGAAGTGGGAAGCGCACAGAAAAGACCAATCGACCAGTGGATGATGACGATGATGATGATAATGCAGGAGAGGGACCCTCAATGCCTGCTGACATAAAATCAGAAGTCAAAGCAACTGGTACAAGATCAGAGGCCAATACTGAGTCCTTTTCCCTAAAGGACCTTCGTGGCCTGAGGAAGGATTATACCCGACGACCTGATGAGTCTGTAATTAGTTGGTTGGTCCGTCTTTGGGATGCTGTAGGCGAGGCTACAATTCTGGATGGTACTGAGGCAAGACATTTGGGATCCCTGTCACATGATCCTGTTATTGATCAAGGAATGATGAGGGGGGCTAACCCTCACAGCCTCTGGGCACGGGTTCTGGAAAGTGTAGCACAAAGATACCTGTGTGCAGATGATCTTTATATGCAGCAAACCCAGTGGAAGACTATAGAACAAGGGATCCAACGTCTGAGAGAAATGGCAGTGGCAGAGATTATCTTCTCAGATGAAATAACAACTAGGAATCCAGACTTGGTACCATGTACATCTGTGATGTGGCGAAAACTTGTACGGCTTGGGCCACATGACTACGCTTCTGCCTTAGCAATAATGAAGCAAGATGAGAGGGATGAGACCGTGCTCGAAATGGCAAGGAAACTCCGAGCATATGCAGATGCTGTACATGGCCCAACCCATGCCAGAATTGCAGCAGTGGAAACACGTCTGCAGAAATTAGAAGATAAGATAGAGGAGAATCATAAGAGACTCAGGGAGGAGATAAAGGAGGACCTTCTCCAAATCTCAGCAGTACAGATCAGAGGTTCTGGTATCCAACGTAGACGTTCCTCAGATGGTGAGAGAAGGTACACCCCACGAACTGAGCTGTGGTTCTTCCTGCGCGATTGCGGAGAAAACATGAGGAAATGGGACGGAAAACCTACTGCTGCTCTGGCACAATGGGTGCATGAATTGAAGGAAGGTAAGACTCAGAGAGGAAGTGCCACCAAAAGGAGAGCAGCTCCAGTTGCCCGTAGACAAACTGCCAGGCATGATGATGATGATGACATGTCTGATCCCCTTGAAGGAACCTCTAAGACATACGCCCAAGGCAAGAAGGATAACCAGGCTTAGAGGGGCCCTGCCTCTAGCCAGGTAGAGGCGAGGGAAAACCGTGTTTTCTGGACTGTGTGGATTCGCTGGCCTGGCACATCGGAACCACAAAGATATAAGGCTTTGGTTGATACGGGTGCACAATGCACATTAATTCCATCAAGACACGTAGGGGCAGAATCTGTCTCTATTGCCGGTGTGACAGGTGGATCACAGGACTTTACCGTGGTGGAAGCTGATGTAAGTCTGACAGGAAATGAGTGGAAGAAACACCCTATTGTGACTGGCCCAGAGGCCCCATGTATTTTGGGCATAGATTACCTTCGAAGGGGATATTTTAAAGACCCAAAGGGACTTAGGTGGGCATTTGGGATAGCAGCTGTAGCGACAGAGGGCATCCAGCAACTGAACACCTTGCCTGGACTGTCTGAGAATCCAACTACAGTAGGACTGTTGAAGGGAGAAGAACAAAAGGTACCAGTTGCCACTTCAACAGTGCATCGTCGACAGTACAGAACAACTCGAGATGCTGTGGTTCCCATCCATAAGATGATACGAGAGCTGGAGAGCCAAGGGGTGGTCAGCAAAACCCACTCACCCTTCAACAGCCCCATTTGGCCTGTGCGTAAATCTGAAGGAGAATGGAGATTGACTGGGGACTACCGTGCATTGAATGAAGTGACTCCACCACTGAGCGCTGCTGTGCCAGACATGCTGGAACTCCAGTACGAGCTGGAGTCCAAGGCAGCGAAGTGGTACGCCACTATTGATATTGCCAATGCATTTTTCTCCATTCCTCTGGCAGCAGAATGCAGGCCTCAGTTTGCCTTTACATGGAGGGGAGTGCAGTATACCTGGAACCGACTGCCCCAGGGGTGGAAGCACAGTCCTACCATCTGCCATGGGCTGATCCAGACTGCACTAGAAAAGGGTGAGGCTCCAGAACATCTACAATATATTGATGATATCATTGTGTGGAGGAACACAGCAGCAGAAGTGTTTGAGAAAGGAGAGAAAATCATCCAAATCCTCCTGGAAGCTGGTTTCGCCATCAAGAAGAGTAAAGTGAAGGGACCTGCTCGAGAGATCCAGTTCTTGGGAGTGAAGTGGCAAGATGGACGGCGTCAGATTCCTACAGATGTCATCAACAAGATCGCAGCCATGTCTCCACCAACCAACAAGAAAGAGACACAAGCTTTCTTAGGCGCCATCGGGTTTTGGAGAATGCACATTCCTGAGTACAGTCAGATCGTGAGTCCCCTCTACCTGGTCACCCGTAAGAAGAATGATTTCTGTTGGGGCCCTGAGCAGCAGCAAGCTTTCACCCAGATAAAGCAGGAAATTGCTCATGCAGTAGCCCTTGGCCCAGTCAGGACAGGACCAGATGTGAAGAACGTGCTCTACTCTGCAGCCGGGAACCATGGTCTGTCCTGGAGCCTTTGGCAGAAGGTGCCTGATGAGACTCGGGGCCGACCACTGGGATTTTGGAGTCGGAGCTACAGAGGGTCTGAAGCCAACTACACCCCAACAGAGAAGGAAATCTTGGCCGCCTACGAGGGAGTCCAGGCCGCCTCAGAGGTGATTAGCACAGAAGCACAACTCCTCCTGGCACCCCGACTACCGGTGCTGGGGTGGATGTTCAGAGGAAAGGTTCCCTCCACCCACCATGCCACCAGTGCTACATGGAGCAAGTGGATTGCTCTCATCACGCAGCGTGCCCATATTGGTAAGCTGAATCGCCCTGGGATTTTGGAAGTAATTACAAATTGGCCCGAAGGTGAAAGTTTTGGTGTCGCAGATGAAGAAGAAGAACCAGTGACACGGGCTGAAGAAGCTCCACCATATAACCAACTACCAGCAGAGGAAACACGCTATGCTCTCTTCACTGACGGTTCCTGCCGCATCGTAGGGATGAATCGGAAGTGGAAAGCAGCTGTATGGAGTCCCACACGACGGGTTGCAGAGGCCACTGAAGGAGAAGGTGGATCAAGCCAGTTTGCTGAACTCAAAGCCGTTCAACTGGCCCTAGACATTGCAGAAAGGGAGAAGTGGCCAAAGCTCTACCTCTACACTGATTCATGGATGGTAGCCAATGCTCTGTGGGGGTGGCTAGAGAGGTGGAAAGAAGCTAACTGGCAGCGTAGAGGAAAACCAATTTGGGCTGCTGAAGAGTGGAAAGATATCGCTACCCGGGTAGAGAAGCTACCTGTGAAGGTTCGCCATGTAGATGCCCATGTACCCAGAAGCAGAGCTAATGAAGAGCAGCAAAACAATCAGCAGGTAGATCAGGCTGCAAAGATAGGGGTGTCAAAGATAGACCTCGATTGGGAACACAAGGGAGAGTTGTTCCTAGCACGATGGGCCCATGATGCCTCAGGCCATCAGGGTAGAGATGCCACTTATAAGTGGGCACGAGACCGAGGGGTGGATTTAACCATGGACAGTATTTCTCAGGTTATCCATGACTGTGAGACATGCGCTACCATCAAACAGGCCAAGCGGGTGAAGCCCCTGTGGTATGGTGGGCGGTGGTCCAAGTACAAGTATGGGGAGGCCTGGCAGATTGACTACATCACACTGCCCCAGACACGCCAAGGCAAGCGCTACGTGCTCACAATGGTAGAAGCCACCACTGGATGGTTGGAAACCTACCCTGTGTCTCATGCTACAGCCCGTAACACCATCCTGGGCCTTGAAAAGCAGGTCCTTTGGAGGCATGGTACCCCTGAGAGGATTGAGTCAGACAATGGGACTCATTTCAAGAACAGCCTTATCAACACCTGGGCTAGGGAACATGGCATTGAGTGGGTGTACCACATCCCCTACCATGCACCAGCTGCAGGCAAAGTGGAGAGGTACAATGGACTGTTAAAAACCACCTTAAAAGCATTGGGTGGGGGATCTTTCAAAAATTGGGAGCAACATTTAGCAAAGGCCACCTGGTTAGTTAACAGCCGAGGTTCCACCAATCGAGCAGGTCCTGCCCAGTCTGAGCCCCTGAATATAGTAGACGGAGATAAAGTCCCAGTGGCACATGTCAGAGGTTTGTTAGGGAAATTAGTGTGGATCAATCCTGCCTCGAGTACAGACAAACCCATTCGTGGGATTGTCTTTGCTCAGGGACCAGGTTGTACATGGTGGATAATGCAGAGAGATGGAACAACACGATGTGTACCTCAGGGAGATCTGATTGTGGGGTGAAACTATTGTGCAAATATCACTGTTTGCTGGATGTTACTGTCAATGTCTGTGCGTGAAAACACACAGACATGAGAAAGAAGGTATGAGTAAGTGAAAGATACAAGTTTTAACTTGATGGAGTTTTTACATGATGTTGAAGATATGGAGATAAGGGGTGGAATGTCCTAGGGTGACTGTTATGGTGTTTGTATCTCCAATCGTGTGTTCTGTTTACGTTTGATATTATGTTCTGTGCTTTCAGAACTGACTCTGAAAGTGAAGGTTTGTTTTGCTGTGTTATCATCTGGTTCACCTCCCCCCATGTCTGCTGGAAAGCTAGAAAAGGCTAGGGCTGGCTGGCTGGCTTTGCTTTTGCTTGCTTGCTTGGCTTGCTTGCTTTGCTTGCTTGCTTGCTTGGCTTGCTTGCTTTGCCTGCTTTCTTGCTTTCTTGCTTTGCTTCCTAGTTAGGTTAAGCAGTCCAATTCTTTCCCTGGACTGTTGTTTTTTTTCCCTTTCCTCTTTCTGAACATCATTCAACCTGCTCTGGACTGGGATCTGGGAAACACCAAGGAACACCAGGAGCCTGCATTTGGTGATCTGCAGCAGCCATCCCCAGTGTCCAGACCCGGGCGACCACTCCCAGGAAAGACCTTCTGGATTTGTTCAGCTCTTCAGAGGGGTGAAAGAGTCTTGTTGTCATCTTGTGTTAATTGTTTTGGTGTTGGGGAGTGCTTTGTTGTTGAATAAACAGGTTCTTTTCCACTTCCCTCTCAGAGGAAATTTTTCCCTGAACCAGGTGGGTGGGGAGGGGCCGTGGGGGTTTCCTGGGGGCTCCTTTCAGGGGGTTTTCCCCAAATTTGCCCTAAACTAGGACACCATGCCACTGAGTGCCACTGGAGAGGGACAGTGACTCTGCCACCTCCCCCCTGGCCTGCCCATTCCAATGCCCACTCACCCTTTCTGTGAAGAACTTCTTCCTCTTGTGCAGCCTAAACCTCCCCTGGTGCAGCTGAAGGCTGTGTCTTCTTGTCCTGCCCTCCAGCAGATCCACACTCACACCCAGCTTGGTGTCACCTGCAAATTTGGTGATGGTGGGCTCGATCCCCTCCCCCAGATCATCGGAGAAGATGTTAAACAGGGCTGGGCCCAACACTGATCCCTGGGGACAGCACCAGGGACTGGACACCAGCTGGGTGCAGCACCATCCCCACCCCTCTCTGGGCCCAGCCTCCAGCCAGCTCTTCCATCTCCCAGCCAGGAGGGAACCTGCCCAAGCCGTGGGCTGCAGCTTTTCCAGGGAATGCTGTCACAGACAGTGTCCAAGGCTTTGCTGAAGTCCAGATGGACACATCCACAGCCTTTCCCACACCCACAGGTGGGTCACCTGGTTATAAAAGGAGATCAGGGTGCTCAGGCAGGACCTGCCCCTCTTAAATCCACGCTGGCTGGCTCTGACCCCTCGGCCATCCTGTGGGTGCCCTGTGGTGGCACTCAAGGTGATCTGTTCCATAACCTTGCCGGGCACCGAGGTCAGGCTGACAGGCCTGGAGTTCTCCAGATCCTCCTTCCAGCCCTTCTTGGGGATGGGCTCACACTGGCACCTCCAGTGCTCTGGGACCTCCCTGGTGAGCCAGGACTGATGGTAAATGATGGGGAGCAGCTTGGGGAGCTCATCCACCAGCTCCCTCATGCCCCTAGGATGGATCCCATCCCATCCCATACACCTGTGAGCGTCTGAGTGGCTCAGCAAGTCACCAGCTGCTTCCTCCTGGATTACAGGGGGCTGTTCTGCTCCCTGTGCCCATCTACCAGCTCAGCAGAACTCTTGTCCTGAGGACAGCCTCTCCATATATTGAAAATTGAGACAAACAAGGTGTTAAGTATCTCAACCTTTTCTTTATCTTTAGTTACTATATTTTCCACTGCATCCAATAAAGAGTAGAGGTTCTCTGTATACCACATTTTTCTATGAATTTATTCACAGACACATTTTTTATTCTTTTTCACAGAAGTGGCCAGAATAATCTCTTATTGAGAATCCACCTCTTTCCTTTTTTTTCTGCATGACCTAACAACATCCTTAAACAATTCCTAAGTTGCCTGACCTTCTGTCCAAAGTTAATGCACCTTCTTCCTTCCCCCGAGTTCCCACAAAAGCTCCATGGGCAGCCAGGACAGTCATTTTTCTCACCACCTCATCTTTTGCCACACTGGGACAGGCTGCTCCTTCCCCCTTAAGATCACTGTCTTGAACTGTGTCCATCCTTCCTGGACCCCTTTGCTTTTAAGGGCTGTTTCCCTTTAAAAAATCAGTGCCTGATTTGGTACTCCCCAAATCTGCATCCTAAATAGGCCACAGGCTGCCCTTCCTAAATCCAGTGTGGAAGTTTTGTTGCTGCCCCTCCTTCTTTCACAGATCATTGAAAACGTGATTATTTCATGGTCCCTGTGCCCCAGGCAGCCTCCGACCCCCACATCTGCCGCCAGCCCTTCTCTGTTTGTGAACAGCAGGAGACAGAGCTTTCCTTGGGAGTGGAGTGTTACCAAAAATTCGGTAAAACAGAAAACTCCTTAACACCAGTGCAGCATTAAGAAGCAGCATTCTTTATTCATCTGGATGCACGGGGGATAGCTCCTCCCAAAGCCGAGCATGCTGAGTGCAGGAAAGTTTCTGTTCATATTCTGTATTTTGCACATGTATTCATTGATTGTCCTGGACTAAACACACATCTGATAATCATTTCCCCAGAATTAAAACACATTTCCCCTCCCCTTTACCCATGTGTTCTTCTGTCCTGGGGGTCTCTCTGGTGGTCCCTGGTGGTCGTGGACCCCAATGTTCCCGTGGGCCTGGCTGAGCTGGCAGGACACTGAGGCTGGTGAACTTCCAGTTCCCCTTCTCCCACAATGGGCATTGTGTGGTTTCCATGGGCCTGGGGTTTTGGAGAACAAACTCCAAGTGTTGCTCACCTCAGGGAGAAAATTTATCATCTGGTAACATGAGGTCACAGAGTGGGCTATGACATCACAGAGTGGGTTATGTGAGGTCATTGAGCAGCTACGGCATCAAAGACTGTCTCTGTGACATCGCAGAGTTGGCTGTGACATCAGAGACCTGCTGTGTGACATTACAGAATGGGCTGTGACATCAGAGAGGGGCTGTGTGACATCCCAGGAGGGCTCTGTGAGGTCACTGGGTTGGTCACTCTGCCCCAGCTCCCCCTCACAGTTTCTCCCAACAAGTCCAATGCTGTTCATGCCCAGCAGGGTCCCTGTCCCCCGGTATCCCCCCGGTCCCCCTGGAGCCACAGCCTCCACCAAAGGATGTTCCACAGGATCCACCCCAGAGCCTAACATGGGAAAAAGGAGCCAGGGCTGTGTGACCAGGACTTCAAGGACATGGATTATCCAGGTCCCTGTGGCCTGGGTTGGGTTCCCCAGGGCAGGAAAGATGTCTGGCAGCTGGAGCAGGGTTAGGGAAGGGCCTCCAAGGTGGGGCTGGAGCCCTTGGGCTGTGAGCAGAGGCTGAGGGAGCTGGGCTTGTCCATCCTGGAGCAGGGAAGGCTGAGGGGCTCCTCATGCCAGCCTGGCAGTGCCAGCGAGGAGGGGATGGAGAACACAGAGCCAGGCTCTTCACCGGGGGGCCTGGTGGGAGACAGAAGCCAATGGGTGAAAGGGGAAAGAGGGGAGATCAGCCAGGCCAGGAGGAGATGAAATGAATCAGGCTGGTTTTAGCATTTCCTCAACACTAAAAGCAGCTTGACCTTTCTTCTTCATCCACCACTGACAGCTTTGAAAATCAGGAACTGTTTGAGCTGTTTTGCCCCCACTCCAGAATGGGCATCCTAATAAAGGAACTTAATTGTGCTTATATCTATCACAGAACCACATTTGTCTGAAATTCATTCTAGCATGGAAATCACTTGTGGATGCTGGACTCGTCAGATGCTGCTGGGACGTTGCACATAGCTCAGGGAAGAGCATGGTTATTATTAAATTGTGTCCTGTTCAACTGTGGTCTGTTGGCCATGAAGAGAAACTTTCTGTGCCTCTGAGTCTCACCAGTTCCTGACCCCCAAAGGACACAAACCTGATGAGTTGTGGTTCCCACTCCAGTGGTGGCACTGGGACCTCCCTCCATCCCCAGAGCAGAGCTCCCTTGTCCCAGAAAGTCCCTGGCAATGCAGGGATGAAGGAAACAGGACAGGCTGGGGGATCAGGGGCAGGGCACAGACAGGGATTTGGGGTCGTTGTGAGCCCAGGGCAGGACCCGGCCCTTGGCCTTGGTGAACCTCATCCCATTGTCCTGGGCCCATGGCTCCAGCCTGTCCAGATCCCTCTGCAGAGCTTCCTGCCCTCCAGCACAGCCACACTCCCACCCAGCCTGGGCTCACCTGGGACTGACTGAGGGCGCCCTCGATGGCCTCGTCCAGATCAGCAATAAAGAGATTTGACTGACCTGGCCCCAGTCCTGAGCCCTGAGGACACCCTTGGATGTGACTCCATTCCTCAGCTGGTCTGGGTGCCAGGGCTTGGGTGAGGGAAATGGTGGGGAGGGTGTAGGCACAAAGTGTTATTGATTGTCAGCCATAAAGGGTCTTGATTTTCATATCTATTCCAACTGCATGAGGAGGCACTTGGATTCAGTGTCAATTGGAGATTTCACACAGCAATTTATTAGGAGTAAAAAAAACTAAACAGGACCTGAAGAAATCTTTTCTCACTCTCCTTTTAAATATAGTGTAATCAACCACAAGAGATTTGAAAACTTAAATGATTCCCAGGGCTTGGCTTGTTAAGGTATTCTGAATGTTAATGAGCCCTGGAGCACTGAATTCCTGCACTGAAGAGCTGAAGGCTGAAGAAGCCTCTGGAGCAGTAAAATTCAGCAGCAGCCTCCAAGTTGCTGAGGATGTCAGCAGCCCCCACTGAGGCCATCCCTGCCCAGAGACCCTGGGGGAATGGGCAGACAAGGAGAGCGGCCCTGGGACTGGGGCAACAGAACTCAGAGGCACCAGCGGCTCCAGCTGGGAAATGGAGTGTGGGATGGGGCTGTGAAAGCCCTGCCTGGGCTGTGCCAAGCAGGACACACAAGCCCTGACCCCCATCCCCTAAAAAACTCTCTCAATGGGACATTTAAAAGGAATTACAATTGGTTCTGTCCTCTGAGTTGGATGCACTGGAGAAATACCAGGGAGAGATTCTCAGGAGCTCAAAACAATAAAACATCCTTTCTG
Organism: Taeniopygia guttata; assembly: GCF_048771995.1. NCBI lineage: Eukaryota > Metazoa > Chordata > Aves > Passeriformes > Estrildidae > Taeniopygia > Taeniopygia guttata. The sequence goes on from NC_133062.1 coordinate 3,966,103, forward strand.
GCAACATAGAAGATAAGAGAAACTTTGGGAAAAGGTTTAATAGGTCATTAAATCAACAAAAAACATTTCTCAAAGCATTAATCCTCGGATGTAGGGAGTTTTGGAGGTGGAATCCCAGTTTTGGCCATGACAGGATGAATGATTTTTTCCTATAGGAAAGAGAAGTGCAAGTCCAAGTGTCCTGGAAGAAGATGAGAGGTGGGCACCCTTAGGCCAAGCCAGCCATACCTGTGTCTCCTGGTACCTTTCATCTAGGGGCTATCCTTGGACACAGGGCATTTTGGAGGTGGAATCTCAATTTTGGCTGTGGGTTCCTGGATAGGAAGAATTATTTACATTAGGAAGAAAAGAACAGAGCCCCGGTGTTTCAGAGGTACATGAATGGCAGCCCTCAGGAAGCCAAGGCCAGCCAGACTTGTCAGTCCTGGCAGCTTCTGTCTGGGAGCTATCCTTGGATATAGGGAATTCTGGAGGCAGATCCTCAGTTTTGGCCATGGGTGCCTGGAGGAGGTGGATGGTTTTTTTCTCATAAGAAAGAAAAGCACACGGTCCCGGCGTTTCAAAGGCAGATGAGAGGTGACCCTTGGGTGGTCAAGGCAGCCAGAGCTGTTCCTCCTGGCAGATTTCATCTGGAAACAATCCTTTTACATAAGGAAATTTGGAGAAGAAATCCCAGTTTTGGCCCTGGTTCCCTGGAGGAGAAGGACAGTTCTCTCCCACAGGAAGGAAACCCCAGAGTCCCAGTGCTTCAGGGGCAGATGAGAAGCAGCCCTCAACATGCCAGGGTCAGCCAGACCTGTAAGGTGGTCCCCAGGAGCCCAGCCAGCCAGACCTGTTCCATGTTCCCTTGGTTCCATGGGACCCCACAGTGTCACAATGGTCTCCTTGGTTCCATGAGGCCCTGGAGTGTCACAATGTTCCCCTTGCTTCTGCAGTGCCACAATGGCCCCGTGCTTCCATGAGGCCTTGCAATGTCACAATGGCTTCGTGGTTCCACAAAGCCCTGATGTGTCACAATGGCCCCTGGGCTCCGTGTGCCCTCGCTGTGTCACAGCGGCTCCTCTGTGACACTGCGGCTGCACAAGGTCACCATGGACCCTTGGTTCCTTGGGGTCACCGAGTTCACAATGGTCTCCTTGATTCCATGGGGCAGCACAGTGTCACAATGGCCCCTTGGTTCCATGAGGTTCTGCAGTGTCACTGTAGCAGTCAGAGGCCCTGCAAGGCCTCCCTGGCGGTCACTCGCCTAAGATAAGAAATGCCTAAGTCACGGTGACTGGACCAAAGAAGCCCCTCTTCTGCATTCAGACCCTTCTTACCTCTCTGTAAGGGTATTGGTGTATTCTCCTCAAACCTGGCAACTGGACAATTTCCAACACCCCAGTACCCCATATAAACACCCATTTCTACCCAGTTTGGCAGAACTGTCACTGCATCCCTTCAGAGGAGCTGGCAATAAAGGACATCGCTGTGGAACCGCATACAGCCTTTTCCTCTCTCTATCCCTGTGTGTCTGTCAGCCAGAGGCACTTGTGAGCACAGAGCGAAATCACCAAGAGCTGAACTCACAGAGCTGAAATCACTCCAGAGGTGCTCGCTAAGTTGCCTGTGGCTGGGAGCTGAGCCGAGGGACCCAGACTGGCTGAGCCTGACAGCGCAGCGCTATCCGGACACCCACGGCAGCGGCAGCCCGGGGGTCAGATGGACCCCTGGGACCCTTGGCAGCATTAACCAGGAGTGACTGGGATCACAGAGGAACCATAAAGGAAGTTACTGCAATAATACTGGGACTATCTGGGAGTGACTGGAATCATACTGGGAGTGACTGGAATCATACTGGGTGACTTGGAGTGACTGGGACCTTACTGGGAGCAAATGGTACCATAATGAGAGTGACTGGGTTCATACTGGGATCATACTGGGAAGGACTGGAACCATACTGGGAGTGCCTGGAACTATTATAGGGATGAATGGGAACACCTGGGAACATGCTGGGATCATGCTGGGATCACACAGGGAGTGAATGGGATGATACTGGGATCACACTGAGTGTAACTGGAAGTGACTGGGACCATACTGGGGTGACTGGGAGCCACAGGGCCCATGCTGGGAGTGGCCTGGGGGGAGCTGGGGGAACTGGCCCAGCTGGGGCTCAGGGTTGTTCTCCCCCAGGGCTGCCCCAGGTCCTGCTGCCACCCCCGGCCCCACAGAGCCGAGGGACAGGGGACAGCTGAGGGACAGAAGACAGGGACAGGGGACAGCCAGGGAACACGGCCTGGCCGAGGGACACTGAGCCCCAGCACTTTGGGCTGTTGCCCTTGGGCTCCCAGCACAGGCCCAGGGGCAGAATCCCCTCCAGAAACTGCTGTTTGCTTTCAGCTCTGCTCTGGAACATTCCCCAGGAGCCCCTGCAGTGGCTGCAGCCCAGCCGGGTGCCCGGGGCCACCAAAGCCGCTCCGGCAGTGCCCTCCTGCCCTGGGCAGGGCACGGAACACCCAAGGAAAGGCTCGTGCTGGGCTCAGGGCAGGGACAGGGCACTCCCCTGGTGCAGCTACGGGCACAGCAGAGCCGGCCTGGGCAAAGGATTGGGATCGATGTCCCATGGAATCCCCGCAGGGAATACTTCTCATTGCACTGCTCTCATTGGATTGGTCATCAATTCCAATCATTTCCCCATGGAATTCCCATGGCAGTGGGTTAGGGGGGGTCCATCCATGGAATTCTCACCTGACTGGGATGAGAGTGAGATCTGGCCATGGAAATTCCATGGCAATTCCTGCATTCCCAAGTCCCCCATTCCTGAATCCCCCATTCCCATAGGAATTGCCCTTCCCCTCCCACACCCACCTTTGTGCTCCAGAGCCTCCCGACCATATCTGATGTATTTTGGGGGCCTTTCCACACAGGTGTGCCCCAGGTAATGCTTCATCTGCTCCACCATGATCCCTCTGGATTCCCAGCACCTCTGGGTGATCCAGGTGGCACCGCTGGACACTGCAAAGCTCCCGGATCCCAGCAGGAAAGAGATGAAATCCCAGCCCTTGTAGCCGTACTGGTGGAATCCATGGACGCTCTGTTGGACAGGAGGTCACAGCTGGAAACCCCTTGCACTGTGTGGAGACCTGGGAACGAGGAGAGAACAGACCCATGGAGTCGTGTCCCAGCCCCTGGGAGCCCCTTGGAGCTCCCTGGATTCCCATCCCAACCCCACAGATCCCTGCCATCCCCAGAGATCCCATCCCAGCCCCTCAGAGTCCTCCATTCCCACAGATCCCAGCCCAGCCCCCGGCTCCCCCCACTGCCCCTGCTCTGGTTGTACCGGCCCCGTCTCCAGGTCACTGTCGGCCACGGGCCAGTTCCTGTCCTTGAGCTGGGTCTGGCTGTCCCAAAATCCCAGCTCTGGTTATCCCAATATCCCAGCTCTGGCTATCCCAAAATCCCAGCTCTGGCTGTCCCAATGTCCCAGCTCTGGTTATCCCAATATCCCAGCTCTGGCTGTCCCAATATCCCAGCTCTGGTTATCCCAATATCCCAGCTCTGGCTATCCCAATATCCCAGCTCTGGCTATCCCAATATCCCAGCTCTGGCTATCCCAATATCCCAGCTCTGGTTATCCCAGTGTCCCAACTCTGGCTATCCCAATATCCCATCTCTGGCTGTCACAATATCCCAGCTCTGGCTATCCCAATATCCCAGCTGTGGTTATCCCAATATCCCAGCTCTGGCTATCCCAATATCCCAACTCTGGCTATCCCAATGTCCCAGCTCTGGCTGTCCCAATATCCCAGCTCTGGCTGTCCCAATATCCCAGCTCAGCTCCCGCCCCCATCCCCGGTGTCTGTGCCTCCATCCGGCCCCGCTCGCTGCCGCAGCGCTCACGGGGGGTCCCGTCCACGTCCCCCACAATCAAGGACTGGGGGACCCCCGGGCCGGGCTCTGACAGCACCACTTCCAGGAACTGCAGGGAGTGGAGAACTGGGGGGACACAAAGATTTGGGGGAGCTGAGGGGGCTGAAAGTGAGAGTTTGGGGATCCAGGGGGTCCACAGGCCAAGGAAAAGGGGGACATGAAGAGCAGGCAGAGCTGGGAAGGAGGTTCAATGGCTGAGATCCAAGGAAAGGGGGTGCAGGGACTGGGAGAGCTGGGATGGGGTGTCCAGGGAATCCTGTGCCCAGGAAAAGGGGTGCCAGGGCTCCTGAGTGTAAGGAAAGGAGGAGCTGGGAGCTGGGAGAGGCAGGAATGGGGGCCCAGGGGTCCCAGGTCAGGGAAAAGGGTGGGCTGGGGGCTGGGAGAGGAGGGGGCTGGGAACATGTTGAGTTGGTGCCAGATAAGGGGGTGCAGGGGGGTCTCAGTGCCGGGCAAAGGGGTAAAAGGGTGTCTTGGTTCTCAGGAATGGGGGTGCAGGGGGGTCTCAGGGTCACGGAAATGGGGGGGCAGGGATGGAGAGGTAGAAGGGAGTTCCAGGGGTCCTTGAGCCCAGGGAAGGGGAGTCCAGGGTTTCCCAAAAAGGGGTACCAGGGTGGGGACACCCGGGGTGTTTGGGAAGGGGGAGTTCAGAGGGTCTCTGGCTTTGCACAAAGGTGGGGCTGGGGGCTGGGAAAGGCAGGAATGGGGGTCCAAGGTGTTCCAAGGTGTTCCAGGATCAGGCACATGGGAAATCTAGAGGCTGGGAGCAGGGAAAAGGGGAGCAGAGGGCCCTGATGTCCGGAAATGGGGGATTCAGGGGGGTCCCTGTGCAGGATAAGGGGAGCAGGGGGTGTCCCGGTGCCGGCAATGGCGATTCAGGGTCCCGGTGCCGGGGGTCCAACTCCCCCCTCGCCCGCCAGGAGCGCCCCCAGCCCCAGCGCTGGAGCCACCGCGCTGCTCCTCCTCACTCCCAGTATGATCCCAGTATGATCCCAGTAGGATCAGTCACCCAGGAGCTGCTCCCAGTATGATCCCAGTACAGCCCAGTCACTCCTGGCAACCCCCCACCCCTCTCTGCGTTCCGACCTGTCCCGGCTCCATCCCCGCCCCTCCCGCGGCTGCGGGGAGGAGGAGGAGGAGGGAGGAAGGGCGGAGCGGCAGCGGGAGCAGCAGGAGGAGCGGGGAGGATGAACCGCGGGGCTCCGGCTCTGTCTGAACTCGCAGCACCCCGGGAGCGTCGCCCCCATCCCGCAGGTGCCCGGGCAGGGGGAGCTGGCCCCAAATATCCCGGGGCTCCCTGGGTTTGGGGTTTTTGGGGGGATGTTTGGAGCTGGCGGGGCTCCAAGGCCGAGCCGCAGCTTCCCTCGGGGGGACATCGGGGGTCCCCGGGAGGTGTTTTTGGGGGGTCCCGGTGCGGGTGGCGGCAGAGCCCCGGCGGGGCCGGGGGGATGCGGGTCCCCCCGCGGTGCGGGTTGGGCTTCCCGGCCGGGCCCTCCGAGCTCTGCCGGGGCCGCGTGGGGACCGCGCGGGAGCGGCGGGAGCGGCGGGGGGACCCCGGATTTGGGGAGCCCCGGGAGAGCCGCGGCTTCCCTGGGCGGGAGCGCAGAGAGAGGAGAGCCCCAGGAGCCCCAGCGGGGACCCCGAGAGGGGGGACCCCTGGCAGTGCCGGCACCCGGCAATGGGGGTGCTGGGGCTGGAGGGGCGGCATGGCCGGGAAAGGGGTTCGGGGGTACCGGGGCCGCCAGGGGCTGCTCCCAGCAGGTGCCCTGTTCCTACCCCTGTGTGCTTCCAGTTTCCTGGGCACTCCCAGGATGAGCCCAGTCAGTCCCAGTATCACCCTGGTCACTTCCCCTCACTCCCTGCAGGATCCCTGTTTCTCTCAGTATGAGCCCAGTCATTCTCAGTCATTCCCCATTATGACGCTATTTGCCCCCAGCAAGTCCCAGTTGCTCCCACTTTTCTCCGGTGTGTTCCCACTTCTCCCAGTTGCTCCTAGTATAGTCCCAGTCACTCCCAGTATGATCCCAATATGAGTCCAGTATGATCCCAGTCTCCCCCAGCAGGGCCCCAGTCACTCACACTTGCCCCCAGCATGGTCCCAGTTGCCCCCAGCACATTCCCAGTGGCTCCCAGTGTGGTCCCAGTCACCACCAGCATGTTCTTAGGTACTCCCAGTACATCCCAGTTGCCTGGAACATTCCCAGAGTCTTTGCCAGGCACTCCCAGTTACCTCAGCATGGTTCAGCTGCCCCCAGTTTTATCCCAGTCACTGCCAGTACATCCCAGTTGTCACCTGCATGACTCCTGTCATTCCCAGTTGCTCCCAGTTGCTCTCAGTGTGTGTGCATTTGGCTCCCAGCATGGGCCTGGCAGCTCCCAGTAACCCCCAGTCAGGGTCCCTTGGCACCCACTGTAATCCCAGTATGATCCCAGTCACTCCCAGTATGATGCCAGTGCCCCCCAGTGTGATCCCAGTTGCTCCCTGTCAATGCCGACATGACCCCAGTAACCACCAGTATGATCCCTATGACTCCCAGTCTCTCCCAGTATATCCCAGTCACTCCCAGCATGCTCCCAGTCCCTCCCACTTCCTCCCAGTTACTTTCAGCATGATTCCAGTTGCTCACAGCCACTCCCAGTCAATCCCAGTATGATTCCTGTCACCCTCCATGGAGTCACCCTCCTCCCAGTCTCACCCAGCATGGACCCGGCTGCTCCCACTGTGATCCCAGTATGATCCCAGTTGCTGCCAGAATGGTTGCAGTTGTTCCCAGTTCCTCCCAGTATGATCTCAGGTGTCCCTAAAATAGTCCCAGTCCCTCTCAGCATGGTCCCACTCACTCTCAGCTGTCCCCAGCATGGTCCCAGCTGTTCCCAGTGTGGTTCCAGTCCCCCCAGTATGGTCACAGACACTCCCAGTATATTCCAGTTGGCCCAGTAAGGTTCTGGTGACCTCAAAATGATCCCAGTCTTTCCCAGTTACTCCCAGTTGCCTCCAGCATGATCCCAGTTTCTGGCAGTTGCCCAAAGTGTGGTCCCAGTCGCTCCCACTATGAACCCAGTTTCCCCATTTGTGGTCTCAGTCCCCTCAGCACAGTTCCAGTACCTTCCAGTTGGTCCCAGTTGCTTCCAGTGTGTCCAGATTTTCCTCCCAACATGGGCCCAGTAGCTCCCAGTGACCCCCAGCCAGGAACCATTCACACCTGCTGGAATCCCAGTGGCTCCCAGGATGATCCCAGCTGCACCCAGTCCCCCCCAGTATGGTTCCAGTCACTCCCAGTATGATTCCAGCCCTGCCCAGAATGACTCCCTGTCACTCCCAGGGTGGGCCCAGTTGCTCCCAGTCACCTCCAGCATGGTTCCAGTCACAGCCAGCACACTTCCAGTCATTCCCAGTATGATGCCAGCCAGTTCCAGTAGGATCCCAGTATGAATCCAGCATGGGCACAGCTGCTCCCATTATCATCCACTGTGGTTCCGGTTGTTCCCATTTACCCCCACTGTGGTTTCAGTCTCTCCCAGTGTATCCCAGTTGCTCCCACCATGTTCCCAGTCACTCCAGTTGTCCTCAGTTGCTTCCAGCCTGATCCCAGTTGCTCCAAGTAAGATCCAGTAGGATCCCAGTTGCCCCCAGCATGCTTTCAGTTGCTTCCTGTTCTCCCCAGTGTGATCCCAGTTGCCCCCAGTTGTCCCTTGTATCAACCCCATCACTCCCCATATGATCCCAGTTGCTCCCAGCATGGTCCCAGTCATGCCCAGTTGTCCCCGGTGTAGACCCACTCACTTCCACTCGCTCTCAGTTCTCCCCAGCATGGTCCCTGTTGTTCCCAGTGTGTTCCCAGTCACCCCAGTAAGGTTACAGACATCCCCAGTAAATCCCAGTTGCCTTCAGCATCTCTGTGGTCATTCCCAGACACTCCCAGTGATCCCAGTAAGGTGCTTGTTATCCCAGTATGATCTCAGTCATGCCCAGTATGTCCCAGTTGTCTCCAGCCTGCATCCAGTCATTCCCAATTCCTCCAGTTTGCTTGCAGCATGATCCCAGTTTTTCTCAGTTGCTCCCAGTAGCCCAAAGTGGGATCCCAGTTCCTCCCTTTCATCACCAGTATGAGCCCAGTAACCTCCAGTATGATCCTTGTCACATGCCAGCACTCCCAGTATGGTCCCAGTATAATCCCAGTAACTTCCAATCACTCGCAGTATGGTCCCAGTTGCCTCCAGCTACATCAACCCAGTCAATCCCAGTATGATGCCATTTGCTCCCAGAGTGCTCCAAGTTGCTCCCAGTCACCCCCAGTACAGGGATGCTGTGCATGGTGTGTTCCCAGTCACTCTCGGACACTCCCAGTATTAGTCCAGTCCCTCCCAGTATGATCCAGAGATGATGCCAGTGTGCTCCCAGTCAGTGCCAATATGAACCAGTTGTGCTCCACATGGTTCCAGTTGCCCCTTTCACCCTCACTGTCCCTCCCAGTCTCTCACAGTGTCCCCCAGTTCCTTCCAGCATATTCCCACTCACTCCCAGTTCCTTCCAGCGCGATCCCATTTGCTCACAACCGCTCCCAGTCAGCCTCAGTGTCGTGGCACTCACTGCCAGTATGATCCCAGTCACCTCCAGCATGATCCCAGTATAAGCCCAGTCGTTTCCAGTCATCCCCAGCAGGCACCCAGTGACTCCCAGTTCCTCCCAGTTGCTCCTAGCATGATCCCAGTTGCTCACAGCTGCTCCCAGTCACCCTCATCATGCTCCCAGTCCCTCCCAGTATATCCCATTTGCCCCCAGCATGGTCTCAGTTGGCCCCCGTAGGCTCCTACTCTGTGTCAGTATGATCCCAGTACGATCCCAGTCTCCCTCGGTGTGACTGCAGTCTGCCCTGGCATGGGCCCAGCTGCTCCCAGTATGATTCCAGTACAATCCCAGTACAAACCAGTCCTTCCCAATGCTGCCACTCCTGGCATCCCCGAGCCCTCTCTGCGTTCCCCCCTCCTGATCTCCTGAGAGGAGCCCCAAGGGCCGGCAGTGCCCAGGCAGGGTCCCCAGGCAGCCCCAGTTTGAATGTGCAGCCCCCAGTTTGCCCAGTTTGCCTCTCCTTTGGCCCGGGCCGGGTTCCCCCCTGGAACAGCGGCTGGGAGCAGCCGAGAGCCCCGCGCTGCCCATCCCGACCTGTCCCGGCTCCATCCCCGCTCCTGCCGCGGGCTGCCGGGGCTGCGGGAACGGGAACCAAGGGTGCCGCTGCTGCTGGGGGAGGAGGAGGAGGGAGGGAAGGGCAGGGATGAAGGAGGAGCGGGAGGTGGGGATGGGGAGGAGGAGGAGGGGGTATGGAAGGGGAGGGATGGAAGAGGAGAAAGAGGTGGGAATAACGAAGAGGAGGAGGAGGGAGGATGAAAGAGGAGAAGGAGGTGGGGATAGCGAGGGGCAGGAGGAGGAGGAGGAGGGGGGATGGAAGAGGAGGGATGAGGGAGCAGAAGGCGGTGGGGTTAGAGAGCAGGAGGAGGGGGAAGGAAGGGCAGGGAAGAAGGGCAGGGATGGAGGAGGAGCGGGAGGTGGGCTTAGGGAGGAGGAGGAGGGGGGATGGAAGAGGAGGGGTGGCAGGAAGAGGAAGAGGAGGTTGAAAGGCGGATGGAGCAGAGCAGAGAGAAGCACGCGGTCAGCCCTGCCTGAATTCGCAGCCCCCACCTGTGGGATCATTGCCCCCCATCCCGCAGGTGAGCGGGGAGGGGGAGCTCGGGCCAGGTCTCCTGGGGGGTGCCTGGGTTGGGTTTTTTGGGGAGATGTTTGGAGAAGGAAGAACTGCGAAGCGGAGCGGAAAAGTCCCCTTGGGGGGACTCCTTGGAGCCCCGGCAGCCCAGAGCAGGGAAGGAGGGGAGAAGGGAGCCCGGGAGCCCAAACAGCCCCAGCACCCCTGAATGGGGAGAGCCAAGACGGCGGAGCTTTTGGGATTGCTGGGACTCCCGGCAGCCTGGGGAGGGCGGGCAGCGAGGAGAAGGGGGACCCCCAATCCAAGTGTGACCCCAGAGGCTGGGACAGGGGGGAGCCCCGAACAGCAAAGGGGAGGGAGCAGGGACGGGGAACTCCTGGGAGGCTTTTTCAGGGCTGGATCTCGGTGTTCGGGAGGTTTTTATGGAGCCCAGGTGGCCAGGGACTTCTCGGGATGGACTGGGACAGAGGGAGCTTCAAACTCATCGTGCTCATCCCTTGTTTTCCCCAAACCAGGATTTCCCATTCCCAGCCCCTGGGAGGCTGCGAGGAAGAGGAAGAGCCTCTCCTTGTCCTTCCTCCCCCAGAGCAGGAGCTGAGGATGGAGAGCAGGGAGGACCAATCCCCGCGGCAGAACCTGGTGGAAGAGGCCGTTTTGAGCGGCTCCATAGCGCAGGAACCCGACGGGGAGGAAAAGCCCCGGAGATCCCGCACGAGGAGGGGCTGCAAACGCAGATCGCGGGGATCTGAGGGGGAAAGACCCACCCTGGGCCGGGGAGGTGGCTGGAGATGGAGCCAGAGGTCAAAGCTGGGGGTCCCTGAGCAGCTCCATGATGGGGAGAAGCCCCACAAGTGCTCGGAGTGTGGGAAGAGCTTCAGGTGGAGATCCGAGCTGATCGTGCACCAGAGGACCCACACTGGGGAGAGGCCCTACGAGTGTTCCAAGTGTGGGAAGAGGTTTCAGACCAGCTCCCATCTCCTCCAGCACTATCCGGTTCACACAGAGGAGAGGCCCTTCTGCTGCCCCGACTGCGGGAAGGGATTCAGGCACAACTCCCACCTCCTCAGCCACCAGCGCATCCACACTGGGGAGAGGCCCTACGAGTGTTCTGAGTGTGGGAAGAGCTTCAGCCAGAGATCCCACCTCATCATGCACCAGAGGATCCACACTGGGGAGAGGCCCTACGAGTGTTCTGAGTGTGGGAAGAGCTTCAGCCAGAGATCCCACCTGATCATGCACCAGAGGATCCACACCGGGGCGAGGCCCTACGAGTGTGGGGAGTGTGGGAAGAGCTTCAGCCACAGCTCCAGCCTGATCAAGCACCAGAGGACCCACATTGGGGAAAGGCCCTACGAGTGTTCTGAGTGTGGGAAGAGGTTTCAGACCAGCTCCCATCTCCTCCTGCACTATCCGGTTCACACAGAGGAGAGGCCCTTCCGCTGCTCCGACTGCGGGAAGGGATTCAGGCAGAACTCCCACCTCCTCAGGCACCAGCGCATCCACACCGGGGAGAGGCCCTACGAGTGTGGGGAGTGTGGGAAGAGATTCTCAAGGAACTCTCACTTGACCCGACACCAAGGGAGGCACCGGTAAGGGAAGCCCTGCAAGTGCCCCGAGTGCGAGAAGAGCTAAACTCCATCCCCCACTGGAGGACCCACATTGGGCACAGCCCTGGTGACCCACATTCCCTGTCATCCATGTTGGGAACACACCTGGCTGCTTCTCCTTTCATGTTGACCTTCATTTTTTTCTCTTCTCAATCTCTCTGTGCTCCAAGAGCCAAGAGGGATCGATCTTTCACCTTAAATCCACTCACATCCCACTGAAAACAACTGAATTTTAACCCACAGAGCCTTAATCCCACCTCAAATTCCTTCTGTCCACCACAAAAAAAAAAACTTAATCCCACACCAAACACTCTTGATTCCACAGCTGCCAGGGTGAGATGGGTTTGGGAGGAGATCGGGAGAAGTGGGATCCCAATTTGGAGCGGTGAGATGGGGATTGTGTGGGGCTGGGTGGCTGGGATGTATTTGATAGCAAATAAAACTTTCAGACTTAGTGATTTCTTTGCTGTTTATTCCCAGTCAGTGGCAGTTCTGTTTTTCAGGGCACCACCTTCTCAGCTGATTGTATTTGTGTCCTCCTTTCCCTCCCACCTCTCTTTGCCTGCTCTGTTTCTCTCTCCGTGTCTCCCTTGACCCAGGGGACCTCCAAAGACCCTCCCCCAATTTAATTTCCTCAGGGACCACCAAAGATCCTTCCCGGATTTAATTGAATCCTCCTCTAATTTAATTGCCCCCTCTGCCCCCAATGACCCAACCCTGATTTTTAAATTATTTTATTTTCCAATTATTATTTTAATTCTTAGTTCAGGAGCTGAAGTTATGGAGGCCAGCAGTGAAATGTCTCTGTAGGATTTTGCTCCACTTGACTTTCAGCCCCTTCGCAAGAGCTTTGCCTTCGAGGGCAAAGGGAATGTCTTTTCCTGGCTGGGAGCTGAAATTCCAGACCTCTGGAATGTGTGCAGGGCCATATAGACTGGGATCAACCAGAGATTGGGATCAAATATGCACTGAGATCCTGTGGTCTAGGATCAGCTAAGGACTGGGATCAATTAGGGACTGGGGCCCTACAGACTGGAATGAACTGAACTGGGATCAAATACGGACAAGGATCAAATATGGACTGGGATCCTATGGACTGGTATCAACAAGGGACTCGGATAAAATAGGGACTGGGATCCTACAGACTGGGATCAAATTGGGACTGAGATCATATGGACTTGGATCAACTGGAGGCCTGGATCAACTACGGACTGTGTTCAAATAGAGACTGGGATCAGATGTGGATTGGGATCCTATGGACTGGGATCAAATATAGACTGGGATAAAATTGGGACTGGGATCATATGGCCTGGGATCATATGTGTTGGGGAAGATCAAATAGGAAAGCCTTATAAATATGACTGCCTGGCAAAAGGTTTAGAAAATACAGAGACTGAGATGGTAACAAGTTGTGACATACCAAACCGTAGTCACTGCACAAGTAGAACAGAATCGTACAGCCAGGACGAAGACAATCCCCCCTTCTGGTTGAACAATGCCCTTACCTACAGGTAGGTCCAAGGGTCAAATGGACTGTTGGATCTCACCCCAATGTATGGTTCATCCCACACCTGTAACCCTCCCCTGAAGCATCAGGAGTCTGTGACCCCATTGGCCTGAGTCTTGTTCCAGCCCACCTTGAAGCCCCTGACAAGGAGTCCCTGAGGAGCCAGACGCTCTCTTGGAACTTCCCTTCTCTTGGAACTGCCCCTCTCCTGGAACATCCTCTTGGGATCCTCTCTTATCTCCCTCTACCCCTTGCCTCTCCCTTCCCCCACGCCCTCGGGCCTGCCACGGGTCAGGTCTGGTGACTCCAAGCAGGGCCTTTCACCCTCTCTAATAAACCAGATATTCTAAGAGCAGCCTCCAGAGATCTCTCATCTCCATCCACCCAAACCATCCTGGAGTCCAGCGTCCTCAGAATATGGACTGGGATCAACTAGGGACTGGGATCAACTAGGGACTGGGATCAAATATAGTCTGGGATAAAATAGGGACTGGGATCAAATATGAACTGGGATCAAATATAGTCTGGGATAAAATAGGAACTGGGATCAAGTATGGACTGGGATCAAATAGGGACGGGGATCAACTAGAGATTGGGATCAAATATGGAACCAGGATCCTATGGACTGGGACAAACTGGACTGGGATTATATGGAATTGAGATCCTATGGAACAGCATAAACTTTCTAACATGACACATATAATATTCATTGTAACACTTGCGAAAAGCCAATTATAAATATGCATTTGTCACAATCTCTCCTCTTATTCTTTATAAATCATTTGGCTTGAGCAATATTTCTTATCCTCTTGCATTCTTTGGACTCTGTTGGTAATCAAATAAAACATGGGATTAAACAAAGAAGAAATATCAAAACACTTGTAACACATAAAAGGAAGAATTCTAATTTCTTCCACCATCCCATTCTCAATACATTACCCCACCTGTTAGTTTTTAACATTATTTTCCCTTTGGTTTTTTTTGGACTGATACCAGGGTCATAATTTTTTTCTGATATCCTTTGTTTTTTCCAGGATGACGCCCTCATTGCCATCTATTTTCAACAATCTGTACACCCCATTCTTTAGACAATAAATAGCGCAAAGCCAACCTATTTTAATACACTGCAGTTATAGTTTGGCTTTGCTGACTCAATATTAATTCCAGTGCCTGAGCAGCTTTGTTTGTTATCTCCTCTATAACTGCTTGGAGTCCTATAATACGATACAGTATATAATTTGGGGTTAATACAGAGCTAGATTGCTGTGCTGGTTTCACCTTTTTGTTTACTAATTGTCTCTTTACTGAATCTTGGACTATATCTCTAAGATCAAATGTAAAACAAATCCATCTCTCTCCTTTTGGACATTCCATGCCCCAAGTATTACAACTTTTTCCCAAGTTCCTTGTAATCCAATATTTTCCCCATTTTGCCTGCAGGTACTCAGTTTGGGTGGGTCTGTGGCTGTTGACATGGGTGTGTGTAACAAAAAGGAACTTTGGTTCCTTTCTGTGTAATACTTTCTCTAGCATTTGGGACATGATCTTGCTGGTATCTCAGAAGGGAAAAGACAACAAATGAGAGACAGAAACAGGAATGACAGAGGTCTGGCATGGCTTATACCCCCACCTCCCCTGCCTGTGGGGTTGCTTCCCACAGCAGGTACGTGTGATCTTCTCGGTGGTGAGTACAGTGCTCAGTCCAGGCTTGCCCTCTGTTTCCCTTGTCACTCCTTTTTACTCATTTTTTTAGGCAAGTCCTTTTCGACACTCCTTAACTGTGGCTTCCCACTGTTCCTCAGGTATCTCTCACTCAACAGGCACTAATAATTCCCATCCACAAAACAAAGTTATTACTTCAGTTATTTTGGGTTCTATCTGCATAGGGAATTGATTCAGTACTGATACCTCTTGCAACAAGAACATAGATTTTGTGAGCTACAATGCAAATTATTCTCATAATTTAAACATTCACTTGTAACCCAGCTAGCGTGTCCAGTATTGGGATGAATCAAATAAAGTAGACAGCATAGTACTGATGGCAATTTCCCTTCTTCCCTGTACAAGGCACAGGCTGAGGCCAGGCTATAAGAACTCTTTGACTGAAACACTCCCGATCCTCCTGTTTGAAGTGGCAGTGTTCCTCTGCCAAGGAGGTGTCGGAGGCGTCTCAGGGTTTATTCAGACAGGGCTTAGAACCAGTGATGCAAGCTTTGCCTTATTTCTCAGTGAGGTGTTATTCTTTGTACCTGCCTTGGATCATTTGGGTCTTCCCAAACTATTACCACCCAGTCCTGGTTGGAAGTCAATTTGGTATCACCCAGTTTAGATGTGATAGTCCATTCCTCAAGTTTCCTCACAAGTCCTTTGGTTTTGCTGGCATGAATTCACCCTCTTTCCGTGGTTTGGATTGCTGCTTCAGTAGTACCTGGAAAGGATTTCTTAATAACACAGTGTTAAAAGAAAAACAATACTGCATGAACTTTTACCATTAGTTTTCTTTAAAACTTTCTGAGTTTAACTAAACTCTTTTTCTACAGCCACTTCTTCTTCTTGTACCCAGCTGTGTTAATATCTGCAGAGACCAATTCTTCTTCCTGTGAGCTATAATTAGTTAAATAAAAAAGACCAGGCCAATTTTAACATGAGATGTATCACATCTCTTGCCTTTTACTTTTTGGGTAACATTTAACTGTTTTAGTCTTACAGACTTTTAGTCTTCAGAACAAAAGCCTTGTCTTCTTAACAACAGCAATCAGAAAGAAAAAAGAAATCTTGCTTAAGACAATAAACCACTTTGTGAGAGTCACAATCTCTGCCTTGATCTTATCTCTACTGGTGGTCCTGTTCACAGCCTTGGGTTTAACTCTGTCCTTCCCCACTTCCCCCCCTCCTTGTTGTCACTCTGCCTAGCAGGAATGGGGGAGAACTTACAGATAGCTGTGGCTGAGGGGACCTTGGGGGTGTATTTCGCTCTCCCCTTCGCACTCTCTCTCTCTCCCTTTCTCTCTCTTTCTCTTTCTTTTTCTCTCTTCACATTTCAGCAGCCACATTCCAATATCAGTCCACTTTCTAACATTAATCCTACATCCTGGAGAGGTGAGTCTGCCAATCACCTCTCCCCCCTTTTTCAACTTCCTTACAAAGTAAATTACTTTTGTTATGCGTGTTCTGCAGGCCTGTAATTCACAGCACCCTCCACCAAGGCAACCAGCCACTCACAGCTGACAGTGCAAAAATAAAGACTTGGTTTGCTATCACAATTTTCCATTCACAAGCTTGAAAAGGTTGCAGGAACAAAGTAAACAACAACTTACTTCCAAAGTGATCCTGCCTGCACCAAAACAAATTTAAGGCAATGCTAGTTAGTGCAATGCAATTTGCAACGAAGCCAAGGTTTGATTTGGGAAGGGCATCTGAGGACACAGAGCATGAGTTTTACAAATCTGTATTTTGAAGAGGGAATGGACAAAATATGAATAGAGTTGAGGGCAGGGGGAGGACAGCAAGTGAGGAATTTTTCTCTGCAATACTCTCTTTTTGACTGCCAGGAAACACTGTCCAAAGAGGCTCCTGTGGTACAAACAATAACTGGGTGGGAAGAGGCGCTCCTGAATTCAAGCCTTAATGTCATAATAGGAAACTGCCCCTGAGCACTGCAGTGCTGGAGCACCCTGCCTGCAAACTCACCAGAGGCAAGCCACTGCTGCCACGCTGCAGTGCTGCCTGCAGCACAGAGGGAATCATGGCCAAGCCCTCCCTGCAGGCCTGGGTAATCCACACAGGGAGCCCAAAACTTCCTCACAGCTCTCTAACTCATTCAAGAAATAGGAAACCATAGTAAGCAGAGCTCTCCCTCACCATCTTTTTCATATGAGTGTGTCACACACCCACAGTGATGCTGAAAGTAACGAATTAACAGTTTACATTGGAAGATACTGAAACTTTTTTTCTTCACCTCGCTTTATAGGTTCTCTTTTCTATATGTAGCCACCTCCCATTCTGGGAAAAAATGAGCCCTATTTTTTTACAAGTGTTTTGTATGCACAACTTTAATTGCTGTTCTAAATACACTGCAAGTAGTTAGCACTTCCAGAAAAAATAGCAAACAAACAAACCAAAAAAACTAAGAAAGCAAAACACATTTGGGTACATGAAAAAGGACTGGCTGGAAGAAAAAATGTTTCTCATTGACCTACCAAGCAGCTGGTGTTACCTTTAGTTTAACTTTACACACTGAGAACCACTTGAGTGAACAGCCTGCATCAACTCAAAATAAATTAATGGCAGGTTTTGCTATGTCACAGCTGTAAACTAGTTTCTCAGTCCTAGAGTACAGTGAGTTATGTATTTCAAGATAAAAATCACAATGCAAATCGGAAGAAATTTTATACTGCATGAGGTGTGCACACAATTGATTTACCTCCAAAAGTCAGTTTATGACTTTTCTCTACCAGGATTGCAGTAGCTGCTGTAGCTTGAACACACACTGGCCAGCCTTGATTTACTGGATCCCACATCTTTGATAAATAAGCCACGGGTCTCTTTACTCCTCCCCACTCCTGAAACAAAACCCTATGAGCTACCCCCTTTTCTTCATTTCCATACAGATGAAAGGGTTTTGCTAGTGAAGGTAAGCTTAAAGTTGATATTGGGGCTAGTTTTAACTTCAGTTTTCTTAGTTTTTCACCATCTTCTTTGCTCCATTTTATATCATCTCCTCTGTCAGTTTATTCACAGAAAAATTTTACTGCCTGTGTGCATCCTTCAATCTACAATGTACAATATCCCAATAATCCGAGTATTTTTCTGATTTCCCCCTTTGAAGAGGGAGGGGGAAGGGATAGAATTCCTGTGATTCAGTCTGGGTTGAGCTTCTGACTACCCTTACTAATCACATTGGGTGCCTCCTGGATTGTCGCCGGAAAAAGCCCATCTCTGCACGGAGCCACGTTTTTTCATTTGTAAATGAGGTCTTTCTTTCTCTGTCATCTGTGGTTTCTGCAGCCCCGGCTGCTGCTTCTGGTCTTTTAAAACTTTAAGAATCTTTTTGTACAAGCACAACTGACTTGATGTATATTTTACATAAGCACGAATTATTCCATAACATATATTACAATGGGGATGCAGAGATCCCCCTGCAGCTCCGTGGGGATGCAGAGATCCCCCTACAGGTCCATGGGGCTGCAGAGATCCACCTGCAGGTCCATGGGGATGCAGAGATCCCCCTGCAGGTCCATGGGATGCAGAGATCCCCCTGCAGCCCCTGGAGGAGCCAGGCTGGAGCTCGGGGATGCCTGAGAGGAGGCTGTGACCCCGTGGGCAGAGGGGCCCCGCTGGAGCAGCCTGGCCTGGCAGGACCGAGCCCGTGGCACAGTGACCCACGCTGCAGCACTTGGAGGGGGCTGTGGCCCAGGGGATGGACTCGGCTCGGAGAAGTTCCTGGAGAAGTCTCGGCTGGGAGAGAGCGCAGGGTGCAGCAGGGAACGACTCCTGTCCCTGAGCAGAGGGAGAAGCCGCGGGGGATGAGCTGAGCATGGCCCCATTCCCTGTCTCCTGCCCTGCCGGGGGAGGAGGTGCAGCTGGGAGCAGGGAGGCGTGGGGAAAGCTGCATTTAAGGCTCTGCACTGACTTCTCCTTATCCTGCTCTGAGTCTTTGGAGTTTTCTGCCAGAAATCTCTCCCCTCCCCCGCTCACCCACAGGGCTTTGGGCAGGTTTCCCTTTTTGGGGGAAATCAAAGCGAAGCACCGATGCACTAATGAGGGGCAGGAGAAGGGAGGCTCCCGGGCTTCCCGCAGAGGCGGAGGCACGGAAGGCGCAGGGCCGGGAAAGCCGTGGCGGGAGGTGCGGAGAAGTTTGTTTGTGTGGGCAGCTCAATCCCGCCTCGGGCCCGGGCCCGTCCCGGGGCTGTTCCTCTTCTCCGGCTTTGCCCTCACGCAGCGCGGGGGGCCCTGAGAGCGCGGGGCGAGTCTGGGCCGTGCGCAGAGCCCGCCCCGAGCTCGCTGCCATTGGCCGCTGGTGCCGTCAGTCGTGGTTGCGGCGCGCTGATTGGTGGGAGCGGGGCGCAGCACGGCCCCGGCGGCGGGCTGAGGGCGGCCGTGGGCGGGCAGTGGCGCCATTGGCGCCGGGAGCGTCTGTGCGGGCCCGGGAGCGGCGGCAGCGGCCGGAGCGCGGTGAGGCGGCGTCGGCGGAGCTCGGAGGCGGCCCCGGCGCAGGTGGGAGCCGCGCTGGGTGCTGCGGGGGCTCGGGGCTGGCTGCGGGCGGAGGGGGCGGCAGGGGGCTGCGGCGGGTCGGTGGTGCCGTGTCCGGCCCGTGCTGGCCCCGGGCTGAGGGCGCGGCGGGAGCGGCTGCCCGCGGTCTCCTTCCCGCCGGGGCCTGGGCAGGAGCCGCTGCCGGAGCAGCGCTGGCTCGGCCCGGCTGCTGTGGGTAGGACCGAGGGGGCTGCCCCGCGGCCGGGAGCGTGCGGGGAAATTCCCGTCGCCGGAGGTTTCTGTGGCCGGAGGAGAGCGAGGAGTCCTGTAAAAGTGACTTTCTTGCCGAGCAGGGGGAGAGGCCGTGGGGCATTTGCCGTGCGCTCTCTGCCATGGTTGTAGTCCGCAGCCTCCTTTTTATCCTCATTTTCCCGGCCGTATCTCCCTCTGCCTTTGCCCACGGGCTGAGGTCCTTGGAAGGTTCAGACTTCCCGATGCGCCTGCTGCCTGTCCTCGTTAATATGCACCCTCCTTTTGTATACCAGCCGATATTCATGGCTCTGTTAAGTCTTTGTTCTTCTCCTCGAAGTTTGAGAATGTAGCGGGACTTTGAGCAGCTGTGTGGGTCAATTTGTGACATTTATTGGAACTGAGGGTTTCTCCCGTAGCTTCCTTATCTACAAGTGCCTGGCTCTCTCGCCAGGCAGATTCACTCCTTGACTCTGTTTTGTTCTTCCCGGGTCCTCTTTGGTTTTGGGATTATTCTCGGTGCCCTCATTCCCTGTCCTTTTGTAGCCGTTTGTGGATCAGGAGGCCTGGCTGCCACCTGCATCCCCTGGCTCAGCTGCTGGATGAGCTGCACTGCCAAGGTGTGGAACATGGTAAAAAGATGAGAGTTGCTGCAGCACAGAAGAGGAGAAGCAGCATTCGTTTAACCCCTGGTGTGCCGGGGAGCCACATAAGCGTGTCCCATTCCCATCCTTTCCATGTTTGGACCAATACATAAACTGCTCTCCTATTTCCTTTGTTATCTTTCTCAGCACTTTTCCCTTGTCATCTCTTTGCCAACAGCAGTTTGAGACATTTAGTTTTGCCCAAACTCCCTTTTTTTCTGCTCACAGATAATCTGATCCCATCCCCTGGTGAAATGTTGTGTTCCTCTTTCAGTGGATTGGTCGGCAGGAAGGTCAGGAGCTGGAGCTGTCTGGTTGGTTCTTATTCCGAGGACAGCTTGTAATCTAATGATGCCATTGAAATGATAAATGGGTTCTCTGCCTCCTGATATAAATTGGTTTGGGTTCCCAGGGGCTGGCCCATGGTGTTGTAGAATTTTTTCTGGTGGCCCTTCATCTTTTCCTCATTTTTGGGTGCTCCCTGCAGCCGGGGCTGCATCAATTGACCGCATTTTTCTAATTACATAATCAAATACTTGAATTCCAACTGGTTTCCCTGAACTTGTTCTAGCAAAAGCCCCAGTGCTCTGATACACCCTGTACAGCACAGACAGTGGCAGCAGATGTTGGAGTGGGCAGGGAGATTATCCCCCCCCCCCTTATTTTAGTGAAGTTTTCACAACATTCTCCATTTGCTGTTTCCCTTTGCAGCCTCAGCCATTTCTGTTTCAGAGTCAGATCCTCACCATGGGCTCTGCCTTCAGCCGTGCAGATTCCATCTGTGCAAGCAGGCAGAGCTTGGGGTGAGGGGCAGAGGGAATCAGCCAATTCCTGCCCCAGGCAAGAAGAGCCAGGTACATTGTCCCCACTCTGGCCCAGCAGTGTTAATTTGCATTTCTAAAGCTCCTCTCCTGGGTGCCTGGAATGCAGCTGCTCTTCCAGAGCAGCTTCAGCAGCCTCACATATGCCCCCCCCCAACCTGCTGTTTTTTTCTTTTTTTTTTCTTTCAAATCTTCTATTTATTTTCTTTTGCTTCAAATCTTCTATTTATGAGTTAAAGGGTCACCTTTAAATCTCTTCTTGCTTCACAAAATGTTCCCTAAAGGTGAACGTCGAAAAACCCAGACCAAAATTTTTCTATCTCTAAGAGCCACACACAAACATACACAAAAAATTTCCAAGTCACTTAAATTTTTTCTACTTCTCCTCTAAGTAAAAACCTATTCTCTCATCCCTGACCCAAACCTAATCAGCAATATAGAAGTAGGAGTAATTTAAAAATACTCTAATGCTCTAAACTTAGCACTGAAACTGCAGGAAAAAGAAAAACTCCAACAATATGTTTAATGTTAGAGTCAAGGCATTCCTTGGTTCTGGCCAGGATGTGCAACAGAAATCATTCCATCCCCACATAGCCCGGGTGTGCAGAGAAAATTGTTCCATGACACGTAAAGTATCAGTAAAATATATTGGAGTATATAAAAAATAAAATACTATCAGAGTAAAAGCTCCGTGGCTTTTACTAAATTTTTCCCAAAGTTGATACAGTCAGAACCAGTCTAAATCCACTGGTTTAATGTTCCAAAGTTTCAAGTTGTGCAGTTTTTAGTATTTGGTTTCCTATTGGCCCCGGATTTCTTTGCTTCTGCTGTTAATGAGGTGGGAAGTGCTGGATTTCCTTCTCAGCCTTTTGCAGACCACGTGTCTGCAGCCCTGGCAGTGTCTGGGGTAGGTGTTGGTTGCTGTTTGCTGCTGGGGTTGATGTTTTGCTGCTGTGCGTTATCTTTGTGGGTATCTTTTGGGCCATTCCCAGTGTGTTGAGGTGTTAAACTCATCTCAATTGAGTGGTGCAACATCCCTTAACAAAACCTTTAACATTTCTTTCCCCAGGGCCAAGGCAAAGCAAGCCTGAGTAGAGAAATGAAAGGTTAACAATGTTAAAGTCTATGAGCTGGTGTATTTTCCATCAATGCCATGGCAGGCAGGGCAGTGTGTGAGTGTAAGTGAGAGCCAGAGTGGAATTGTCCCGTGCTCTTGCCCAGCAGCTGTGGCAGGGCAGGCCCAGAGAGCGCTGAAGCTGCAGCAGTGGCAGCAAGGGCTGTCCCCGGTGGCTGGAGCTGCCAAAGGAGGGTGGCCAGGCCGAGGATTTCAGCAGAGGATGTGTGGGCAGGCCCAGGGCCTTGCCCCGCTGTGGAGCCCTGGCTGCTGCTGCGCTGCCTTCAGTGCAGGCTCAGTGGGGGCCTCCCATCCTCCTGCTGCAGGTGGGAAGTGCAAATCTCCGGGGCTGCAGAGACCTGGAGCCGAGGCTGAGGGGTCCCCCGTGCTCAGCTGTGCTGGCGGCTGTTTCTGGCCTCGGGGCCACTTGGCACGGGCCACGCCACTTGGCCACCAGTGGTGCTGCTCTGCACTCCTTAGGCAGGAGCCGATGTCCTGCTGGGATGTTGGCAACAGCAAAGTGCCAAGGCAGGCTCTGTGCCAGCCCAGCTTCCTGGGGGAGAGATTGCACCAGAGACAGGATTCTGGCCACAGACTGCTTTAATTGTGCATCCCTTATCTCCACCCTGCACTAGGTGGAGAATTCCCAGGGTAAGGAATTCCCGAGATCAATTCCAAGAGGAAATGATTGAATATCTGCCCTGGGTCTGGCTCTTCTTCTTGCCCAAGCCAATGGCAAAAGCCGTACCCATGGCATCTTGGTTTCTATCCCCAGCTTCCAAAGGTGTTTCTTTCCATCCCCTTTCATTCTTTGTACCCAGCCTGAGCTCTGGGGGTGCCAGGGGTTCTGGAGGTCCCATTGTATTCCTAAAGCTGCCATAACCCCCTGGAGGATCTTTCCTGTAAAATGAGTTCTGCTGTCTGTGTCTGTTGCTTCCACAATACCTTTTATTGGAGTAATGTCTTTTAGAAATACCTTAATAAGTGATCCAGTGTCTGCTGAGCAATCAGAATTGCTTTTGCCCCCCTGTTAGGTGAGATGGTGTCACCAGAAGATATTGAAGCCTTCCTGCTCAGGGCATTTCAGTGCCCGGCTCTTACAAGCACACACAGCTGTGCCGGTTGAGCTGACCATGGGGGGTAACCTGGGCTTTGTCTGATTCCCTTTCCTCAATAACAGCGTGTCTTGGAACTCTTTTCCCTTCTGCTGCCCTTGAAGAGCCATCCACAAAGACATTTTCTGCCTCAGGCCAGGCAATGTCTCCTGAATCTCCCCCAGGCTGGGTCTGGAGCTCTGTCACTTGAATGCAGTGCTGGGTTTCTTCCCAGCCCCTCTGGGGGCTGTTCAAACAGGAGGCTGGGTTAAACCCTTCCCCTGTCCTCAGTTCTGAATCCTCCTGTGCCACTGAACAAGTTTCACACTGTAATAACCGAGCACTGCTCATCCATTGCGAGGCTCTTTTGGTTATCAAAGCTTGAACTTGATGGCAGACTGGAACAGTTGGAGATCCTGTTGTCATCAGGTTTTGGGCCTCGGTTCCCGTTGAAGCTGTGGCTGCACAATTCTGCAGACAATGAGGCCACTCTGGCCACTGGGTGAAACATTTTGGCCCAAGAATTCCTTTGGCATGGCCCTGTTGAACATTCACCTACAATTCCAATTTCTTTTCTGAGTCCGGAAGAGCCACAGCTGAGGCATCAATAGTTTTGGTTTTTCATTTTCTCAAGTTTTATTCACTTTCTCCTGTCCATACCACAGCATGGAGGCTGTCTGGGGTTACAAAGTCCTACAATGTTCTGGCTGGAACAGAGAATCCTCAATACAGTCTGTGTAATTCCCTAATAATTCTCAGAATTGTCTCTGCTCCTTTTTGGTCCTGGATAACGTTACTTCTGAGATTGCCCACACCTTCTCTTGGTCATTCAACTACGTAATTTCAGTCAAAATATGTCCCAAATATTTAACGTTTTTCTCCACCATCCATTTGCACGTTTCCCCTAATACTCAAAAGTTGTTTTTTATCTAGAAAATTCAGCCATTTCATAGAGGCTTTTTCTACCACTTGTTCTTGTGCTCCTCATTGGAGCCATCTGATTCCCTGAGTGGCAGGGTAGGAGTGCTGTAGGGAGACATCCCTGGCTCCAAGAGCCCTGCCTTTAGCAGGGACTCCATACCAGGCTGTGAGCCCTTCCTTCCCTCCCCTGGAACAAGGTGTTGCTTTTAGCCCCCACTTGTCCTGGTTGCTTCCAAGTAATTTGGAGAGGCTCCACATCAAATTTTCCCTCTGGGGCTGCCCACACCTCTGGGTTCCCTTCAGCATAGGCCTTGCCAGACATTTGACACAAAGGTACAGCAGCAATAGCCTCTGTATCACCTTTTACAATATTACAATGCCACCATCAACTTCCTTCCAGTTAATAACAATCACAGTAGGAAGAAAAGAAATTGGTTTATTTCGAACCTATGCTCCACAGCTCCTAATAGTGATTGAACAAATGACACCAGCTCAGCTTTCCAATTTATTCCCTTAATAATGAAAACATTCCTTTACAATGTTCCCCCTCTTAGGTGTAAGATTCAGAGTGGATGGAGAGGCCCCTGTGTCCATCAGGAGAGGCCTCCTCTGGATGCAGACCCAGCCTGGATGTTCTCCAGGGCTGCAGTGTGGTGGGTCCCCGGTGGGATGGGAGCTCAGAGAGCCCTGACAATCCATGTCCATGCAGGGGTGGACTCGCTCCTCCTGAGGGTGCTGCTGTCTGTGCTTGCAGTGTCCTTGTGGGCTGCAGCTGGAGCCCTGACTCCTTCCCAGGGGCTGTTTGGGTGGGCTCTGCCCTGGCCAGGAGGGCAATGCCTCTGCCAGGTGCTTGTGGCCGAGGCCGTCCCCTGGGTGCTGGGGCCCCCTTGGGCCCTGGGGTTGGTCCCTCAGGGGCTGTGGGAACTCTGCCATGGCCTTTGCCTTCAGCTTGGCCTTTTGCTCATCCCTCCTTGCCTTCAGCTGCTGTGCCTTTGTGCCCAAGTGCTGCAGGGCCTTCTTCTGCCACTCCTGCAGCCGCGGTCACTGCCTGTGGGTGCTCATCCTCTGAGAGCTGCTGAGCTTTCTGCAAAATCTTTCCTTTCTGCAGGGACCCAAACCAAATCCTTCACAGAAAATCCTGATCCTTCATGTACCATCATGTCATGTTTTGATGCTGGCACAATGCCTGTGTCCCCATGGAAATCCAGCTTCCCAAATAAGTGCTGTGAGATGCAATAAGGAACAGAGCAGAGCAGGCCTAAGCTTAGAGATAAAGGAGAAAGAACTTTATTAAGCTACTACTATAATAAAAGATACACACTACATCCAGAATTAAAACCTTCCAAAACATTCCTCCTCCCTGCACCCAAACTCCAACAAATCACAGTGGGACACAACTTGGACCCTCAATCAGGTCATCACCTTTCAGATAATCAATACTCAGTCTATCAGGGGAGAGAGGAGTCTCTCTTGCACCACAGACCCCCAGGAAACACAATTGCCACCTCTCGTGTTTCCATGTCACACATGGCACTGCCCAGAGAAAATGTGCCAGTGTGACACTCTCCTTGCCATGTCACAGTGCCCTCACCGCCGTGCATGGACAGACTGCTCATAGGGCTCCTTTAAGGATGCTTTGCCAAGGAACAAAAGAAACAACAGTTCAGTTTTCATTTTGGGACCACAGTGCCCCCCCCATTTTCCTCCTCCCCTGGGGCTGAGGGTGCAAACGGAGATCTTCTTCCTGAAGACAGAGGGCATCACCACACCCTCCTCAGCTTTCCTCTGTTCACTCCATTCCTGTGCTGGAATTTGCTGAAGCAGGTCTCTTGGCTCACCATTGCATCCCCCTAAAGATGCAGTCTCTGTTGCAGGAGAAATTGGCTCAGTCAATGGCTAACAAGAAGTCCAGCCAAAAGCCACTCCATCATCTCCCCCCCAACCTGCTTTCCCTAACATCTCAGGTCCCAGAGTGTCTCTTTTCTCTTTCAAGTGGAGGAGGAGTAATATTTCACAAAGCTTTCATTTCCCAGGAAAGGGTTAAAAGTCTTGGACTGCCCTGGCTGCTGAAATCTCAGCCCAGACCCCAACTCCCAGGGCTGGGCACCTTCCCCCCGCTTCTCCTTCTCCTCTGCCAGTGAATTTCCAGGTGCCTTCAGGCTCTGTCTGTTTCCCTCCGGTGGTGTGGGGGCGTGGGGAACAAAGACATCTCAGGTTTCCTCCCCCTGGCCTATCCCTCCCAGGCCGCAGGGCTTCCATTCCCCTACCCAGCCCGTGGTGGGCGGGGGAGAGTCTGCACTCTCCAAAGAGACAGTTCTGCTGGGAGTTCTTGCTGTGAACTCTGTGTTCTCAGAGGCGTGCCCATGCCTTCAGTGGCCACTCCCGGTGCCAATATCCAAACCTGACCACTGATTGCTTTGAGACCGGCTGCCTGAGAAAATTCACTTCTATGTCCAACCATGAAAATCTGCGTTTCCAGAGGTTCCTTTGTTTTGCTCCTTGTGCTCAGGGTCCCCTGCCCAGCCCGGATGGCAGAGCCGGTGCCTGTCCTGCCGCAGTGTCCAAAGGCGGCCCCCCCGGCGGGCAGGGCCGGCAGCTCCCCGGGGCCGGGCAGCGGCCGGGGCGTCCCGCAGCCTCCTGGGGGCCGGGGGCCACTGCCGGCCCTGCCCGGGGCTGGTGGGGTCAGGCAGCGCCCGGCGCTGAGCCCCGGCTGCCCCACAGCCCCGGCCCGGCCCCGCAGCTCCCCACAGGCCCCCAGCCCTGCTCCCGGTCCCGCACCTCTGCGCCCGCTGCTGCCGCTGCCCACCACAGAGAAACCCCTGACATCCTGACCTCCTGCTTTTCCTCTCCTGGAAACTGGGAATTCAAAGTATCAGCTGGCAAATTGTCAGGATAAGACCCTGCTGAAAAACATCCCAATCCTGAGTATTTTTCTGTTCCTCCTCTTTGCCATCATCCTTTTCCTTACCACATAGATTCCTCCTGCTGCTTCTTGCCTGAACCATATTGCTGCACACTCCCCTTCACCTGATCCCTTCCCAGGGCACCAACACCATCCATCCCCTGTTGTCCAAATCCCTTCTCCCCTTCCCTTATTGCCCTCCCTGGGTGTCCATGTCCTTAATTACCTCTGGGGGAATGTGCAAAATACCTCACCATTCTCCCAAGGGACCCTTCAGAGACATTTTGGGATCATCCTCCCTTTGGCCAGGACCCCTCCCTGGCTTTCCCTTTTCTCCCCTCCATGGGTGCCCTGCCATGTTCACTCCCCGAAGATCCCAGGGCACTCACTGATGAGATTTTCAGTGCTCTCTCCCTGCTGACTCTTCACAGACCCCCCTGATGTGTCACTCGTCTGTCTCCTGGTCACTCCCGGGTCCCCAATCAATCCCCGGTGCCGTCGCCAGCCAAGGGAGCCGATCACCCAAAGTGGGTGAGGCACCTTCAGCTGCACTCCCTGCCCCAGGGTGTGCGGGAAAATTGACATCACCAGAGGATTCTGTCCACAAAGCAGACAGAGGAGTCCTGTGAAACTAATTTCATTTCTAAAAATGGGAGAGGCCATGGGACATTCCCCATGGGATCTCTCATGCTGTTGGAGGACACAGCCTCCTTTTCATCCTAATTCTCCTGGCCACATCTCCCTCTGCTTTCCCCATTGGCTGAAGTATTTGAGAGCTACAGACTTCCCAATCCACCTACTACATACTCCCTTAATATGCTCCCTGCTTTTATATAGCAAATGATATTCATGGCTCTGTTAAGTCTTTGTTGTTCTTCTGGAAGTTCATGAATAGAGCAGGGCCTTGGCTGTGCAGCAGTCTGTGTCATCAATTAATAACATTTTCTGAAACCAAGGCTTCTCCTGTCACTTACTTACATGAAAGTTGCTTGACCCTATCTCCGAGCAGATTCAGAGCATCTGTTTGTAAAGACACTTTGCTCTTGTTCCTTTCATGGGGGTCCCCCGTTTGTGGGACATCCCCCCTGGAGCAGGGTGTCCCCTCTTTGCTGCAGGCGCAGCCCTCAGGCAGAGCTCAGCCAATCAGAGCCCGCGGCGCTGATGACTCACCAGTTGCCAGGCAGACTCGCAGCTCCCCGCGTTCCCCACCTGGACCCCACCTGCGTCCCCCCCTCGGCCCCATCGCCCCCGCGAGGGGAATTGGGGAGGTGGGAGTGGGGCAGCGCCAAGGCCGGGCCCCCCCGCGCTGTCCTGGCGGGAGCGGCTGCAGTGGGGACCGAGTGCGGGCGGGAGCGGCCGAGAGCCCAGCGCTGCCCCAGCCCGACCTGCCCCAGCTCCATCCCTGCCCCTCGGCTGGGATGCTGTGGGTCTGGGGGGAAGAGGGAGCCGGCAGTGGGTGCTGGGCCTGGGGGCAGGAGGAGAAGGGAAGGAGAAGCAGGCTTGAGGAACAGAATGGTCAAACGATGCAGGTGGCAGGAGAGGGTGGGATTGTGCAGGAGAAGGAGGAATAGCAGGAGGAAGAGGAGTGTGAGGAAGAGGAGAGACACAGGCGGAGGAAGAGGAGCAGAAAGAGGAAGCAGCAGAAGGTTCCACCCCTCCGTGTATAAGCTGTCTCCCCCCAGCCCCAGGAGCATTTCTCCCCCCACATGCAGCAGGTGACTGTGGAGGGGGATCCATGATTTTCACGGGGTGAATCTTGGTGTTTCTGAGCTTGCTTGGGCTAAATGTTGGTGCTTTGGTTTTATGTGGCAGCTGAATCTTTATGTTTTGCAGGAGGTTTTTGCTGACTTGTGATGTTTGGGGAGTTTTTGATCTGTGTCTTGAAGTTTGTGGGATTTTTGGGCTACATTTTGGTGTTTTGGAGGTTCTTACAGACACAAGATTCCCAATGACTTCCTGAGATGAACTTGGGCAAGGAGGAACCTCCAGTCCAAGGTGCTCTCCTCTTGTTTTTTTCCCCAAACCAGGATTTTTCATTCCCTGGGCGTGTCTGGATGGAGGAGGAGGAAAAGCCCCGGAGATGCTGCAGGAGGAGGAGCTGCAAACCCAGCCCAGGGAGCTGCGGGGAGGAAAGAGCCCCCCTGAGCCAGGAAGGCGGGCGGAGATCCAGCCGGAGCTCGGAGCTGGTGGAGAAGTCTCATGGCAGGGAGAAGCCCCACAAGTGCTTGGAATGTGGGAAGGGTTTCAGTCGGAGCTCCAACCTGATCCGGCACCAGAGGATCCACACTGGGGAGAGGCCCTACGAGTGTGGGGAGTGTGGGAAGAGGTTTCGGACCAGCTCCGATCTCCTCGTACATGAGCGGATTCACACAGAGGAGAGGCCCTTCCGCTGCCCCGACTGCGGGAAGGGCTTCAACCGCAACTCCAGCCTCACCGTGCACCGGCGCATCCACACGGGGGAGAGGCCCTACGAGTGTGGGAAGTGTGGGAAGGGTTTCAGAGACAAGTCTCACCTGATGGAGCACCAGGTGATCCACACTGGGGAAAGGCCCTATGAGTGCTTGGAATGTGGGAAGAGCTTTGGTTGGAGCTCTACTCTGAGAACACACCAGTGCATCCACACCGGGGAGAGGCCCTATGAGTGTCCCCAATGTGGGAAGAGGTTTCAGACCAGCTCTGATCTCCTCAAACATGAGCGGATTCACACAGAGGAGAGGCCCATCCGCTGCCCTGACTGCGGGAAGGGCTTCAACCGCAACTCCCACCTCACCATGCACCGGCGCATCCACACTGGAGAGAGGCCCTACGAATGTGGGGAGTGTGGAAAGAGCTTCTCGCAGAACTCTCACTTGACCCAGCACCAACGGAGGCACCACTAAGGGAAGCCCTGTGAGTGCCTGGACTGAGGGAAGAGCTTGGAGTGAGTGAAGAGAGTGAGAGAAGAGCTTGCAGTGAGGGAAGAGAGTGAGGGAAGAGCTTGGTGCGCTGCTCCAGCTCCATCCCCCATGGGAGGATCCGGGCTGGATGATCCCCAGTGACCCCCGTTGGGCAGAGCCCTGCTGATCCGTGGTCCTGGTGATCCCTTTTGGGTGTGGGGAAGGTGTTGGCTTCTTCTCCTTGTGCTGCTGTGATTTGGGTGGGTTCCCATGGATGGGGGATGGGAGGTGAGTGGGGGGTCCTGGCGCACTGCGGGGGGCTCATAGCTCGGGGGGTCCCAGCACTTTGGGGGAGTCAAGGAAGGGGGGAAGCAGTGAATGGAGGGGGTCCCAGTAAATTGGGGGTGGCGCTGATGATAACAGGGGGTCCTGGGAGACAACGGGGGGTAAAGGACCAAACCCTAAGGGACTCCCCTGGTACTGGTTAACCCCCTGTGCCCCCCCAGCCCTTGGGGTCCCCCACAGTCCCTGCACTGTTCCTGGGGGTTCCGTGGCACTGGGGGGGTCAAAGCGGAGGGGATGGAACCTCCATCATGGATGGGGGCACAAAGGGGGTCCGGGCCCAGTGCTCGGCGGGGTTGGTGCACGAGGGGGGCCCGGTCCCTGTCCCGGTGCAAGGGGGTGGCGCTGCCTGGGGGGTCCCGGTGCTTGTGGGGTTCCCAGGGTTCGAGGGGGGTCCGGTCCCTATCCCGGTGCTTGGTGGGGGGGGCAGTGCCCGGGGGGCTCCCACTGTTCAGTAATTGGGGGTCTCAGAATCCAGGACATCCCTCTGTCTGCCCTGGATGGCTCCAGACCCTGGCAGGGGCCTCGGAGACCTTGGCATGGTGTCAAGAACACCGGTGGCTTTGGTTTTAGCCCCTGGAGAAAATTGCCAACTTTGTATGAGGAATTACAAGGCACAAGGGTTTGAGTAGCGTGGTAGGTGAATTAACACAGGGTGGAAAAGTAGAATTTTAACACTTTAAAATACGGGGTTCAATGGGACAAGGTGGAGGGATCTGGGTGTGTCCTGACCTTCTTCTCCTTCTTTTTGCCCTCCATGTCTTGCTGTGATGGTGACACTTTTCTGTTGGTTGAAGGTAGAGACACACTGTCCAACATAAATGATAGATATTGGCATGTTATTGTAAACACAGTACAGTAGTTTTTAGTGTAGAAGGCAAACAGCGCCCTGAGGGCAGGGAGACTGCCACAGACCGACATGCTAGACAGAGCTCAGCAGAGCGGACAAAGCTGTTAGAGAAAAGGGAAAATAAACGGCCCTGAGAAGCAAAGCTCCGCATCTCGACTCCTTCTCTGCCCACGCGGGCTGGGAGAAAAGGACTTTTCACAATCTCGGGGTCATCTCGACCACCAGAAAACCGAGAGGGGGTCTCCACTCGTCCCAGTGCCCGGTGAGGGGGGGTCAGTGCTCGAGGGGTGTTTGGGGGCACTGAAGGGGGTGTGGGTGTGGTTTTTGGGGGGGTCCCGGTGCCCCCCGGGGCAGGGTCAGTGCTCAGCAGTGGGGGCTGCCTGGGGACCCCCCCGGCCCCCAAATCACAGCCGGGTCTCCTGCAAGGCACTGAGGGGAGGCTCGTTTACCCCCCCGCCCCCACCAGCGTTGCCACACGCCTTCCCAAAGTGTCCCCAAGTGCTCCCAAAGTGCCCTCAGAATGTCCCCGAGTCTCTGCCGAGGTGATACCGGCCTGATGACGGCCCAGTGGTGATGTTGCTCTGTGCACAGCAGCCTCGGGATGTCCTCCATTGCTCTTTGGCACCGCTCGGCCACTGCACAGCCACTGTGGCCAGGAGAGGGACAGAAGAAGAGGCTGTTGAAGTCCCTAAGTGTCCCCAGCAGGTGACACTTGGCCAGGCAGGCACTGGCCTCCCACAGCTGCTCAGCCTCGGCCGCTGTGGCCACCAAGGCCGCACGGAAATCGGGACACCTCCGTTGTCCCCTCCAGGGCAGCCTCAATGTCCCTGAGCCTGCGCTGCAGCTCCTGGGGGAACGCGGTGGCTTCGTCACACGTGGCCACCAAGTCCCCCAGCAGCCCCAGGTACAGCTCCAGCCGCTGTCCCCTCCCGGTGGCCGCATCCCTGCAGGCGTCGCGGAGCTCGGTGGCCGCCTTGGCCAGCCGGGCCCATCTGTCCATGAGCCTGTCCAGCACACGCCTGGCGCTGGCCAGGGCTCTCACACAGGTCCAGGTGGTCCCTGGGGTGTCCCCGAGGTTGGCCAGGGTCCAGCCCAGGGAGGGGACACGGATGTGGCGCAGGGCGTCCTGGAGGTGAAAGATCAAGGTCCCCACAGCCACCCGCAGGAACTCTGGGGACACGGCCAGCAGCACGTCCCTGTGCGGCCTGGATACGGTGGCCATCAGTTCTCTCAGGGTGGCCACCAGCTCGCCCAGTGTGGCCACCACAGCCACCATCGCCTCCAGCAGCTGGTGGGGGGACAGCTGGGGAGGGGACAGGAGAGGTGTCAGGGGCCTGGTGGCACTTGTGGCTTCCTACAGTGGTCCCTGTGCCCTCCTGTGGTCCCGTTTGTCCCGTCCCCGGAGGGCTCTGCTGTCCCCTCTGTCCCTTTTGTCACCCCCTATCCCCCACATTCCCCCCCGTCCCCTCCGGCCCCCCGCCGGGATTGTCGCACCCCGCGGGGCTCCATGGCCGCTGGGGACACTCTGGGGAGGGGACACGGCCGGGGACAGTTGGGGACACGCGGGAACGCGGCGCGGCTGGAGAGGGGAAACAGGAAGAGGTGACGTCATCGCCCCGGCCCTGCCCCACCTTTGGCCGCTTTTGGGGGGTCCTGAGGAAATTTTGGGGGAGTCCTAGGTGAGGGTTTGGGGTGTCCCAGGTGAGGGTTTGGGTAGTCCCAGGTGAAGTTTGGGGGGTCCCAGGTGAGAATTCCCAAGGATTTGGGGTTTCCCACCTGCCCAGGTGAGGTCTGGGGGTCCTAGGAGAAGTTTGGGGGTCTCAGGTGAGAATTTGGGGGGTTCCAGGTGAGGTTTGGGGTCCCAGGTGAGGTTTGTGAGGTCCTGAGGAGATTTTGGAGGGGTGCAGGGGAGCTTTAGGGGGTCCCAGGTGAGCATTCCCAAAGATTTGGGGGTTCCCAGGTGAAAACAGCTCGGGGGGGCCGAGGGGGGAGGGGCTGGGGAGGTTTCGGGGTGTGTCCCGTGGGTGGGGGCGGGGCGGTGAGGGAGGGTCCAGGGGAATTTGGGGACGTGGGAGCGGGCAGGACGAACCCCCAGACACTGACCACGCCCTCTTTAGACCCCGCCCTGTGTTATGGCCCCGCCCCTCGCTGCTGGACACGCCTACCGAGCGCCCCGCCCCTCCGAGTTCCCAGCTCCTAGTTCTGGCCCCGCCCCCTCCTGAAGCCCCACCCCAAATGAGCCTTGGCCCCGCCCCCGGATAGATTTTTATCAATGGAAACCAAAAATCGCCACAAATCGACCCAAAAATTCAAACCCAGGGGAGTGGGGGAGCAGGACCACACCTGTGATTTTTTGGGCTCCAGGTGGGCTTTGGGGTGGTCCGAATGAGTTTGGGGGATCCCAGGTGCTCCTGGGTGGGTCCAAGTGGGTTTTGGGGGAGTCCTGGTGCGTTTTGGGGGTCCCAGGTGGATTTAGAGGGGGATCCAGGTGAGTTTCAGTGGGGTCCCAGTGAGTTTGGGGGGCGGGTCCAGCTGTCCCTGTGTGGGTCCAGGAGATCCTGGGTGGGTCCAGGTGGTTTTTGGGTAGGCCCAGGTGGTTTTTGGGGGGATCCAGGTGTCCTTGAGGGAAGTTCAGATGTCCCAGGGTTGATCCAGGTGTCCCTGAGGCATTTCCAGGTGGTTTTGGGGGTGTCCCAGGTGTAATTTGGGGGGATCCAGGTGTTCCTTGGGGCTCCTGCTGTGTGTGTCACCTCAGCAGCTGTGATGTTGTGATGTTCCACCCCTCCCCAGCTGTCTCATCCCCCAGGTGCTATGATGTCATACACGTGACATCACCGTGTCCCTGCACAGGTGGCTCTGTGTCCCTGCACCCACCCAGGTGTGACATCACCTGTATCCAGGTGTGGCATCCATCCCCAGGTGTAACATTACCTGTGCCCAGGGGTCACTCAGGTGTCACTCAGGTGTTACTCAGGTGTGATGTACCTGTGCCCAGGTGTGCCAGGTGTCACTCAGGTGTGCCAGGTGTCCCTCAGGTTTCCCTCAGGTGTGGAATTGTGTTATTATATGTTTTATTATGTATAAGTTCGTTCCATGTACCCCCCCCGCGCTCTGTAGCGACCCCCCGGGTTTTCCCATCTGTCCCCGCGGTTTGCCTTCCCGGGAAAGTGCAGAGTCATTGTATTTATATCTCAGGCCATCTGTCAGTCACGCGGCGGGGTCGGCAGATGACCTGGGACCCTCCACCTGTCCATTCCCCATTGGATGTACCCCTGCACCCCACTGCCCTCAGACCCCCCGTGGCGTTACCCCATTGGCTGCCCCGGGTTTCCCCTGTTCGGTACTTAACCCGCGGCGCTGGGGACGCCCCGGGCTTTTCTCTCGCCCGGCCCCTGCGTGCTGCTGCCCCGCTCCCCCGCCGCGGCTTTTCTCTCTGCCGGCCCCCGCGTGCTGCTGCTGCTACCGCCGCCGCCGCCGCTCCAGACGACCCTGCTGCAGCTGCTCCGCTCCGCGACCGCTGCCGCCGCTCCCGCCACGGCACCTGCGTGAGTCGGCCACCGCGCCGCGGCCCCGCGCGCCGCCTCCCCTGGCTCGCAGCCAGCTCCGGAGCACGCCGCCCCGCCCCTGACCAGCAAGGCGGCACAAACAAACTCAAGCGCGGCACGCCGCAGTCTTTTCGGTTTTTGCTTTCCCAGCCAAACTGCAATAAACCGGAATTCTGCCTGCGAGAGAAAAGTCTCTCTCCTTTTATTCACCGCGGGACACGCCTCTGCTCTCAGACCCACGTAGCCCCGGCCGACGCCCGCGAGGGCTCGCCAGAAAAGACGGAGACTGCCCGCGCTCCCCTTCCCCCACGGAGCTAGCTGGGACAAAGGGGGGGAAAAGAGAGCACTACGGCAGTTGTGGCGCCCAACGTGCGGCTTGGGATCTCCAGGCAAAAGACTGAGGACCGCTGAGCCCCAAGAGGCTGGTGGATTTACCTCGTGGACGTTACAACACCCTCGCAAGCTGCGGTTCCGTTTTAAGGAGCCAGGGCTTCCAGAGGGGTGGGACCGGCAGCTTTGGCTTGCACCGCTGAAGTTCGGTCCCCCCATGGCAAAAACTTCGCAGCTGGACTTTTTGTTTCCCCTTTGGACGTCGCTGGACCCGTGGTGAGTTACCGGGGTCCCCTGGGCTGGGTACGCCTTGCTCCTTTTGGGGTGGGTTTCTCTTTCTCCCACAAGGGGGCAATAAGAGCCCACATTTTGTCTCCCGCTGCAGGGAGTGTGTAAGGGCAGGCTACCTAGCTTTCCGATAGAGGTTTTTTTTTTTTCTTTTGTTATTTTACCAGCCGCGAGGTTCGTGACACACTTTAACATCGACATAATGGGTGCAAAATTGTCTGTGTCGCACGAGAGAATTTACGTTCAAATCCTAGGAATTTTAGTTGGGGGAGCAAAGAGATGTAAAAAGTCAGACGTTAAGCGTTTTGCCCAGTGGCTTCTGCAGTCCTTCCAGGACATCTCGCAGGCAAATTTGTACCAAATTCAATTCTGGGACTGAGTTGAAAAAGAAATTGCTCAAAAGGACGACCAGTCCCTCTCAATTTTCATCCATCTGGCAATCCAATTGAGAAATATTGTCAAAAATAACTGCGAAGGGAAGCCAGAGCCACCCCAGGGCGAACGCTGCCTCCCAAGCCCCCCAAATCCCCCAAACTCCCTCTCCTATCCCTCTCTCCCTAGCCCGGGGATTCTCAGACAGGCATCCCGGCAAAACCAGCCGCAGGCAGATTCTGGCCTCTCTGTCAACCCCCGGGTTCCATCACAGGACAATGCTGGCATCGCCCTGCACCCTTCCCCTCCCCAAAGTTGCTCTCTTTGTACAGTCCTGCCCCATAGTAGTAAAGTTGTGAGTTTTAAAACCCCAGATCCCTCTCCACAACCTTTCCCTGACCTTTCCCAAAATAATCCCCTTCCCTGCCCCAGGGCACAAGATGGAGGGGACCGCATGGCATGCCCATCCCCCTCCCTCCGTGCTTTGTCTCCCAATGACCCCTTTCACCCTACAGCCAACCCCTCCCACTCCCGAGACTTCTCCACCCACCCCTCCCCTCCACCCCCTTCTGGCACCTCCCCTAATGAATCATTCAGCAGTCCTCCCTCTGACCTCGCCCCTAGGGGTGAGGTAACACCAGTCACACCCCCTAGCCCTGGTCCTGCCTCCGCCCTCCGTTCCCACGACCCGCCCTCTGGTTCCCATGCCTCGATTCCCGGGGGGGGGGGGGGAGAGGGAGGAAGGGGGGGGGAGGGGGGAAGCCGTGACCTGCCGCAATCCCCGCTTGCCTTTTCTGCTGCACCGGTCACCTACACGCCGCGGCAGAGGGGCAGACCCCTGGCACAGTGGGCCCCTATACCACAGGCTGTGATTAGGGATGTTTGCAAAGCCCAAAAGGAGTTTCGTCGGGAAAGTGAATACTTTCGGGGACTTTTAAAAGTCACACTTTCCTCCAACGAATACGTCCCTACTGACATGCGTGCTCTGTTTTTGTGCTTGCTTACTCAAGCTGAGTTTTTGGTATGGGAATCTGCATGGAGGCGGGAGGTACGGGATGCATTACCCCAGCTTTGGGCAAAAGCCGAGACCTCCTCTGACACCGATGGAGGCATGTTAACCATTGATCATCTGTGCGGGATGGGGGAGTGGGACGTGGCAACAACACAGGCGGAAAAGATTCCAAGGGGGGCATTGGCAGCAACTGCCAAGGCAGCAGAAAAAGCATTTTTTAAGTTAAGACCCAGTGGTCCTGTTGTTAACTGTTTTTCTCTCAAGCAGGAAACACAGGAATCTTTCGTTAGTTTCATAGACAGGTTGTACAGGGCAGCTGAAGCACAGGTTCCAGAGGAGGGATTGAGGCAAGGCATGGTGAAGCAAATCGCCCTGCAGAACGCCAATGAGGCCTGCAGACAGGCAATGCTGAGCCTGCCCCTCGACCCAGAGCCAACACTCCAAGACATGCTGGACGTGTGCGCTCAAAGGGTCACCCTGCCATCAAAGGACCCTCAGGGGACACCCCAAACGCCATCACGGAGAGTCTCCTTCGCCGAAGCCCACATGCCATCCGCGGCCCCAGCTCCTGCACGCCGCTTCACTGGGCCACCACCCAAAGGTTACCATCCAGGAAAGCCCTGCAACCTCTGCAATAAGAAAGGACACCGGGCATCTCATTGCCCCCTCAAAGAGGACTTCTTACGTTTTAAAAACCAACAGCAAGGGCAAGGTGCCTTCAACCCAGGGGGACAATCAAAAAACTAATTTCCCAGCGCAGTCCCTCCCTGTGTGAGGACACAAATTTGGTGGGAAACATAACATCAGGGGGCAGGAGGGACAACACATTAGCATACCTACCTGAGGACAATAACTCTAATACCACACATGACATTACCGAATTGCACAATAGGGGAACAAGAGCTGGTGAACCAGCCTGCGTGGGAGGAGTCGGGAATTTCATCTCACAGGCATGGCTTGGTCGGGACCCCGACCATCCCAGGCCCATCCTTAACACCCAGTCCAACTTCTCTCCATACAGGTTGACCCTAACCGAACTCCTACTGCTCAGGGACAGCAATTGGCACTTTGTCATGGTTGACACACAGGACCCAGGGACCTGGAGGAAACTCCACAGTAAGTACATTGTCCTTGGGGACACAAAATACACGCCACTCGACATCACTATCGCACCCAACCTAACATCTGCAAACCCTAAACATCTGGTGCTGTGGCTGCACTGTGCTCACCCGCCAGTCTACCTTCCCAAAGGGCAAATCATCGCCCAAGCCATACCTGTATCTGGGGCCCCTGTCTACCCAGAAGACCTATGGATGAAAACCTCAGAGAAGATCTACGAGGTGTGTCAGGCCCAGGTAATTGGGAAGGATAGACCCAAAATTTCGTGTTACATGTGGAATGGCGGTGAGCACAAGTGGCTTAACGGCTGTCCTAGGGTGACTGTTATGGTGTTTGTATCTCCAATCATGTGTTCTGTTTACGTTTGATATTATGTTCTGTGCTTTCAGAACTGACTCTGAAAGTGAAGGTTTGTTTTGCCGTGTTATCATCTGGTTCACCTCCCCCCATGGTCTGCTGTCTAGAAAAGGCTGGTGCTGGCTGGCTGGCTTTGCTTTGCCTGCTTGCTTGCTTGGCTTGCTTGCTTTGCCTGCTTTCTTGCTTTGCTTCCTAGTTAGGTTAAGCAGTCCAATTCTTTCCCTGGACTGTTGCTTTTTTTTCCTTTTCTCTTTCTGAATATCATCCAACCTGCTCTGGACTGGGATCTGGGAAACACCAAGGAACACCAGGAGCCTGCATTTGGTGATCTGCAGCAGCCATCCCCAGTGCTGGAGAGCAATCCCCAGTGCCCAGACCTGGGCGACCACTCCCAGGAAAGACCTTCTGGATTTGTTCAGCTCTTCAGAGGGGTGAAAGAGTTTTGTTGTCATGTAGTGTTGTTAATTGTTTTGGTGCTGGGGAGTGCTTTGTTTGTTGAATAAACAGGTTCTTTTCCACTTCTCTCTCAGAGGAAATTTTTCCCTGAACCAGGTGGGTGGGGAGGGGCCGTGGGGGTTTATTTCCTGGGGGCTCCTTTCAGAGGGTTTTCCCCAAATTTGCCCTAAACTAGGACAAATATTTTGGTGCCCAACGTGGGGCTCGAGAGAGTGGAAAAAACCCTGTTGTAATCATATTTTTGTTCCAATTATTTTGTCTGGGTATGGAGCAGTTACTGGTTATGTTGTTTGAATTAATATTGTCTCTTGGGGTGAAGGCCTGCATGTGTCTCTGGTCCCTAGGGGTTTTTGAGATCTTAATCCCCCTGTGGTCCCTAGGTTTATTTTTTTATCCAGGAATAGCTCCGGTATTGTCCTTAATACGTAGGTTTTGCAGTAGAAGGGCACTGACCAGAATATCCATCGGGCTGTGCTTGGCTGTAATAGCTTCCAGAGGGTTTATAAAGGTGCTGAGGTCTGTTCCTGGAATGTATGGTTCATGGTTATGGTTGTACAGCCAGTTTGTTAGAGGGGAAGTAGGGGATGAGGCTTTTCAGCCTTTGCTTTCCTTCTTCTCCTCTGAATTTGTTACCTCCCTATTAGAGAATGTTCAGTTTCCCCTGACTGTTAAGGAGACCATCTTTCTGGTCTTTAATCTGGTAAGCTTTCTCTATACAGTCTGCAGTCTCTCTAGAATGAGGACTGAGATTTCTAGAGGGGCTGATGAGACCTCTGACCCAGGAGTAGACCCAGGTGTGAGAAATCCTGAGTGGTGTGGGAAATGGGAGGATATGGGCCAAATCTTAAAGGAATTTTCTGACCCTATAGCCTGGGACTTTCCAAGTGAAAAAATCCAGAATCCAGCGGAGGTGGCGAAGTACCTGAAAGAGAAGTGCCATGATAACTCTAAGGAGCAAAAGATCATTGCAGTGAGCTGGGCCCTGGCATATGCTTATTGCACCCTGCTACATACTGTAGGGCAGCAGACAGAGGAAGGGGGGCAGGGAGATAAATCAGCAGCTATCCCAGTCACTCAGGCTGCAGCCAACACCCCCGGCTCAAAGCCAGCAGCTAAACCAGACAGTGAGCCTAGGCTAGCAGCTAAACCAGACTCAGCAGCCAAGCCTCAACCAATGGCTGTTGCTACTAGCACAAGAAGTGGGAAGCGCACAGAAAAGACCAATCGACCAGTGGATGATGACGATGATGATGATAATGCAGGAGAGGGACCCTCAATGCCTGCTGACATAAAATCAGAAGTCAAAGCAACTGGTACAAGATCAGAGGCCAATACTGAGTCCTTTTCCCTAAAGGACCTTTGTGGCCTAAGGAAGGATTACACCCGACGACCTGATGAGTCTGTAATTAGTTGGTTGGTCTGTCTTTGGGATGCTGCAGGCGAGGCTACAATTCTGGATGGTACTGAGGCAAGACATTTGGGATCCCTGTCACATGATCCTGTCATTGATCAAGGAATGATGAGGGGGGCTAACCCTCACAGCCTCTGGGCACGGGTTCTGGAAAGTGTAGCACAAATATACCTGTGTGTAGATGATCTTTATATGCAGCAAACCCAGTGGAAGACTATAGAACAAGGGATCCAACGTCTGAGAAAAATGGCAGTGGCAGAGATTATCTTCTCAGATGAAATAACAACTAGGAATCCAGACTTGGTACCATGTACATCTGTGATGTGGCGAAAACTTGTACGGCTTGGGCCATATGACTACACTTCTGCCTTAGCAATAATGAAGCAAGATGAGAGGGATGAGACCGTGCTCGAAATGGCAAGGAAACTCCGAGCATATGCAGATGCTGTACAAGGCCCAACCCATGCCAGAATTGCAGCAGTGGAAACACGTCTGCAGAAATTAGAAGATAAGATAGAGGAGAATCATAAGAGACTCAGAGAAGAGATAAAGGAGGACCTTCTCCAAATCTCAGCAGTACAGATCAGAGGTTCTGGTATCCAACGTAGACGTCCCTCAAATGGTGAGAGAAGGTACACCCCATGAGCTGAGCTTTGGCTCTTCCTGCACGATTGCGGAGAAAACATGAGGAAATGGGACGGAAAACCTACTGGTGCTCTGGCACAACGGGTGCATGAATTGAAGGAAGGTAAGACTCAGAGAGGAAGTGCCACCAAAAGGAGAGCAGCTCCAGTTGCCCGTAGCCAAACTGCCAGGCATGATGATGATGATGACATGTCTGATCCTCTTGAAGGAACCTCTAAGACATACGCCCAAGGCAAGAAGGATAACCAGGCTTAGAGGGGCCCTGCCTCTAGCCAGGTAGAGGCGAGGGAAAACCGTGTTTTCTGGACTGTGTGGATTCGCTGGCCTGGCACATCGGAACCACAAAGATATAAGGCTTTGGTCGATACTGGTGCACGATGCACGTTAATTCCATCGAGACACGTAGGGGCAGAATCTGTCTCTATCGCCGGTGTGACAGGTGGATCACAGGACTTTACCGTGGTGGAAGCTGATGTAAGTCTGACAGGAAATGAGTGGAAGAAACACCCTATTGTGACTGGCCCAGAGGCCCCATGTATTTTGGGCATAGATTACCTTCGAAGGGGGTATTTTAAAGACCCAAAGGGACTCAGGTGGGCATTTGGGATAGCAGCTGTAGCGACAGAGGGCATCCAGACACTGAACACCTTGCCTGGACTGTCTGAGAATCCAAATACAGTAGGACTTTTGAAGGGAGAAGAACAAAAGGTACCAGTTGCCACTTCAACAGTGCATCATCGACAGTACAGAACAACTCGAGATGCTGTGGTTCCCATCCATAAGATGATCTGAGAGCTGGAGAGCCAAGGGGTGGTCAGCAAAACCCACTCACCCTTCAAAAGCCCCATTTGGCCTGTGCGTAAATCTGAAGGAGAATGGAGATTGACAGTGGACTACCGTGCATTGAATGAAGTGACTCCACCACTGAGCGCTGCTGTGCCAGACATGCTGGAACTCCAGTACGAGCTGGAGTCCAAGGCAGCGAAGTGGTACGCCACTATCGATATTGCCAATGCATTTTTCTCCATTCCTCTGGCAGCAGAATGCAGGCCTCAGTTTGCCTTTACATGGAGGGGAGTGCAATATACCTGGAACCGACTGCCCCAGGGGTGGAAGCGCAGCCCCACCATCTGCCATGGACTGATCCAGACTGCACTAGAAAAGGGTGAGGCTCCAGAACATCTACAAAATATTGATGATATCATTGTGTGGGGGAACACAGCAGCAGAAGTGTTTGAGAAAGGAGAGAAAATCATCCAAATCCTCCTGGAAGCTGGTTTCGCCATCAAGAAGAGTAAAGTGAAGGGACCTGCTCGAGAGATTCAGTTCTTGGGAGTGAAGTGGCAAGATGGACGGCGTCAGATTCCTACAGATGTCATCAACAAGATCACAGCCATGTCCCCACCAACCAACAAGAAAGAGACAGAAGCTTTCTTAGGCGCCATCGGTTTCTGGAGAATGCACATTCCTGAGTACAGTCAGATCGTGAGTCCTCTCTACCTGGTCACCCGCAAGAAGAATGATTTCTGCTGGGGCCCTGAGCAGCAGCAAGCTTTCGCCCAGATAAAGCAGGAAATTGCTCATGCAGTAGCCCTTGGCCCAGTCAGGACAGGACCAGATGTGAAGAACGTGCTCTACTCTGCAGCCGGGAACCATGGTCTGTCCTGGAGCCTTTGGCAGAAGGTGCTTGATGAGACTCGGGGCCGACCACTGGGATTTTGGAGTCGGACCTACAGAGGGTCTGAAGCCAACTACACCCCAACAGAGAAGGAAATCTTGGCTGCTATGAAGGAGTTCCAGCCGCCTCAGAGGTGATTGGCACAGAAGCACAACTCCTCCTGGCACCCCGACTACCGGTGCTGGGGTGGATGTTCAGAGGAAAGGTTCCCTCCACCCACCATGCCACCAGTGCTACATGGAGCAAGTGGATTGCTCTCATCACACAGCGTGCCCATATTGGTAAGCTGAATCACCCTGGGATTTTGGAAGTAATTACAAATTGGCCCGAAGGTGAAAGTTTTGGTGTCGCATATGAAGAAGAAGAACCAGTGACACGGGCTGAAGAAGCTCCACCATACAACCAACTGCCAGCAGAGGAAACACGCTATGCTCTCTTCACTGATGGTTTCTGTCACATCGTAGGGGTGAATCGGAAGTGGAAAGCAGCTGTATGGAGTCCCACACGACAGGTTGCAGAGGCCACTGAAGGAGAAGGTGGATCAAGCCAGTTTGCTGAACTCAAAGCCGTTCAACTGGCCCTAGACATTGCAGAAAGGGAGAAGTGGCCAAAGCTCTACCTCTACACTGATGCATGGATGGTAGCCAATGCTCTATGGGGGTGGCTAGAGAGGTGGAAAGAAGCTAACTGGCAGCGTAGAGGAAAACCAATTTGGGCTGCTGAAGAGTGGAAAGATATCGCTACCCGGGTAGAGAAGCTACCTGTGAAGGTTCGCCATGTAGATGCCCATGTCCCCAGATACAGAGCTATTGAAGAGCAGCAAAACAACCAGCAGGTAGATCAGGCTGCGAAGATAGGGGTGTCAAAGATAGACCTCGACTGGGAACACAAGGGAGAGTTGTTCCTAGCACGATGGGCCCATGATGCCTCAGGCCATCAGGGTAGAGATGCCACTTATAAGTGGGCACGAGACCGAGGGGTGGATCTAACCATGGACTGTATTTCTCAGGTGATCCACGACTGTGAGACCTGTGCTACCATCAAACAGGCCAAGCGGGTGAAGCCCCTGTGGTATGGTGGGCGGTGGTCCAAATACAGCTATGGGGAGGCCTGGCAGATTGACTACATCACACTGCCCCAGACACACCAAGGCAAGCGCTACGTGCTCAGTGGTTGCTTCTAGCCACCACTGGATGGCTGGAAAGCTACCCTGTGTCTCATGCTACAGCCCGTAACACCATCCTGGGCCTTGAAAAGCAGGTCCTTTGGAGGCATGGTACCCCTGAGAGGATTGAGTCAGACAATGGGACTCATTTCAAGAATAGCCTTATCAACACCTGGGCTAGGGAACATGGCATTGAGTGGGTGTACCACATCCCCTACCATGCACCAGCTGCAGGCAAAGTGGAGAGGTACAATGGACTGTTAAAAACCACCTTGAAAGCATTGGGTGAGGGATCTTTCAAGAACTGGGAGCAGAATCTGGCAAAAGCCACCTGGTTAGTTAACACCTGAGGCTCTACCAGTCGATTGGGCCCTGCCCAATCTCAGCTTTTGCATATCGTAGATGGAGACAAAGTCCCAGTGGCACATGTCAGAGGTTTGTTAGGGAAATCAGTGTGGATCAGTTCTGGCTCGAGTACAGACAAACCCATTCGTGGGATTGTCTTTGCACAGGGACCAGGTTGTACATGGTGGATAATGCAGAAAGATGGAAGAACACGATGTGTACCTCAGGGAGATCTGATTGTTGGGTGAGAACTATGTGTAAATATCACTGTTTGCTGAATATTACTGCCATTGTCTGTGTATAGCTGTATATTGGATGTATAATATATGTGTTTGTAGGGTTTGAATATATATATTAGTTTTAGTAGTAAGCTGACGATATGGGGATAAGGGGTGGAATGTCCTAGGTTGACTGTATGATGCCTTTATCCCCAATCGTCTGCTCTGTTTATGTTGAATAATAAGTTCTACACCTTTAAGACTTGTTCCAGGAGTGAAGGGGGGTGGGGGGGGAAGAAGCGCGGAGTTTGTTTTCAAGAACTGCACTCCCTCCTCCACATTCCTGCTCCTGGACTGTTTCATCTGCAGATGGACAGACAGCGAGAGAGCTCTCCTTTGCTTTTTTTCTAGTTAGTTTTAGCTAGCTGAGGCAAAGAAGTTCCCTGGACTGTGGTGTTTTCCCTTTCTCTGGACCTGCTCTGGACTGAACACCCAGAAGAGCAGCAGCAGCAGCACCTGTGGCCCAGTGGGCTGGGCCTGGGCCGTGGCATTTCCAGCGCTGGAGGGACTGATCAGAGACTGAGTGAGCCCAGCTGCAACCCAGGGGATTTTTCTGAGTTTATCTCTCTCTTGGAGTGGCGGGAAGTTTTATTGTTTAATATTAAGTTTGCTTGTTTAATAAACAGGTTTTTTCCACTTTCCTCCAAAGAGGTATCCTTCCCGAACTGGTTGGGGGGAGGGCCAATTGAATCTGCTTTCCTAAGGGAACCCTTTTAGGGTTCTTTCCCTAAATTTGCCCTGAACCAGGACAGTTATCCACCACAGAGAGACGAGGACATCCGAGTTTAG
This sequence comes from Taeniopygia guttata, assembly GCF_048771995.1. Taxonomy (NCBI): domain Eukaryota; kingdom Metazoa; phylum Chordata; class Aves; order Passeriformes; family Estrildidae; genus Taeniopygia; species Taeniopygia guttata. Next base: position 4,010,617 of record NC_133062.1, read on the forward strand.
ACCAAAGCCAATTTTATTGAGTGTACCAGGTTTTTATACAGGGATTTACTTCTATGGTGCTTATATAGGGCTCTATTTTTGGTAACAATTTCCCATTGGTAACACATTCTTTGTGACATACAGTAACCTGGGAACATTTATCTTATCACAAAGTCTCACACCATGTTGCTTGGTCACTTCTTGCCCAGGGAGACTTAAACTGTGTCTGTGTCTCCCACAGTTTCGGCTCAGTCAGGCCTCAGATATCGGGCCCCTTTATCAGCTCCATTGCTTTACTCTCTGTTTTATTCCCCATACGGGGGCACCAGGGCTCTGTCCAACGGGGGTCACTGGGGATCATCCAGCCCGGATCCTCCCATGGGGGATGGAGCTGGAGCAGCGCAGCAAGCTCTTCTCTCACTCTCTTCCCTCACTCCAAGCTCTTCCCTCACTCTCTTCCCTCACTCCAAGCTCCTCCCTCACTCGGGGCACTCACAGGGCTTCAGTTAGTGGTGCCTCCGTTGGTGCTGGGTCAAGTGAGAGCTCCTGGAGAATCTCTTCCCACACTTCCCACACTCATAGGGCCTCTCCCCGGTGTGGATGCGCCGGTGCACGGTGAGGTTGGAGTTGCGGTTGAAGCCCTTCCCACAGTCGGGGCAGCGAAAGGGCCTCTCCTCTGTGTGAATCCGCTCATGTACGAGGACACTGGAGCTGGTCTGGAACCTCTTCCCACACTGGGGACACTCGTAGGGCCTCTCCCCAGTGTGGATGCGCTGGTGCCTGGTGAGGTTGGAGTTTTGGCTGAAGCCCTTCCCGCAGTCGGGGCAGCGGAAGGGCCTCTCCTCTGTGTGAATCCGCTCATGTACGAGGAGATTGGAGCTGGTCCGAAACCTCTTCCCACACTCCCCACACTCGTAGGGCCTTTCCCCAGTGTGGATCCTCTGGTGCTGGATCAGGTTGTCGCTCCGACTGAAACCCTTCCCACATTCCAAGCACTTGTGGGGCTTCTCCCTGCCATGAGACTTCTCCACCAGCTCCGAGCTCCGGCTGGATCTCCGCCCGCCTTCCTGGCTCAGGGGGGCTCTTTCCTCCCCGCAGCTCCCTGGGCTGGGTTTGCAGCTCCTCCTCCTGCAGCATCTCCGGGGCTTTTCCTCCTCCTCCATCCAGACACGCCCAGGGAATGAAAAATCCTGGTTTGGGGTAAAAAACAAGAGGAGAGCACCTTGGACTGGAGATTCTTCCGTGCTTCAGTTCATCTCAGGAAGTCATTGGGAATCTTGTGTCTGTAAGAACCTCCAAAACACCAAGATTTAGCCCAAAAATCCCACAAACTTCAAGACACAGATCAAAAACTCCCCAAACATCACAAGTCAGCAAAAGCCTCCTCCAAAACATAAAGATTCAGCTGCCACATAAACCAAAGCACCAACATTTAGCCCACGAAAGCTCAGAAACACCAAGATTCATCCCCTGAAAATCCTGGATCTCCCTCCACAGTCACTGGCGGCATGTGGGGGAAGCAGCGCTCCTGGGGCTGGGGGGAGGCTGCAGATACAGGGAGGGGTGGAACCTTCTGCTGCTTCCTCTTTCTGCTCCTCCTCCTCCTCCTCTGGTGTCTCTCCTCTTCCTCACACTCCTCTTCCTCCTGATATTCCTCCTTCTCCTGCACAATCCCACCTTCTCCTGCCACCTACATTGTTTGACCATTTTGTTCCTCAAGCCTGCTTCTCCTTCCCTTCTCCTCCTGCCCCCAGGCCCAGCACCCACTGCTGGCTCCCTCTTCCCCCCAGACCCACAGCATCCCAGCCGAGGGGCAGGGATGGAGCTGGGGCAGGTCGGGCTGGGGCAGCGCTGGGCTCTCGGCCGCTCCCGCCCGCACTCGGTCCCCACCGCAGCCGCTCCCGCCAGGACAGCGCGGGGGGGCCCGGCCTTGGCGCTGCCCCACTCCCACCTCCCCAAATTCCCCTCGCGGGGGCGATGGGGCCGAGGCGGGGAGTCCAGTTGGGGAAGGCTCAGAGGGCCAGGGAGATGTACACAAGGGAGTGACAGGAGAAGGAATCGGTTTCAGAAAATGTTATTAATTGATGACACAGACTGCTGCTCAGCCAAGGTCCTGCTCTATTCATGAACTTCCAGAAGAACAACAAAGACTTAACAGAGCCATGAATATCGTTTGCTATATAAAAGCAGGAAGCATATTAAGGGAGTATGTAGTAGGTGGATCGGGAAGTCTGTAGCTCTCAAGTACTTCAGCCAATGGGGAAAGCAGAGGTAGATGTGGCCAGGAGAATTAGGGTGAAATGGAGGCTGTGTCCTCCAACAGCATGAGAGATCCCATGGGGAATGTCCCATGGCCTCTCCCATTTTTAGAAATGAAATTAATTTCACAGGACTCCTCTGTCTGCTTTGTGGACAGAATCCTCTGGTGATGTCAATTTTTCCACACACCCTGGGGCAGGGAGTGCAGCTGAAGGTGCCTCACCCACTTTGGGTGATCGGCTCCCTTGGCTGGTGGCGGCACCGGGGATTGATTGGGGACCCAGGAGTGACCAGGAGACAGACGAGTGACACATCAGGGAGGTCTGTGAAGAGTCAGCAGGGAGAGAGCACTGAAAATCTCATCAGTGAGTGCCCTGGGATCTTCGGGGAGTGAACACGGCAGGGCACCCATGGAGGGGAGAAAAGGGAAAGCCAGGGAGGGGTCCTGGCCAAAGGGAGGATGATCCCAAAATGTCTCTGAAGGGTCCCATGGGAGAATGCTGAGGTAGTTTGCACATTCCCCCAGAGGTAATTAAGGACATGGACACCCAGGAGGGCAATAAGGGAAGGGGAGAAGGGATTTGGACAACAGGGGATGGATGGTGTTGGTGCACTGGGAAGAGATTGGGTGAAGAGGAGTGTGCAGCAATATGGTTCAGGAAAGAAGCAGCAGGAGGAATGTGTGTGGTAAGAAAAAGGATGATGGCAAAGAGGAGGAACAGAAAAGTACTCAGGATGGGGATGTTTTTCAGCAGGGTCTTATCCTGACAATTTGCCAGCTGATACTTTGAATTCCCGGTTTCCAGGAGAGGAAAAGCAGGAGGTCAGGATGTCAGGGGTTTCTCTGTGGTGGGCAGCGGCAGCAGCGGGCGCAGAGGTGCGGGACCGGGAGCAGGGCTGGGGGCCTGTGGGGAGCTGCGGGGCCGGGCCGGGGCTGTGGGGCAGCCGGGGCTCAGCGCCGGGCGCTGCCTGAGCCCACCAGCCCCGGGCAGGGCCGGCAGTGGCCCCCGGCCCCCAGGAGGCTGCGGGACGCCCCGGCCGCTGCCCGGCCCCGGGGAGCTGCCGGCCCTGCCCGCCGGGGGGGCCGCCTTTGGACACTGCGGCAGGACAGGCACCGGCTCTGCCATCCGGGCTGGGCAGGGGACCCTGAGCACAAGGAGCAAAACAAAGCAACATCTGGGAAATGCAGAGTGCTCATGGAAGGTTCAGGATTTTCTGTTAAGGATTTGGTTTGGGTCCCTGCAGAAAGGAAAGATTTTGCAGAAAGCTCAGCAGCTCTCAGAGGATGAGCACCCACAGGCAGTGACCGGGGCTGCAGGAGTGGCAGAAGAAGGCCCTGCAGCACTTGGGCACAAAGGAACAGCAGCTGAAGGCAAGGAGGGATGAGCAAAAGGCCAAGCTGAAGGCAAAGGCCATGGCAGAGTTCCCACAGCCCCTGAGGGACCAACCCCAGGGCCCAAGGGGGCCCCAGCACCCAGGGGACGGCCTCGGCCACAAGCACCTGGCAGAGGCATTGCCCTCCTGGCCAGAGCAGAGCCCACCCAAACAGCCCCTGGGAAGGAGTCAGGGCTCCAGCTGCAGCCCACAAGGACACTGCAAGCACAGACAGCAGCACCCTCAGGAGGAGCGAGTCCACCCCTGCATGGACATGGATTGTCAGGGCTCTCTGAGCTCCCATCCCACCGGGGACCCACCACACTGCAGCCCTGGAGAACATCCCGGCTGGGTCTGCATCCAGAGGAGGCCTCTCCTGATGGACACAGGGGCCTCTCCATCCACTCTGAATCTTACACCTAAGAGGGGAAAATTGTAAAGGCGTGTTTTCATTATTAAGGGAATAAATGGGAAAGCTGAGCTGGTATCATTTGTTCAATCCCTCTTAGGAGCTGTGGGGGATAGGTTTGAAATAAACCCATTTCTTTTCTTCCTACTGTGATTCATATTAACTAGGAAGGAAGTTGATGGTGGCATTGTAATACTGTAAAAGGTGATACAGAGGTTATTGCTGCTGTACCTTTGTGTCAAATGTCTGGACTTTTTAACCCCAGACAGCCTCCATGCTGTGGTATGGACAGGAGAAAGAGAGCAAAACCTGAGAAAATGAACAACCAAAAATATTGATGCCTCAGCTGTGGCTCTTCCAGACTCAGAAAAGAAATTGGAATTGTAGGTGAATGTTCAACAGGGCAATGCCAAAGGAATTCCTGGGCCAACAAGTTTCACCCAGTGGCCACAGTGGCCTCATTGTCTGCAGAATTTTTCAGCCACAGCTTCAACGGGAACCGAGGCCCAAAACCTGATGACAACAGGATCTCCAACTGTTCCAGTCTGCCATCAAGTTCAAGCTTTGATAACCAAAAGAGCCTCGCAATGGATGAGCAGTGCTCGGTTATTACAGTGTGAAACTTGTTCAGTGGCACAGGAGGATTCAGAACTGAGGACAGGGGAAGGGTTTAACCCAGCCTCCTGTTTGAACAGCCCCCAGAGGGGCTGGGAAGAAACCCAGCACTGCATTCAAGTGACAGAGCTCCAGACCCAGCCTGGGGGAGATTCAGGAGACATTGCCTGGCCTGAGGCAGAAAATGTCTTTGTGGATGGCTCTTCAAGGGCAGCAGAAGGGAAAAGAGTTCCAAGACACGCTGTTATTGAGGAAAGGGAATCAGACAAAGCCCAGGTTACCCCCCATGGTCAGCTCAACTGGCACAGCTGTGTGTGCTTGTAAGAGCCTGGAACTGAAATGCCCTGAGCAGGAAGGCTTCAATATCTTCTGGTGACACCATCTCACCTAACAGGGGGCAAATGCAATTCTGATTGCTCAGCAACCCCTGGATCACTTTTAAAGATATTTCTAAAAGAAATCATTCCAATAAAAGGCATTGAAAATGAAAGAGACTCAGACAGCAGAGCTCATTTTACAGGAAAGATCCTCCAGGGGGTTATGGCAGCTTTAGGAATACAATGGGACCTCCAGAACCCCTGGCACCCCCAGAGCTCAGGCTGGGTACAAAGAATGAAAGGGGAAAGAAAGAAACACCTTTGGAAGCTGGGGATAGAAACCAAGATGCCATGGGTACGGCTTTTGCCATTGGCTTGGGCAAGAAGAAGAGCCAGACCCAGGGCAGATATTCAATTATTTCCCCTTGGAATTGATCTCAGGAATTCCTTACCCTGAGAATTCTCCACCTAGTGCAGGGTGGAGATAAGGGATGCACAGTTAAAGCAGTCTGTGGCCAGAATCCCGTCTCTGGTGCAATCTCTCCCCCAGGAAGCTGGGCTGGCACAGAGCCTGCCTTGGCACTTTGCTTTTGCCAACATCCCAGCAGGACATCGGCTCCTGCCTAAGGAGTGCAGAGCAGCACCACTGGTGGCCAAGTGGCGTGGCCCGTGCCAAGTGGCCCCGAGGCCAGAAACAGCCGCCAGCACAGCTGAGCACGGGGGGACCCCTCAGCCTCGGCTCCAGGTCTCTGCAGCCCCGGAGATTTGCACTTCCCGCCTGCAGCAGGAGGATGGGAGGCCCCCACTGAGCCTGCACTGAAGGCAGCGCAGCAGCAGCCAGGGCTCCACAGCGGGGCAAGGCCCTGGGCCTGCCCACACATCCTCTGCTGAAATCCTCGGCCTGGCCACCCTCCTTTGGCAGCTCCAGCCACCGGGGACAGCCCTTGCTGCCACTACTGCAGCTTCAGCGCTCTCTGGGCCTGCCCTGCCACAGCTGCTGGGCAAGAGCACGGGACAATTCCACTCTGGCTCTCACTTACACTCACACACTGCCCTGCCTGCCATGGCATTGATGGAAAATACACCAGCTCATAGACTTTAACATTGTTAACCTTTCATTTCTCTACTCAGGCTTGCTTTGCCTTGGCTCTGGGGAAAGAAATGTTAAAGGTTTTGTTAAGAGATGTTACACCACTCAACGGAGATGAGTTTAACATCTCAACACACTGGGAATGGCCCAAAAGATACCCACAAAGATAACGACCAGCAGCAAAACATCAACCCCAGCAGCAAACAGCAACCAACACCTACCCCAGACACTGCCAGGGCTGCAGACACCTGGTCTGCAAAAGGCTGAGAAGGAAATCCAGCACTTCCCACCTCATTAACAGCAGAAGCAAAGAAATCCGGGGCCACAAGGAAACCAAATACTAAAAACTGCACAGCCTGAAACTACATAACATTTAACCAGTGGATTTAGACTGGTTCAGACTGTATCAAGTTCGGGAAAAATCAAGTAAAACCCACGTGTCATGGAACGATTTTCTCTGCACGCCCGGGCTTTGTGGGGATGGAATGATTTCTGCAGCACATCCTGGCCAGAATTAAGGAATGCCTTGACTCTTCCACTAAACATAGTGGTAGAGTTTTTCTTTTTTCCTGCAGTTTCAGTGCAAAGTTTATAGCATTGGAGTATTTTTTGTAATAATCCTACTTCTATATTGCCGGTTGGGTTTGGTCAGGGATGTGAGAATGAGTTTTTACTCCAAGGAGAAAGAGAAGAAAGTTAATTGCTTTGGAATTTTTTTTGTCTGTGTTTTATGTGGCTCTTAGAGATACCAAAATTTTGGTCTGCATTTTTCAACGTTCACCTTTAGGCTGCACTTCGTAAAACTAGAAGAGATTTAAGTGTGACCCTTTTACCCATAAACAGTAAACAGATGATCTGAAGGAAAAAAAAATCAGCAGGTTGTGGGGGGGCCACATGTGAGGCTGCTGAAGCTGCTCTGGAAGAGAAGCTGCATTCCAGGCACCCACGAGGAGCTTTAGAAATGCAAATTAACACTGCTGGGGCAAAGGGGGGACAATGTACCTGGCTCTTCTTGCCTGGGGCAGGAATTGGCTGATTCCCTCTGCCCCTCACCCCAAGCTCTGCCTGCTTGCACAGATGGAATCTGCACAGCTGAAGGCAGAGCCCATGGTGAGGATCTGACTCTGAAACAGAAATGGCTGAAGCTGCAAAGGGAAACAGCAAATGGAGAATGTTGTGAAAACTTCACTGCCAGGGGTCCCCCCTCTCGGGGTCCCCGCTGGGGCTCCTGGGCCTCTCCTCTCTCTGCGCTCCCGCCCAGGGAAGCCGCGGCTCTCCCGGGGCTCCCCAAATCCGGGGTCCCCCCGCCGCTCCCGCCGCTCCCGCGCGGTCCCCACGCGGCCCCGGCAGAGCTCGGAGGGCCCGGCCGGGAAGCCCAACCCGCACCGCGGGGGGACCCGCATCCCCCCGGCCCCGCCGGGCTCTGCCGCCACCCGCACCGGGACCCCCCAAAAACACCTCCCGAGGACCCCCGATGTCCCCCCGAGGGCAGCTGCGGCTCGGCCTTGGAGCCCCGCCAGCTCCACACATCCCCCCAAAAACCCCAAACCCAGGGAGCCCCGGGATATTTGGGGCCAGCTCCCCCTCCCAGGCACCTGCGGGATGGGGGCGACGCTCCCGGGGTGCTGCGAGTTCAGGCAGAGCCGGAGCCCCGCGGTTCATCCTCCCCCTCCTCCTGCTGCTCCCGCTGCCGCTCCGCCTCTTCCTCCCTCCTCCTCCTCCTCCCCGCAGCCGCGGGAGGGGCGGGGATGGAGCCGGGACAGGTCGGAACGCAGAGAGGGGTGGGGGGATGCCAGGAGTGACTGGGCTGTACTGGGATCATACTGGGAGCAGCTCCTGGGTGACTGATCCTACTGGGATCATACTGGGAGTGAGGAGGAGCAGCGCGGTGGCTCCAGCGCTGGGGCTGGGGGCGCTCCTGGCGGGCGAGGGGGAAGTGGGACCCCGGGCACCGAGACCCTGAATCGCCATTGCCGGCACCGGGAGCCCCCCTGCTCCCCTTATCCTGCACAGAGACCCCCCTGAATCCCCCATTTCCGGACATCAGGGCCCTCTGCTCCCCTTTTCCCTGCTCCCAGCCTCTAGATTTCCCGTGTGCCTGATCCTGGAACGCCTTGGAACACCTTGGACCCCCATTGCTGCCTTTCCCAGCCCCCAGCCCCACCTTTGTGCAAAACCAGAGACCCTCTGAACTCCCCCTTCCCAAACACCCCGGGTGTTCCCACCCTGGTACCCCTTTTTGGGAAACCCTGGACTCCCCTTTCCTGGGCTCAAGGACCCATGGAACTCCCTTCTACCTCTCCATCCCTGCCCCCCCATTTCCGTGACCCTGAGACCCCCCTGCGCCCCCATTCCTGAGAACCAAGACACCCTTTTACCCCTTTGCCCAGCACTGAGACCCCCCTGCACCCCCTTATCCGGCACCAACACAACCTGTTCCCATCCCCTGCCTCTCCCAACCCCCAGCCCCACCCTTTTCCCTGACCTGGGACCCCTGGGTCCCCATTCCTGCCTTTCCCAGCCCCCAGCTCCTCCTTTCCTTACACTCAGGAGCCCTGGCATCCCCTTTCCTGGGCACAGGATTCCCTGGACACCCCATCCCAGCTCTCCCAGTCCCTGCACCCCCTTTCCTTGGCTCTCAGCCCCTGAACCTCCTTCCCAGCTCTGCCAGCTCTGCAGGTCCCCCCTTTCCTTGGCCTGTGGACCCCCCTGGATCCCCAAACTCTCAGCCCCCTCAGCTCCCCCAAATCTCCATGTCCCCCCAGTTTTCCACTCCCTGCAGTTCCTGGAAGTGGCGCTGTCGGAGCCCGGCCCGGGGGTCCCCCAGTCCTTGATTGTGGGGGACGTGGACGGGACCCCCCGTGAGCGCTGCGGCAGCGAGCGGGGCCGGATGGAGGCACAGACACCGGGGATGGGGGTGGGAGCTGAGCTGGGATATTGGGACAGCCAGAGCTGGGATATTGGGACAGCCAGAACTGGTATATTGGGACAGCCAGAGCTGGGATATTGGGACAGCCAGAGCTGGGATATTGGGATAGCCAGAGCTGGGATATTGGGATAGCCAGAGCTGGGATATTGGGATAGCCAGAGCTGGGATATTGGGATAGTCAGAGCTGGGATATTGGGATAACCAGAGCTGGGGTATTGGGACAGCCAGAGCTGGGATATTGGGACAGCCAGAGCTGGGACATTGGGATAACCAGAGCTGGGATATTGGGACAGCCAGAGCTGGGATATTGGGATAGCCAGAACTGGGATATTGGGATAGCCAGAGCTGGGATATTGGGACAGCCAGAGCTGGGATTTTGGGACAGCCAGACCCTGCTCAAGGACAGGAACCGGCCCGTGGCTGACAGTGACCTGGAGACGGGGCCGGTACAACCAGATCAGGGGCAGTGGGGGGAGCCGGGGCTGGGCTGGGATCAGTGGGAATGGAGGACTCTGAGGGGCTGGGATGGGATCTCTGGGGATGGGAGGGATCTGTGGGGCTGAGATGGGAATCCAGGGAGCTCCAAGGGGCTCCCAGGGGCTGGGACACGACTCCATGGGTCTGTTCTCTCCTTGTTCCCAGGTCTCCACACAGTGCAGGGGGTTTCCAGCTGTGACCTCCTGTCCAACAGAGCGTCCATGGATCCCACCAGTACGGCTATGAGGGCTGGGATTTCATCTCTTTCCTGCTGGGATCTGGGAGCTTTGCAGTGTCCAGCGGTGCTCTCTGGATATCCCAGAGGTGCTGGGAATCCAGAGGGATCATGGTGGAGCAGATGAAGCATTACCTGGGACACACCTGTGTGGAAAGGCCCCCAAAATATATCAGATATGGTCGGGAGGCTCTGGAGCACAAAGGTGGGTGTAGGAGGGGAAGGGCAATTCCTATGGGAATGGGGGATTCAGGAATGGGGAACTTGGGAATGCAGGAATTGCCATGGAATTTCCATGGCCAGATCTCACTCTCATCCCAGTCAGGTGAGAATTCCATGGATGGATCTCCTCCCTAACCCACCGCCATGGGAATTCCATGGGGAAATGATTGGAATTGATAACCAATCCAATGAGAGCTGTGCAATGAGAAGTAATCCCTGCTGGGATTCCATGGGACATTGATCCCAATCCTTTGCCCAGGCTGGCTCTGCTGTGCCCGTAGCTGCACCAGGGGAGTGCCCTGTCCCTGCCCTCAGCCCAGCACAAGCCTTTCCTTGGGTGTTCCGTGCCCTGCCCAGGGCAGGAGGGCACTGCCGGAGCGGATTTGGTGGCCCCGGGCACCTGGCTGGTCTGAAGCCACTGCAGGGGCTCCTGGGGAATGTTCCAGAGCAGAGCTGAAAGCAAACAGCCGTTTCTGGAGGGGATTCTGCCCCTGGGCCTGTGCTGGGAGCCCAAGGGCAACAGCCCAAAGTGCTGGGGCTCAGTGTCCCTCGGCCAGGCCGTGTTCCCTGGCTGTGCCCTGTCCCTCAGCTGTGCCCTGTCCCTCAGCTCTGTGGGGCCAGGTGTGGCAGCAGGACCTGGGGCAGCCCTGGGGGAGAACAACCCTGAGCCCCAGCTGGGCCAGTTCCCCCAGTTCCCCCCAGGCCACTCCCAGCATGGGCCCTGTGGCTCCCAGTCACCCCCAGTATGGTCCCACTCACTTCCAGTTACACTCAGTGTGATCCCAGTATCATCCCGGTCACTCCCAGTGTGATCCCAGCATGATCCCAGCATGTTCCCAGGTGTTCCCATTCACCCCTATAATAGTTCCAGGCACTCCCAGTATGGTTCCAGTCCTTCCCAGTATGATCCAAGTATGAACCCAGTCACTCTCATTATGGTACCATTTGCCCCCAGTAAGGTCCCAGTCACTCCAAGTCACCCAGTATGATTCCAGTCACTCCCAGTATGATTCCAGTCACTCCCAGACAGTCCCAGTATTACTGCAGTAACTTCCTTTATGGTTCCTCTGTGATCCCAGTCACTCCTGGTTAATGCAGCCTGGGGTCCCAGGGGTCCATCTGACCCCCGGGCTGCCGCTGCCGTGGGTGTCCGGATAGCGCTGCGCTGTCAGGCTCAGCCTGTCTGGGTCCCTCGGCTCAGCTCCCAGCCACAGGCAACTTAGCGAGCACCTCTGGAGTGATTTCAGCTCTGTGAGTTCAGCTCTTGGTGATTTTGCTCTGTGCTCACAAGTGCCTCCTGCAGACACACAGGGATAGAGAGAGGAAAAGGCTGTATGTGGTTCCACAGCGATGTCCTTTATTGCCAGCTCCTCTGAAGGGATGCAGTGACAGTTCTTCTGCTGAACTGGGCAGAAATGGGCCTTTATATGGGGTACTGGGGTGTTGGAAATTGTCCAGTCGCCAGAGTTGAGAAGAATACGACCAATAGCCTTATTACAGAGAGATAAGAAGGGTCTGAATGCAGAAGAGGGGCTTCTTTGGTCCCATCACCGTGACTTAGGCATTTCTTATCTTAGGTGAGGACCGCCAGGGAGGCCTTGCAGGGCCTCTGACTGCTGCAACTCCACTTTCTGTATTTAGGAAAAAGGCGTGCCCTATAGTTCTTTTAAAACAGTGGACAAGGCATGAGAACATAGCTAACAAAATCACAATTAGAATGAAAATCCACAAAATTCCCTTAGCCAAAGATGTACCCTATCCCATTAATCCCCTCTGACCAAAAAGGTCATTGACCCAGTCTGGGTTGCTTTCTACTTTTAAGTCCTTCACAAGTTCCTTCAGTTTCTGGATGTTTGCGTGGATGGATTCTGAGCGTGAAGGGAGATTGATGCAACGCATCCCTTCAAAGTCTTGGCAGCCATGTCCGTGGGCTAGCAGTAGGAAGTCTCGTGGTTTCTTCTTCCTTTAAAAGATCACTTAGGGTGGCAGAGGTAGCATTGGCTTGCTTGCTGAGCCAGCACCCTAAGTGATTTATTTCACCAAGGGCTGCAGCTACCGAGGGTAGGAAGAGGGAGACTGCAATCTTTTTTGGTTTGTTCCATCGTATAATTTTGGATTGGAATTTTCATCAAATTCTGTGTAGGATCTTTTGTAGTGTTTTAATTTGCTTTCTTTTTTCCAATTACATAACAAGGTGATATTTGGAGTAAGGGTAGAAAGTTTTCCAAGGCTACAAGGACCTCCCTGGAGCTGCAAGGGGTTCCCATCCCATAGTCGGTTACCACAGATGAGAAACGTTCCCTTGGGTAATACTTTGGGGTGGAGAGAGCATGCAGAGATCACCTGAGCGGTGTAATTGCACCAGTTGTAGTTCCCACTGTGTTGGCCATTCCGAGTGAGCAATGATGGTCACATCCGCACCAGTGTCCAGCATCCCTGGGAGGTGGATCTTCTCTCCTCTGTAGCATAGACCACACTCGCTATTAGGCTTACTTGGTCCCACAATTTGTGCCCACATTCTGTAGGGTTGAGAGGAAGCTGTTCCCTGTGATTCTTTGGGAGTAGAAAGGCTTGTGCGATCAGAATTCCTCATGAAAGGAAAAATTGTGAGTCTGTGCAGCACAGCTGGACTGAGATTTCTTGTCCTGGGTGCACTGTTTGTACTTTTGGAACAACAAAGATTTCCTCTGGGCCATGGAGAGTGTCACCTATAATTAAAATGTCAAAAAAAAGCCCCTTTTGGCCCATGCTTTCCTGTGGGAACACGATAAACATCCTTATCATTAAAGTCAATGGACAAAGCAGTTACCAACTGGCATCGTGTTCCCATCTGTGTCCCTCTGTGGGTTGGATCCTCTCCAGGTGGCCTGGAATCTCCTGGGATGATGCATGGTTGGGTCTGGATGGCTTTTGATTTGTTGTCTTTGTGCGGGGCCTGGCCGCGCTCCACTGGGAGTTTCCCAAACACTGCTGGTAGCGCTGCTGGTTCTGGGGTCTTTGGTAGGTGTTTTGGGGGTTTTGGGTAGGTAACCTGTCTGGACAGTGTTGCAGCATTTTTGAGAGAAAGAGGACATGAATTGTGAAAGTTGAGCTACTCCAGTCTAGGCCTCAGATTGAGGCCTGGTGGGGCCTTCAAAGCCTCTGACGCAGTTAGAAATTCAGAGCTTGTGGCGCAGATAGAAATAGTCTTAAGGTGTTGTGGGGACCATTGGGTTGTCTGGGTGTGAATTAGTATAGGTTTTATGGTGTAAAGTGTAGGCCGTTTTAAGGAAAAGGTAAACAATGTTAGCCTACCAATTAGAGTGTCTTTGTTTCTGTAAACTATGTGGAAGCTTATATAAACTACCGCCTTATCTTGAATAAACGGAGAACGTTGCATTAATCATATTGGTTGGATGTGCGTTTGTCTTGTCCAGCTTTCCGTTTTTCTGAGATTCCCTGGCTTTAAGTGGCGCCCGAACAGGGACTCAGGAGGCTCCGAAAAGGCTGCCAAATTACTTTTAGAGTAACGGGCAGTCGGGTTTGAGTCGCGCAACGAAAATTCAGGTCCAAATCGCCTCATGGTGACGGGACCGGGATCCCAAATTCACTTTTTGTGAACGGGGATCAAGTGGAACGGAGCAGAAGTCTCCAAACTCCGAATTGGGCAGTTTCCCAACGGGAGGAAAAAGACTCTTCGCATTGTTGTTTGTTTGCGAGAGTCCGTTGGAGCAGTGGGAAGACCTCAGCGTTCACAAAGGACCCGAACGGCGGGTGTGGACGTGGCCGGGGCCGGGAAGCTGGAGCGGAGTTGCTGCCTTGCCAAAGAAAAGCGAGAGCGAAGCAACCCGCAGAGGTTTGGAGGTAAGCCGCGGACAGAAAGAGAGGGTGAAAGTTCACCATGGATGGGGATCTGCAGGCTTCAGTGCGGCTTCTCTTTCATATTCTCTCAAAGAGAGCTGAAAAAGTTAAAGAAGCCGATTTAGAACAGTTGGTCCTTTGGGCAAGAAGCAAAGGCAAGCTGCAAAAACCTTTGCTGATTTTTAGTGAAACCGAATGGCAAGAGTTGGGGCAGCTGCTTTGGGATGCAGTGATAGAGGGCAGAAAAGACAAGAAAACACTATTGGAGCTCGGAGGCGTTTGGAAAAAAGTTTTACATACCTTACAGAGCATGGCCGCGGAGAAAAAAGCAGCAGAAGCTGCAATTCAGGCATTTGAGCAACCCACATCAGAACAGACAGAAGTTCAGAAGCCATCTCGGGTTGAAAAACTCTTTAATGTTTGTAATATGTGGCCAGTGCGTGGGCAGAAAGCTCCAGTCAGTCTCTCTGTCAGGGGTTTTGTAGCTTGTTTGGAGAGAAGCACAGAGCCAGGAGGAGTGGGGCCGGCTGACACGGGACAGAGCGGACGCATGGCCGCGGCCGGGGCGGAAGTGTGCTTGCAAGCAGCGGATGTTAACAGCTCGGCGGTCCCGCGAAGTGAGGCAAACCAGGAAGTGGCCCTGCCGGGTGCCTCGGGAGGCGGGGAGACACCTGAGGAGGCAGGCGGAGTTGGTGACGAAACAGGGCTGAGTCAGGAGGAGGAACTCAGGGGCGGAGATCAAGGCGGAGACCAGGGCGGAGACGGGAGCAAGGCGGCGTTGGCCTCTCGCCCCCCCGCAGCGGCCACGGCGGCGGCTGCCGCGGGTGCGTGCATGCGCAGAGGAGCGGCTCGCCGGCACCTGCCAGCAGCGGCGGCAGCGGCAAGCAGCCTGGCGCGGTTTGGAGGGGCTGGGCACCCCAATGCTAGCGGAATGGCAGAAGCAGCCACCCAAACAACACCAGAGCAGAGCCCTGAAAATGCCAGTTCTCACTCCACCACGGTAGCTCTGCGCTGCCCCCTCCCACCGAGTTCAGATTCTGACGACTCAGAGCCAGACCTTTCTGTTGTCAATTGCAGCAGGGACAAGCGATCACAGAACAAGATACAAAGACCAAATATGTTACAGAAAGAAATAGCCCGCCTTGCCACCCTCTCAAATCGTCAGGCTCAACCAGTGGAACCTTCCACTGGCCAGCAATTGGCATCGCCAGCAGTTTTAAAAAATCCATTGCAGTCCCGATGGGCATCAGTTGTGAAGGATGCTCTTTTGGACGGTGACTGGAAGGCGGTCAGCTCCCTGGCTTGTCCTGTTATAGTGTCTAATGGGAATGCCATCTGGGAGCCCCATGAGTTGAAAATCCTACAATCAGCTAAGCAGACAGTCACCACTTATGGGATCAGATCAGAAGCAGCCAGGAACATAATTCAGTATATATTCACAGCAGATGTGCTTTGTCCTGGTGATTCATCTAACATTGCATCCCTGCTCCTGACACCTTCCCAATTTTCATATTTGAAAGGGAATGGAGGCGGTTGGCAATTGAAGAGGCCAACAAACACACAAATGTGGGAGACCCCTTTTATGGAGTCCAGCCAGATATGCTGACTGGGCAAGGACCATATGCAACCAATCAGGTACAACTTACCTTTCCTGTTGAAATACATAAATTGTCACAGCAATTGGCCCATCAAGCTTTGCTTTTGGTACCGGACAAGAAAAAGTCAGCATCCTATGCCACCATAAAGCAAGGAGCCACTGAACCATTCGGACAATTTATTGATAGGCTGTCAGCT
This sequence comes from Taeniopygia guttata, assembly GCF_048771995.1. Taxonomy (NCBI): domain Eukaryota; kingdom Metazoa; phylum Chordata; class Aves; order Passeriformes; family Estrildidae; genus Taeniopygia; species Taeniopygia guttata. The sequence goes on from NC_133062.1 coordinate 4,026,157, forward strand.
GCTTTGAAGGACGCACCTGACGTGCCACCAGACGTTCAGGAACATTTATTCCGATCCCTTGCTTTTGAGAATGCTAACCCACCCACCAGAACCATCCTAGCCACCCTTCCTCAGGGCTGTCCAGTCGATGAGATGCTTGTCAGAGCCACACGCGCAGAACAGAGCAACCAAGCTGCAGCATTCACCGCAACCATCCAGGATGCAATTCAACAACAAGGACACATCATTGCAGCTGCTTTATCAAGCAACAACACAAGGAGACAGAAGAAGTAATGAAAAAGTATAGCAATACTGAGTGTTTTCCATGATGCCAAGAAGGATGGACATTATGCAAATCAAAGTTATTTCAAATACAATGTGGATGAAAATTACTGTAAAAAAAAAAAAAAAGATAGAAATGTTAATAATGATTTAATTGCTAAAAATGTCTTTGAAAACAAAGATTTGAGAAAAGTCAGTCAGATGGAATGTTGACATTGAGTTCACAATTTCTGTTTTTGAGTTTTTATAGATAATAAGATAAATGATAATTGTCCAGTTTTTATAGGTAATGATAAGTAGTGATTGTTACTAATGTTATATGAATGCTTTGACAAGATTGTTTTAAACTATTTTAAACATTTCTTGTTGATAAGCTGATCATATAATGTAAGTTGTCTGATTTTTGTGATAAGAATTATTATTAAGATGTTAAGATATTGAGGTATTGTTTTAATATTTACAGTCAGTTTTCATATGTTTTATTGGGGTTTTTTTAGGTGATTGATTGTAAGATGTATTTTTCAGGATCCTGTGTGTTTGATTTTTTAACTACTCATGTGTTTTCTTTATCCAATCTTCTATGCAGCTGCAGTTCATCTTCTTTTAAAAATTTATAGTCCAAGTTCTGGTTCAAGATTTCAGACTTCAAATTTTCAGATTTTTGAAGAAAAGGTTTGTTGTATTTAGAGAATTTTTGTTTTAAAAACAAATTTTAGACAGGTTCAATTATTTGATGTTTTGATAAATTATTAATAATAAGGTTTTTTACTTATAACTGTTATTTTTAAGACTTTTGTTTTAAACATATCCTCCAATTAGAGTTCGAGCTCTGGCCAGGCTCTGGCTCTACGTGGATGGTGTGATTGATCCAGGTGTTTTCTGCATCAAAAAAGTATTCAAGTCCTTTTGGCTTGACAATTTGACCATACAGGACAGCTGAGCCTCAAAGGGAGTTTGGAGAAACATGATCCGGACATGTTTTACCCAAATCTCTGTTGTTTTAAGGTTTTTCAGCTGCTGCAGACTCTGGGATGACAATTTGATAGTGTAGCACTTGATAACCGTGATTTTATATGTAATATTGATTGTGTATTATTTGATTGATTTTTATTTGTTGTTAGTTTCTTTACTATGTGCATTGTTTTGTTCTTAATGTTTTGTCATGTTTATAACAAAGATGTTGATATTTCCATTTCTTCATGCAAGTTTTAGGGAACAGAATTGAGAGAGGACCCTCCAGTCCCAGTGGGGGTGTTGGGTTTGTTTGTGTTTTAACAGGTGCAGAATCTGGATGGATTTCAGTAAAGAATGTGGAACTTATCAATTGCAAGAGGGCACTGATCTCTCCACAAGTGGATCAGAGGATGCACAGCAAAAGTGGATTGTGCAAAGATTTGTGTTTCACCCACAGAAGATCGTGGGCTTTGAGTTTTTTTTAATAAGTGTGTTTTTAATGATGTTATAGAACTTTTTTTGCTAAGTTTTAATAAGTTTTAGTAATACCTGTGATTTTTCTGTTCATCTTGCCATTGTCTTTCAATGGCAAAAGAAAAAGAGGGAGGTCCCAACGTGGATCAGCAGAAATTCTACTTGAGTGAGTGTTTTTACCCATCCAACCAAGAAGTCGTGTGATGGACAGGACAGATGCTCTTGCTGCATTGATACGAAAAGGCAGAAACAGAATTTTAAAAATAGATGAAAAAGATATCAACCCGCAGTGATAACAACGTGAACAACAACAGTTTGCCTGGAACATCCCTGATGAATCCAGTTCTGATGAAAATTAATTTTGTAGAGTACAGAAAAATAAGTTGAAATATTATAAGTGTGAAGTTAGATTTATCAGAAGTTAGTTTATTAGAAGTTATAGTTTATGTTTAGAATTAAGATTGTTTTCTTACTTCTTTTTTTTATCTTTATAGTTATTTCAATTGTTATACCGTGGTTTTTTTTTACAGTGTGTGCAAAAATTAGTTCATTGCGCCTTCACTCCAGCCTGAGTAGCTCAAAAAGAAAAAAGAGGGAATTGTTGCAGCATTTTTGAGAGAAAGAGGGCATGAATTGTGAAAGTTGAGCTACTCCAGTCTGGGCCTCAGATTGAGGCCTGGTGGGGCCTTCAAAGCCTCTGACGCAGTTGGAAATTCAGAGCTTGTGGCGCAGATAGAAAATAGTCTTAAGGTGTTGTGGGGACCACTGGGTGTGAACTAGTATAGGTTTTATGGTGTAAAGTGTAGGCCGTTTTAAGGAAAAGGTAAAAAATGTTAGCCTACCAATCAGAGTGTCTTTGTTTCTGTAAACTATGTAGAAGCTTATATAAACTACCGCCTGATTTTGAATAAACGGAGAACGTTGCATTAATCATATTGATTGGAAGTGCGTTTGTCTTGTCCAGTTTCCTGTTTTCCTGAGATTCCCTGGCTTTAGATTCCACCTCTAAAATTCCCTATATCCAACGGTTGCTCCCAGACAAAATCTGCCAGTACCATCAACTCTGGCTGGCCTTGGCCTCTGGTGGCTGCCCCTGCCACACTGGGGCTCGGTTCGTCCCTTCCCATGGAGATCACTGTGACACTGTGGGCACCTCATGGAACCAAGGGGATCATTGTGGCACCACTGGAGCCCATGGAACCAAGGGGCCATGGTGACACCGCGGGGCTTCATGGACCCAGAGACCATTATGACTCTGTGGGGCCTGATGGAACCATGGAGACCATTCCGACCCTTCAGGGCCTGGTGTCACCAAGGGGGCATTGTGCCACCTCAGGGCCTCCTGGAAGCAAGGGACCATTGGGACACTGAGGGGCCCCATGGAACTGAGGGAACATGGACCAGGGTGCCTGCAGGTGGACCAGGTTAATCTTCACTTGTCTCTCAGTGCTAAATAGAACAGGGCTAACAGCAACACCAGCCACTGTATGATATCATTGGTATTTGGAGTGGATCTGAACCCTTCGAAAACTGGTGGGGCAGACCCAAAGAGATGGTTAAAGGGTTGGGAGAAAATTTCCCCTGGTGTCATTTCCTCACAGTAGGTGCCATTGTTAAAGTAACCCCAAAAGCACAGTTAGTGTGTGATAGCTGTGAATCCATGTGCCTGCTTCCCAGAGGAAGTTAAAAATCCATGAATTCTTCCCTTTATTCACCCATAGAACAAACCGGAGAACAGCCACAGCAGCCTTGGCCGTAGGAGCCATGTTTAGATAAGGGCCTGCAAATGGAGAAATGCAGCCACGGTTACGTGTCACCCAAACCAGGGCAGGCTGGAGCACAGGGTGCCGCTTAACGAGGTTTCTGTAGCAGCACAAAAATTGGATTCCTCAAGAACTGTTATTCCCTTTTTTGTTTCTGCGCCCTCGAGCCGCATGTTGGGTGCCAAAATCTGTCTTGGTTTGCAAAGACAGGAGTCTGCTAAGGAAGGAAGGAGCCTCCCCTGAAATGGGAAAAAAAATGTAGACCCCTTCCCTCAGAATTGCTATAAATTTGAAGTTAAGGGGGGCTCTCAGGCAAAAATATGGGAGCAGGAGTAACTGTTCTGTATTAGGGAAGAAAATAAAAAGATAAAATAAACAATGCAGTGAACCAACCTCTAACAGATAGCAATTGAATACATCTTGCCTTGCAATCTAGGACAACAACTTACTCAGCATGAATCACATCCATTTACCACATCCCCTTACCCTCAGATATTGCCCACCTGGGACTGACATCCCAAAACGTTTTTTAAAAACTATGGATTTCTCTTCATAATTAAAACTTTAGTTAAATTTTAATTAAATGAATTAATATAATTAATTTTAGCATAATAACTATTAAAATTTTTTTTGTTTATGCATAAAAATATTATTCAATATTTTATTATTTCATCTTAACGCTTGTATAAAAAAATGTTTTTTGCAACGAAAAACTTATTGGTCATTGGTTCTATGTAACACAATTCCCTTCATTAATTCATTGACCGCTATTGGCTATTGATTTTGCCCTCTTTATTCTAATTTTCTTTATTTTTATTATTTTTGTCATCATTTCTTATGATTTTCACAGACAGGGTAGGAGCGGCCACTTTGGAACCCATGGAGACATTTCTGGGGCACATTTGGGGCAGTTTTGTGTCTGGGGAGGGAATTCAGAGAGAACTTGAGGGTCTGGAGGACACCTGGGGGAGCCGGGTGGGCACTTGGAGGGGCACTCAGGGATTCTGGGGGGCAGTTCAGGGTCCGGGGGGGCACTCGGGGGTCCGGGCCCCTGGAGGTCAGGGAGAGGAATTTGGGGCCCTTCGGGGTCCGGGGGAGCACTCGGGGGTCCGGGGCCCTGGAGGTCAGGGAGGGGAATTTGGGGCCCTTCGGGGTCCGGGGGAGCACTCGGGGGGCTCGGGCGGGGCTCGCTGGGGCGCGGGGGCTGATGGGAGTTGTAGGCGCGGGTACGATGCGGTGTAACGGGGCCGCACAGCATCACGGGAGTTGAAGGCGCAGCACCAGTGGCTCTCTGCGGGGCGCGGGGCATGACGGGAGATGAAGTCACGGCTGGAACAGCGCTGAACGGTTTAACAATGGTTTAACAACGGTTTAACAATGCGGAAGACCGCACAGTTTAACAATGGTCCCTTGGCTCCATGAGGCCTTGCTGTGTCACAATGGACTTGGGGTTCCATGAGCTTTCCTACTGCCAAAAACAGTCTCCCTGGTTCCACAGTGTCACCATGGTCCCTTTGTTCCATGAGGTTCCATAGCAGAACCTTGGTTCCAGGGCCACCTTGGTTCTGTGTGACCTTGCAGTGTCACAATGGACCTGTGGTTCCACGAGGCCTTGCTGTGTCACAATGGCCCCTTGGTTCCAAGAGGTTTCTCAGGGTCACAATGGTCTCCTTGGATCCGTGGTGTCACAATGGGCCATTGGTTCAATGTGGCCCCAGTGTGCCAAAATGGATTTTGGTTCCATGGGGTTCCGCTGTGTCACCATGGACCCTTTGTTCCATGAGTTTGGGCAGAGTCACAGCTGACTCCTGGGTTCTGTGAGGCCCCATGGTCACCAAATCTCTGAAATATCAGAACAAGGCTCCTTAACACTAATTTGCTATTTAAGAGGGGATCATTTATTCAGGCCTTGGGTCTAGTGAGGGACAACTCCTAACCTTATGTGGACATGTAACTCTACCAGTGTGTTGCTTATACACAGTCACTAAATGTGAATTACAATTTACCCATTTCCATAAAACACACCCCAAGTTCCCAGGTTCAGTCCTTGCTTTTTCTATCACTGCACTCTTGAGCCAGATGTCTTCTACACTTCCAACTGTCCTTGCTGGAAAAGCAGCTCCTGCACGCCTTGTTCCTGTGTTAAAAGTTCACAGGCACGGTAAAAACTGAATTAACCCTTTTGGTATCAAGGCCAAGGCTTTGTGTGGCCAGGCAGGGGCAGCAGGAGGCAGAGCTGTCAGCAAAGGAAGGGGCCAGCGAGGTGGGGCAGCCGGGGATGACGACAGCCTGCAGGGACAGAGGCGCAGGGCAGGGACACCGTGGGACAGCCTGGGCTGCAGAGGGCACAGGGATGTGCAGCAGCTGCAAGGCCCTGACAGAGCCAGCCTGTGCCGCACTTTGGCCATGGCTGCTGGCCCTGGGCCTGAGGCCACGAGGGGACAAGTGACCCTTGCAGCCCTAGGGCCTCAGTGCCTCCTTGTCCCTGCTCAGCAGCCTGGCAGGGGCCGCCCCATGGTCCTGCCCTTGGCATTGCCCATCCCCACATGCCAGTGCCCATCCCGGGAAGAGCCCTGAGCAATGAGGGAGGGACAGGATCTGCCTTGCCAGGGGCTGGGGCTCAGGCCTGGGCCCTTTGCATTCCTGAAACACATCCAGGTTTGCTCAGCACCAGAGACACCTTTCCCTTGCTTGTTCCCAGCTGTCATCTCTGCCCCCAGTGTTCTGCTCTGACTGGAACCTGGGGACACTTTCTCAGTTGTGTCCCTCAGTGGGACCCATTAAAACTTCAAGAAACTTTGGAGTTTTAATTTAACTTTGAGTTCTTGAGAAGTTTTTTAAAGACACGCTCAGGGACTGAGTCTGATGTAAACAACACCAAAGCCCTGAGAGGGTCATTAAAGTTTTCCTATTCCAGTTGTGGAGAAAGATTTCAAAGTGCTTGTAAGAAATACACATTCCTGTTTTAAAGGGTGTGTTTTATTACATTTCTCTTTAGATCAAAGGTGATTCAGCATTCTGTGATTGATACTGAGCCAGGGTCTCCCCTCAGGAGCTCTGGCCTGCTCAGAGAAGCTGTCCCTGAGCTCTGGCCCAGCGGGGACAACCTTGCTCCACATTGCCCCAGCCCATCCTGTCTGTCCTCACTCACCTGGGACCTGCTGTGCCTGCAGGGCTGGCTGCACCCAGCCTAAGAGGGGTTTTCCCTTTTTCTATGTTTGAAGCAATCTAAAACTCCTGAGTTTCCCCATGAGAACAGACACCCTCCTCAGGTGTGTGCCAGCCCAAGGTGCCACCAAAACCACTCCAGACCGGCCCTGGGCCAGCTGTGAGGGTGGATCATCAGCCCCAGCTGCACTGGACACTGCAAAGGGCTGTGGCCATGGGCACTGCACTGACCCCATTGCTGGGTTTGGCTGCACGGCAACCCTGAGAAATTAAACTGTCCTTGGAAACACTGGGGAGGACTGGGACATACTGGGAGTGAAAGTGGGAGTGAAACTGGGGGATACGGGACAAACTAGGGACATTGTGGGGAAGACTGGGCAACACTGGGGCATACTGGGGATGACATTGGGAGGAACTGGGAGGTCCTGAGAATGAGCTTTTCTTTTGCCTACAACTCCCATCATGCCTCACAGCCAGTCAGAGACCCATCGGGGCCGGGACTACAACGCCCGTCATGCCCCGCACTCCACAGCCCCCTAAAATTCCTGCCGCGCCCTGTGCCCTAAGGAACCCGGATAAATCTCTCCAAGCTCCCCCCGAGTGCTCCAGAACCCCCGAGGACCTCCAAGTCGCGGCTCGGATGCAAAAGTGTCCCCTGAGGGCCTTCCCGGACCCAAAACGCCGCGTCCGAACCACTTCCAGGACTACAGCTCCCATCATGCTCCGCGGCGCCCGTTCACTGCTGTTCCAGCCGTGACTTCATCTCCCGTCATGACCCGCGCCCCGCATAGAGCCACTGTAGCTGCGCCTAGAACTCCCGTGATGCTGCGCGGCCCCGTTACACCGCATTGTACCCGCGCCTACAACTCCCATCAGCCCCCGCGCCCCAGCGAGCCCCGCCCGAGCCCCCCGAGTGCTCCCCCGGACCCCGAAGGGCCCCAAATTCCCCTCCCTGACCTCCAGGGGCCCGGACCCCCGAGTGCTCCCCCGGACCCCGAAGGGCCCCAAATTCCTCTCCCTGACCTCCAGGGGCCCCGGACCCCCGAGTGCTCCCCCGGACCCTGAACTGCCCCCCAGAATCCCTGAGTGCCCCTGCAGGTGCCCACCCGGCTCCCTCAGGTGTCCTCCAGACCCTCAAGTTCTCTCTGAATTCCCTCCCCAGACACAAAACTGCCCCAAATGTGCCCCAGAAATGTCTCCATGGGTTCCAAAGTGGCCGCTCCTACCCTGTCTGTGAAAATCATAAAAAATGATGTCAAAAATAATAAAAATAAAGAAAATTAGAATAAAGAGGGCAAAATCAATAGCCAATAGTGGTCAATGAATTAATGAAGGGAATTGTGTTACTTAGAACCAATGACCAATAAGTTTTTGGTTGCAAAAAACATACAGAGATTTTTTTATACAAGCATTAAGATGAAATAATAAAATATTGAATAATATTTTTATGCCTAAACAAAATAAAATTTTAATAGTTATTATGCTAAAATTAATTATTTTAATTCATTTAATTAAAATTTAACTAAAGTTTAATTATGAAGAGAAATCCATAGTTTTTAAAAAACGTTTTAGGATGTCAGTCCCAAGTGGGCAATATCTGAGGGTAAGGGGCATGCGGTAAATGGATGTGATCCATGCTGAATAAGTTGTTGTCCTAGATTGCAAGGCAAGATGTATTCAATTGCTATCTGTTAGAGGTTGGTTCACTGCATTGTTTATTTTATCTTTTTATTTTCTTCCCTAATACAGAATGGTTATTCCTGCTCCCATATTTTTGCCTGAGAGCCCCCCTTAACTTCAAATGTATAGCAATTCAGAGGGAGGGGGTCTACATTTTTTTTTTCTGCATTTCAGGGGAGGCTCCTTCCTTCCTTAGCAGACTCCTGTCTTTGCAAACCAAACCAGATTTTGGCACACAACGTGCAGCTCGAGGGCACAGAAACAAAAAAGGGAATAACAGTTCTTGAGTAATCCAATTTTTGTGCTGCTATAGAAACCTCGTTAAGCGGCACCCTGGGCTCCAGCCTGCCCTGGTTTGGGTGACACGGAACCGTGGCTGCATTTCTCCATTTGCAGGCCCTTATCTAAACATGGCTCCTACAGCCAAGGCTGCTGTGGCTGTTCTCCGGTTTGTTCTATGGGTGAATAAAGGGAAGAATTCATGGATTTTTAACTTCCTCTGGGAAGCAGGCACATGGATTCACAGCTATCACACACTAACTGCTTTTGGGGTTACTTTAATGATGGCACCTACTGTGAGGAAATGACACCAGGGGAAATTTTCTCCCAACCCTTTAACCATCTCTTTGGGTCTGCCCCACCAGTTTTCGAAGGGTTCAGATCCACTCCAAATACCAATGATATCATACAGGGGCTGGTGTTGCTGTTAGCCCTGTTCTATTTAGCACTGAGAGACAAGGGAAGATTAACCTGGTCCACCCGCAGGCACCCTGGTCCATGTTCCCTCATTCCATGGGGCCCCTCAGTGTCCCAATGGTCCCTTGCTTCCAGGAGGCCCTGAGGTGGCACAATGCCCCCTTGGTGACACCAGGCCCTGAAGGGTCGGAATGGTCTCCATGGTTCCATCAGGCCCCACAGAGTCATAATGGTCTCTGGGTCCATGAAGCCCCGCGGTGTCACCATGGCCCCTTGGTTCCATGGGCTCCAGTGGTGCCACAATGATCCCCTTGGTTCCATGAGGTGCCCACAGTGTCACAGTGATCTCCATGGGAAGGAAAGAACCGAGCCCCAGGGTGGCAGAGGCCAAGGCCAGCCAGGCTTGTCTGGGAGCAACCGTTGGATATAGGGAATTTTAGAGGTGGAATCCCACTTTCAGACATGGACATCTGGGGAGAAGGACGGTCCTTTTCCATAGGAAGAAAAGCACGGAACACCGGTGTTTCAGGGGCAGATAAATGGCGGCCACCAGAGGCCTATGCCAGCCAGACCTCTCTGTCCTGGTAGCTTTTGTCTGAAAACAACCCATGGATATAGGGAATCTGGGAGGTGGAATCCCAGTTTTAGCCATGGGTGCCTGGACAGGAAGAAGAGTTCTTTTCATTAGGAAGGAAAGGACAGAGCCCCAGTGTTTCAGAGGAACATGAGTGCCAGACCTCAGGAAGCCAAGGCCAGCCAGACTTCTGATTCCTGGCATCATTTTTCTGGGAGCTATCTTTGTATATAGGGAATTTGGGAGGGAGATCCCAAATTTTGGCCATGGGTGCCTGGTTGAGATGGATGCTTTTTAAGCAAGAAAAGCACACGGACTCAGTGTCTGAAAGGCAGATGAGAGGTGGCCCCTGGGTGGCCATAGGCCCCTGGAGAAGAAGGACAATTCTCTCCCATAGGATGACAAAGCAAGGAGGCAATTGTGACCCTGGGGTCCCACGTAACCAAGGGGCCATGGTGACACACAGGGCCACGTGGATCCAGTGGTCCATTGTGACACTGTGGATCCAAGGAGACCATGGAGACACCCCCAGAACCTCATGGAACCAAGGAGTCCATGGTGACACAGCGGCGCTTCATGGAGCCAATGGTCCATGGTGGCACTGCCCATCCAAGGAGGCCATTTGGACACTGCAGAAGCTCATGGAGCGAGGTGGCCATTGTGACACTGAAGAACTTCATGACACCAAATATCCATGGGGACACAGCAGGGCATCATGGAACCCAGGAACGGCTGTTGGCAGTGCAGAAACTCCTGGAACCAGGGGCTGTTGTGGCACTGCAGCACCAACACAGCTGCTGCACCTTGTCCCCTGCCCTGCACAGCTCCTTGGGAGGCACGGCAGGAGCAGCACCCCGGGAGCCTCGGGAATGCCCCTCTGGGATCCATGACACACACTCCCAGGGGCTGGAATTCCAGTTCCCAGCCAGGAAAAGATGTTCCTGCTCTTGAAGGCAAAGCTCTTACAGAAGAGTCAAAAGCCAAGTGGAGAAAATCTTAGAGTGACATTTCACTGCCAGCCTTCATAACTTCACCCATGGTTGTCGTAGCTCATGGATTGGGAATTAAATCAGGGCAGGGCCTTTGGTGGGAGCTGCCCTGGGTCAAGGGAGACACTGGGAGAGAAACAGAGCAGGCAAAGGAAGGCAGGAGAGAAAGGAGATGTTTTGGTTTGGAATGACAGGTGTCTGCTAAGGAAGGCAGGAACCTCTCCTGAAATGGAAAAATGCCGACTCTTTCTTTCTGAATTGCTATAAATTGGAAATTAAGGGGGGCTCTCAGATAAAAATTTGGAGCAGGAGTAACAGTTTTTTTATTAGGAAGAAAATAAAAATATGAACAATGCAGTGAACCAAAACAACACTGAGAGAGCCAGAATACAACCTGACACGCTGTTGGACAGGGTGTTGGCCGCAGTCCAATTGGAATGGTGGCTGCAGTCCTCCTGCAGTGTCAGGTGTGGTTCTGTTGGAGAAGTGATACTGTAGAAAAGGGTGTCTTCTTCTGAAGAGGAAGAGGCAGCTGTTCCTCTGAAAAATCCAGCCCAGAAAAAGCTGTGTTGGTGGACCAGAATCTCAAGATTAGATGCAGGTAGGAATGCTTGGCTCCTCCCTCTGGGCGGAGCATCTCACAATGGGATGTTACAGTTCTTATCAGTCATGCAGTGACATTCAATAGCCCATTATCAGCAGATGTCTCTCCTGAGGAGGGACTGATTGTGGAAGAGATAAGGAAAAACTGCCCACTTAACACAGGACAACTGCCAAACTGATGGCAAATAGAACACATCTTGCTTTTCAGTCTGGGGCAGGAGGTCACAGACAAAATCAGCTGAGAAGGCAGCACTCTGAAAAGCAAACCAGAACTGACAGAAAATGAATGGGACAGAAATCAATAATTCTGAAAGTTTTATTTACTATCAAAATAAATCACACCCACCCAGCCCCACACAATCCTGACCCCACAACCTCAAATTTGGATCTTCTCTCAATCTCCTTCCAACCCCATCTAACCCTGGAGGCTGAGGAATCGACTAATTTTGGCACGGGTCTGAGATGGGAACCAGTCATTTTGAGGTAAGATTGAGTCATTTTGAGGTGACAGACAAATCCACCTTGGCTTTTGGAGTGCAAAGATATGGAGAATACTCCCATATATCTCTCAGAAACCACAAATCCTCCAGAATATGTCCCCAAACCATAAATTCCACCTCAGATACCTCTTAAATGGTGCGACTTTTGACATCTCTGATCAATACTCTTTTTAGTCATTTTTCAAGTGTTTTTAAGTGATAAAGACAAATATGAAGAAAATTAGGGCAAAACCAAAAACAGAGAGCCCTTGAGCATCCCCTGGGCATCGGACAAAACAAACTCAGCAGAAATCAAACTTAACCCTCCACAACATGCCTTGAGGAATATTTGCTGTTCCCATGAGTCACTCGTGATGGAAATGCAAACAAATCCCAAACAATAATAAACCAACAACAGAAGCGATTCTGTGGCAATTCCAAATTTCATCAGTTCCAGCACAGCTCCAGCTCAGATGCTGGCAGGTTCCAAAAAAAGAAACGTGGAAATTTGGCCCAATACAGATTATTAAAAGGAAGGGAAAGGTCTGTTTAGCTGTCACAAAGGTGAGTGACAGGGACCAAGAAAATAATAATTCTCTCCCCAAGCCTGTGAATTCAGGAGTTATTTGGGAATTTAGCTACTTGAGCTGGGCTTCTTGCAGGACTTTTAGCAGCCTTCTCTTTCTCACCTTGGGGTGAATGAGCCTTGTCAGTCTTGCTGGTATGATTTGCTCCTTTTCCTCCAGTGAATTTAAAAAACTTTCCAAGATAGGACATGAAAATATTTTCTTTACACTGGCCACCCACAACAGTAATTTTCCTCATATGTCTACCAAAAGTTGCTCAGAGGAAGCTGCATCCAAGTTTCCAAGAGTTCCTCCAGGAAGAGGCAGAACCTCCTCATAGGAGGGAACCATGCTGTTGTCAAAGGCACTTGGGGTCAGACAGCAGTGCCCTGAACTCACTGTGCAAAATAATATTGCAATCTGGTTAATAAAATTGTTAGAGTGATGCCTCTGCCCCAATTAAGGTGCGAAGGACACCAAATCTAAAGTGGATTTTATTGAACAGTAAATGTGAGGTAGAGAGAGAGATGGAAAGAAAGAGAAAAGGGGGGAGAGCAAGGGAGTGACAGGGACAGAGATCTCACCTGGGACAGGGCAAGTGTGACATTGTCCCCTGTGTGTGTGGCCTTCCCAGGGTGGGGGTGTTACACCTGAGCCAGTTTGGGTAAGGGGGGTGGTGTTCACCCCCCACCCCGAGCAGGGATTGCCTCACTGTTTCAGGTTACAGTGTCAGATGTAACCAAAAGTGTTTTCAGTCACCATCTCCATAAACTGTTATCAACAGGTGGGGCAGTGTTCTTTATCTCTTCCATGGCTCAGCCCTGATAACGCCTCCAGGGGTCATCTTCTGTTAATGGGCCATTGAGTGTCACTGCAGGGCTGATAAAATTACATCATCCCATTGTGGGATGCTCCGCCCAGGGGGAGGAACCAAGCATTCCTACCTGGATATAATCTCACCCTTGCAGCACCACGACCACCTTGCCTACTGCATTCCCAGAGGACAAGAGCTCCATAACCACCACTGGACCTTCAGAGGAAGACCAGACCCTTCTACATGATCACCGCTTTGACAGAATCACGTTCATCACTCCAGCCGGACTGCAGCCACCATTTCATCAGACTGCTACCACCACCCTGAGCAACGGGCTGTCAGGTTATATCCTGACTCTGTGAGTTTAAGCCAGGGTTTCTGTATCATTGCCTTGATATTCATTTTCTTTTTCAATTGTAATTCTGGCATAAATTCCCCCCTGGTTTGCTTTGAAACCAGTACAAAACTCAATGTGTTCATCCCTTGTTTTCCTCCCAAAACAGGATTTCCCATCCCCTAAAGTTTACCAGATGGAGAAGGCTGCGAGGAAGAGGAAGGAGCCCTGGGACACCGAGGCAGGTGAGGAGGAAGTCAGTGCCCCTTTCCCCCTCTCTCCTGCTCCATCTCCCAGCCCAGCACAGCCCCTGGCTGCAGGACAGCCCCGCTGCCGGTGCCCTCCTGCCGGGGATGCACTGGGGGGATCTCCTTACCCTTCCTTGAGGCAAGGAGGCAAATCCCATCCTCTCCTTGTCCTTCCTCCCCCAGAGCAGGAGCTGATGATGGAGACCAGGAAGGACCAATCCCTACAGCAGAACCTCATGGAAGAGGCCGATTTGAGCAACTCCACAGTGCAAGAATCCAACAGGGAGGAAAAGCCCCAGAGATCCCACAGGAGGAGGGGCTGCAAACCCAGCCCAGGGTGCTCTGAGGAGGAAAGGCCCACTCTGGGTCAGGAAGGTGGGCAGAGCTTCAGCCAGAGCTCGGAGCTGGTGGTCCCTGAGAAGCTTCACGATGGGGAGAAGCCCCACAAGTGCTTGGAGTGTGGGAAGAGCTTCAGGCAGAGCAACAGTCTGAAACGACATCAGATGATCCACACTGGGGAATGGCCCTACGAGTGTGGGGAGTGTGGGAAGGGCTTCAGCTGGAGCTCCGACCTCATCATCCACCAACGCATCCACACTGGGGAGAGGCCCTACGAGTGTCCCGAGTGTCAGAAGAGGTTTCACAGCAGCTCTGATCTCCTTGTGCATCAGCGGATTCACACGGATGAGAGGCCCTTCCACTGCCCTGACTGCGGGAAGGGCTTCAAGCAAAACTCCACTCTTGTCACCCACCAGCGCATCCACACTGGGGAGAGGCCCTACATGTGCCCCACATGTGGGAAGAGGTTTCAGAGCAGCTCAAATCTCCTCCTGCATGAGCGGGTCCACACCGAGGAGAGGCCCTTCCTCTGCTCTGACTGTGGGAAGGGCTTCAAGCAAAACTCCACCCTTGTAAGGCACCGGCGCATCCACACTGGGGAGAGGCCCTATGAGTGTCCCCAGTGTGGGAAGAGCTTCACCCAGAGCTCTCACTTGACCAAACACCAACAGAGCCACCGGTGACGGAAGCCCTGTGAGTGCCCCAACTGCAGGAGGAGCTTCGTGCACCACTCCAGCTTCATCCCCCATTGAAGAACCCACATTGGGAAGAGCCCTGGTGATCCCTGTTACCGGTGATCCATGCTGGGAAGACACCTGTACCTTCTCCTGCCCCTGCCAATGACCTTATGTGGGATTTAAGAACATGAGGGTCTGGCCATGGCCCTGTCACTACATTCACTCCCACCTCAGGTCATTGCCAGGGGCAGGAAAGGGACTCTCTCTCTCTCTCTCTCTCTCTGAGAAGGTTGTCCTTTCCAGGCAGGAGGAGACATGTGGCCAGGAAGATACAATTGATGATGATGTAGTTTCCCTTGTAAATAGTTTTTCTTATCCCTTCTGTTGTCAATATTTTTTCTATTCCTGTTTGTTCCTTATCTCGTTGCTGTTCCCAGTAAACTGTTCTTATCCCAGCCTGGGATCTTTCCATTTTTTTCCTTCAGTGGAAGGTGGGAGGGCAACGAGCACCAGCGGGGTTTTAGCGGGAGCAGGAAATTGGGGAATTCCATTCCTGAATCCCGGCCTGTGGAAACCGAGCATCCCAGCTGGTGCCAGCCCTGGTGGCCATGGCAGCAGCCTTGGGAGCGGGTCCCTGGCTGGGGCTGAAGGAACCTCTTCACTCTGGTGCCCAGGGACAGCAGTGCAGGGAGCGGCTGCAGCTGAGTCAGGGCAGGCTGAGGTTGGATCTCAGGGAAAGGTTTTTGCCCAGAGGCTGCTGGGGCACTGCCCAGGCTCCCCCGGGAAGGGTCACAGCTCCAGGGCTCTCTGAGCTCCAGCAGCATTTGGACAGCGCTGCCAGGCCCAGGCTGGCAGTGTTGGGGTGCCCTGTGCAGGGCCAGCAGTTGGACTTGAGGATCCTGATGGGTCCCTCCCAGCTCAGCCAATTCTGTGCTTCTGGGATCCCATGACCCTGGGAATGGGATGCCAGAGGTTGCCATGGCAATTGTCTTGGTTTGGAAAGACAGGTGTCTGCTAAGGAAGGCAGGAGCCTCCCCTGAAATGGAAACTGTAAACCTCCTCCCTCCAAATTGTTATAAATTTGAAATTATGGGGGCTTTTTCGGCAAAGATACGGGAGCAGGAATTACAGCTCTTTATTAGGGAAGAAAAGAAAAAGATATAATGAACATTGCAGTAATGCAAAACAACACTGACAGAGTCAGAATACAACCTGACACCCTTTTGGTCAGGGTGTTGGTAGCAGTCTAATTGGAATGGTGGTTGCAGTCCCCCTGGAGTGGCAGGTGTGGTTCTGTTGGAGCAGTGATCCTGTAGAAAATGGTGTAGTCTTCCTCTGAAGAGGCAGTGGAAGAGGCAGCTGTTCCTCTGGGAAATCCAGTGCAGAAAAAGCCATGCTGGTGTTCCAGAAACTCAAGATTATATCCAGGTAGAAATGCTTGGCTCCTCCCTCTGGGCGGAGCATCTCCCAGCGGGATGTTATAGTTCTTATCAGTTGTGCAGTGACATTCAATAGCTCATTATTAGCAGATGTCTCCCCAGAAGGAGAATAGGTTGTGAAAGAGAAAAGGAAATGTGCCCTCTGCACAACTGCCATAGAGATGGCAAATGGAATACATCTTGCCTTTCAATCTGGGACAACATGTTTCACTAATGAGTGGATACATCTACCACAGTGCTAATGACCATGCATATTTCATTAATGAGCAGATACAAAGATAACCTTTGGTTGGAAGGTTCATCCCGAGGCCACCTTTGGCTCACGGCCTGCTCTTCAGGCCTCACTCAGGGCTGTTGTCCAGGCCTTGGCACTTCAGGGACGGGGTTGAGTGCTGGGCTCGACACTGCTGGGTGAACGGCTGGACTGGATGAGCTCAGAGGTCTTTCTCCACAGAAAGGATTCTGTGATTCCATGATTCCATCTGCTGCATTCAGCCAGGTCCATGTTAGCAGCATTCATTTGCTCAGAAAGTCTCCTCTTGCCCAGCTCTTGAGGCCTGAGGCTTCAGCTCCTTCAGCTCCTGGTGCTCAGCTGCTCGTGCTGAACGAGAGGACTCAGAGGGAAGAACACAATTCATCCAATTCCTTCTGGAACACAGAGAGGGGAGGCTGTGGAAACAGGAGCATTGCTTGGTGTGGCCTCCTCTCTGCCCTTGATGCCTTTCAGCCCTTTGAACCAGCCAAGAGCTTTCTCCAAGGGTGCAATGGAGCAGCTGCTCCTGCTCCCGGGTCTGGCTCTCTCCAGTCTCTGACCTTGCCTGATTGTGTCCCTCTTGCTGTGCCCTCTGCTCCCCCAGAGCTTGGTGGCTGCTGCTCAGGACTGTGAGACTGGCACATCCCGTGGTCCAGACCCTCCTTTCTCTGCCCTTGGATCTGTCTGGGCACAGCAGCCGTTTCCATCTGGAAGCTCTCCATGGACAGGGAGTCCCCAGCTCCGTTCCTTGCACCACCTCCAGGAGCCCAGGGCTGCCTTCTCAAGTCTCTGCTGGCACTGGGGGCTCCCAGGTGGGCACAAGTGGGGCAGCAGAGCCAGCAGGGAGCCTGCGAGTCTCTTCCAGCCCTTCCTACTCAGAGTTTGGGCCTTGGAGCCTCAGGTGGCCAAAGGCAGCTGCTGCTGGTCCTTCTGTGTGCCCCGTGTTCAGCCGTGCTGCTCCATCAGTCTGTGCCCAGCAACGGGGAAAAGCCTCAGCCCTGCAGGGCCAGGAGCTGCCGGGCTCTGCCTGAGCAGCTCAGCCAGCGGGGAGGGAGCTGCTCCCCACGGGAACCAGGAGCAAAGGACACTCCTTTTATAGAGCATGTTTCTATTTAAAGGAAAAATAAAAAGTAATAAAAAACTATATAAATTGTGAGAGATAAAAACAAAACCCAAGTGTATAGTAAAAACTTCTCTAGCTTTGGATTTAGAGGTAACTGGTCTTTTGAAAAAGAGAACTCAGTTATTTACTTGTGAATGTGCTAATGGCATGGATCCATCTTGCTGACCTCAGCAGCCTTTTAAAATCAATTTTTTGGTTTGTTTCCAACATTGTTATTTTAAATTGTGGTTGAAGCAGGAGGAAATTGCTTTGTGCCCTTCCAGCTCCAAGCAGGACTGGGAATCTAAACTCTGCTAAATCCCAAACCCTTCAGAAGATACCCTTCCTTCTCACCCTGTGAATGAGCTGCACATTCCAGTTGAAACTGTCAAGGGTTTCTTAAAGACAGAAAATCCCTCTTACAGCTTTTTGGTCTGGTTTGGAAGTGCAGAAGGGCACTTCTTCATCCATCAGTTCCAGACTGCACTGCCTTGGGAACAGGGCCCACTTGGCAGGTTCAGTCTATTTGTGGCACTTCTAGGGGAGGAAGAAAGTGCAATTGCACAATTCCAGCCAAAAAAGGAATGAAGAGTGGAAAAGACAAAACATCTTGGGGAGATCCAGGCTTTCAGCTGGGGCTGTGGAGAGTTTTGGTCCTTGCCAATTGGATGTGTGTTCCCAGCTGCAATCTCCTGGCCTGCAGGAGAGCCTCGCTCACCTGCCAAAGCAGAAAGCTCAGGCACTGTGCTCGGAATAGGCTTGTCTGATGCAAAGCTGTCAGAGCAATGTGAGGGCAGAGCCAGCCCAGCTGTGCCCGGGGCAGAGCCCAGCAGAGCCCTGGCAGAGCCCAGAGCAGCCTCAGCACCCGCAGAGCCCGGCTGCAAGGAGAGAAACCAGAAAGCCCCGTCAGCTGAAGGCTCCTGTCCCCTTGTCCCAGCCGCCCACGGTGCCCAGGCCATGCTGGCTGTGCCCAGAGCTGTGCCCAGAGCTGCCCATCACTGCTGCCTTTGGGAGCAGAGCAGGAGGGCAGGACATGTGCCCAGCCTGCAGCCAGTCACAGCACCTCCAGCCCTCAGCAGCTGCCCAGAGCAGGATGCTCCTGTGCTCGCTGCCATCTCCCCAAAGCTCTGACCCCACCATCCCCATCAGACAGGACCCACCTCACGCCATCCACCGCTGGAAGAAAAGCTGGTCCCAAACGATGCCCTCAGCCTTCTCCAAGGGCACGGCCCATCCACACCGCTGCTGCTCCCAAACATTTCCTGATCCAGACTGGACCCCATCTGGAACGCTTCCTCTAGAAAAACAAACAACAAATTATTGAAAATAGATTACAGACACAAAGGGGAAGAAGAAAAAAGGTCAATGATCTTATCTCTGTCAGGGCCTTAAGGAAGGCCCAACCCCTGCATGCCAGGGAAAAACCCATCCACAGGTGAGGGAATCCCAGGCTTTCTCCCTTCCCCCTGCACTGCCCCCATGGTGATCCCAAAGCAAACAAGGGCACATGAATGCCAGCCCTCAGGAAGCCAAGGCCAGCCAGACTTGTCAGTCCTGGCAGCTTTTGTCTAGGCGCTGTCCTTGGATATAGGGAATTCTGGAGGCAGATCCTCAGTTTTGGCCATGGGTGCCTGGTGGAGGTGGATGGTTTTTTTCACATAAGAAAGAAAAGCACACGGTCCCAGTGTTTCAAAGGCAGATAAGAGGTGACCCTTGGGTGGTCAAGGAAGCCAGAGCTGTTCCTCCTGGCAGATTTCATCTGGAAACAATCCTTTTACATAAGGAAATTTGGAGAAGAAATCCCGGTTTTGGCCCTGGTTCCCTGGAGGAGAAGGACAGTTCTCTCCCATAGGAAGGAAAGCCCAGATCTCCAGGGCTTCAGGGGCAGATGAGAAGCAGCCCTCGACATGCCAAGGTGGTCAGGTGGTCCCCAGGAGGCCCAGCCAGCCAGACCTGTTCCATGTTCCCTTGGTTCCATGGACCCCACAGTGTCACAATGGTCTCCTTGGTTCCCATGAGGCCCTGGACTGTCACAATGTTCCCCTTGCTTCTGCAGTGTCACAATGGCCCCGTGCTTCCATGAGGCCTTGCAATGTCACAATGGCTTCGTGGTTCCACAGAGCCCTGATGTGTCACAATGGCCCCTGGGCTCCGTGTGCCCTCGCTGTGTCACAACAGCTCCTCTGTGACACTGCGGCTGCACAAGGTCACCATGGACCCTTGGTTCCTTGGGGTCACCGAGTTCACAATGGTCTCCTTGATTCCATGAGGAAGCACAGTGTCACAATGGCCCCTTGGTTCCCTGTGGTTCTGTAGTGCCACCATGGTGTCCTTCGACCCACATTGTCACAACTGACCCACGGTTCCATGAGGTTCTGCAGTGTCACTGTAGCAGTCAGAGGCCCTGCAAGGCCTCCCTGGCGGTCACTCACCTAAGATAAGAAATGCCTAAGTCATGGTGATGGGAGCAAAGAAGCCCCTCTTCTGCATTCAGACACTTCTTACCTCTCTGTAAGGCTATCGGTGTATTCTCCTCAAACCTGGCAATTGGACAATTTCCAACACCCCAGTACCCCATATGAACACCCATTTCTATCCAGTTTGGCAGAAGAACTGTCACTGCATCCCTTCAGAGGAGCTGGCAATAAAGGACATCGCTGTGGAACCACATACAGCCTTCTCCTCTCTCTATCCCTGTGTGTCTGCCAGAGGCACTTGCAAGCACAGAGCGAAATCACCAAGAGCTGAACTCACAGAGCTGAAATCACTCCAGAGGTGCTCGCTAAGTTGCCCGTGGCTGGGAGCTGAGCCCAGGGACCCAGACAGGCTGAGACTAATAGCGCAGTGCTATCCGGGACACCTGCAGCAGCGGCGGCTGGGGTTGGATGGACCCCTGGGACCCCAGGTTTCATAACATGGCCGCCTGAACAACGAACGGAGCACTTGCATCCTGGCACCCCTGAGAGCAGCATTCTTTGTGAATTTTTACTGCCTTGGACGGCTATGGCCCCTTGAAGGTAACTCCTGCTTTATAGAAGTTTTCTGAAGAGGCGTCCAACGAATTTGCATATCACTATCCTCAGGAGGTGGACGGCAGACCACCCACCCAGCAGTTCTTTGACCCACATTTGGCTGAAGAAGTGTAAGTTTAAAACAGCCTTTTTATGCACTTTTTTCCTTGGTCCTTTTTTGGTTTTTATTTTTTCCTTTTTACTGCTGGGGGTATGGAAGAGAATGAAACTGAAATGGGATCAAAATTTAGTAAATTAAAACGATACCAGAACGAAAGAGACTTATATTTACAAATCCTACAAATCCTATCTGCTAACAGCCTTTCTTTCTCTAAAGGCAATCTTTCAAAAACTGACTTAAATTATAGAATAGATTATCTCCCAATTTCCAGATACTAACACACACACTATTGGTTTAGAGTCATTTTGGGACACAGTAGGGACAAGAATATACGCTTTCCAAACTAATGAAAACTTTTCTGTAAGTTTCTACCTCGATTTCACTCAATTACTAAAGCAGTCGAAAAGACCTACTATATGCCAGTGGTACATTGCTCACATCCTGGCTCCTGTTCGGAACCTATTTCCAGATGCAATCATCTGCCACTATATGGATGATATCCTGGTCTGTGCATCAGCAAAAACTTACTTAGATAGAGTACTTAAAGGGAGAATCGAAACCATAGAAAAAGCAGGGTTCGAGATCCCTGAGGACAAAATACAGTACCCCAACCCATGGACTTATCTCGGATTCCAGATCCAGGAAAGGACCAGCAGCTCGCCATCTGAGATGACCCAAAAACCCTGAGAGACTTACACAGTCTGTACAGATCCATCAGCTGGGTACGTCCCCTGCTAGGAATTACAACAGAGGGCCTTGCTCCCCTGTTCACCCTTCTCCGTGGCAATGAGGACCTCGACTCTCCACACACACTCACAACAGAAGCCCGAGACACCATCACCAAGGTCCAAGAAGCCCTGTCTGCACGTCAAGCCCATCGCTTTGAGCCCATGCTGCCTTTCCAGTTCGTCATTCCTGGAAAAGCACCCTGGTTCTACGGACTGATTTTCCAATGGGATCTTCAACTCCTAGACCATTTATTGATACTGGAATGGATCTTTACAAACAACCAACCTTCAAAGACAATTAACATCTTCCAAGAAATCATGGGATATTTAATAAAAGAAGCCAAAACTCGCCTCCGCTCCCTTGCTGGGTGTGAGTTCACATGCATATACTTGCCACTGACCACTGGGGACCTGGAGCATTTGCTCCAGACCAATGGAAACCTCCAATTTGCCCTAAACAGCTATACAGGCCAAATTTCCATCCATATCCCAAAACACAAACTTTTTAATGCAGTCTTTAATCTGACCCGAAGTTAGTCCAAAGTAAAACACCACTCAGAACTCTAACAATTTTTACAGATGGCTCAGGGTCATCCACAAGTCTGTAATGACTTGGAAGGACCCAGAGACCCAAAATTGGGAATCTGACATCCAAATAGTGGAGGATCTCCATAGATTGCAAAATTAGCTGCTGTTGTCAGAGCCTTTGAGAAATTCAAAGATGAACCCTTTAATCTGGTCACAGTATGTTGCAGGTACAGCTATGAGAGCAGAACTCGCTCTTCTCAAAGAGGTTTCCAATCCAAAGTTACACCAATTTATTTCAGCATTAACACGCTCAATCTCTCACAGAAAGCAACCTTACCATACAATGCATGTGAGGTCACACACCGATCTCCCAGGTTTCATCACAGAAGGGAACAGGGAAGTGGTCGCATTGGCCATGGCAATAGAAACTGTCAATGTCCCTGACATCTTTGCCCAGGCAAAGTTGTTCACACACATTTTACTATAAAAATATACCTGCCCTCAACAGAATGTTCAAGCTTTCAAAACAGCAAGCAAAAACTATTTTGGCCACATGCTTGAACTGTCAAAATTACCAGATATCATCTATGGGGACAGGAGCCAATCCCCAAGGCCTGAACTGCTGCCAGCTGTGGCCGACAGATGTAACTCACTTCCCACCTTTTGGAAGGTCAAAATACGTACGCATGTCAGTCGACATGTTTTCGGGAGCAATATTTGCATCTACTCATGCAGGAGAAACTACACAGCACATCATAAA
The DNA here is from genome assembly GCF_048771995.1 of Taeniopygia guttata. Lineage (NCBI taxonomy): Eukaryota > Metazoa > Chordata > Aves > Passeriformes > Estrildidae > Taeniopygia > Taeniopygia guttata. The sequence continues at coordinate 4,048,718 of NC_133062.1, forward strand.
GCACTTCCTCCTTGCATTTGCTACTCTGGGAGTACCAAAACAAATCAAAACAGACAATGGAGCTGCCTATACCTCTTGAAAGTTAAGAGAGTTCTTCAGTGAATGGGGAATAGAACACAAAAAAAGGCATACCAGCAAATCCCACAAGACAATCAATCGTAGAAAAGACACATCAAACCCTCAAAAGAGTCCTCAATCAGCAGTGAAGAGAAATAAAAATCATATCTCCAGTTGAGAGACTTTGCAAGGCTCTCTACATTATCAACTTCGTAAATTGTACAACATCAGAGCCTGACCCGCCAATACTTTGCCACTTTGCAAACACCACCCAGGCAAAGCTCACTGAGAAACCATCAGTGCTAGTGAAAGACCCAGAAACACATCAAATTTCTGGGCCTTTCCAGCTGATTACTTGGGGTAGAGGGTATGCGTGTGTTCTACTACCATCTGGTCCAAGATGGTACCCAGGAAAAACATAAAACCATACCAAGGCACTGCAAACACTACTCCCACAAACAGTGACAAGAACTCCTCTGAGTTGAACACAAGACCTCCTGAAAATCAGACAAGTTTTGCCTGAATATTCCCTATTAAAAGCCCCATCCTTGTCCAAAGATGAAAATTGTCTCTGTTGGTGCTGTCCTCACTGCTGCCTGGATGCTCCTCACCGTACCGTGTGCCTTCGGCTGGATTAGCCCACAGCCTGCCACAGTGTTTGGGTAACCCCAGCAAAAACATTAAACCAGCACAGAGCGAAATCACCAAGAGCTGAACTCACAGAGCTGAAATCACTCCAGAGGTGCTCACTAAGTTGCCTGTGGCTGGGAGCTGAGCCGAGGGACCCAGACAGGCTGAGCCTGACAGCACAGCGCTATCCGGACACCCACGGCAGCGGCAGCCCGGGGGTCAGATGGACCCCTGGGACCCCAGGCTGCATTAACCAGGAGTGACTGGGATCACAGAGGAACCATAAAGGAAGTTACTGCAGTAATACTGGGACTATCTGGGAGTGACTGGAATCATACTGGGAGTGACTGGAATCATACTGGGTGACTTGGAGTGACTGGGACCTTACTGGGGGCAAATGGTACCATAATGAGAGTGACTGGGTTCATACTGGGATCATACTGGGAAGGACTGGAACCATACTGGGAGTGCCTGGAACTATTATAGGGATGAATGGGAACACCTGGGAACATGCTGGGATCATGCTGGGATCACACTGGGAGTGACCGGGATGATGCTGGGATCACACTGAGTGTAACTGGAAGTGACTGGGACCATACTGGGGGTGACTGGGAGCCACAGGGCCCATGCTGGGAGTGGCCTGGGGGGAACTGGGGGAACTGGCCCAGCTGGGGCTCAGGGTTGTTCTCCCCCAGGGCTGCCCCAGGTCCTGCTGCCACACCTGGCATCACAGAGCCAAGGGACAGGGGACAGCTGAGGGACAGGAACAGGGCACAGCTGAGGGACAGGGCACAGCCAGGGAACACGGCCTGGCCAAGGGACACTGAGCCCCAGCACTTTGGGCTGTTGCCCTTGGGCTCCCAGCACAGGCCCAGGGGCAGAATCCCCTCCAGAAACTGCTGTTTGCTTTCAGCTCTGCTCTGGAACATTCCCCAGGAGCCCCTGCAGTGGCTGCAGCCCAGCCGGGTGCCCGGGGCCACCAAAGCCGCTCCGGCAGTGCCCTCCTGCCCTGGGCAGGGCACGGAACACCCAAGGAAAGGCTCGTGCTGGGCTCAGGGCAGGGACAGGGCACTCCCCTGGTGCTGCCATGGGCACAGCAGAGCCGGCCTGGGCAAAGGATTGGGATGGATGTCCCATGGAATCCCAGCAGGGATTACTTCTCATTGCACTGCTCTCATTGGATTGGTCATCAATTCCAATCATTTCCCCATGGAATTCCCATGGCAGTGGGTTAGGGAGGAGATCCATCCATGGAATTCTCACTTGACTGGGATGAGAGTGAGATCTGGCCATGGAAATTCCATGGCAATTCCTGCATTCCCAAGTCCCCCATTCCTGAATCCCCCATTCCCATAGGAATTGCCCTTCCCCTCCTACACCCACCTTTGTGCTCCAGAGCCTCCCGACCATATCTGATGTATTTTGGGGGCCCTTCCACATAGGTGTGTCCCAGGTAATGCTTCATCTGCTCCACCATGATCCCTCTGGATTCCCAGCACCTGTGGGATATCCAGAGAGCACCGCTGGACACTGCAAAGCTCCTGGATCCCAGCAGGAAGGAGATGAAATCCCAGCCCTCGTAGCCGTACTGGTGGGATCCATGGACGCTCTGTTGGACAGGAGGTCACAGCTGGAAACCCCCTGCACTGTGTGGAGACCTGGGAACGAGGAGAGAACAGACCCATGGAGTCGTGTCCCAGCCCCAGGGAGCCCCTTGGAGCTCCCTGGATTCCCTCCCAGCCCCACAGATCCCCCCCATCGCCAGAGATCCCATCCCAGCCCCTCAGAGTCCTCCATTCCCACTGATCCCAGCCCAGCCCCCGGCTCCCCCCACTCCCCCTGCTCTGGTTGTACCAGCCCCGTCTCCAGGTCACTGTCGGCCACGGGCTGGTTCCTGTCCTTGAGCAGGGTCTGGCTGTCCCAATATCCCAGCTCTGGTTATCCCAATATCCCAGCTCTGGTTATCCCAGTATCCCAGTTCTGGCTATCCCAATATCCCAGCTCTGGCTATCCCAATATCCCAGCTCTGGCTGTCCCAATATCCCAGCTCTGGCTATCCCAATGTCCCAGCTCTGGCTATCCCAATATCCCAGCTCTGGCTATCCCAGTGTCCCTGCTCTGGCTGTCCCAATATCCCAGCTCTGGCTATCCCAATATCCCAGCTCTGGCTATCCCAGTATCCCAGTTCTGGCTGTCCCAATGTCCCAGCTCTGGCCATCCCAATATCCCAGCTCTGGGTATCCCAATATCCCAGCTCTGGCTATCCCAATATCCCAGCTCTGGCTATCCCAATATCCCAGTTCTGGCTATCCCAATATCCCAGCTCTGGCTATCCCAATATCCCAGCTCTGGCTGTCCCAATATCCCAGCTCTGGCTATCCCAATGTCCCAGCTCTGGCTATCCCAATATCCCAGCTCTGGCTGTCCCAATATCCCAGCTCAGCTCCCGCCCCCATCCCCGGTGTCTGTGCCTCCATCCGGCCCCGCTCGCTGCCGCAGCGCTGCAAGAGGGTCCCATCCACATCCCCCACAATCAAGGACTGGGGGACCCCCGGGCCGGGCTGTGACAGCAACACTTCCAGGAGCTGCAGGGAGTGGAGAACTGGGGGGACACAGAGATTTTGGGGAGCTGAGGGGGCTGAAAGTGAGAGTTTGGGGTTCCAGGGGGGCCACAGGCCAAGGAAAGGGGGACATGAAGAGCAGGCAGAGCTGGGAAGGAGGTTCAGGGGCTGAGAGCCAAGGAAAGGGGGTGCAGGGACTGGGAGAGCTGGGATGGGGTGTCCAGGGAATCCTGTGCCCAGGAAAGGGGGTGCCAGGGCTCCTGAACATGAGGAAAGGAGGAGCTGGGAGCTGGGAAAGGCAGGAATGGGGGCCCAGGGGTCCCAGGTCAGGGAAAAGGGTGGGACTGGGGGTTGGGAGAGGTGTGGGATGGGAACATGTTGAGTTGGTGCCGGATAAGGGGGTGCAGGGGGGTCTCAGTGCCGGGCAAAGGGGTAAAAGGGTGTCTTGGTTCTCAGGAATGGGGGTGCAGGGGGGTCTCAGGGTCACGGAAATGGGGGGGCAGGGATGGAGAGGTAGAAGGGAGTTCCAGGGGTCCTTGAGCCCAGGAAAGGGGAGTCCAGGGTTTCCCAAAAAGGGGTACCAGGGTGGGGATACACAGGGTGTTTGGGAAGGGGGAGTTCAGAGGGTCTCTGGTTTTGCACAAAGGTGGGGCTGGGGGCTGGGAAAGGCAGCAATGGGGGTCCAAGGTGTTCCAAGGCGTTCCAGGATCAGGCACACGGGAAATCTAGAGGCTGGGAGCAGGGAAAAGGGGAGCAGAGGGCCCTGATGTCCGGAAATGGGGGATTCAGAGGGGTCCCTGTGCAGGATAAGGGGAGCAGGGGGGGTCCCGGTGCCGGCAATGGCGATTCAGGGTCTTGGTGCCCGGGGTCCCACTTCCCCCTCGCCCGCCAGGAGCGCCCCCAGCCCCAGCGCTGGAGCCACCGCGCTGCTCCTCCTCACTCCCAGTATGATCCCAGTAGGATCCCAGTAGGATCAGTCACCCAGGAGCTGCTCCCAGTATGATCCCAGTACAGCCCAGTCACTCCTGGCATCCCCCCACCCCTCTCTGCGTTCCGACCTGTCCCGGCTCCATCCCCGCCCCTCCCGCGGCTGCGGGGAGGAGGAGGAGGGAGGAAGAGGCGGAGCGGCAGCGGGAGCAGCAGGAGGAGGGGGAGGATGAACCGCGGGGCTCCGGCTCCGCCTGAACTCGCAGCACCCCGGGAGCGTCGCCCCCATCCCGCAGGTGCCCGGGCAGGGGGAGCTGGCCCCAAATATCCCGGGGCTCCCTGGGTTTGGGGTTTTTGGGGGGATGTTTGGAGCTGGCGGGGCTCCAAGGCCGAGCCGCAGCTGCCCTCGGGGGGACATCGGGCGTCCCCGGGAGGTGTTTTTGGGGGGTCCCGGTGCGGGTGGCGGCAGAGCCCCGGCGGGGCCGGGGGGATGCGGGTCCCCCCGCGGTGCGGGTTGGGCTTCCCGGCCGGGCCCTCCGAGCTCTGCCGGGGCCGCGTGGGGACCCCGGATTTGGGGAGCCCCGGGAGAGCCGCGGCTTCCCTGGGCGGGAGCGCAGAGAGAGGAGAGCCCCAGGAGCCCCAGCGGGGACCCCGAGAGGGGGGACCCCTGGCAGTGCCGGCACCCGGCAATGGGGGTGCTGGGGCTGGAGGGGCGGCATGGCCGGGAAAGGGGTTCGGGGGTACCGGGGCCGCCAGGGGCTGCTCCCAGCAGGTGCCCAGTTCCTACCCCTGTGTGCTTCCAGTTTCCTGGGCACTCCCAGGATGAGCCCAGTCAGTCCCAGTATCACCCTGGTCACTTCCCCTCACTCCCTGCAGGATCCCTGTTTCTCCCAGTATGAGCCCAGTCATTCTCAGTCATTCCCCATTGTGACGCTATTTGCCCCCAGCAAGTCCCAGTTGCTCCCACTTTTCTCTGGTGTGTTCCCACTTCTCCCAGTTGCTCCTAGTATAGTCCCAGTCACTCCCAGTATGATCCCAATATGAGTCCAGTATGATCCCAGTCTCCCCCAGCAGGGCCCCAGTCACTCACACTTGCCCCCAGCATGGTCCCAGTTGCCCCCAGCACATTCCCAGTGGCTCCCAGTGTGGTCCCAGTCACCACCTGCATGTTCTTAGGTACTCCCAGTACATCCCAGTTGCCTGGAACATTCCCAGAGTCTTTGCCAGGCACTCCCAGTTACCTCAGCATGGTTCAGCTGCCCCCAGTTTTATCCCAGTCTCTGCCAGTACATCCCAGTTGTCACCTGCATGACTCCTGTCATTCCCAGTTGCTCCCAGTTGCTCTCAGTGTGTGTGCATTTGGCTCCCAGCATGGGCCTGGCAGCTCCCAGCAACCCCCAGTCAGGGTCCCTTGGCACCCACTGTAATCCCAGTATGATCCCGGTCACTCCCAGTATGATGCCAGTGCCCCCCAGTGTGATCCCAGCTGCTCCCTGTCAATGCCAACATGACCCCAGTAACCACCAGTATGATCCCTATGACTCCCAGTCTCTCCCAGTATATCCCAGTCACTCCCAGCATACTCCCAGTCCCTCCCACTTCCTCCCAGTTACTTTCAGCATGATTCCAGTTGTTCACAGCCACTCCCAGTCAATCCCAATATGATTCCAGTCACCCTCCATGGACCTGGCTCCTCCCAGTCTCACCCAGCATGGACCCGGCTGCTCCCACTTTGATTCCAGTATGATCCCAGTTGCTGCCAGAATGGTTGCAGTTGTTCCCAGTTCCTCCCAGTATGATCCCAGGTGTCCCTAGAATAGTCCCAGTCCCACTCAGCATGGTCCCACTCACTCTCAGCTGTCCCCAGCATGGTCCCAGCTGTTCCCAGTGTGGTTCCAGTCCCCCCAGTATGGTCACAGACACTCCCAGTATATTCCAGTTGGCCCAGTAAGGTTCTGGTGACCTCAAAATGATCGCAGTCTTTCCCAGTTACTCCCAGTTGCCTCCAGCATGATCCCAGTTTCTGGCAGTTGCCCAAAGTGTGGTCCCAGTCGCTCCCAGTATGAACCCAGTTTCCCCATTTATGGTCTCAGTCCCCTCAGCACGGTTCCAGTACCTTCCAGTTGGTCCCAGTTGCTTCCAATGTGTCCAGATTTTCCTCCCAACATGGGCCCAGTAGCTCCCAGTGACCCCCAGCCAGGATCCATTCACACCTGCTGGAATCCCAGTGGCTCCCAGGATGATCCCAGCTGCACCCAGTCCCCCCCAGTATTGTTCCAGTCACTCCCAGTATGATTCCAGCCCTGCCCAGAATGACTCCCTGTCACTCCCAGTGTGGGCCCAGTTGCTCCCAGTCACCTCCAGCATGGTTCCAGTCACAGCCAGCACACTTCCAGTCATTCCCAGTATGATGCCAGCCAGTTCCAGTAGGATCCCAGTATGAATCCAGCACGAGCACAGCTGCTCCCATTATCATCCACTGTGGTTCCAGTTGCTCCCATTTACCCCCACTGTGGTTTCAGTCTCTCCCAGTGTATCCCAGTTGCTCCCACCATGTTCCCAGTCACTCCAGTTGTCCTCAATTGCTTCCAGCCTGATCCCAGTTGCTCCAAGTAAGATCCAGTAGGATCCCAGTTGCCCCCAGCATGCTTTCAGTTGCTTCCTGTTCTCCCCAGTGTGATCCCAGTTGCCCCCAGTTGTCCCTTGTATCAACCCCATCACTCCCCATATGATCCCAGTTGCTCCCAGCATGGTCCCAGTCATGCCCAGTTGTCCCCGGTGTAGACCCACTCACTTCCACTCGCTCTCAGTTCTCCCCAGCATGGTCCCCGTTGTTCCCAGTGTGTTCCCAGTCACCCCAGTAAGGTTACAGACATCCCCAGTAAATCCCAGTTGCCTTCAGCATCTCTGTGGTCATTCCCAGACACTCCCAGTGATCCCAGTAAGGTGCTTGTTATTCCAGTATGATCTCAGTCATGCCCAGTATGTCCCAGTTGTCTCCAGCCTGCATCCAGTCATTCCCAATTCCTCCAGTTTGCTTGCAGCATGATCCCAGTTTTTCTCAGTTGCTCCCAGTAGCCCAAAGTCGGATCCCAGTTGCTCCCTTTCATCACCAGTATGAGCCCAGTAACCTCCAGTATGATCCTTGTCACATGCCAACACTCCCAGTATGGTCCCAGTATAATCCCAGTAACTTCCAATCACCACAGTATGGTCCCAGTTGCCTCCAGCTACATCAACCCAGTCAATCCCAGTATGATGCCATTTGCTCCCAGAGTGCTCCAAGTTGCTCCCAGTCACCCCCAGTACAGGGATGCTGTGCATGGTGTGTTCCCAGTCACTCTCAGACACTCCCAGTATTAGTCCAGTCCCTCCCACTATGATCCAGAGATGACGCCAGTGTGCTCCCAGTCAGTGCCAATATGAACCAGTTGTGCTCCACATGGTTCCAGTTGCCCCTTTCACCCTCACTGTCCCTCCCAGTCTCTCACAGTGTCCCCCAGTTCCTTCCAGCATATTCCCACTCACTCCCAGTTCCTTCCAGCGCGATCCCATTTGCTCACAACCGCTCCCAGTCAGCCTCAGTGTCGTGGCACTCACTGCCAGTATGATCCCAGTCACCTCCAGCATGATCCCAGTATAAGCCCAGTCGTTTCCAGTCATCCCCAGCAGGCACCCAGTGACTCCCAGTTCCTCCCAGTTGCTCCTAGCATGATCCCAGTTGCTCACAGCTGCTCCCAGTCACCCTCATCATGCTCCCAGTCACTCCCAGTATATCCCATTTGCCCCCAGCGTGGTCTCAGTTGCCCCCTGTAGGCTCCTACTCTGTGTCAGTATGATCCCAGTACGATCCCAGTCTCCCTCGGGGTGACTGCAGTCTGCCCTGGCATGGGCCCAGCTGCTCCCAGTATGATTCCAGTACAATCCCAGTACAAACCAGTCCTTCCCAGTGCTGCCACTCCTGGCATCCCCGAGCCCTCTGTGCGTTCCCCCCTCCTGATCTCCTGAGAGGAGCCCCAAGGGCCGGCAGTGCCCCGGCAGGGTCCCCAGGCAGCCCCAGTTTGGATGTGCAGCCCCCAGTTTCCCCAGTTTGCCTCTCCTTTGGCCCAGGCCGGGTTCCCCCCTGGAACAGCGGCTGGGAGCAGCCGAGAGCCCCGCGCTGCCCATCCCGACCTGTCCCGGCTCCATCCCCGCTCCTGCCGCGGGCTGCCGGGGCTGCGGGAACGGAACCGAGGGTGTCGCTGCTGCTGGGGGAGGAGGAGGAGGGAGGGAAGGGCAGGGATGAAGGAGGAGCGGGAGGTGGGTATGGGGAGGAGGAGGAGGAGAGGGGATGGAAGGGAAGGGATAAAGGAGGACAGGCAGGAGGGGACGGAACACAGGAGGAGGAGGAGGAGGAGCGATGGAAGATGAGGGATGAGGGAGCAGAAGGCGGTGGGGTTAGAGAGCAGGAGGAGGGGAAAGAAGGTCAGGGGGAGAAAGGCAGGGATGGAGGAGGAGCGGGAGGTGGGCTTAGGGAGGAGGAGGAGGAGGAGGGGGGATGGAAGAGGAGGGGCGTCAGGAAGAGGAAGAGGAGGTTGAAAAGCGGATCGAGCAGAGCAGAGAGAAACGCGCGGTCAGCCCTGCCTGAATTCGCAGCCTCCACCTGTGGGATCATTGCCCCCCATCCCGCAGGTGAGCGGGGAGGGGGAGCTCGGGCCAGGTCTCCTGGGGGGTGCCTGGGTTGGGTTTTTTGGGGAGATGTTTGGAGAAGGAAGAACTGCGAAGCGGAGCGGAAAAGTCCCCTTGGGGGGACTCCTTGGAGCCCCAGCAGCCCAGAGCAGGGAAGAAGGGGAGAAGGGAGCCCGGGAGCCCAAACAGCCCCGGCACCCCTGAATGGGGAGAGCCAGGAGGGGGGAGCTTTTGGGATTGCTGGGACTCCCGGCAGCCTGGGGAGGGCGGGCAGCGAGGAGAAGGGGGACCCCCAATCCAAGCGTGACCCCAGCAGCTGGGACAGGGGGGAGCCCCGAACAGCAAAGGGGAGGCAGCAGGGACGGGGAACTCCTGGGAGGCTTTTTCAGGGCTGGATCTCGGTGTTCGGGAGGTTTTTATGGAGCCCAGGTGGCCAGGGACTTGTAGAGATGGACTGGGACAGAGGGAGCTTCAAACTCATCGTGCTCATCCCTTGTTTTCCCCAAACCAGGATTTCCCATTCCCAGCCCCTGGGAGGCTGCGAGGAAGAGGAAGAGCCTCTCCTTGTCCTTCCTCCCCCAGAGCAGGAGCTGAGGATGGAGAGCAGGGAGGACAAATCCCCGCGGCAGAACCTGGTGGAAGAGGCCGTTTTGAGCGGCTCCATAGCGCAGGAACCCGACGGGGAGGAAAAGCCCCGGAGATCCCGCACGAGGAGGGGCTGCAAACGCAGATCGCGGGGATCTGAGGGGGAAAGACCCACCCTGGGCTGGGGAGGCGGCCGGAGATGGAGCCAGAGGTCAAAGCTGGGGGTCCCTGAGCAGCTCCATGATGGGGAGAAGCCCCACAAGTGCTCGGAGTGTGGGAAGAGCTTCAGGTGGAGATCCGAGCTGATCGTGCACCAGAGGACCCACACTGGGGAGAGGCCCTACGAGTGTTCCAAGTGTGGGAAGAGGTTTCAGACCAGCTCCCATCTCCTCCAGCACTATCCGGTTCACACAGAGGAGAGGCCCTTCCGCTGCCCCGACTGCGGGAAGGGATTCAGGCACAACTCCCACCTCCTCAGCCACCAGCGCATCCACACTGGGGAGAGGCCCTACGAGTGTTCTGAGTGTGGGAAGAGCTTCAGCCAGAGATCCCACCTCATCATGCACCAGAGGATCCACACTGGGGAGAGGCCCTACGAGTGTTCTGAGTGTGGGAAGAGCTTCAGCCAGAGATCCCACCTGATCATGCACCAGAGGATCCACACCGGGGCGAGGCCCTACGAGTGTGGGGAGTGTGGGAAGAGCTTCAGCCACAGCTCCAGCCTGATCAAGCACCAGAGGACCCACACTGGGGAAAGGCCCTACGAGTGTTCTGAGTGTGGGAAGAGGTTTCAGACCAGCTCCCATCTCCTCCTGCACTATCGGATTCACACAGAGGAGAGGCCCTTCCGCTGCCCCGACTGCGGGAAGGGATTCAGGCAGAACTCCCACCTCCTCAGGCACCAGCGCATCCACACCGGGGAGAGGCCCTACGAGTGTCCCCGGTGTGGGAAGAGATTCTCAAGGAACTCTCACTTGACCCGACACCAAGGGAGGCACCGGTAAGGGAAGCCCTGCGAGTGCCCCGAGTGCGAGAAGAGCTAAACTCCATCCCCCACTGGAGAACCCACATTGGGCACAGCCCTGGTGACCCACATTCCCTGTCATCTATGTTGGGAACACACCTGGCTGCTTCTCCTTTCATGTTGACCTTAATTTTTTTCTCTTCTCAATCTCTCTGTGCTCCAAGAGCCAAGAGGGATCAATCTTTCACCTTAAATCCACTCACATCCCACTGAAAACAACTGAATTTTAACCCACAGAGCCTTAATCCCACCTCAAATTCCTTCTGTCCACCACAAAAAAAAAACAACTTAATCCCACACCAAACACTCTTGATTCCACAGCTGCCAGGGTGAGATGGGTTTGGGAGGAGATCGGGAGAAGTGGGATCCCAATTTGGAGCGGTGAGATGGGGATTGTGTGGGGCTGGGTGGCTGGGATGTATTTGATAGCAAATAAAACTTTCAGACTTAGTGATTTCTTTGCTGTTCATTCCCAGTCAGTGGCAGTTCTGTTTTTCAGGGCACCACCTTCTCAGCTGATTTTGTTTGTGTCCTCCTTTCCCTCCCACCTCTCTTTGCCTGCTCTGTTTCTCTCTCCGTGTCTCCCTTGACCCAGGGGACCTCCAAAGACCCTCCCCCAATTTAATTTCCTCAGGGACCACCAAAGATCCTCCCCCAATTTAATTGACCCCTCCCCTAATTTAATTGCCCCCTCTGCCCCCAATGACCCACCCCTGATTTTTAAATTATTTTATTTCCCAACTATTATTTTATTTCTTAGTTCAGGAGCTGAAGTTACGGAGGCCAGCAGTGAAATGTCTCTGTAGGATTTTGCTCCACTTGGCTTTCAGCCCCTTCTCAAGAGCTTTGCCTTCGAGGGCAAAGGGAATGTCTTTTCCTGGCTGGGAGCTGAAATTCCAGACCTCTGGAATGTGTGCAGGGCCATATAGACTGGGATCAACTAGAGATTGGGATCAAATATGCACTGAGATCCTGTGGTCTAGGATCAACTAAGGACTGGGATAAATTAGGGACTGGGGCCCTACAGACTGGAATGAACAGAACTGGGATCAAATACGGGCAAGGATCAAACATGGACTGGGATCCTATGGACTGGTATCAACAAGGGACTTGGATAAAATAGGGACTGGGATCCTACAGACTGGGATCAAATTGGGACTGAGATCATATGGACTTGGATCAACTGGAGACCTGGATCAACTATGGACTGTGTTCAAATAGAGACTGGGATCAGATGTGGATTGGGATCCTATGGACTGGGATCAAATATAGACTGGGATAAAATTGGGACTGGGATCATATGGCCTGGGATCATATGTGTTGGGGAAGATCAAATAGGAAAGCCTTATAAATATGACTGCCTGGCAAAAGGTTTAGAAAATACAGAGACTGAGATGGTAACAAGTTGTGACATACCAAACCGCAGTCACTGCACAAGTAGAACACAATCGTACAGCCAGGACGAAGACAATCCTCCCTTCTGGTTGAACAATGCCCTTACCTACAGGTAGGTCCAAGGGTCAAATGGACTGTTGGATCTCACCCCAATGTATGGTTCATCCCACACCTGTAACCCTCCCCTGAAGCATCAGGAGTCTGTGACCCCATTGGCCTGAGTCTTGTTCCAGCCCACCTTGAAGCCCCTGACAAGGAGTCCCTGAGGAGCCAGATGCTCTCTTGGAACTTCCCTTCTCTTGGAACTGCCCCTCTCCTGGAACATCCTCTTGGGATCCTCTCTTATCTCCCTCTACCCCTTGCCTCTCCCTTCCCCCACGCCCTCGGGCCTGCCACGGGTCAGGTCTGGTGACTCCAAGCAGGGCCTTTCACCCTCTCTAATAAACCAGATATTCTAAGGGCAGCCTTCAGAGATCTCTCATCTCCATCCACCCAAACCATCCTGGAGTCCAGCGTCCTCAGAATATGGACTGGGATCAACTAGGGACTGGGATCAACTAGGGACTGGGATCAAATATAGTCTGGGATAAAATAGGGACTGGGATCAAATATGAACTGGGATCAAATATAGTCTGGGATAAAATAGGAACTGGGATCAAGTATGGACTGGGATCAAATAGGGACGGGGATCAACTAGAGATTGGGATCAAATATGGAACCAGGATCCTATGGACTGGGACAAACTGGACTGGGATTATATGGAATTGAGATCCTATGGAACAGCATAAACTTTCTAACATGACACATATAATATTCATTGTAACACTTGCGAAAAGCCAATTATAAATATGTATTTGTCACAATCTCTCCTCTTATTCTTTATAAATCATTTGGCTTGAGCAATATTTCTTATCCTCTTGCATTCTTTGGACTCTGTTGGTAATCAAATAAAACATGGGATTAAACAAAGAAGAAATATCAAAACACTTGTAACACATAAAAGGAAGAATTCTAATTTCTTCCACCATCCCATTCTCAATACATTACCCCACCTGTTAGTTTTTAACATTATTTTCCCTTTGGTTTTTTTTGGACTGATACGAGGGTCATAATTTTTTTCTGATATCCTTTGTTTATTCCAGGATGATGCCCTCATTGCCATCTATTTTCAACAATCTGTACACCCCATTCTTTAGCCAATAAATAGCGCAAAGCCAACCTATTTTAATACACTGCAGTTATAGTTTGGTTTTGCTGACTCAATATTAATTCCAGTGCCTGAGCAGCTTTGTTTGTTATCTCCTCTATAACTGCTTGGAGTCCTATAATACGATGCAGTATATAATTTGGGGTTAATACAGAGCTAGATTGCTGTGCTGGTTTCACCTTTTTGTTTACTAATTGTCTCTTTACTGAATCTTGGACTATATCTCTAAGATCAAATGTAAAACAAATCCATCTCTCTCCTTTTGGACATTCCATGCCCCAAGTATTACAACTTTTTCCCAAGTTCCTTGTAATCCAATATTTTTCCCCATGTTGCCTGCAGGTACTCAGTTTGGGTGGGTCTGTGGCTGTTGACATGGGTGTGTGTAACAAAAAGGAACTTTGGTTCCTTTCTGTGTAATACTTTCTCTAGCATTTGGGACATGATCTTGCTGGTATCTCAGAAGGGAAAAGACAACAAATGAGAGACAGAAACAGGAATGACAGAGGTCTGGCATGGCTTATACCCCCACCTCCCCTGCCTGTGGGGTTGCTTCCCACAGCAGGTACGTGTGATCTTCTCGGTGGTGAGTACAGTGCTCAGTCCAGGCTTGCCCTCTGTTTCCCTTGTCACTCCTTTTTACTCAATTTTTTAGGCAAGTCCTTTTCGACACTCCTTAACTGTGGCTTCCCACCGTTCCTCAGGTATCTCTCACTCAACAGGCACTAATAATTCCCATCCACAAAACAAAGTTATTACTTCAGTTATTTTGGGTTCTATCTGCATAGGGAATTGATTCAGTACTGATACCTCTTGCAACAAGAACATAGATTTTGTGAGCTACAATGCAAATTATTCTCATAATTTAAACATTCACTTGTAACCCAGCTAGCGTGTCCAGTATTGGGATGAATCAAATAAAGTAGACAGCATAGTACTGATGGCAATTTCCCTTCTTCCCTGTACAAGCCACAGGCTGAGGCCAGGCTGTAAGAACTCTTTGACTAAAACACTCCCAATCCTCCTGTTTGAAGTGGCAGTGTTCCTCTGCCAAGGAGGTGTCGGAGGCGTCTCAGGGTTTATTCAGGCAGGGCTTAGAACCAGTGATGCAAGCTTTGCCTTATTTCTCAGTGAGGTGTTATTCTTTGTACCTGTCTTGGATTATTTGGGTCTTCCCAAACCATTACCACCCAGTCCTGGTTGGAAGTCAATTTGGTATCACCCGGTTTAGATGTGATAGTCCATTCCTCAAGTTTCTTCACAAGTCCTTTGGTTTTGCTGGCGTGAATTCACCCTCTTTCCATGGTTTGGATTGCTGCTTCAGTGGTACCTGGAAAGGATTTCTTAATAACACAGTGTTAAAAGAAAAACAATACTGCATGAACTTTTACCATTAGTTTTCTTTAAAACTTTCTGAGTTTAACTAAACTCTTTTTCTACAGCCACTTCTTCTTCTTGTACCCAGCTGTGTTAATATCTGCAGAGACCAATTCTTCTTCCTGTGAGCTATAATTAGTTAAATAAAAAAGACCAGGCCAATTTTAACATGAGATGTATCACATCTCTTGCCTTTTACTTTTTGGGTAACATTTAACTGTTTTAGTCTTACAGACTTTAAGTCTTCAGAACAAAAGCCTTCTCTTCTTAACAACAGCAATCAGAAAGAAAAAAGAAATCTTGCTTAAGACAATAAACCACTTTGTGAGAGTCACAATCTCTGCCTTGATCTTATCTCTACTGGTGGTCCTGTTCACAGCCTTGGGTTTAACTCTGTCCTTCCCCACTTCCCCCCCTCCTTGTTGTCACTCTGCCTAGCAGGAATGGGGGAGAACTTACAGATAGCTGTGGCTGAGGGGACCTTGGGGGTGTATTTCGCTCTCCCCTTCGCTCTCTTTCTCTCTCTCTCTCCCTTTCTCTCTCTTTCTCTTTCTTTTTCTCTCTTCACATTTCAGCAGCCACATTCCAATATCAGTCCACTTTCTAACATTAATCCTACATCCTGGAGAGGTGAGTCTGCCAATCACCTCTCCCCCCTTTTTCAACTTCCTTACAAAGTAAATTACTTTTGTTATGTGTGTTCTGCAGGCCTGTAATTCACGGCACCCTCCACCAAGGCTACCAGCCACTCACAGCTGACAGTGCAAAAATAAAGACGTGGTTTGCTATCATATTTTTTCCATTCACAAGCTTGAAAGGGTTGCAGGAAGAAAGTAAACAACAACTGACTTCCAAAGTGACCCTGTCTGCACCAAAACAAATTTAAGGCAGTGCTAGTTAGTGCAATGCAATTTGCAATGAAGCCAAGGTTTGATTTGGGAAGGGCATCTGAGGACACAGAGCATGAGTTTTACAAATCTGTATTTTGAAGAGGGAATGGACAAAATATGAATAGAGTTGAGGGCAGGGGGAGGACAGCAAGTGAGGAATTTTTCTCTGCAATACTCTCTTTTCGACTGCCAGGAAACACTCTAACACTCTCTCCAAGGAGATAAAGAAAAGCTCATAAAAAACAATCTACATTACATATACTACCATTCATCTACATTTACTCACTTTTATTTTTCACTAACTCTCACATACAACAAGAAGATACTTTTTACTTTCAAACAGTCTACATTACATATCTACACCCTGAGTGGTGTTGGAATGTTAATCCCTCAACCCAGCAGGTTTGAATCCTGGATGCTCTTGGGCACTCTTATCGCTCAATCCGGCACTCCACGGGGTTCCTCTTCTTCCTAAGATCCAGTCCCAGTTTCTCTGGGAGGGATTCTCTCTTTTTTATCACTCGCTTGGTCTCTTTACTGGCCGTTTTTCACATGAAAAAGACGAAAAGCAGCATGAAAGACTACAGCAATCACTTGGCAAGTCTGGGATACCCAGCAGCTTCTGTCACACACATTCATTCCCCCCTTATCCGCCCCATCCCAACAAATACTCACCTATCCTTTGTCCTTGGGTCTTGGTTCTTCCTGTACACTTTAGTCTTGGGGCTAATTACTGCGGTTTTAGCGAATGCTTTCCCTTTTCTTTGTTTTATTGTCTCCTTTTGCCCATCGATCATAACCTGTGTCTGGTCACACACCAGGGGAACAGAGCGAGGCTGCCTAAATAGGGCAGGACCCGTCTTCCTCACTCTGACTCTCCAAGGCCCCGGCAGAGAGGTGTTAAAAACCATCCTTTGCTACCATAATTGTGAAAAACGCCAATCACATGGCTGTTAAATTTTTAATAATAATAACATGGTTATTAAAATAGTAATACAATTAGAGTAATAAAAATTTAGAGTTAGGACAATTACAAGACAATAAAAAGCAAAGAATTAAGGATGTCCAGATGCTCTGGGGCACTTAAGCCACAACAAGCATACCTTGTGAACAAAGGAATCACCCCTAAAACTACACTATTGCATATTCATATATCCTTCATGGTTATGCATACATTCTATTTAAAACAAGAAACTCTGTCTGTTATATGCCAACTATTTCCTTTAATCCCCATGGCGTCTTCGAGTCTGAGCAAGGCCTGAAGAAATTAGATTCTTCTGACAAGAAAACCATAAATTCCTCTTCTTTGGAAGATTTGGGTGTTCTGTGATGGTTATGTCAAAGCGAGTATGTCATTCCTTAAAAGAAAACCCAGATACATAGTTTCTATTTTAACTACTAAAGCTTCAATTTAACTACACAACTACATTTACAGTACTATTAAAATGTTAATACAGCACTACTATTCAAACTAACATATGTGCATTTTTCACCTTGGGCGTCTGGTGGAGTATCCCCGGAAAGTGCCCATCTCTGCAGGGAGCCACGTGTTTTCAATTGTAAATTAGGTCTTTCTTTCTCTGTCATCTGTGGTTTCCAGTCTTTCCCGGCTGGGTCTTCAGGTCTTTTAAAACTTTAAGAATCTTTTTCTACTAGCACAACTGACTTCATGTATATTTTACATAATCACGAATTATTCCATAATTTATATTACAATGGGGCTGCACAGATCCCCCCGCAGCTCCGTGGGGATGCAGAGATCCCCCTGCAGCTCCGTGGGGATGCAGAGATCCCCCTGCAGGTCCGTGGGGCTGCAGAGATCCCCCTGCAGCTCCGTGGGGATGCAGAGATCCCCCTGCAGGTCCGTGGGGCTGCAGAGATCCCCCTGCAGGTCCACGGGATGCAGAGTTTCCCCTGCAGCTCCGTGGGGATGCAGAGATCCCCCTGCAGCCCCTGGAGGAGCCAGGCTGGAGCTCGGCGATGCCTGAGAGGAGGCTGTGACCCCGTGGGCAGAGGGGCCCCGCTGGAGCAGCCTGGCCTGGCAGGACCGAGCCCGTGGCACAGTGACCCACGCTGCAGCACTTGGAGGGGGCTGTGCCCCAGGGGATGGACTCGGCTCGGAGAAGTTCCTGGAGAAGTCTCGGCTGGGAGAGAGCGCAGGGTGCAGCAGGGAACGACTCCTGTCCCTGAGCAGAGGGAGAAGCCGCGGGGGATGAGCTGAGCACGGCCCCATTCCCTGTCTCCTGCCCTGCCGGGGGAGGAGGTGCAGCTGGGAGCAGGGAGGCGTGGGGAAAGCTGCATTTAAGGCTCTGCACTGACTTCTCCTTATCCTGCTCTGAGTCTTGGGAGTTTTCTGCCAGAAATCTCTCCCCTCCCCCGCTCACCCACAGGGCTTTGGGCAGGTTTCCCTTTTTGGGGGAAATCAAAGCGAAGCACCGATGCACTAATGAGGGGCAGGAGAAGGGAGGCTCCCGGGCTTCCCGCAGAGCCGGAGGCACGGAAGGCGCAGGGCCGGGAAAGCCGTGGCGGGAGGTGCGGAGAAGTTTGTTTGTGTGGGCAGCTCAATCCCGCCTCGGGCCCGGGCCCGTCCCGGGGCTGTTGCTCATCTCCGGCTTTGCCCTCACGCAGCGCGGGGGGCCCTGAGAGCGCGGGGCGAGTCTGGGCCGTGCGCAGAGCCCGCCCCCAGCTCGCTGCCATTGGCCGCTGGTGCCGTCAGTCGCGGTTGCGGCGCGCTGATTGGTGGGAGCGGGGCGCAGCACGGCCCCGGCGGCGGGCTGAGGGCTGCCGTGGTTGGGCAGCGGCGCCATTGGCGCCGGGAGCGTCTGTGCGGGCCCGGGAGCGGCGGCAGCGGCCGGAGCGCGGTGAGGCGGCGTCGGCGGAGCTCGGAGGCGGCCCCGGCGCAGGTGGGAGCCGCGCTGGGTTCTGCGGGGGCTCGGGGCTGGCTGCGGGCGGAGGGGGCGGCAGGGGGCTGCGGCGGGTCGGTGGTGCCGTGTCCGGGCCGTGCTGGCCCCGGGCTGAGGGCGCGGCGGGAGCGGCTGCCCGCGGTCTCCTTCCCGCCGGGGCCTGGGCAGGAGCCGCTGCCGGAGCAGCGCTGGCTCGGCCCGGCTGCTGTGGGTAGGACAGAGGGGGCTGCCCCGCGGCCGGGAGCGTGCGGGGAAATTCCCGTCGCCGGAGGTTTCTGTGGCCGGAGGAGAGCGAGGAGTCCTGTAAAAGTGACTTTCTTGCCGAGCAGGGGGAGAGGCCGTGGGGCATTTTCCGTGCGCTCTCTGCCATGGTTGTAGTCCGCAGCCTCCTTTTTATCCTCATTTTCCCGGCCGCATCTCCCTCTGCCTTTGCCCACGGGCTGAGGTCCTTGGAAGGTTCAGACTTCCCGATGCGCCTGCTGCCTGTCCTCGTTAATATGCACCCTCCTTTTGTATACCAGCCGATATTCATGGCTCTGTTAAGCCTTTGTTCTTCTCCTCGAAGTTTGAGAATGTAGCGGGACTTTGAGCATCTGTCTGGGTCAATTTGTGACATTTCTTGCAACTGAGGGCTTCTCCCGTAGCTTCCTTATCCACAAGTGCCTGGCTCTCTCTCCAGGAAGATTCACTCCTTGACTCTGTTTTGTTCTTCCCGGGTCCTCTTTGGTTTTGGGATTATTCTCGGTGCCCTCATTCCCTGTCCTTTTGTAGCCGTTTGTGGATCAGGAGGCCTGGCTGCCACCTGCATCCCCTGGCTCAGCTGCTGGATGAGGTGCACTGCCAAGGTGTGGAGCATGGTAAAAAGATGAGAATTGCTGCAGCACAGAAGAGGAGAAGCAGCATTCGTTTAACCCCTGGTGTGCCGGGGAGCCACGAAAGCGTGTCCCATTCCCATCCTTTCCATGTTTGGACCAATACATAAACTGCTCTCCTTTTTCCTTTGTTATCTTTCTCAGCACTTTTCCTTTGTCGTCTCTTTGCCAACAGCAGTTTGAGCCATTTAGTTTTCCACAAACTCCTGTTTTTTCTGCTCACAGATAATCTGATCCCATCCCCTGGTGAAATGTTGTGTTCCTCTTTCAGTGGATTGGTCAGCAGGAAGGTCAGGAGCTGGAGCTGACTGGTTGCTTCTTCTTTTGAGGACAGCTTTTAATCTAATGATGCCATTGAAATGATAAATGGGTTCTGTCTCCTGGTATGAATTGGTTTGGGTTCCCAGGGGCTGGTCCATGGTGTTGTAGGGTTTGTTCTGGTGGTCCTTCATCTTTTTCCCATTTCTGGGTGCTCCCTCAGGCTGAGGCTGCATCAATGACTGCATTTTTCTAAATACATCATCAAATACTTGAATTCCAACTAATTTCCCTGGACTTGTTCTAGCAAAAGCCCCAGTGCTCTGATACACCCTGTACAGCACAGACAATGACAGCAGATGTTGGAGTGGGCAGAGGGATGATCCCCCCCCCCCCCTTATTTTAGTGAAGTTTTCACAACATTCTCCATTTGCTGTTTCCCTTTGCAGCCTCAGCCATTTCTGTTTCAGAGTCAGATCCTCACCATGGGCTTTGCCTTCAGCCGTGCAGATTCCATCTGTGCAAGCAGGCAGAGCTTGGGGTGAGGGGCAGAGGGAATCAGCCAATTCCTGCCCCAGGCAAGAAGAGCCAGGTACATTGTCCCCTCTCTGCCCCAGCAATGTTAATTTGCATTTCTAAAGCTCCTCCTGGGTTCCTGGAATGCAGCTTCTCTTCCAGAGCAGCTTCAGCAGCCTCAAATGTGCCCTCCCCTCCCCAACCTGCTGCTTTTTCTTTTTTTTTTCTTTTTTTTTTTTCTTTCAAATCTTCTATTTATTTTTTTCCCTTCAAATCTTCTATTTATGAGTTAAAGGGTCACCTTTAAATCTCTTCTAGCTTCACAAAATGTTGCCTAAAGGTGAACGTCAAAGAACCCAGATCAAATTTTTTCTATCTCTAAGAGCCACGCAGAAACATACAGAAAAAATTTCGAAGTCAATTAAATTTTTTCTCCTTCTCCTCTAAGTAAAAACTCATTCTCTCATCCCTGACCCAAACCTAATCAGCAATATAGAAGTAGGAGTAATTTAAAAATACTCTAATGCTCTAAACTTAGCACAGAAACTGCAGGAAAAAGAAAACCTCCAACAATATGTTTATTGTTAGAGTCAAGGCATTCCTTGGTTCTGGCCAGGATGTGCAACAGAAATCATTCCATCCCCACATAGCCCGGGTGTGCAGAGAAAATCGTTCCATGACACGTAAAGTATCAGTAAAATATATCGGAGTATATAATAAATAAAATACTATCGGAGTAAAACCTCCGTGGCTTTTACTAGATTTTTCCCAAACTTGATACAGTCAGAACCAGTCTAAATCCACTGGTTTTATTTTCCAAAGTTTCAAGTTGTGCAGTTTTTAGTATTTGGTTTCCTATTGGACCCGGATTTCTTTGCTTCAGCTGTTAATGAGGTGGGAAGTGCTGGATTTCCTTCTCAACCTTTTGCAGACCAGGTGTCTGCAGCCCTGGCAGTGTCTGGGGTAGGTGTTGGTTGCTGTTTGCTGCTGGGGTTGATGTTTTGCTGCTGGGTATCAAAACTTTGTGGGTATCTTTTGGGCCATTCCCAGTGTGTTGAGGTATTAAACTCATCTCCATTGAGTGGTGCAACATCCCTTAACAAAACCTTTAACATTCCTTTCCCCAGGGCCAGGGCAAAGCAAGCCTGAGTAGAGAAATGAAAGGTTAACAATGTTAAAGTCTATGGGCTGGTGTATTTTCCATCAATGCCATGGCAGGCAGGGCAGTGTGTGAGTGTAAGTGAGAGCCAGAGTGGAATTGTCCCGTGCTCTTGCCCAGCAGCTGTGGCAGGGCAGGCCCAGAGAGCGCTGAAGCTGCAGCAGTGGCAGCAAGGGCTGTCCCCGGTGGCTGGAGCTGCCAAAGGAGGGTGGCCAGGCCGAGGATTTCAGCAGAGGATGTGTGGGCAGGCCCAGGGCCTTGCCCCACTGTGGAGCCCTGGCTGCTGCTGCGCTGCCTTCAGTGCAGGCTCAGTGGGGGCCTCCCATCCTCCTGCTGCAGGCGGGAAGTGCAAATCTCCGGGGCTGCAGAGACCTGGAGCCGAGGCTGAGGGGTCCCCCCGTGCTCAGCTGTGCTGGCGGCTGTTTCTGGCCTCGGGGCCACTTGGCACGGGCCACGCCACTTGGCCACCAGTGGTGCTGCTCTGCACTCCTTAGGCAGGAGCCGATGTCCTGCTTGGATGTTGGCAACAGCAAAGTGCCAAGGCAGGCTCTGTGCCAGCCCAGCTTCCTGGGGGAGAGATTGCACCAGAGACAGGATTCTGGCCACAGACTGCTTTAACTGTGCATCCCTTATCTCCACCCTGCACTAGGTGGAGAATTCCCAGGGTAAGGAATTCCCGAGATCAATTGCAAGGGGAAATAATTGAATATCTGCCCTGGGTCTGGCTCTTCTTCTTGCCCAAGCCAATGGCAAAAGCCGTACCCATGGCATCTTGGTTTCTATCCCCAGCTTCCAAAGGTGTTTCTTCCCCTTTCATTCTTTGTACCCAGCCTGAGCTCTGGGGGTGCCAGGGGTTCTGGAGGTCCCATTGTATTCCTAAAGCTGCCATAACCCCCTGGAGGATCTTTCCTGTAAAATGAGTTCTGCTGTCTGAGTCTGTTGCTTCCACAATACCTTTTATTGGAGTAATGTCTTTTAGAAATACCTTAGTAAGTGATCCAGTGGCTGCTGAGCAATCACAATTGCTTTTGCCCCCTGTTAGGTGAGATGGTGTCACCAGAAGATATTGAAGCCTTCCTGCTCAGGGCATGTCAGTGCCCGGCTCTTACAAGCACACACAGCTGTGCCGGTTGAGCTGACCATGGGGGGTAACCTGGGCTTTGTCTGATTCCCTTTCCTCAATAACAGCGTGTCTTGGAACTCTTTTCCCTTCTGCTGCCCTTGAAGAGCCATCCACAAAGACATTTTCTGCCTCAGGCCAGGCAATGTCTCCTGAATCTCCCCCAGGCTGGGTCTGGAGCTGTGTCACTTGAATGCAGTGCTGGGTTTCTTCCCAGCCCCTCTGGGGGCTGTTCAAACAGGAGGCTGGGTTAAACCCTTCCCCTGTCCTCAGTTCTGAATCCTCCTGTGCCACTGAACAAGTTTCACACTGTAATAACCGAGCACTGCCCATCCATTGCGAGGCTCTTTTGGTTATCAAAGCTTGAACTTGATGGCAGACTGGAACAGTTGGAGATCCTGTTGCCATCAGGTTTTGGGCCTCGGTTCTCGTTGAAGCTGTGGCTGCACAATTCTGCAGGCAATGAGGCCACTCTGGCCACTGGGTGAAACGTTTTGGCCCAAGAATTCCTTTGGCATGGCCCTGTTGAACATTCCCCTACAATTCCAATTTCTTTTCTGAGTCTGGAAGAGCCACAGCTGAGGCATCATTATTTTTGGTTGTTCATTTTCTCAGGTTTTTCTCTCTTTCTCCTGTCCATACCACAGCATGGAGGCTGTGTGGGGTTAAAAAGTCCAGACATTTGACACAAAAGTACAGCAGCAATAGCTTCTGTATCACCTTTTACAATATTACAATGCCGTCATCAAATTCCTTCCTAGATAATTACAATCACAGTAGGAAGAGAAAAAAATTAGTTTAGTTCAAATAAACCTCCCACAGCTCCTAAATGAACAAATGACACCAGCTCAGCTTTCCCATTTATTCCCTTAATAATGAAAACACTCCTTTACAATGTTCCCCCCTTAGGTGCAAGATTCAGAGTGGATGGAGAGGCCCCTGTGTCCATCAGGAGAGGCCTCCTCTCGATGCAGACCCAGCCTGGATGTTCTCCAGGGCTGCAGTGTGGTGGGTCCCCGGTGGGATGGGAGCTCAGAGAGCCCTGACAATCCATGTCCATGCAGGGGTGGACTCGCTCCTCCTGAGGGTGCTGCTGTCTGTGCTTGCAGTGTCCTTGTGGGCTGCAGCTGGAGCCCTGACTCCTTCCCAGGGGCTGTTTGGGTGGGCTCTGCCCTCGCCAGGAGGGCAATGCCTCTGCCAGGTGCTTGTGGCCGACGCCGTCCCCTGGGTGCTGGGACCCCCTTGGGCCCTGGGGTTGGTCCCTCAGGGGCTGTGGGAACTCTGCCATGGCCTTTGCCTTCAGCTTGGCCTTTTGCTCATCCCTTCTTGCCTTCAGCTGCTGTGCCTTTGTGCCCAAGTGCTGCAGGGCCTTCTTGTGCCACTCCTGCAGCCCCGGTCACTGCCTGTGGGTGCTCATCCTCTGAGAGCTGCTGAGCTTTCTGCAAAATCTTTCCTTTCTGCAGGGACCCAAACCAAATCCTTCACAGAAAATCCTGAAACTTCCATGTGCACTCTGCATTTCCCAGATGTTCCTTTGTTTTGCTCCTTGTGCTCAGGGTCCCCTGCACAGCCCGGATGGCAGAGCCGGTGCCTGTCCTGCCGCAGTGTCCAAAGGCGGCCCCCCCGGCGGGCAGGGCCGGCAGCTCCCCGGGGCCGGGCAGCGGCCGGGGCGTCCCGCAGCCTCCTGGGGGCCGGGGGCCACTGCCGGCCCTGCCCGGGGCTGGTGGGCTCAGGCAGTGCCCGGCGCTGAGCCCCGGCTGCCCCACAGCCCCGGCCCGGCCCCGCAGCTCCCCACAGGCCCCCAGCCCTGCTCCCGGTCCCACACCTCTGCGCCCGCTGCTGCCGCTGCCCACCACAGAGAAACCCCTGACATCCTGACCTCCTGCTTTTCCTCTCCTGGAAACTGGGAATTCAAAGTATCAGGTGGCAAATTGTCAGGATAAGACCCTGCTAAAAAACATCTCAGTCCTCTGTATTGTTCTCTTCCTCCTCTTTTCCATCATTCTTTTTCTTACCACATAGATTCCTCCTGCTGCTTCTGTCTTATCCATATTGCTGCACACTCCTCTTCACCCAATCTCTTCTCAGCACACCAACACCATCCATCCCCTGTTGTCCAAATCCCTTCTCGACTTCCCTTATTGTCCCCCCTGGGTTCCATGTCCTTAATTTCCTCTGGGGGAATGTGCAAACTACCTCAGCATTCTCCCAAGGGACCCTTCAGAGACATTTTGGGATCATCATTCCTTTGGCCAGGACCCCTCCCTGGCTTTCCCTTTTCACCCCTCCATGGGTGCCCTGCCATGTTCACTCCCCGAAGATCCCAGGGCACTCACTGATGAGATTTTCAGTGCTCTCTCCCTGCTGACTCTTCACAGACCCCCCTGATGTGTCACTCGTCTGCTCCTGGTCACTCCCGGGTCCCCAATCAATCCCCGGGGCCGCAGGGAGCCGATCACCCAAAGTGGGTGAGGCACCTTCAGCTGCACTCCCTGCCCCAGGGTGTGCGGAAAAATTGACATCACCAGAGGTTTCTGTCCACAAAGCAGACAGAGGAGTCCTGTGAAACTAATTTCATTTCTAAAAATGGGAGACGCCTTTGGACATTCCCCATGGGATCTCTCCAATTGTTGGAGGACACAGCCTCCTTTTCATCCTAATTCTCCTGGCCACATCTCCCTCTGCTTTCCCCATTGGCTGAAGCACTTGAGAGCTACAGACTTCCTAATCCACCTACTACATACTCCCTTAGTATGCTCCCTGCTTTTATATAGCAAATGATATTCATGGGTCTGTTAAGTCTTTGTTGTTCTTCTGGAAGTTCATGAATAGAGCAGGGCCTTGGCTGAGCAGCAGTCTGTGTCATCAATTAATAACATTTTCTGAAACCAAGGCTTCTCCTGTCACTTCCTTACATGAAAGTTGCTTGACCCTATCTCCGAGGGGATTCAGAGCATCTGTTTGTAAAGACACTTTGCTCTTGCTCCTTTCATGGGGGTCCCCCGTTTGTGGGACATCCCCCCTGGAGCAGGGTGTCCCCTCTTTGCTGCAGCCCCAGCCCTCAGGCAGAGCTCAGCCAATCAGAGCCCGCGGCGCTGATGACTCACCAGTTGCCAGGCAGACTCGCAGCTCCCCGCGTTCCCCACCTGGACCCCACCTGCGCCCCCCCCTCGGCCCCATCGCCCCCGCGAGGGGAATTTGGGGAGGTGGGAGTGGGGCAGCGCCAAGGCCGGGCCCCCCCGCGCTGTCCTGGCGGGAGCGGCTGCAGTGGGGACCGAGTGCGGGCGGGAGCGGCCGAGAGCCCAGCGCTGCCCCAGCCCGACCTGCCCCAGCTCCATCCCTGCCCCTCGGCTGGGATGCTGTGGGTCTGGGGGGAAGAGGGAGCCGGCAGTGGGTGCTGGGCCTGGGGGCAGGAGTAGAAGGGAAGGAGAAGCAGGCTTGAGGAACAGAAGGGTCAAACGATGCAGGTGGCAGGAGAAGGTGGGATTGTGCAGGAGAAGGAGGAATAGCAGGAGGAAGAGGAGTGTGAGGAAGAGAAGATATACAAGAGGAGGAGGAGGAGGAGCAGAAGGAGGAAGCAGCAGAAGGTTCCACTCCTCCCTGTATCTGCAGCCTCCCCCCAGCTCCAGGAGCGTTGCTTCCCCCACATGCAGCAGGTGACTGTGGAGGGGGATCCAGGATTTTCCCAGGGTGAATCTTGGTGTTTCTGAGCTTTCTTGGGCTAAATGTTGGTGCTTTGGTTTTATGTGGCAGCTGAATCTTTATGTTTTGGAGTAGGTTTTTGCTGGCTTGTGATGTTTGGGGAGTTTTTGATCTGTGTCTTGAAGTTTGCGAGATTTTTGGGCTAAATCTTGATGTTTTGGAGGTTTTTACAAACACAAGATTCTCAATGACTTCCTGAGATGAACTTGGGCAAGGAGGAACCTCCAGTCCAAGGTGCTCTCCTCTTGTTTTTTTCCCCAATCCAGGATTTGTCATTGCCAGGGCGTGTCTGGATGGAGGAGGAGGAAAAGCCCCGGAGATGCTGCAGGAGGAGGAGCTGCAAACCCAGCCCAGGGAGCTGCGGGGAGGAAAGAGCCCCCCTGAGCCAGGAAGGTGGGCAGAGATCCAGCCGGAGCTTGGAGCTGGTGGAGAAGCCTCATGGCAGGGAGAAGCCCCACAAGTGCTTGGAATGTGGGAAGGGTTTCAGCCGGAATGACCACCTGATCGTGCACCAGAGGATCCACACTGGGGAGAGGCCCTACGAGTGTGGGGAGTGTGGGAAGAGTTTCAGAGACAGCTGGGACCTGGTCCGGCACCAGGTGATCCACACTGGGGAACGGCCCTATGAGTGCTTGGAATGTGGGAAGAGCTTTGGGTGGAGCTCAGCCCTGAGAACACACCAGCGCATCCACACCGGGGAGAGGCCCTACGAGTGTCCCCAGTGTGGGAAGAGGTTTCACACCAGCTCTGATCTCCTCAGACATGAGCGGATTCACACAGAGGAGAGGCCCTTCTGCTGCCCCGACTGCGGGAAGGGCTTCAACCGCAACTCCCACCTCACCGTGCACCGGCGCATCCACACCGGGGAGAGGCCCTACGAGTGTGGGGAGTGTGGGAAGAGATTCTCACAGAGCTCTCACTTGACCCAGCACCAACGGAGGCACCACTAAGGGAAGCCCTGTGAGTGCCCCGAGTGAGGGAAGAGCTTGGAGTGAGGGAAGAGAGTGAGGGAAGAGCTTGGAGTGAGGGAAGAGAGTGAGGGAAGAGCTTGGAGGGAGGGAAGAGAGTGAGGGAAGAGCTTGGTGTGCTGCTGTAGCTCCATCCCCCATGGGAGGATCCGGGCTGGATGATCCCCAGTGACCCCCTTTGGGCAGAGCCCTGCTTGGTGTGGGGAAGGTTTTGGCTTCTTCTCCTTGTGCTGCTGTGATTTGGGTGGGTTCCCATGGATGGGGGATGGGAGGTGAGGGGCGGGGGTCCTGGTGCACTGCGGGGGGCTCATGGCTTGGGGGGGTCCCAGCGCTTTAGGGGAGTCAGGGAAGGGGGGAAGCAGTGAATGGGGGGGGTCCCAATAAACTGGGGGGGGGGCACTGATGATAACAGTGGTTCCTGGGAGACAACAGGGGGGAAAGGACCAAATCCTAAGGGACTCCCCTAGTGCTGGTGAACCCCCCATGCCACCCCAGCCCTTGGGGTCTCCCACAGTCCCTGCACTGTTCCTGGGGGTCCCGCGGCACTGGGGGGTCAAAGCGCAGGGGATGGAACCTCCGTCATGGATGGGGGGCACAAAGGGGGTTCGGGCCCAGTGCTCAGCGGGGTCGGTGCACGAGGGGGGCCCGGTCCCTGTCCCGGTGCACAGGGGTGGCGCTGCCTGGGGGGTCCCGGTGCTTGTGGGGTTCCCAGGGTTCAAGGGGGGTCCGGTCCCTATCCCAGTGCTTGGTGGGGGGGGCAGTGCCTGGGGGGCTCTCACTGCTCGGTAATTGGGGGGTGTCAGAATCCAGGACATCCCTCTGGCTGCCCTGGATGGCTCGAGACCCTGGCAGGGGCCTCGGAGACCTTGGCATGGTGTCAAGAACACCGGTGGCTGTGGTTTTAGCCCCTGGAGAAAATTGCCAACTTTGTATGAGGAATTACAAGGCACAAGGGTTTGAGTAGCGTGGTAGGTGAATTAACACAGGGTGGAAAAGTAGAATTTTAACACTTTAAAATACGGGTTTCAATGGGACAAGGTGGAGGGATCTGGGTGTGTCCTGACCTTCTTCTCCTTCTTTTTGCCCTCCATGTCTTGCTGTGATGGTGCCTCTTTTCTGTTGGTTGAAGGTAGAGACACACTGTCCAACATAAATGATAGATATTGGCACGTTATTGTAAACACAGTACAGGTAGTTTTTAGTGTAGAAGGCAAACAGCGCCCTGAGGGCAGGGAGACTGCCACAGACCGACCTGCTAGACAGAGCTCAGCAGAGCAGACAAAGCTGTTAGAGAAAAGGGAAAATAAACGGCCCTGAGAAGCAAAGCTCCGCATCTCGACTCCTTCTCTGCCCGCGCGGGCTGGGAGAAAAGGACTTTTCACAATCTGTCGAGAGTTTAGCTGAAGAATGGCTTCGCAGCAAGGGACACGAAAGGGTTAAGTTGATGAGAGTGTGAGAATACGTGACTTGTAGCATGAAAACAACCTTGAGAAACAGATGTCCCCTAACAACCTTGAACATACAGATGTCTCCCTAACAACCAAGATGTAAAATTGCTTAGTATGCAGAAAGATAATCAAGTATAAGAAGCAGTAACTGCAAGGCTTATCGCAAAGAGATATATGTGTTAATAAAAAGGTAACCAATCCTGAGCTTCGCTTTTGCAATATGTATGAACTAATTAGTGTTTGTATAAAGAAACTGTAATCTACTCCAATAAACTGAGACTTGTTGATCATGACAGCATGAGACTTGTCTCCTGCGACTCTCTCACCAACATCTGGCGCCCGAACGGATGGGATCCCCCCGCCTGGATCTGTGAGACGTTTGCATTGGGTTCGGGTCCCGCAGCTAGACGGACGGCGATTAAGCTCCACTACCTGGTGCTGTGCCCTGAGTGACCACAGCGGTGAGCTCAGCCGATACGTGCTGCCGAAGCCTGGAGGGGCTGCAACAGCGCTGACGTGAGTAATGGATAGGCAAGCAGCATATAACCCTTTCACCTCCTTTCTCAGATGGAGGCAATTTAAAGGGCTTGATTTGGATAGGGATCTCCAGGCTTCCGTGCAGCTTCTCTTTCATATTCTCTCAAAGAGAGCTGAAAAGGTTAAAGAAGCCGATTTGGAACAGTTGGTTCTGTGGGCAAGAAACAAAGGCAAGCTGCAAAAGCCTTCGCTGATTTTTAGTAAAATCGAATGGCAAGAGCTGGGGCAGCTGCTTTGGGACGCAGTGATAGAACGCGGAGGTGGGAGAGAAGCGGTGCTGGCCCCTCACCCCCCCGCAGCAGCGGCAGCGGCGGCGAGCAACCCAGTGCGGCATGTCAATTGTAGCAGGAACAAGCGATCACAAAACAAGATACAAAGGCAAGAAAAAGTTACAGAAAGCCCTTCCTCGTCCCTTGTGGAACGGGTTGGCAGAACTAAGGCAACGGGCTGTGGCGGAGAGCAGCAGGGTGCGGCGGTAAGCACCGGCCAGCCGCCCGGGCGGACCGCAGAAGCGGCAGCGCGAAGTGGCAGCGCGGAGCGGCGGGCGCGGGGCCAGGCAGAGCGGGGCCAGGCAGAGCGGGGCCAGGCAGAGCGGGGCCGGCCGGCACCGAGCCTGAGGCGGCCCGGGGCAAAGCGGACTTCAGCCAAGAGACAGAAGGCTCCTTGTTGCTGAGCAACAGCGCGAGGAGGGAGATGGGCGTTCCCGGGGGCTCGGCCGCGCTGGAGTCGGAGCAGGCGGGGCGCGGCCGCATCAGGGGCGTCTCCTCTCCCGTCCCCACAGTGACGCAGCAAGGACGGGAGCGAGACGGCGCCGCCCCCTCATCTCCCCGCAGCACCCCGCAATGGCGGCGGAGACGCTGCACAGCCTGGTTGCCACGGTAACAACAACCCCGAGAGCAGCAGTGTCACCAATGGAGAGATTGCAACACCACAGCAAAAATTTCAACAGCATTTTTCCAATTCCTTGCAAAAGTCAGAAGACGTAATGAAAAAGTATAGCAGTACCAATTGTTTTCCAAGATACCAAGAGGGACAGACATTATGCAAATCAATGTTATTTCAAATACAATATAGATGAAAATCACTGTATAAAGATAGAAATGTTAATAATGATTTAATTGCCAAAAATGTCTCTGAAAACAAAGATTTGAGAAGAGTCAGTCAGATGGAATGTTGGCATTGAGTTCACAATTTCTGTTTTTGAGTTTTTATAGATAATAAGATAGGTAATGATGATTTTTGAGTTTTATAGATAATAAGATAAATGATGATTGTCAAGTTTTGTAGGTAAAGATAAGTAGTGATTGTTACTAATGTTATATGAATGCTTTGAAAAGATTGTCTTAAACTATTTTAAACATTTCTTGTTGATAAGTTGATCATATAATGTAAGTTGTCTGATTTTTGAGATAAGAATTATTATTAAGATGTTAAGGTATTGAGGTGTTGTTTTAATATTTACAGTCAGTTTTCATATGCTTTATTGTCTTTTTAGGTGATTGATTACAAGATGTGTTTTTTCAGGATCCTGTGTTTTTGACTTTTTAATTACTCATGTGATTTTTTTTTTTGTTCAATCTTCTATGCAGCTGCAATTTATCTTCTTTTACAAATTTATAGTCCAAGTTTTGGTTCAAGATTTCAGACTTCAAATTTTTAGATTTCTGAAGAAAAAGTTTGTTGTATTTAGAGAATTTTTGTCTTGAAAGAAATTTTAGACAGGTTCAATTATTTGATGGTTTGATAAATTTTTAATAATAAGTTTTTTTACTTATAACTGTTATTTCTAAGACTTTTGTTTTAAACATATCCTCCAATTAGAGTTTGAGCTCTGGCCAAGCTCTGCCTCTACGTGGATGGTGTCATTGACCCAGGTGTTTCCTGCATCAAAAAGTATTCAAGTCCTTTTGGCTTGACAATTTGACCATATAGGACAGCTGAGCCTCAAAGGGAGTTTTGGAGAGACATGATCCGGACATGTTTTATCCAAATCTCTGTTGTTTTAACGTTTGTCAGCTGCGGCAGACTCTGGGATGACAATTTGATAGTGTAGCACTTGGTAACTGTGATTTTATATGTAATATTAATTGTTTATTATCTGATTGATTTTTATTTGTTGTTAGTTTCTTTACTATGTGCATTGTTTTGTTCTTGATGTTTTTTCATGTTTATAACAAAGATGTTGATATTTCCATTTCTTCATGCAAGTTTTAGGGAACAGAATTGAGAGAGGACCCTCCAGTCCCTGTGTGGGTGTTGGGTTTGTTTGTGTTTTAACAGGTGCAGAATCTGGATGGATTTCAGTGAAGAATGTGGAACTTATTAATTGCAAGAGAGCAACTGATCTCTCCACAAGTGGATCAGAGGATGCACAGCAAAAGTGGATTGTGCAAAGATTTGTGTTTCACCCACAGAAGATCGTGGGCTTTGAGTTTTTTTTTAATAAGTGTGTTCTTAATGATGTTATAGATGGGCAGGACAGATGCTCTTGCTGCATTGATACAAAAAGGCAGAGACAGAATTTTAAAAATAGATTAAAAAGATACCAACCCGCAGTGATAACAACGTCAGCGACAACAGTTTGCCTGGAACATCCCGTGATGAATCCAGTTCTGATGAAAATTAATTTTTTAGAGTACAGAGAAATAAGTCGAAATATCAGAAGTGTGAAGTTAGATTTATCAGAAGTTAGTTTATTAGAAGTTATAGTTTATGTTTAGAATTAAGTTTGTTTCTTTCATGTTAAACAGGGCATTCAAAAACCTGAGAAATATGTGGTAGGCCTCAATGTTTTTATTAAGCAGTATTTTGGTTGTTGAAGTATCTGAAATCCTTGACATTGACAAAAAGAGAAAATATGTGGATCACTTGGGCCAAACAAACTAGGCAAGATTAATTCTGCCTGTTGTTAGCCACACCGTCTAACCCCTTTTCGTACTTGTTAAATTGGAATCTCATTGGGTCCCATTGCAGAGTTCAAAACTTGGACCCGAGCTCAAATAAATCTAAATAGCACTCTGGGAGCGCAAGCTGTTGCATTTGTGCAAAACCTTAAATTTACTGACGACAGTCTTCAAGAATTTGATCTTTTGGGTTCTGTCCCAGGAAATTACTGTTTGATATTTGGATCTTATGCTACCAAACCAACTCAAGAAAATGGAAAATTGACAGATGACGACACTTGGTTGTCTCCCAGATCACCATTGTATTACAACTATTCAGAATATTGTAACAATTCGACTCAATCTGTGACACCACCAAGAGGTGGTGCAGGAAAACTGCCCCCAGGAACCTTCCTCATTTGTGGGGACCGAGCCTGGTCAGCAGTCCCTCAGAATGCTAGGGGAGGCCCATGTTATATCGGTAGGTTGACGCTTTTTGCTCCCACCATACATCAGGTTCTCGAATTGCCTCAGAAGACTCAACGAGCCAAACGCAGTGTTCTCCAAATGGACCCTAATTGTAAAGATATAGTGTCATTGTGGGGGCGTGCCTCTGTAGTGGTGGCCTCACTCTTTGCCCCAGGGGTCACCTCATCAAAAGCGCTCACACAATTGAGAACTCTAGCCTGCTGGACAGGAAAACAAATTAATATCACATCTAAATTGATAAGTGAGCTTGCTGCAGATGTAGACGATACCCATCATGCGGTTCTACAAAACAGATCTGCAATTGATTTCCTTCTTTTAGCACAAGGACATGGGTGCGAAGAATTTGAGGGCATGTGCTGCATGAATTGTCTGACCATTCTCAATCGATTTATAAACAGTTAACGCAATTGAAGGACAAAATGAGAAAAAAAAACTTATCGTAGTGGACACTCAATTTGATAACTGGCTCAATTTTTTAGGTTTTTTGGCTGAGTCAAAGATTTAATTCGTTTTGGTATTGTACTTTTTTTATCTTTATAGTTATTTTAATTGTTATACCGTGTTTTTTACAGTGTGTGCAAAAATTAGTTCATTGCGCCTTCACTCCAGCCTGAGTAGCTCAAAAAGAAAAAGAGGGAATTGTTGCAGCATTTTTGAGAGAAAGAGGACATGAATTGTGAAAGTTGAGCTACTCCAGTCTAGGCCTCAGATTGAGGCCTGGTGGGGCCTTCAAGCCTCTGACGCAGTTAGAAATTCAGAGCTTGTGGCGCAGATAGAAAATAGTCTTAAGGTGTTGTGGGGACCACTGGGTTGCTTGGGTGTGAATTAGTATAGGTTTTATGAGTAAAAAGTGTAGGCCGTTTTAAGGAAAAGTTAAACAATGTTAGCCTACCAATTAGAGTGTCTTTGTTTTTGTAAACTATGTGGAAGCTTATATAAACTACCACCTTATCTTGAATAAACGGAGAACGCTTGATGAACCACATTGGTTTGAACCTGCGTTTGTCTTATCCAGCTTTCCGTGTTTCTGAGATTCCCTGGCTTTAGACGGGGCTTTCTGGTTTCTCTCCTTGCAGCCGGGCTCTGCGGGTGCTGAGGCTGCTCTGGGCTCTGCCAGGGCTCTGCTGGAGCTCAGCACCGTGCCACAATCAGCCAAAGGAGAAATGGGGTGCCCTGCAGCACAGACTTGCTTGAGCATTTCAGCAGCACAGCTCAAGTTTGGAGAGTGTACACCTCCAAGGTAAAACATGGCACCACTCAAAACATATACTTGTTCAATAACTTCTGAAATGAAATCAATCTGGGATGACCCCAAATGACGTTTTGCAGCTTGCTCAAGCTGTAGCTCAGCCCTTCTCTGAACTGTTCTCTCCCCCACCTGCCTTTTACTTCCCAACTGCTCCCTATTTTCCCCCAGTGAGCTCCCAGCCCATTCCAGTCTCCATCACACTGTTGCCTTCCTTGGTGCCCCTCACCATGAGGAAGGCCGAGCCCCAGGCTTAGGGACTCATCCTGTCACTGGCTGAGGAGCAGCAATGTCTCAGAGGTCCGGTGGGATTTTAGTGTCATTCAGAGCTGCTCTTCAGCCCCCAGCTCTCCTCACTGCTGAGTTCCCACTCCCTTTTCCTCGTCCTTGCAGCAGGATGAGCTCTGTGAATCCCCTTGAGCCTCCCCACTCTTCCCAGCCCACGCACCCACCTCAGTTAGGCTGAAGCTGCAGCTTCTCTCTCTCCTCTGGCACACCAATGCAGTCCCCTGTGCGGGGAGCCCCAGCCCCAGAGCACAGCACTCAGCAGTGCAGTCGGGGCTGGAGCAGCTGCCCTGCAGCCCTGGCTTGGCTCTTTGTGGCAGGGAATGCTCCCTGTGTGCAGCTGTCCCTGCAGGATGGCCCCAGGGCAGAGCCCAGCCGGGCTCCCCCTGCAGCCCCTGAAGCTTGGGGCAGACAGTGGTCCCAGAGCTGAGGTTCACGGGGAGCACCCGGAGCTGTGCCTCGCACTCTGTTGCCGTGTCACAGTCTCGTGTGCAGGGGCAGCTCCAGGGCCTTCTTCCTCTTCCTCCACCCAGGCCAGCTTGGGCACTCTCGGGGGTTTCTGCTCCATGTCAGTGACTGGATTTGTGGCTACTTGCAGGAGAGATGCCTCAGAAAGCTCCGAGTCAGCAAGTCCTGCTTTCGTGCCTGGAAGGCACCTTCAAGAGAGAAGCCTGAGGAAGGCTCAGGACAGCAAGTCCTGTGCTCTGGTCTCGAGGGCTCCTGCCACAAGGACAGGAGACTCCTGTCAAGGATTGTGCTCTGGCCTCGAGGGCACCGGCAGCAGGGATGGGAGATGCCTCCGGGGCACCAAGTCCCACACTCTGCCCTGGAGGGCACCTGCAGAAGAGAAGCCTCGGAAAGGCCACAGGTCAGCAAGTCCTGTGGTCTGGCCTCGAGGTCAGCTGCAGGAATAACGCCTTGGAAACGCTCCGGGTCAGACACGAATGAGCACTGTGCAGGGGCTCCTCACAGCACTGCTCTGTCCAGTCCTGTCCTTGTCGCGTGCACCGAGCACTGTGGTGTGCTCTTGTCACCACCAGCTCCTGTGTCACCATGTGTCACAAAGGGCCCTTGGACACTCGGCTGCGTTCCATGCTGCACCGTGTCACAAAGGGCCCTTGGATACCCTGTCCCGTTCCATTCCACGGTGACCATGCTGCACCATGTCACAAAGGGCCCTTGCACGCACTGCCACCTGCCCTGGGGCCACCGCCAGCCCCCCAAAGTGGCCCAGGTTGGAAGGAATGCCTTGTCCCAAGTGTCTGAGAGAGCCCAACAGGATCTTTAGGAACGGCTCAGACCATCAGCAAACGCTGCCCTGCTCTGCGGGCTCAGAGCAGCAGGAGCCCCCAGGGCTGCCAACGCAGCCGCGCTGGGAAGGGAATGGGACCTTCCATGGAAGCTGCCACGGCCTCCTCGGGACACATCCCAGCCCATTGCCATCCTAAACCCGCGGGTGTGGCACACACAAGGAACTGTGGGCCAGGGCAGGAATGCTGCTCTGAGCCCTGGGCCTCAGGGAGCGCTGACATCAGCAGCTGTGGCAGAGTCCCTGCCCAAGCAGAGCTGTCACCCCCAAGCCCTGGCAGCTCTGGTGCCCGTCTCCTGCTCCAGAGACCTGTGCCCCTGGGGGGCTTCTGTGCCAGAGGGAGCCAAACCCACCTGCACTGGGGGCTGTGCTCCTGCCTGCAGGGGCTGTTGGCAGGAGCACCTGGAGCAACTGCTGGCAACACTTGGTCTCTGTCAGAAGCTCTTACCGCATGCTGAAATTATTTTCTCGTTGAAGTTACTGCCTTCAGCACAAAAACACCTTAACAGCAAAGGAACAGAAGAATCTGGCAAGTAAGAATCCTCAGTTCAGGAAAGTTTTACTCCCGTTGCACAACTCAAGTAGTTCCAAAATGGTGCAAACTTCCCAAATTAATTGGGATGGTGTGAGGAGATGAAGATTTGGAATTTTGCTTCCCATCTCAAAGCAGCAACTCATTTGCCTTAACCTCATCCACTGAGGGTCACTTTACAGAACAGAACACTACACAAAAAAAAGGAAAAACTAAGGGCCATTCTTTGCTTTGCAAATGGTTTTCTATGAAGGGATGATAATATCCTAACTCTCTCAAGGAATATAAAAGCTCTGAGTAGAAGGAAAAGGGGCTAATTCTTCCCCTGGTAGAGATATCTAAGTGGCCCCCATCGGCCCCTGCAGGAGAGTCAGGACCATGAAGAGGAAAAGTCACAGATATTCACAGATATACAGAGCTGAGCCCTCTGTAACCAAAGCTGTGCAAATCACAGATGCTGCTTTCAAACTGACTCAAATTCCAGCCTAGACCTCTCACCTTCCAGACAACTCCTTCCCCAACACCCCACCAACACCACCCCCCTAAACTCCCACACAAGCCCCCCACACCCCACCAGAACCCCCAGCTGTCCCTGTCCCTCTGCAGAGCTTTCCCACCCTCCAGCAGACCCCCTGGTTCCCTGCACGTGCCATGGGATGGCACTCAGGAGGATCTGCCCCAAGGCCTTCCCCTGGAGCAAGCTCAGGCTGCCAGGCCTATGGATCCTGGATCATCCTTCCCACCGAGCCTTCGTGTGCACGGCTGTTCCATTGGCACATCTGCGCTCAGCTGGGACTACTCTGCTCACCCAGGGCTGCTGGTAAAGGATGGAGAGCAGCCTGGCAAGCTCTTTCTCCAGCTCCCTCTGTGCTCTTGGGGAAGGCAGAACCTTCCACAGGAAAGCAACTGGTGCCACAAGGAGTGGGTGGCACCAGGCAGCTCTGGGGAAGCCCCTCAGGAATGCTGTATCCTGAGGGAACACTGTTGGCCTTGACCTGTTGGCACCTGCAGAAGCTTCAAATCAGCTGCCTCAGCTTCCAGGGCCTCTCTTGGCCAGCATCCTGACGTGGATGCAGGACAGCTGCCAGGCGCTGCTGGGACCCAGCGGGACAGGAGCGGCTGTCTCGTGCCCACGCAGCAGCCCTGACACAGCCAGGGCCATCCCGAGAGCAGACAGATGCTCACGGGCCAGCAGAGAGGAGCAAGGAGCCCTGGGCTCCTCTCAGGGTATCTCAGCTGGGCTCGCTCCACAACACGCCCCCATTGGAAGGCCTGCTGATGCCCAGCTGCCAGAAATGCCTCCCTTGTGCTCTCCAAGATGCACAGGGAGACCAGTGAGCAGGACATTTGGGAGGCAAACCTTCCAAGCCTTTTCTGAGGCCAGGCACACACCAAGATCAGCCAAGACTCTCCACCACACTGCCTGGCCCACCCAGCCCAGCTCTGTGCTGGCCCTGGGCCACAGCAGCTCCCAGCAAGCAGGAGGCAAATGCATCTTGCCAAGAGCTGAAACACAGCAGACAGGGAAGATGTGAAACGTGAGTGTGTAAAGGCCTTTTAATTCACAGCGCCCACAGAGAGCTCTGGGGCTCACAGATGGACAGAGATGGTTCTGCTCACCCCTCTGTCCAAAGGGGGAGTAACACACGCTGCTGCAGGTGCTTGGGTTGGTCTCTGCAGGTCCAGGTGGATGCCAAACCTGCTCTTCACAGCCTTCTCCCTTGCCCTGCCCCTCTGCCAAGTGCAGCGGGCCTCAAGGACTGAAAGGAGCACAGAGAGCCAAAGGGGGACACTTGCACCTGCCTCACTGGGAGCTCCCTGGGAAGCACTTTCCTTGAGAAGCAAGCCCCTGTCCTCCAAATGCATTACCCCAAATGTGCAGCTTTTCTGCTCAACACCAACACACCCTTAAGAAACGCTGGCAAGGCTGAAGGACTTCATGTCCTTTCAGGACAGGCAGTCCAGCTCTAGCTCCTATTCCCCCAAGTGCCTTTCCAGGTGGAGGCTCAGACATGCAGCCCCAGGCCCTCTACAAACACACGCTGCTCAGTGCCTCTTCACCTGCCTCAACTCCTGCCTGCGCCCACGGCACCAAGACCAGGCTGTTCCCAGCCAGAGCCCAGAGCCCTGCTCCCGCAGGACGCTCTTGCCAGCACCTTCCAGGCCTCTCCGCTGTGCACACAGCGCTTTTCATGCCTGCTCCCAACAGGCTCTGGAAGGCAGAGCACAGCCTGGCTGCCTCTGCCACCAGCACAGCCCAAACACAGGCGGAGGAAGAAGCAGCAGGGGCTGTTTTGCGGCCATGCCCAAGAGAGACTGGAAGGGTGCCCTCCCTCTGCTCTCACTTGCTTGGCTTTCTGACTGGCTCCGAGCCTGGGGCTGCCATTCCTCACTTATGGGCACCAGACCCACAGCCGGGATCCCGGCACTGCCTGAGAGTGCTCCGGGCACTGGCAGGGTCGCGCGTCCCAGTCTTGGGCACTGCGCTGCTGCTTCCTTTGCCCTCAGGCACACCCAAAGCTCCCTGCTAAGCCTGGATGGTCGCTGGTTCTGCCCTCTCCCTGATCCTGTGCAGGGATGGAGCACTGCTGAGCCTTCAGGAAGCTATTCCTGAAAACTTCCAGCATTCCAAGCTCCTTTGCCCTCCGTGGAAGCTTGCCATGGAATCCCTCACAGCTGCCTTCAGAGCATACTCAGCTTGGCTCTTCCAAATTCCAGGGGCTCCAGGCTGCTCAGCAAGATCTGCAACTCCACAGGGTTGTGGAACTGCACCTTCAGCACAGGCACCTCTCCAGCCTGATCTGCCCTCGTTCTGTGTGTGTGTGCACAGAACACGGCGTGGAAGAGAACAGCAGCAGGGGCCTGTGTGTCCCAGGGCCCGGGATTTGCGCCGCTTCAGCTCCACAGAGATGCAGGTAAGGGGGAGAAACCAAACTGTTTGTTAATGGAAGGGAAAGGGAAGGGATGAGATGGGGGCCAAAAAAAGGGAATGGGCAGCGTTTGAGGGCCGGAGGGAGGGAGCTGTCAACAGGGAGGGGGAAGGCAGCAGCTATGGGAGCTTGCAGCAGGCACAGCTGTGGCCAGCATCAGGTGTGCCCGGAGCTCCAGTGACATTGAGTCCTGCTGCTCTCTTCACTGTCTCCTGGTACTCTGCTTGGGACCCTGGTTCTCTGAATCCAGGAGATGTCCTTAGTTCTGCACATCTTTGTCCAAAAATTGCCTGAATTTCCAGGTTAGTGGAGGATGTGCTGTCATCTTCGCTCATGGCTTCAAGGGCTGGAAGACATATAAACAACCACAGTGAGAGACCAGGGGCTGTGTGACATCACAGAGATCTGTGTAACATCACAGGGGCTGTGTGACATCACAGGTCCTGTGTGAAATCACAGATCCTGTGTGACATGACAGATCCTGAGTGACATCACAGAGAGCTGTGTGATTTCACAGAGATGACAGTGTGACATCACATAGAGCTCTGTGACATCACAAAAAGCTGTGTGACCTCATAGGGTCAGTGTGACATCACAGTGGTGTCCAAGTGACATCACAGAGAGCTGTGTGACGTCACAGAGATGTCAGCGTGACATCACAAAGAGCTGTGTGACATCACAGCTACCTGTGTGACATCACAGAGATGTCCATGTAACATCACAGAGGGCTGTGTGACATCACAGAGGTGTCTGTGTGACATCACAAAAATCTGTGTGACCTCAACAGGGTCAGTGTGACATCACAGGGATGTCAGTGTGACATCACAGAGGGCTGTGTGACATCACAGAGATAACAGTGTGACATCACAGAGGGCTGTGTTACACAGTGATAACAGTGTGACATCACAGAGATGTCCGTGTGACATCACAGAGGGCTGTGTTACATCATAGAGATGTCCATGTGACATCACAGAGGGCTGTATGATCTTGCACCTTCTGGAAGATGGAGTATCGCCCACTCTGTATTGCCCGGAGCACATGCAATGTTTGAAGTGCCAGCTCTGACATGGCACTACTGACATCCTCTGTCGGGCATTCAAGGGCTGCAAGAGAGAGGAACAGAGCCACGGTCAGATCCCGACTCTGCGGGGAGCCGAGGGGAGCCCCCCTGCCAGGGCCATCCCAGCCGGCTCTTGCCATGGCCGGGAGGGATCAGGGACCAAGGGGATCAGCCCGAAGCTGCTGGCCACGCATGCCCCACGTGTCCCTGAAATCTCTGTGTGCTCTACCTAGGAGAGCAGAGCTCTCCGCAGCTGGGGCAGGGCTTGCAGCTCGCCCCAGCAGCCCCCGCTGTCAGCCCGCTGCCCTGTCTCACCATTGAGGATCAGCTGGAGCTTTTCCTGCTGTCCCCTCAAGTTCTGCCTGGCCATCCCTGGGAACACAGAGCCTGTCAGGCCCAGCGGCACAGCTCCCTGCCAGCGGCGCTGCCAGCCCTGTGCCCACACGCCCTCCTGGCCCGGCTCGTGGCTCACCCATGAACCTGACGGCGCCTCTCGCAGGGGCTCCTGTGGGCTCTGCAGGTAGGGCAGGGCCCGGCGCAGGTGCTCGGCCACGCTGCTGCTGTCCTCTGCCAGCTGCAGAGAGCGGCAGGAGGGAAGGGTTGGCCCCGCAGCCCCGCCGGGCCGGGGCTCCATGGGCACCCGGCTCGGGACGCAGGAGCCTGGAGCAGAGCCCGCGCGGCCTCGGGCTGCAGCAGCGGGCAGGGGCACAGCTGCCAGCCCGCACACCGAGCACCGCGCTCAGGGGGCTTCTCCAGGCTGGGGCTGCGGCTTCCCGGCCCTCCTTACCAGGCACTCGGTGAACTTCCACAGCTTCTGGTTCTTCAGCAGCTTTTCCGTCCTCTTCAGGAACTTGGCCGCACAAAGCAGCGTTTCCTGAGAAGCCTGGAGAGCAGCAGAGATGCGGAGATGGCCCCACAGCCCAGGGCGCAGGACCCGTCCCTGTGCCAGGGCCTGGAGGAGGCTGCAGCCTGCGAGGTGCCAGGGCAGGAGGCAGCCCAGCCCCTGCCAGGGGAACAGCAGCAGCTGCCAAGTCCTCACCTCTGCCACTCGCTGGTTCTCATCATGGCAGTGGAAGGAGAGTGGCAGCAGGCTCTGGCGCACGTGTGTCTTCAGGGATTCATTTTCCTTTTCCTGTGGAAGTGTCACCACTCTTCAGAAGAGCAGTATGGAGAGCAGCTGCACTTGGCTATTGTCCTGTATGAAGGGAAGAAAAAGAGACCTCAGCATTGGCTGCATGGGGCTCAGCTTTGTGCAGGGCTGCAAATCCACAGGGCACAAAGTGTCTGGGCAGCAGCCAGTGGCCGTGGCTGGGGGCAGTGAGCCTTATGTGGTCAAGGAGTTGCAGAAGCACCTCAACCAGCTGCAGTGTGATGGGGCTGGGTATCAGCATGTCCTTGTCCAAGATGATAAAGTTGAGGAGCAGGACTGTCATGCTAACTATCTCTCCATCCACATCCCACAGGAGCTCCACAAGACTTTCAGTCAGGCTCCACATTTTTTCTCTCTGTGAGGAACACAAGTTTGTGAAATGCCATCCTGCTGCCACAGGGCCTAGAGGCCAAAGGGCTGTTCCAAAGCACTTGGGCAGCTGAAGCGGGAGGCAGGAGAGCTGGGAGCAGCTGGCCCAGCGCCCAAAGCCCAGCCAAGCCCAAGCAACTGCATTCCTGAGTGCAGCCTCTGCCCCTGCCCCCTTCTCACCATCGAGGGTTCCTTGATGAGCTCGAGAAGGGCCCTGAGCGCCAGGTGACGCCTCTCCTTGCACTCGCTCCTCAGGTGCCTTGACAAGATTTGCAGGACTCTGTCAGCACCGCGTTCACTCAAGTCCAGGCACTCGAGGCCCTGAAAGGCACACGGCAGTGACAGGGGACCGGAACCGCACAGGGCTGGGCCCAGGCAGCAGCACAGGGCGCGGGCTCCATCCCAGGCACTGCGGCCAAGAGAGGGCAGAGAGCTGGGAGGCAGCTGAGCGAGGCAGCGCTGGCCTTCAGGCTCACCTCCACAAGGAATGCCAGGGCGGCCAAATCCTGGCATGGCGTGTCTTTGCTGAGCAGCCCGAGCAGCTGGAATGCAATCGCAGAACACACGGCTTCGGATGCGCGGTGCATTTCTCTGACAGGAGGAAATAGGAGCCAAACCCCTGAGCCAGCGGGGGCAAACCTCTCCCAGGACTGCCTCACAGAGGTCTGGCCTTTCTCCAGCACCCTGAAAGGGGCAGCTGAGCCCTCTGGGAGGTTGCTGCTCTTGGGCACGCTCCTCTCCCAGCCTTTTGCAGCCTCCTTGTCCATCCCTTGGTGACAAGGCCTTCTGGCCCACGGCCACGGGGACTGTGTGGGGCACCTGGGGCGCAGGGCACACATGCCGGGGACAGCTGGGGAGCAGGGGGTCTCACCTGGCCAGCACGCCCACAGCACAGTGGTGGATGTCAGCACAGAGCAGTGTGTCCCAGCCACCCTTGTCTTCCATGGCCACCACCACATCCTCACAGTGCAGTCGGCAGAGCAGGGCCTTCAGGGTCTGCTCTGCAAAGCTGTGCGCAGAGCAAAGCCCAGATCATGCTGGGAGCACTGGCCCCTGCCCAGGGATTTGGCAAGGACAGGAGGACTGGGATGGAGCACCTGCTGGGGTTGGGGGCAAAGCCGTGTTGCTGCTGACATCCCTTCCAGAAGGGAAGGGCATCTGGCATCTCTTTGGTGCTGAAGAACACTTGGAAGAGCAGATGCACAAAGAGGCAGGGGGAATACATGGTGACTACATGTGGCACACAGGGCAGCTGGAGGATCTTCCACATCACCACAGTTGCCTGCAAAGGACAGAGCAGCCTGTGACAGCGCTCAGTGCCGAGGTGTCCGTGTGGCAGGGCCCGAGCATGGGAGGGAGAGGCCAAGAGAGACGCAGGGGGAGCACCGGGCCTGGTGGCCCTGAAGCTGCCCCGAGGCCAGGTTTCAGCCCAGCGCCTGAGGCAGGGAGACGCCGTGGGGGAGGGAGGATGGAGAGCTGCTGGAGAGGTGGCCTTGGGGCCAGCAAAGGCAGAAACTCACAGTCAGGGCAAGGACAGCCGTGTGGTCCCCATTGGAGGTGCTGTGCTCTGGCCAGCTCCCCAGCACATCGAGGAGTTCGAGCATGGCTGGCTCTGCAGTCCTGGGCAAGCACATGATGCTCTTCCACATGGCCAAAGCAGCTCTGTGGGGTCAGAGCTCTGTCTCAGAGGAGTCTGGGACACAGCAGCGTGGCCTGGGCGGCAGCGGGGAGCTGAGCTGCTCTGCCAGCCCTGCCTCTGCCCACTGCCCCTCACTAGCAGCACGCAGGCAGCCCAGCCCTGTGGGGACTGGCCCCTGAGGGGCAGGGGGGAAGCATGGCAGCATGCTGGGGGGCTGGCAGGGGCCAGGGCTGGCAAAGGGAGCAGCCAGAGGGCCCTGGAATTCTCTGTTTGTCAGACACCTGGGACAGGCTGTACAGGGTGAAGGGCTGCTGAGCCTTGTGGACACGTGGGCCCCGTACCTGTCACACACTGGGGCCAAATGCAGGAGAGCCATCACCACATCAGAGGGCTGTGCCTCTGTCAGATCCAGAAGGGGCCTGTACAGATTGTACTCAGGAAACTCATTGGCCACGAGGATGTACCTCACCATGGCAGGCAGCTGGAGAAGGCAGGGGAGACTTGGAAAGCTGCCAGAGGAAGGAATGTGCCCAGCTGCCCCAGAGAAGTGCTTCCCTTGCCACCACACTGCCATGGCCTCAAAAGCTTCCAGGGAACAGCAGGCGTGGCTTGAGAGACCAAGCAATTTCTAGGAGGATCCAGCCCTGGCCACAGGCTGCTTACTTGCTTTGGGCTGGAAGGACCCTCCTCCACAAGCATATCCAGCAGGGCAGCACTGGTCTTGGTTTTGAAGATGGGAGAGTACGCTCTGACCACAGTGCCCACGACGCTGCTCTCTTCCTCCCGAATCCTCTTCATGAATTTGCAAACCATCTGTAGCAGAAGGGCAAGAAGCCCGGGATGTTGCATGGAGTGCTCCGAGCACAGTGCTGGGCTGAGCAGTGCCAGCAGGCCCAGCCCAGGTGGGGATGGCTGCAGGTACCTGCGCTGTTCTGCGGAAGCGGCCACGGGTGCGTTCCTGCTCTCGTGTGCGCTGCACGGCTGCACCTGGCAAAGAGCGAGCGCAGCCCGAGCTGAGGGGCTGCGGGAGAGGCCGGAGAACACAGCCCAGCCCTGCGCTGCCCAGGCAGGGACAGCCCTGCGCCGCCCCAGGGCATGGAGCACGGCTGTGGGGTGTCTGCCCGGCCCCTATTCCATCCTGTCCATGGGCATGGCCCCAGGGGATGGGATGGGATGGGATGGGATGGGATGGGATGGGATGGGATGGGATGGGATGGGATGGGATGGGATGGGATGGGATGGGATGGGATGGGATGGGATGGGATGGGATGGGATGGGATGGGATGGGATGGGATGGGATGGGATGGGGCCAAGCTGGCTGCAGGCACCAGCCCTGTGGCCCAGCTCTGCCACTCACCCTTCTGTGGTGGCTGGAACTGCTCCACCTCTTCAGGCTGCTGTGCTGGGGCAGCTCCAGGGCCTTCTTTCTCCTCCTTCCCCCAGGCCAGCTTGGGCACGCTCGCAGGTCTGTGCTCTACGTCACTGCGTGGATTCATGGCTACTTGCAGGAGAAGGTGGCTCGGAAAAGGTCCGAGTCAGCAAGTG
This sequence comes from Taeniopygia guttata, assembly GCF_048771995.1. Lineage (NCBI taxonomy): Eukaryota > Metazoa > Chordata > Aves > Passeriformes > Estrildidae > Taeniopygia > Taeniopygia guttata. Next base: position 4,092,958 of record NC_133062.1, read on the forward strand.
CTGCAGTCGTGCCTTGAGGGCACCTGCAAGAGTGAAGTCTGGGCAAGGCTACAGGACAGCAAGTCCTGCACTCTGGTCTTGGGGGCTCCAGCCACAAGGACAGGAGACTCCTGTCAAGGACAGTGCAAAGCAAATGCCACGGTCTGACCTCGAGGGCAGCTGCAGAAGAGATGCCTCGGGAAGGCCAGAGGTCACCAAGTGCTCTGGTCTGGCCACGAGGTCACCTGCAATAGTAATACCTCGGGAAAGCTCCGGGTCAGCAAGGAACGAGTGGCTGTGCGAGGGCTCCTCACAGCACCGCTCTCTCCATCCTGTCTCGTCGCGTGCACCGAGCACTGTGGAGTGGCCTTGTCACTGCCAACACCTATGCCACAGCATGTCACAAAGGGCCCTTGGATACCCTGTCCCATTCCATTCCACGGTGACCATGCTGCACCGTGTCACAAAGGGCCCTTGGATACCCTGTCCCGTTCCATTCCACGGTGACCATGCTGCACCATGTCACAAAGGGCCCCTGCACATTCTGCCACCTGCCCTGGGGCCACCCCCAGCCCCCCCAGAGTGGCCCAGGTTGGAAGGAATGCCTTGCCCCAAGTGTGTCAGGCAGCCCAACAGGATCTTTAGGAACGGCTCAGACCATCAGCAAACGCTGCCCTGCTCTGCGGGCTCAGGGCAGCAGGAGCCCCCAGGGCTGCCGACGCAGCCGCGCTGGGAAGGGCACAGGGCCCTGCACAGAAGCTGCCACGGCCTCCTCAGGACACATCCCACATGGTGGCCATCCTAAGCACGGCCGTGTGACACAGACCAGGAACGTGTGGGCCAGGGCAGGAATGCTGCTCTGAGCCTGGGGCCCAGGGAGCTCTGACATCAGCCGCTGAGGCACAGTCCCCGCCGAAGCAGAGTTCCCCTGAGCCCTGGCAGCACCGGTGCCCGTCTGCTGCCCCAGAAACCTGTGCCCTAAAAGGGCTTCTCTGCCAGAGGGCAGCCAAAGCTGGTGTGCGTTGCAGCATTTTTCAAAGAAAGAGGACATGAGTTATGAGAGTTGAGCTACTCCAGTCTAGGCCTCAGATTTGGGCCTTGTGAGGCCTTCAAGCCTCTGACGCAGTTAGAAATTCAGAGCTTGGGGCGCAGATAGAAATAGTATTAAGGTGTGACGGGGACCACTGGGCTGCCTGGGTGTGAATTAGTATACATTTATAGTGTAAGGCTCAAGCCACTTTAAGGAAAAGGTGAACAATGTCAGCCTACCAATCAGAGTGCCTTTGTTTCTGTAAACGATGTAGAAGCTTATATAAACTACCATCTTATCTCGACTAAACGGAGAACATTTGATTAACCACATTGGTTCAGATCTGCGTTTGTCTTGTCCAGTTTCCCGTTTTCCTGAGATTTCCTGGCTTTTGGTGTGCATTGGGGGCTGTGCTCCGTCCTACAGGGGCTGTTGGTAGCAGCACCTGGAGCAACTGGTGGCAACACTTGGTGCGTGTCAGATGTTGTTGCTCCTTCCTGGAATGATTCTTTCATGGAAGGGATTAGCAGCAGCACAGAAACACCAACAGCTACTCAACTTCACAGGACAAAGAGAATCCACCGAAACACTGTCATGTTTCCTTGTGCTTTTGTGTCTTTCTTGCATTCGAAAAGAAAAAGAATTGGCCCAAGCCCTGCTATTCAAATCTCCAGCTGCTGTGTGTCTCCCTGTGGCAGCTCACGTGCAAACACAACTGGCTGCCTGCTCAGCTCGGCACTGGACGGCCACAAACAGGGAGGGCCCTGGTGAACATCTCTTTGGTCTGGTGGGGCAGCGAGGGCACAGGAGACAAAGACTGTTCCTCCCGAGTTCATGGGGCAACAGAGAGATTTTATTTCCCATGCCCCCCCTTACACAGGGCATTTTAAAGACCAGGCCTGGAAGCTCTCATTGGTTTGAGCTCCACGCCCCTTCAGGTTCTGGCCCGTGAGGTGCCTGCAGTTTTGGGAGATATTTGATTGGTCAAGACCCCTGTCAATCATGGTAACATCTCACCTTTCTTTATAAAATTCTGTGTATTGTTCTCTGTCACCCATCTGCAAGGGCCCTTTGCAAACATGGTGACAGAGGACAGCGTGCATCTAATTTACACTGGAGCTGCAGCATTCCCCTCCAGGAACTGTTAGGGGAGAACTCAGGCCACAGGCATAAATGCTTCTTGGTTACAAATTGAACTTATATCTAAAAGCAGAAAGCTATTTAACCCTGAGCCCATTTAACCCTCAGAGAAAAACCCAATTTTAAAAAACAACCTTTAAGCACTTGATCCCTTGGAGAAAAACCGAACTCCCAGAAAACAGTCTGTAAACAGAAAAACTGTTTGTAAACATGAGAAATAATTTGTAAACACATCAAGTCCTTCTATGAACTGTCCATGAGGCAGGTGATCATTTGTAATGCTGTCTGTGGTTTCCAGTGTCCATATTTTAGGCAGCTATATTGTACTGTTGTAGGATTTATTGTAAAACATGAGAACAGACTCAGAGGGGAGGAGGGTGTACCCTCAATCCAACCCCTTTCCACTTTTTTCTTTGTATAATAAATAATAATAGTAGCAGAACATGGGGTTTGAATACTATCAACTTATGCAAAGTTTCATCCAGGCTTACTGATAATATTTTTCTTTACCAGCCAGGTTCAGGGCGAAGAACTTGATTGGGAGATGTTTTGATCAGGGCAAGGAATTTGGTTGGGAGACATTTTCTGTATTTATATTTTATCTGGTGCAAACCATATACTCTTCTCCCTTTTTTAGAAGTTAGAAATTTTGTTATTGACTTTAATAGCTGACTTTTATCTTTTAAAAGGATGTCAAGTGGCAAAATTTCAGTGAAAAAACCTTGCAACTGCAATTTGCTTGTGATAAATCCATGTTCTATGTGTACCTCAGTGGATATTCTTTGAATCATACCAGTTTATCTTGAAGCAATGCAAGAATAATTACTAGAATATTAAGAAAAGACATATATACATACTAGACTTCTTTAAGACAATGATTTACTAAAATATGAATATCGATCCAATATCGATATCCAACTGAGACGGACAAAAACTCTCTAAGAGTTTAAATTTAGAAAGTGTATGTTTATTGAGACAGCCGGGCAGTACCTGGGATAATTCCCTAATGCACACGCAAAAATCACAGGTGTTACAAAGCTTTTTTATTGACAGAAGTCTTGAATACACAAAATATGAATGCATATTCATATCCCTGTCACTTCCTCTGCTCCGCTTCATATGCTAATTGGCAGAAAGGCTATTAAGCATGTGTAGTTCTGTTCCCTGAAATGAGTCGGGGGTCCATTTTGGGGAGGGGTCTCCAAAATGAAGAAGTAAAATAAGTCTTCCTCGTTCTGACCCTTCTGCCTTTCCCATGCACACGTGACAAATGAATCCTTGCCGCTTTCCTGTGCTTAATGGATTCCTAAAGTAGGGGAAGTCTGCAACTGCTTTTGTGTCCCTGAAATCTGTTTGTCACATTCTGTTTCTCATGATAAGCACAGCTACCCAAACATAAAGCTGACAAGCAATGAGTTAATAGATCCTGGATATCTTATCTAAGATCCAGCTACTGTTAACTATGAACAAAGCCTATTTATCTACTTCCACTAAGTCAGCAACATCTAATTTAACTATCATCCTAACTTCCTAAAATTCTTAATTCTTCCAAATTAATGTCTCACTGGGAATGGGGACAGGGAATGGGGAACGGGAATGGAGACAGGGACTGGAAGTGGTGATAGAGACAGGGAATGGGGACAGGGACCAGGAAGGGGGACAGGGAATAGGACTGGGAATGGGGACAGGGACAGGGAATACGGTACAGGGATCGAGAATGGGGTCCGGATTGGGATGGGAGCAGGATGGGAACGGGATAGGGGGGACATGGGAACAGGCAGGGGCAAGGGGACTATGGAAGGGGAGTAAGGAATGGGGCAGCCACTGCAGGGGGACCGGGCATTGGGATGGGGGCACATGGGGACAGTTCCAGGGCAGGGGGTCCTTGACCAGCTGCCCAGAACCTCCACCAGGGTCTCCCAGTGCAACTGGAGCCACTCAGCCTGGGGTGCCCAAAGCCCTGAGCAACTCCCAGGTCCCTCCCAGGAACCCTCAAGTCGCTCAAACCCAGCATCCCCCACATCCCCTGCAAGAACCACCCCCATGTCCCCATCGTTGTCTTAGCTCAACATCTTTATTTTTACCTGCTTTTTAGAGTTTTGAAAGAGCAAAGAGAAATGAAAAGAAAATCCAGGCCAGGGGGGCCAGGAGGATGTGGAGCCCCCAGCCAGGTGTCTTCCCATCATGGATCAGCAGCACCACGGGTCACCGGGGGTCTGCCCACCGGGCTCACTGGGGATCATCCAGCACGGATCCTCCCGTGGGGGATGGAGCTGGAGCAGTGCATGGAGCTCTTCCCACACTGGGGCACTCGCAGGGCCGCCCTTCGTGGTGCCTCTGCTGGTTTTGGGTCAAGGCTGAGCTGTGTGATGAGCTCTTCCCACACCTGGGACACTCGTAGGGTGTGGGACATCACCAGGAACAGGGCTGGGATGTGCCCTGGTGCCTGGGACATCACCAGGAACAGGGCTGGGATGTTCCCTGGTGCCTGGGACATCACCAGGAGCAGAGCTGGGATGTGCCCTGGTGCCTGGGACATCACCAGGAGCGGGGCTGGGATGTGCCCTGGTGCCTGGGACATCACCAGGAGCGGGGCTGGGATGTGCCCTGGTGCCTGGGACATCACCAGGAGCGGGGCTGGGATGTGCCCTGGTGCCTGGGACATGACAAGGGGCGGTGCTGGCTGGGGTTTGTTTGGTGCCTGTGAAATCCCAAGGGCAGTGTCACAGCGGGGCAGCTCTCAGTGTCCCCAGCAGGTCACAGTGTCAAGTGCAGCCCGTGCCAGTGGTCACTGCGCACACGGGGCAGGCTGGGCTGGACAGGGGATGGGGCAGAAACGCTGGCCTGGGACTGGGGTCTCCCCCTGCCTCTGGGGCCCAGCCCCTGCTGAGAGCACCTTGGGCAGGGCACGGGGCTGCTGCTGGGCCAGGGGGACAGGCCGTGCCCCCCGTCCCCTGCTGCTGGGCCAGGGGGACAGGCCGTGCCCCCTGTCCCCTGCTGCTGGGCCAGGGGGACAGGCTGTGCCCCCTGTCCCCTGCTGCTGGGCCAGGGGGACAGGCTGTGCCCCCTGACAGCTGCCCAGGCCCCTCTGGTGCCTGTCCCATGTCCCTGTGGCTCCTGTCCCCACCACTCCCCACCACCTTCACTCCCTCCTTCAAAGCCCCACTCAACCCCTTCACAGTGACCTCTGGAAAGAAAGAATGAAGGAAAGGAAGCGTTTTCTGTTCACCCCGGCTGGATGTCAGGCACCCACCAAAGCTGCTCTCTCACTCCCCTCCAGAGATGGACAGGAAAGAGAAAACAGAATGAAGGCTTCATGGGTTGAGCTAAGGACTGGGACAGATCACTCAGCAAATTCCATCATAGGCAAAACATTTTCAAAATTGGAGATTTTAATGGAATTTATTGTTATCTGGATCAGGGCAGGACAGTGAGAAGTAAAACAAAGCTTTAAAAACTCCTTCTGCCCTTCCCTCCCTCCTTCCCAGCTCTACCTCCCCCCCAGTGGGTGCAGGGAGACAGGGAATGGGGGCTCAGGTCAGTTCATCCCCTGTTGTTTCTCCTGCTGCTCGGGGAGAGGAGTGGTTCCCTGCTGTGCCAGGGGTCCCTCCTGGAGACACTTCTCCATGAACTTCTCCACGGTGAGTTCATCCCACGGACAGCAGTTCTCCACAAACTGCTGCAGCGTGGCTCGCTCTTCCATGGGCTCACAGGTCCTGGCAGGACCCTGCTCCAGCATGGGCTCCTCTCCAGGGGTTTGCAGGTCCCTGCCAGCTCCCTGCTCCAGCACAGGTTTCTCACGGGGTCGCAGCCTCCGCTCAGGCATCCCCCTGCTCCGGCACGGGCTCCTGCAGGCGCTGCAGGTGCATCTCTGCCCTCCGTGCCCTCCATGGGCTGCAGGGCCCAGCTGCCTCACCAGGGACTGACCAGGGAATCTCAGGACAATCAGCTCCAGCAGCTGGAGCAGCTCCTGCCCCTCCTGCCCTGCCCTGCCCTGGGGGTGTGCAGAGCTGTTCCTCTCACATGTCCTTACCCTGCTCCTCCCTGCTCACAGTCACAGCTCCAGGATCACCCATTTTCTTAAATCTCTTATCCCAAAGGCATTACCACCATTTCTAACTGGGTCAGCCTTGGCCAGCAGCCGGTCTGTCCTGGAGCCGGCTGGAATTGACTCTGTGGGACATGGAGGAGCAGCTGCTCTCACAGAAGGTGCTCCTAGAGCCCCTCTCTTACCAAAACCTGTCCATGCAAACCTGCTATAAGTATGATAAGGTTTTCATTGCCACTATTAATTCTTATTATTTCTATTATCTCCATTTTTTGCTAATAATGGTACAGTTGTTATTATTATTACTAGTATTTTTAGTCTTTTGGACTCTATATTAATAGTGGCTAGATTAGAACTGGAAACAAAGGTACTTCATTGCAAGTAGCAGTTAGAGTTTTGTCAGCCTCTTGCCCTGCCCTGTTCTGCGTCATTGCTGTGTGTGAAGCTGCTGCTGCCAGGCCTCCCTATTTCCCTGGTTTGGGAAATTCCATGGCATTGCTGACATGTCAAAAAGAGAGGGCTCATTCCACTCAAAGGCATGCCCTTAGCTCTTCGAGTCCCATTGTTGGAAGCTTGTTTTCTAACATTGCTGACGTTCTCAGCTTCTGTTAATATTTGTGATTTTATACCAAAATGTTCTTGGATATGATTGTGCAAGATTCTCTAATCAGCTTTCAGTTTGCTCTTGGATTCCTTAGCGGTGTGTCGGAGCTGAAGGCAGCATTTTGGGTGGAAGGCTTCGGTGGGAGCTCGGATTGCCTCAGCAGCAGCTGGTTTTGCCCATGTGAGCAGAGCTGGCAGAGATGCCGTGCGCTGAACATTCCGCCTCGCCGGGAGCCGCAGTGCCCGGCCGGAGGGAGCTGCGCCGGGCGCTGCGGGCTGTGCCGGGCCGGGCAGGGGCCGCAGCCCCGGCAGGGCCCGGCCATGGACACGGAGCCTTGGCCGGGCAGGGCTCGGGCCCTGCGGCGCCGGGCGGGCGGTGCCGCTCACGGCGGGACCCTGCGGGGCCGGGACAGCGAGAGAGCCCGGGCCGAGCATCAGCCCCGGGGCGGGCACGGCCCGGGAGGGGGCACAGCCCGGGGGTCCCGCAGAGCCCCCCTGCTCCAGAGCCGCGCCTGCCACAGCGGGGCAGCTGCGGCACTGCGGGGCAGGGAGGGGCCGCAGGGGCGTTCCGAGCGCTCCTTCGGGGCAGCATTTTGTCCCGGGCCGGGGAATTCCCGCGGGCCGAGCGGGCCGGGGCCGTGCCGAGCGCCGCCGCCTTTCCCGGGAGCCGCCGGGCAGAGCTCTCTGCTCGGGGCTGTGAAAAACACCTTCACTCCCCTGTGAAAATTTAAAGAGTTTAATGCAGGACAAGAGGAGACAAGGGCCATACAGCAAAGGTTGTTAGGGCCGGGTGCATCTCGGCACTGAGCCAAGAGCACTCGGTTATCTCCGGAGATACCCCTTGAATACCTTTTCCCTTACACCAGCCTGTTGCATATTCATAGTGCCTTATGCATAGTAAACTTTTTTCCCCAAGCTAATTTACATATTCCAAGAACTGTTTAGCATGGCTCCGCCTCAGTCCCACCTTTTTAGGGCATGTGTATTCCTTGGTTGTGGTTTTGATCCTTTTCTATCATCATCTTCAGTTTTGGCCCCGGCCCACACTGCCTTCAGACGGTGAGTGCTGATGGTTGGCAGATCTGTGCAGGTGTCCTCAGGCTGTGCTCACTGAGTGTTATCCCATCCAAGCAGGCATTTTATCACAAGCATGCTTCTATCAGCTATGGCACTACTATGTTTGAGCTTAATGAATGAACAACAGAAATAAAAACTATATAACAAAGTTATTGTAACACCACACATATAAAATCCAATTGAATATTTGCAAAAAGCCAATATTATAATATGTATCTATAACAGGGCCAAGGGCCGGGTGCCCGCTCGGTGGCTCTGAGACAGCAGATTTTATTCTTTCCTGTTCCCCTGACTCTACCACCATCATATCTAGGAATAGTGCCTGTGGATTTTTTTATTGCTTTCTTGCAATTGTTTTCTTGCATGGTGACTGCCACAATCTTTGCTTTTAGTTTGGCTTTGGCCACAGACTTTCTGAGCCTCCTTTAATAAATCATCTAATAATCTATCATGCCAATCTTCAATTTTTTCCATTACCTGGCCAAGCACAAAGTTAATCCTTAACAAAGCTTTTCTCACATCAGTCTCAGGATCCACTCTGGAACTCTGCCTCCTATTTCTCCCAAGTCTGTCCAACCACTCAGCCGGAGCCTCTCCCCTCCCCTGCTGTGCCCCAAAAGTCCCTCAGCACTTTGCCCTCGAGATGCTGCTCCCCCTATTTCCCCAACAATCAAATTACAATTCTCATTTATATGTTTTCTCCCCTCCTCATAATTTTGACCCCACTCAGGAGGTGCAGGTGGCATTTTGCCCTCCCCGGGGGGGCCTGTGGATTTTCTTTACTCCAGGCTTTTATGCCTGCAATTCTGATCATTTCCCTTTCTTCTGGAGAAAATAGTATCTGTATTATCGACGGTATTTCTTCCCAAGTATAAATGTTCGAACTTAAAAATAAGTCTCATTCTTCAGCAGTGCTTATGGGATCCTCCAAAATCCCTTTGATTGATTTCCCACTCCTTTTGTTTTTCTCTTTTTCCCTCTTGCTCCCCTCCCTTTTCTTTACCTGTTTTCTTATTTTTTACGCGTTTTCTGTCCCGTTTTTCAAAATCTTATCTCCATGCCTGTGTTTCCCACTTTCTCTAATAACCTGAATACCACCTTCTTTCAACTACCCACGTAAAAAAATCCTTTTCCTCACAATACCATTTAATACAATACACCTCCCTCCAAGGAAATAAAGCTCAAAATAAACAATCTACATTACATATACTTCCATGCATCGATATTTACTCACCTTTATCTCTCCCTCTCACACATTCATACCCTCAAGCCTGTTCATTCATACTTCTCGACTTCACAATACTGTTACATATACTTTTGTTAGCCCACACTCACTTTTATTTTACACTCACTCTCACATCAGCACAATCCACCTCCCTCCAAGGAGATAAAGTAAAGCTCAAAATAAACAATCTGCATTACATATCCTCCCATTCATCTACATTTACTCACTTTTATTTTTCACTCACTCTCACATACAACAACAAGATACTTTTTACTTTCAGTCTACATTACATATCTACACCCTGAGTGCTCTTGGAATGTTAATCCCTCAACCCAGCAGGTTTAATCCTGGATGTCTCTCATCGCAGCAGAATTTTAGGTGTTACTGGCCAGTCCCGGTGTTCTTGGATATCCCTCAGTCCAGCTGTGTTTTCCAGCCCCAGATCCCCTTGGGCATATCCTCAAGCCGGCAACCCTGGGTGCTCTTGGGATGCAAATCCCTCAGCCCAGCAGGTTTGAATCCTGGATGCTCTTGGGCACTCTTATCCCTCAATCCAGCACTCCACGGGGTTCCTCTTCTTCCTAAGATCCAGTCCCAGTTTCCGCGGGAGGGATTCTTTCTTTTTTATCACTCCCTTGGTCTCTTTACTGGCCGTTTTTCACATGAAAAAGACGAAAAGCAGCATGAGAGACTACAGCAATCACTTGGCAAGTCTGGGATACCCAGCAGCTTCTGTCACACACATTCATTCCCCCCTTTATCCGCCCCATCCCAACAAATTCTCACCTATCCTTTGTCCTTGGGTCTTGGTTCTTCCTGTACACTTTAGTCTTGGGGCTAATTACTGCGGTTTTAGGGAATCCTTTCCCTATTCTTTGTTTTATTGTCTCCTTTTGCCCATCGATCATAACCTGTGTCTGTGGTCACACACCAGGGGAACAGAGCAAGGCTGCCTAAATAGGGCAGGACCCGTCTTCCTCACCCTGACTCTCCAAGGCCCCGGCAGAGAGGTGTTAGAAACTATCTTTTGCTACCAAAATTGTGAAACATGCCAATCACTTGGCTGTTAAATTTTTAATAATAACATGGTTATTAAAATAGTAATACAATTAGAGTAATAAAAATTTAGAGTTAGGACAATAATAAGACAATAAAAAGCAAAGAATTAAGGATGTCCAGATGCTCTCGGGCACTTAAGCCACAACAAGCATACCTTGTGAACAAAGGAACCACCCTTAAAACTACACTATTGCATATTCATATATCCTTCATGGTTATGCATACATTCTATTTAAAACAAGAAACTCTGTCTGTTATATGCCAACTATTTCCTTTAATCCCCATGGCGTCTTCGAGTCTGAGCAAGGCCTGAAGAAATTAGATTCTTCTGACAAGAAAACCATAAATTCCTCTTCTTTGGAAGATTTGGGTGTTCTGTGATGGTTATGTCAAAGCGAGTATGTCATTCCTTAAAAGAAAACCCAGATACATAGTTTCTATTTTAACTACTAAAGCTTCCATTTAACTACACAACTACATTTACAGTACTATTAAAATGTTAATACAGCACTACTATTCAAACTAACATATGTGCATTTTTCACCTTGGGCGTCTGGTGGAGTATCCCCGGAAAGTGCCCATCTCTGCAGGGAGCCACGTGTTTTTAATTGTAAATTAGGTCTTTCTTTCTCTGTCATCTGTGGTTTCCAGTCTTTCCCGGCTGGGTCTTCAGGTCATTTAAAACTTTAAGAATCTTTTTCTACTAGCACAACTGACTTCATGTATATTTTACATAATCACGAATTATTCCATAATTTATATTACAATGGGGCTGCACAGATCCCCCTGCAGGTCCGTGGGGATGCAGAGATCCCCCTGCAGGTCCGTGGGGATGCAGAGATCCCCCTGCAGCTCCGTGGGGATGCAGAGATCCCCCTGCAGCCCCTGGAGGAGCCAGGCTGGAGCTCGGGGATGCCTGAGAGGAGGCTGTGACCCCGTGGGCAGAGGGGCCCCGCTGGAGCAGCCTGGCCTGGCAGGACCGAGCCCGTGGCACAGTGACCCACGCTGCAGCACTTGGAGGGGGCTGTGCCCTAGGGGATGGACTCGGCTCGGAGAAGTTCCTGGAGAAGTCTCGGCTGGGAGAGAGCGCAGGGTGCAGCAGGGAACGACTCCTGTCCCTGGGCAGAGGGAGAAGCCGCGGGGGATGAGCTGAGCATGGCCCCATTCCCTGTCTCCTGCCCTGCCGGGGGAGGAGGTGCAGCTGGGAGCAGGGAGGCGTGGGGAAAGCTGCATTTAAGGCTCTGCACTGACTTCTCCTTATCCTGCTCTGAGTCTTTGGAGTTTTCTGCCAGAAATCTCTCCCATCCCCCGCTCACCCACAGGGCTTTGGGCAGGTTTCCCTTTTTGGGGGAAATCAAAGCCAAGCACCGATGCACTAATGAGGGGCAGGAGAAGTGAGGCTCCCGGGCTTCCCGCAGAGCCGGAGGCACGGAAGGCGCAGGGCCGGGAAAGCCGTGGCGGGAGGTGCGGAGAAGTTTGTTTGTGTGGGCAGCTCAATCCCGCCTCGGGCCCGGGCCCGTCCCGGGGCTGTTGCTCATCTCCGGCTTTGCCCTCACGCAGCGCGGGGGGCCCTGAGAGCGCGGGGCGAGTCTGGGCCGTGCGCAGAGCCCGCCCCCAGCTCGCTGCCATTGGCCGCTGGTGCCGTCAGTCGTGGTTGCGGCGCGCTGATTGGTGGGAGCGGGGCGCAGCACGGCCCCGGCGGCGGGCTGAGGGCGGCCGTGGGCGGGCAGCGGCGCCATTGGCGCCGGGAGCGTCTGTGCGGGCCCGGGAGCGGCGGCAGCGGCCGGAGCGCGGTGAGGCGGCGTCGGCGGAGCTCGGAGGCGGCCCCGGCGCAGGTGGGAGCCGCGCTGGGTTCTGCGGGGGCTCGGGGCTGGCTGCGGGCGGAGGGGGCGGCAGGGGGCTGCGGCGGGTCGGTGGTGCCGTGTCCGGCCCGTGCTGGCCCCGGGCTGAGGGCGCGGCGGGAGCGGCTGCCCGCGGTCTCCTTCCCGCCGGGGCCTGGGCAGGAGCCGCTGCCGGAGCAGCGCTGGCTCGGCCCGGCTGCTGTGGGTAGGACAGAGGGGGCTGCCCCGCGGCCGGGAGCGTGCGGGGAAATTCCCGTCGCCGGAGGTTTCTGTGGCCGGAGGAGAGCGAGGAGTCCTGTAAAAGTGACTTTATTGCCGAGCACGGGGAGAGGCCGTGGGGCATTTGCCGTGCGCTCTCTGCCATGGTTGTAGTCCGCAGCCTCCTTTTTATCCTCATTTTCCCGGCCGCATCTCCCTCTGCCTTTGCCCACGGGCTGAGGTCCTTGGAAGGTTCAGACTTCCCGATGCGCCTGCTGCCTGTCCTCGTTAATATGCACCCTCCTTTTGTATACCAGCCGATATTCATGGCTCTGTTAAGCCTTTGTTCTCCTGGAAGTTCGGGAATTTAGCGGGACTTTGAGAAATTGTGTGGCTCAATTTGTGAAATTTATTGGAACTGATGGTTTCCCCCTTTACTTCCTTATCTACAGGTGCCTGGCCCTATCTCCAGGCAGATTCACTCCTCAACTCTGTTTTGTTCTTCCCGGGTCCTCTTTAGTTTTGGGATTATTCTCGGTGCCCTCATTCCCTGTCCTTTTGTGGCCGTTTGTGGATCAGGAGGCCTGGCTGCCACCTGCATCCCCTGGCTCAGCTGCTGGATGAGCTGCACTGCCAAGGTGTGGAGCATGGTAAAAAGATGAGAGTTGCTGCAGCACAGAAGAGGAGAAGCAGCATTTGTTTAACCCCTTGTCTGCCCGGGAGCCATGAAAGTGTGTCCCATTCCCATCCTATTCATGTTTGGACCAACACATAAACTGTTCACCTTTATCTTTTTCAGCACTTTTCCCTTGTCATCTCTTTGCCAACAGCAGTTTGAATCATTTAGTTCTCCACAAACTCCTCCTTTTTCTGCTCACAGATAATCTGATCCCATTCCCTGGTGAAATGTTGTGTTCCTCTTTTAGTGGAAGGTCAGGAGCTGGAGCTGTCTAGTTGCTTCTTCTTTTGAGGACAGCTTTTAATCTAATGATGCCATTGAAATGATAAATGGGTTCTGTCTCCTGGTATGAATTAGTTTGGGTTCCCAGGGGCTGGTCCGTGGTGTTGTAGGATTTGTTCTGGTGGCCCTTCATCTTTTCCCCATTTCTGGGTGCTCCCTCAGACTGAAGCTGCATGAATGACTGCATTTTTCTAAATACATCATCAAATACTTAAATTCCAACTAATTTCTCTGAACTTGTTCTAGCAAAAGCCCCAGTGCTCTGATACACCCTGTACAGCACAGACAGTGACAGCAGATGTTGGAGTGGGCAGGGGGATGATCCCCCCCTTATTTTAGTGAAGTTTTCACAACATTCTCCATTTGCTGTTTCCCTTTGCAGCCTCAGCCATTTCTGTTTCAGAGTCAGATCCTCACCATGGGCTCTGCCTTCAGCCGTGCAGATTCCATCTGTGCAAGCAGGCAGAGCTTGGGGTGAGGGGCAGAGGGAATCAGCCAATTCCTGCCCCAGGCCAGAAGAGCCAGGTACATTGTCCCCACTCTGCCCCAGCAGTGTTAATTTGCATTTCTAAAGCTCCTCCTGGGTGCCTGGAACGCAGCTTCTCTTCCAGAGCAGCTTAGGCAGCCTCACATGTGCCCCCCCCCAACCTGCTACTTTTTCTTTTTTTTTTTCCTTCAAATCTTCTATTTATGAGTTAAAGGGTCACCTTCAAATATCTTCTAGCTTCACAAAATTTTGCCTTAAGGTGAACGTCGAAAAACCCAGACCAAAATTTTTCTATCTCTAAGAGCCACGCACAAACATACACAAAAAATTTTCAAGTCAATTAAATTTTTTCTCCTTCTCTAAGTAAAAACTCATTCTCTCATCCCTGACCCAAACCTAATCAGCAATATAGGAGTAATTTAAAAATACTCTAATGCTCTAAACTTAGCACTGAAACTGCAGGAAAAAGAAAAACTCCAACAATATGTTTATTGTTAGAGTCAAGGCATTCCTTGGTTCTGGCCAGGATGTGCAACAGAAATCATTCCATCCCCACATAGCCCGGGTGTGCAGAGAAAATCGTTCCATGACACCTAAAGTATCAGTAAAATATATTGGAGTATATAATAAATAGAATACTATCGGAGTAAAACCTCCGTGGCTTTTACTAGATTTTTCCCAAACTTGATACAGTTTGAACCAGTCTAAATCCACTGGTTAAATGTTCCAAAGTTTCAAGTTGTGCAGTTTTTAGTATTTGGTTTCCTATTGGACCCGGATTTCTTTGCTTCTGCTGTTAATGAGGTGGGAAGTGCTGCATTTCCTTCTCAGCCTTTTGCAGACCAGGTGTCTGCAGCCCTGGCAGTGTCTGGGGTAGGTGTTGGTTGCTGTTTGCTGCTGGGGTTGATGTTTTGCTGCTGGGCATTATCTTTGTGGGTATCTTTTGGGCCATTCCAGGTGTGTTGAGATGTTAAACTCATCTCCATTGAGTGGTGCAACATCCCTTAACAAAACCTTTAACATTCCTTTCCCCAGGGCCAAGGCAAAGCAAGCCAGAGTAGAGAAATGAAAGGTTAACAATGTTAAAGTCTATGGGCTGGTGTATTTTCCATCAATGCCATGGCAGGCAGGGCAGTGTATGAGTGTAAGTGAGAGCCAGAGTGGAATTGTCCCGTGCTCTTGCCCAGCAGCTGTGGCAGGGCAGGCCCAGAGAGCGCTGAAGCTGCAGCAGTGGCAGCAAGGGCTGTCCCCGGTGGCTGGAGCTGCCAAAGGAGGGTGGCCAGGCCGAGGATTTCAGCAGAGGATGTGTGGGCAGGCCCAGGGCCTTGCCCCGCTGTGGAGCCCTGGCTGCTGCTGCGCTGCCTTCAGTGCAGGCTCAGTGGGGGCCTCCCATCCTCCTGCTGCAGGCGGGAAGTGCAAATCTCCGGGGCTGCAGAGACCTGGAGCCGAGGCTGAGGGGTCCCCCCCGTGCTCAGCTGTGCTGGCGGCTGTTTCTGGCCTCGGGGCCACTTGGCACGGGCCACGCCACTTGGCCACCAGTGGTGCTGCTCTGCACTCCTTAGGCAGGAGCCGATGTCCTGCTGGGATGTTGGCAACAGCAAAGTGCCAAGGCAGGCTCTGTGCCAGCCCAGCTTCCTGGGGGAGAGATTGCACCAGAGACAGGATTCTGGCCACAGACTGCTTTAAATGTGCATCCCTTATCTCCACCCTGCACTAGGTAGAGAATTCCCAGGGTAAGGAATTCCCGAGATCAATTGCAAGGGGAAATAATTGAATATCTGCCCTGGGTCTGGCTCTTCTTCTTGCCCAAGCCAATGGCAAAAGCCGTACCCATGGCATCTTGGTTTCTATCCCCAGCTTCCAAAGGTGTTTCTTCCCCTTTCATTCTTTGTACCCAGCCTGAGCTCTGGGGGTGCCAGGGGTTCTGGAGGTCCCATTGTATTCCTAAAGCTGCCATAACCCCCTGGAGGATCTTTCCTGGAAAATGAGTTCTGCTGTCTGTGTCTGTTGCTTCCACAATACCTTTTATTGGAGTAATGTCTTTTAGAAATACCTTAATAAGTGATCCAGTGGCTGCTGAGCAATCAGAATTGCTTTTGCCCCCCTGTTAGGTGAGATGGTGTCACCAGAAGATATTGAAGCCTTCCTGCTCAGGGCATTCAGTGCCAGGCTCTTACAAGCACACACAGCTGTGCCGGTTGAGCTGACCATGGGGGTAACCTGGGCTTTGTCTGATTCCCTTTCCTCAATAACAGCGTGTCTTGGAACTCTTTTCCCTTCTGCTGCCCTTGAAGAGCCATCCACAAAGACATTTTCTGCCTCAGGCCAGGCAATGTCTCCTGAATCTCCCCCAGGCTGGGTCTGGAGCTGTGTCACTTGAATGCAGTGCTGGGTTTCTTCCCAGCCCCTCTGGGGGCTGTTCAAACAGGAGGCTGGGTTAAACCCTTCCCCTGTCCTCAGTTCTGAATCCTCCTGTGCCACTGAACAAGTTTCACACTGTAATAACCGAGCACTGCCCATCCATTGCGAGGCTCTTTTGGTTATCAAAGCTTGAACTTGATGGCAGACTGGAACAGTTGGAGATCCTGTTGTCATCAGGTTTTGGGCCTCGGTTCTCGTTGAAGCTGTGGCTGCACAATTCTGCTGACAATGAGGCCACTCTGGCCACTGGGTGAAACGTTTTGGCCCAAGAATTCCTTTGGCATGGCCCTGTTGAACATTCCCCTACAATTCCAATTTCTTTTCTGAGTCTGGAAGAGCCACAGCTGAGGCATCATTATTTTTGGTTGTTCATTTTCTCAGGTTTTTCTCTCTTTCTCCTGTCCATACCACAGCATGGAGGCTGTGTGGGGTTAAAAAGTCCAGACATTTGGCACAAAGGTACAGCAGCAATAGCCTCTGTATCACCTTTTACAATATTACAATGCCGTCATCAAATTCCTTCCTAGATAATTACAATCACAGTAGGAAGAGAAAAAAATTAGTTTAGTTCAAATAAACCTCCCACAGCTCCTAAATGAACAAATGACACCAGCTCAGCTTTCCCATTTATTCCCTTAATAATGAAAACACTCCTTTACAATGTTCCCCCCTTAGGTGCAAGATTCAGAGTGGATGGAGAGGCCCCTGTGTCCATCAGGAGAGGCCTCCTCTGGATGCAGACCCAGCCTGGATGTTCTCCAGGGCTGCAGTGTGGTGGGTCCCCGGTGGGATGGGAGCTCAGAGAGCCCTGACAATCCATGTCCTTGCAGGGGTGGACTCGCTCCTCCTGAGGGTGCTGCTGTCTGTGCTTGCAGTGTCCTTGTGGGCTGCAGCTGGAGCCCTGACTCCTTCCCAGGGGCTGTTTGGGTGGGCTCTGCCCTGGCCAGGAGGGCAATGCCTCTGCCAGGTGCTTGTGGCCGAGGCCGTCCCCTGGGTGCTGGGACCCCCTTGGGCCCTGGGGTTGGTCCCTCAGGGGCTGTGGGAACTCTGCCATGGCCTTTGCCTTCAGCTTGGCCTTTTGCTTATCCCTCCTTGCCTTCAGCTGCTGTGCCTTTGTGCCCAAGTGCTGCAGGGCCTTCTTGTGCCACTCCTGCAGCCCCGGTCACTGCCTGTGGGTGCTCATCCTCTGAGAGCTGCTGAGCTTTCTGCAAAATCTTTCCTTTCTGCAGGGACCCAAACCAAATCCTTCACAGAAAATCCTGAAACTTCCATGTGCACTCTGCATTTCCCAGATGTTCCTTTGTTTTGCTCCTTGTGCTCAGGGTCCCCTGCACAGCCCGGATGGCAGAGCCGGTGCCTGTCCTGCCGCAGTGTCCAAAGGCGGCCCCCCCGGCGGGCAGGGCCGGCAGCTCCCCGGGGCCGGGCAGCGGCCAGGGCGTCCCGCAGCCTCCTGGGGGCCGGGGGCCACTGCCGGCCCTGCCCGGGGCTGGTGGGGTCAGGCAGCGCCCGGCGCTGAGCCCCGGCTGCCCCACAGCCCCGGCCCGGCCCCGCAGCTCCCCACAGGCCCCCAGCCCTGCTCCCGGTCCCGCACCTCTGCGCCCGCTGCTGCCGCTGCCCACCACAGAGAAACCCCTGACATCCTGACTTCCTGCTTTTCCTCTCCTGGAAACTGGGAATTCAAAGTATCAGCTGGCAAATTGTCAGGATAAGACCCTGCTAAAAAACATCTCAGTCCTCTGTATTGTTCTCTTCCTCCTCTTTTCCATCATTCTTTTTCTTACCACATAGATTCCTCCTGCTGCTTCTGTCTTATCCATATTGCTGCACACTCCTCTTCACCCAATCTCTTCTCAGCACACCAACACCATCCATCCCCTCTTGTCCAAATCCCTTCTCGACTTCCCTTATTGTCCCCCCTGGGTTCCATGTCCTTAATTTCCTCTGGGGGAATGTGCAAACTACCTCAGCATTCTCCCACGGGACCCTTCAGAGACATTTTGGGATCATCATTCCTTTGGCCAGGACCCCTCCCTGGCTTTCCCTTTTCACCCCTCCATGGGTGGCCTGCCATGTTCACTCCCTGAAGATCCCAGGGCACTCACTGATGAGATTTTCAGTGCTCTCTCCCTGCTGACTCTTCACAGACCCCCCTGATGTGTCACTCGTCTGTCTCCTGGTCACTCCCGGGTCCCCAATCAATCCCCGGTGCCGCCGCCAGCCAAGGGAGCCGATCACCCAAAGTGGGTGAGGCACCTTCAGCTGCACTCCCTGCCCCAGGGTGTGCGGAAAAATTGACATCACCAGAGGTTTCTGTCCACAAAGCAGACAGAAGAGTCCTGTGAAACTAATTTCATTTCTAAAAATGGGAGAGGCCTTTGGACATTCCCCATGGGATCTCTCCAATTGTTGGAGGACACAGCCTCCATTTCATCCTAATTCTCCTGGCCACATCTCCCTCTGCTTTCCCCATTGGCTGAAGCACTTGAGAGCTACAGACTTCCTAATCCACCTACTACATACTCCCTTAGTATGCTCCCTGCTTTTATATAGCAAATTATATTCATGGCTCTGTTAAGTCTTTGTTGTTCTTCTGGAAGTTCATGAATAGAGCAGGGCCTTGGCTGAGCAGCAGTCTGTGTCATCAATTAATAACATTTTCTGAAACCAAGGCTTCTCCTGTCACTTCCTTACATGAAAGTTGCTTGACCCTATCTCCGAGGGGATTCAGAGCATCTGTTTGTAAAGACACTTTGCTCTTGCTCCTTTCATGGGGGTCCCCCGTTTGTGGGACATCCCCCTGGAGCAGGGTCTCCCCTCTTTGCTGCAGCCCCAGCCCTCAGGCAGAGCTCAGCCAATCAGAGCCCGCGGCGCTGATGACTCACCAGTTGCCAGGCAGACTCGCAGCTCCCCGCGTTCCCCACCTGGACCCCACCTGCGCCCCCCCCTCGGCCCCATCGCCCCCGCGAGGGGAATTTGGGGAGGTGGGAGTGGGGCAGCGCCAAGGCCGGGCCCCCCCGCGCTGTCCTGGCGGGAGCGGCTGCAGTGGGGACCGAGTGCGGGCGGGAGCGGCCGAGAGCCCAGCGCTGCCCCAGCCCGACCTGCCCCAGCTCCATCCCTGCCCCTCGGCTGGGATGCTGTGGGTCTGGGGGGAAGAGGGAGCCGGCAGTGGGTGCTGGGCCTGGGGGCAGGAGGAGAAGGGAAGGAGAAGCAGGCTTGAGGAACAGAATGGTCAAACGATGCAGGTGGCAGGAGAAGGTGGGATTGTGCAGGAGAAGGAGGAATAGCAGGAGAAAGAGGAGTGTAAGGATGAGAAGATATACAAGAGGAGGAGGAGGAGGAGCAGAAGGAGGAAGCAGCACAAGGTTCCACTCCTCCCTGTATCTGCAGCCTCCCCCCAGCTCCAGGAGCGTTGCTTCCCCCACATGCAGCAGGTGACTGTGGAGGGGGATCCAGGATTTTCACGGGGTGAATCTTGGTGTTTCTGAGCTTTCTTGGGCTAAATGTTGGTGCCTTGGTTTTATGTGGCAGCTGAATCTTTATGTTTTGGAGTAGGTTTTTGCTGGCTTGTGATGTTTGGGGAGTTTTTGATCTGTGTCTTGAAGTTTGCGAGATTTTTGGGCTAAATCTTGATGTTTTGGAGGTTTTTACAAACACAAGATTCTCAATGACTTCCTGAGATGAACTTGGGCAAGGAGGAACCTCCAGTCCAAGGTGCTCTCCTCTTGTTTTTTTCCCCAATCCAGGATTTGTCATTGCCAGGGCGTGTCTGGATGGAGGAGGAGGAAAAGCCCCGGAGATGCTGCAGGAGGAGGAGCTGCAAACCCAGCCCAGGGAGCTGCGGGGAGGAAAGAGCCCCCCTGAGCCAGGAAGGTGGGCAGAGATCCAGCCGGAGCTTGGAGCTGGTGGAGAAGCCTCATGGCAGGGAGAAGCCCCACAAGTGCTTGGAATGTGGGAAGGGTTTCAGACGGAATGACCACCTGATCGTGCACCAGAGGATCCACACTGGGGAGAGGCCCTACGAGTGTGGGGAGTGTGGGAAGAGTTTCAGAGACAGCTGGGACCTGGTCCGGCACCAGGTGATCCACACTGGGGAACGGCCCTATGAGTGCTTGGAATGTGGGAAGAGCTTTGGGTGGAGCTCAGCCCTGAGAACACACCAGCGCATCCACACCGGGGAGAGGCCCTACGAGTGTCCCCAGTGTGAGAAGAAGTTTCACACCAGCTCTGATCTCCTCAGACATGAGCGGATTCACACAGAGGAGAGGCCCTTCTGCTGCCCCGACTGCGGGAAGGGCTTCAACCGCAACTCCCACCTCACCGTGCACCGGCGCATCCACACTGGGGAGAGGCCCTACGAGTGTGGGGAGTGTGGGAAGAGATTCTCACAGAGCTCTCACTTGACCCAGCACCAACGGAGGCACCACTAAGGGAAGCCCTGTGAGTGCCCCGAGTGAGGGAAGAGCTTGGAGTGAGGGAAGAGAGTGAGGGAAGAGCTTGGAGTGAGGGAAGAGAGTGAGGGAAGAGCTTGGAGGGAGGGAAGAGAGTGAGGGAAGAGCTTGGTGTGCTGCTGTAGCTCCATCCCCCATGGGAGGATCCGGGCTGGATGATCCCCAGTGACCCCCGTGGGGCAGAGCCCTGCTGGGTTTGGGGAAGGTTTTGGCTTCTTCTCCTTGTGCTGCTGTGATTTGGGTGGGTTCCCATGGATGGGGGATGGGAGGTGAGGGGCGGGGGTCCTGGTGCACTGCGGGGGGCTCATGGCTTGGGGGGGTCCCAGCGCTTTAGGGGAGTCAGGGAAGGGGGGAAGCAGTGAATGGGGGGGGTCCCAATAAACTGGGGGGGGGCGCTGATGATAACAGGGGTTCCTGGGAGACAACAGGGGGGAAAGGACCAAATCCTAAGGGACTCCCCTAGTGCTGGTGAACCCCCCATGCCACCCCAGCCCTTGGGGTCTCCCACAGTCCCTGCACTGTTCCTGGGGGTCCCGCGGCACTGGGGGGTCAAAGCGCAGGGGATGGAACCTCCGTCATGGATGGGGGGGCACAAAGGGGGTTCGGGCCCAGTGCTCAGCGGGGTCGGTGCACGAGGGGGGCCCGGTCCCTGTCCCGGTGCACAGGGGTGGCGCTGCCTGGGGGGTCCCGGTGCTTGTGGGGTTCCCAGGGTTCGAGGGGGGTCCAGTCCCTATCCCAGTGCTTGGTGAGGGGGGGCAGTGCCCGGGGGGCTCCCACTGCTCGGTAATTGGGGGGTGTCAGAATCCAGGACATCCCTCTGGCTGCCCTGGATGGCTCGAGACCCTGGCAGGGGCCTCGGAGACCTTTGCATGGTGTCAAGAACACCGGTGGCTGTGGTTTTAGCCCCTGGAGAAAATTGCCAACTTTGTATGAGGAATTACAAGGCACAAGGGTTTGAGTAGCGTGGTAGGTGAATTAACACAGGGTGGAAAAGTAGAATTTTCACACTTTAAAATACGGGTTTCAATGGGACAAGGTGGAGGGATCTGGGTGTGTCCTGACCTTCTTCTCCTTCTTTTTGCCCTCCATGTCTTGCTGTGATGGTGCCTCTTTTCTGTTGGTTGAAGGTAGAGACACACTGTCCAACATAAATGATAGATATTGGCACGTTATTGTAAACACAGTACAGGTAGTTTTTAGTGTAGAAGGCAAACAGCGCCCTGAGGGCAGGGAGACTGCCACAGACCGACCTGCTAGACAGAGCTCAGCAGAGCGGACAAAGCTGTTAGAGAAAAGGGAAAATAAACGTCCCTGAGAAGCAAAGCTCCGCATCTCGACTCCTTCTCTGCCCGCGCGGGCTGGGAGAAAAGGACTTTTCACAATCTGTCGAGAGTTTAGCTGAAGAATGGCTTCGCAGCAAGGGACACGAAAGGGTTAAGTTGATGAGAGTGTGAGAATACGTGACTTGTAGCATGAAAACAACCTTGAGAAACAGATGTCCCCTAACAACCTTGAACATACAGGTGTCTCCCTAACAACCAAGATGTAAAATTGCTTAGTATGCAGAAAGATAATCAAGTATAAGAAGCAGTAACTGCAAGGCTTATCGCAAAGAGATATATGTGTTAATAAAAAGGTAACCAATCCTGAGCTTCGCTTTTGCAATATGTATGAACTAATTAGTGTTTGTATAAAGAAACTGTAATCTACTCCAATAAACTGAGACTTGTTGATCATGACAGCATGAGACTTGTCTCCTGCGACTCTCTCACCAACATCTGGCGCCCGAACGGATGGGATCCCCCCGCCTGGATCTGTGAGACGTTTGCGTTGGGGTCGGGTCCCGCAGCTAGACGGACGGCGATTAAGCTCCACTACCTGGTGCCGCGCCCTGAGTGACCACAGCGGTGAGCTCAGCCGATACGTGCTGCCGAAGCCTGGAGGGGCTGCAACAGCGCTGACGTGAGTAATGGATAGGCAAGCAGCATATAACCCTTTCACCTCCTTTCTCAGATGGAGGCAATTTAAAGGGCTTGATTTGGATAGGGATCTCCAGGCTTCCGTGCAGCTTCTCTTTCATATTCTCTCAAAGAGAGCTGAAAAGGTTAAAGAAGCCGATTTGGAACAGTTGGTTCTGTGGGCAAGAAACAAAGGCAAGCTGCAAAAGCCTTCGCTGATTTTTAGTAAAATCGAATGGCAAGAGCTGGGGCAGCTGCTTTGGGACGCAGTGATAGAACGCGGAGGCGGGAGAGAAGCGGTGCTGGCCCCTCACCCCCCCGCAGCAGCGGCAGCGGCGGCGAGCAACCCAGCGCGGCATGTCAATTGTAGCAGGAACAAGCGATCACAAAACAAGATACAAAGGCAAGAAAAAGTTACAGAAAGCACTTCCTCGTCCCTTGTGGAACGGGTTGGCAGAACTAAGGCAACGGGCTGTGGCGGAGAGCAGCAGGGTGCGGCGGTAAGCACCAGCCAACCGCCCGGGCGGACCGCAGAAGCGGCAGCGCGAAGTGGCAGCGCGGAGCGGCGGGCGCAGGGCCAGGCAGAGCGGGGCCAGGCAGAGCAGGGCCGGCCAGCACCGAGCCTGAGGCGGCCCGGGGCAAAGCAGACTTCAGCCGAGAGACAGAAGGCTCCTTGTTGCTGAGCAACAGCGCGAGGAGGGAGATGGGCGTTCCCGGGGGCTCGGCCGCGGTGGAGTCGGAGCAGGCGGGGCGCGGCCGCATCAGGGGCGTCTCCTCTCCCGTCCCCACAGTGACGCAGCAAGGATGGGAGCGAGACGGCGCCGCCCCCTCATCTCCCCGCAGCACCCCGCAATGGCGGCGGAGACGCTGCACAGCCTGGTTGCCACGGTAACAACAACCCCGAGAGCAGCAGTGTCACCAATGGAGAGATTGCAACACCACAGCAAAAATTTCAACAGCATTTTTCCAATTCCTTGCAAAAGTCAGAAGACGTAATGAAAAAGTATAGCAGTACTGAGTGTTTTCCAAGATACCAAGAGGGACAGACATTATGCAAATCAATGTTATTTCAAATACAATATAGATGAAAATCACTGTATAAAGATAGAAATGTTAATAATGATTTAATTGCCAAAAATGTCTCTGAAAACAAAGATTTGAGAAGAGTCAGTCAGATGGAATGTTGTCATTGAGTTCACAATTTCTGGTTTTGAGTTTTTATAGATAATAAGATAGGTAATGATGATTTTTGAGTTTTATAGATAATAAGATAAATGATGATTGTCAAGTTTTGTAGGTAAAGATAAGTAGTGATTGTTACTAATGTTATATGAATGCTTTGAAAAGATTGTCTTAAACTATTTTAAACATTTCTTGTTGATAAGTTGATCATATA
Organism: Taeniopygia guttata; assembly: GCF_048771995.1. Classification (NCBI taxonomy): domain Eukaryota; kingdom Metazoa; phylum Chordata; class Aves; order Passeriformes; family Estrildidae; genus Taeniopygia; species Taeniopygia guttata. The sequence goes on from NC_133062.1 coordinate 4,116,829, forward strand.
ATGTAAGTTGTCTGATTTTTGAGATAAGAATTATTATTAAGATGTTACGGTATTGAGGTGTTGTTTTAATATTTACAGTCAGTTTTCATATGTTTTATTGTCTTTTTAGGTGATTGATTACAAGATGTGTTTTTTCAGGATCCTGTGTTTTTGACTTTTTAATTACTCATGTGATTTTTTTTTTGTTCAATCTTCTATGCAGCTGCAATTTATCTTCTTTTACAAATTTATAGTCCAAGTTTTGGTTCAAGATTTCAGACTTCAAATTTTTAGATTTCTGAAGAAAAGGTTTGTTGTATTTAGAGAATTTTTGTCTTTAAAGAAATTTTAGACAGGTTCAATTATTTGATGGTTTGATAAATTTTTAATAATAAATTTTTTTACTTATAACTGTTATTTCTAAGACTTTTGTTTTAAACATATCCTCCAATTAGAGTTTGAGCTCTGGCCAAGCTCTGCCTCTACGTGGATGGTGTCATTGACCCAGGTGTTTCCTGCATCAAAAAGTATTCAAGTCCTTTTGGCTTGACAATTTGACCATATAGGACAGCTGAGCCTCAAAGGGAGTTTTGGAGAGACATGATCCGGACATGTTTTATCCAAATCTCTGTTGTTTTAACGTTTGTCAGCTGCGGCAGACTCTGGGATGACAATTTGATAGTGTAGCACTTGGTAACTGTGATTTTATATGTAATATTAATTGTTTATTATCTGATTGATTTTTATTTGTTGTTAGTTTCTTTACTATGTGCATTGTTTTGTTCTTGATGTTTTTTCATGTTTATAACAAAGATGTTGATATTTCCATTTCTTCATGCAAATTTTAGGGAACAGAATTGAGAGAGGACCCTCCATTCCCTGTGGGGGTGTTGGGTTTGTTTGTGTTTTAACAGGTGCAGAATCTGGATGGATTTCAGTGAAGAATGTGGAACTTATTAATTGCAAGAGAGCAACTGATCTCTCCACAAGTGGATCAGAGGATGCACAGCAAAAGTGGACTGTGCAAAGATTTGTGTTTCACCCACAGAAGATCGTGGGCTTTGAGTTTTTTTTTAATAAGTGTGTTCTTAATGATGTTATAGATGGGCAGGACAGATGCTCTTGCTGCAATGATACAAAAAGGCAGAGACAGAATTTTAAAAATAGATGAAAAAGATACCAACCCGCAGTGATAACAACGTCAACGACAACAGTTTGCCTGGAACATCCCGTGATGAATCCAGTTCTGATGAAAATTAATTTTTTAGAGTACAGAGAAATAAGTCGAAATATCAGAAGTGTGAAGTTAGATTTATCAGAAGTTAGTTTATTAGAAGTTATAGTTTATGTTTAGAATTAAGTTTGTTTCTTTCATGTTAAACAGGGCATTCAAAAACCTGAGAAATATGTGGTAGGCCTCAATGTTTTTATTAAGCAGTATTTTGGTTGTTGAAGTATCTGAAATCCTTGACATTGACAAGAGAGAAAATATGTGGATCACTTGGGCCAAACAAACTAGGCAAGATTAATTCTGCCTGTTGTTAGCCACACCGTCTAACCCCTTTTCGTACTTGTTAAATTGGAATCTCATTGGGTCCCATTGCAGAGTTCAAAACTTGGACCTGAGCTCAAATAAATCTAAATAGCACTCTGGGAGCGCAAGCTGTTGCATTTGTGCAAAACCTTAAATTTACTGACGACAGTCTTCAAGAATTTGATCTTTTGGGTTCTGTCCCAGGAAATTACTGTTTGATATTTGGATCTTATGCTACCAAACCAACTCAAGAAAATGGAAAATTGACAGATGACGACACTTGGTTGTCTCCCAGATCACCATTGTATTACAACTATTCAGAATATTGTAACAATTCGACTCAATCTGTGACACCACCAAGAGGTGGTGCAGGAAAACTGCCCCCAGGAACCTTCCTCATTTGTGGGGACCGAGCCTGGTCAGCAGTCCCTCAGAATGCTAGGGGAGGCCCATGTTATATCGGTAGGTTGACGCTTTTTGCTCCCACCATACATCAGGTTCTCGAATTGCCTCAGAAGACTCAACGAGCCAAACGCAGTGTTCTCCAAATGGACCCTAATTGTAAAGATATAGTGTCATTGTGGGGGCGTGCCTCTGTAGCAGTAGCCTCACTCTTTGCCCCAGGGGTCGCCTCATCAAAAGCGCTCACACAATTGAGAACTCTAGCCTGCTGGACAGGAAAACAAATTAATATCACATCTAAATTGATAAGTGAGCTTGCTGCAGATGTAGACGATACCCGTCATGCGGTTCTACAAAACAGATCTGCAATTGATTTCCTTCTTTTAGCACAAAGACATGGGTGCGAAGAATTTGAGGGCATGTGCTGCATGAATTGTCTGACCATTCTCAATCAATTTATAAACAGTTAATGCAATTGAAGGACAACATGAGAAAAAAAAACTTATCGTAGTGGACACTCAATTTGATAACTGGCTCAATTTTTTAGGTTTTTTGGCTGAGTCAAAGATTTAATTCGTTTTGGTATTGTACTTTTTTTATCTTTATAGTTATTTTAATTGTTATACCGTGTTTTTTACAGTGTGTGCAAAAATTAGTTCATTGCGCCTTCACTCCAGCCTGAGTAGCTCAAAAAGAAAAAGAGGGAATTGTTGCAGCATTTTTGAGAGAAAGAGGACATGAATTGTGAAAGTTGAGCTACTCCAGTCTAGGCCTCAGATTGAGGCCTGGTGGGGCCTTCAAGCCTCTGACGCAGTTAGAAATTCAGAGCTTGTGGCGCAGATAGAAAATAGTCTTAAGGTGTTGTGGGGACCACTGGGTTGCTTGGGTGTGAATTAGTATAGGTTTTATGGTGTAAAGTGTAGGCCGTTTTAAGGAAAAGTTAAACAATGTTAGCCTACCAATTAGAGTGTCTTTGTTTTTGTAAACTATGTGGAAGCTTATATAAACTACCACCTTATCTTGAATAAACGGAGAACGCTTGATGAACCACATTGGTTTGAACCTGCGTTTGTCTTATCCAGCTTTCCGTGTTTCTGAGATTCCCTGGCTTTAGACGGGGCTTTCTGGTTTCTCTCCTTGCAGCCGGGCTCTGCGGGTGCTGAGGCTGCTCTGGGCTCTGCCAGGGCTCTGCTGGAGCTCAGCACCGTGCCACAATCAGCCAAAGGAGAAATGGGGTGACCTGCAGCACAGACTTGCTTGAGCATTTCAGCAGCACAGCTCAAGTTTGCAGAGTGTACACCTCCAAGGTAAAACATGGCACCACTCAAAGCATATACTTGTTCAATAACTTCTGAAATGAAATCAATCTGGGATGACCCCAAATGACGTTTTGCAGCTTGCTCAAGCTGTAGCTCAGCCCTTCTCTGAACTGTTCTCTCCCCCACCTGCCTTTTACTTCCCAACTGCTCCCTATTTTCCCCCAGTGAGCTCCCAGCCCATTCCAGTCTCCATCACACTGTTGCCTTCCTTGGTGCCCCTCACCATGAGGAAGGCCGAGCCCCAGGCTTAGGGACTCATCCTGTCACTGGCTGAGGAGCAGCAATGTCTCAGAGGTCCGGTGGGATTTTAGTGTCATTCAGAGCTGCTCTTCAGCCCCCAGCTCTCCTCACTGCTGAGTTCCCACTCCCTTTTCCTCGTCCTTGCAGCAGGATGAGCTCTGTGAATCCCCTTGAGCCTCCCCACTCTTCCCAGCCCACGCACCCACCTCAGTTAGGCTGAAGCTGCAGCTTCTCTGTCCCCTCTGGCACACCAGTGCAGTCCCCTGTGCGGGGAGCCCCAGCCCCAGAGCACAGCACTCAGCAGTGCAGTCGGGGCTGGAGCAGCTGCCCTGCAGCCCTGGCTTGGCTCTTTGTGGCAGGGAATGCTCCCTGTGTGCAGCTGTCCCTGCAGGATGGCCCCAGGGCAGAGCCCAGCCGGGCTCCCCCTGCAGCCCCTGAAGCTTGGGGCAGACAGTGGTCCCAGAGCTGAGGTTCACGGGGAGCACCCGGAGCTGTGCCTCGCTCTCTGTTGCCGTGTCACAGTCTCGTGTGCAGGGGCAGCTCCAGGGCCTTCTTCCTCTTCCTCCACCCAGGCCAGCTTGGGCACTCTTGGGGCTCTCTGCTCCATGTCAGTGACTGGATTTGTGGCTACTTGCAGGAGAGATGCCTCAGAAAGCTCCGAGTCAGCAAGTCCTGCTTTCTTGCCTGGAAGGCACCTTCAAGAGAGAAGCCTCAGGAAGGCTCAGGACAGCAAGTCCTGTGCTCTGGTCTCGAGGGCTCCTGCCACAAGGACAGGAGACTCCTGTCAAGGATGGTGCTCTGGCCTCGAGGGCACCGGCAGCAGGGATGGGAGATGCCTCCGGGGAACCAAGTCCCACACTCTGCCCTCGAGGGCACCTGCAGAAGAGAAGCCTCGGGAAGGCCACAGGTCAGCAAGTCCTGTGGTCTGGCTTCGAGGTCAGCTGCAGGAATAACACCTCGGAAAAGCTCCGGGTCAGACACGAATGAGCACTGTGCAGGGGCTCCTCACAGCACTGCTCTGTCCAGTCCTGTCCTTGTCGCGTGCACCGAGCACTGTGGTGTGCTCTTGTCACCACCAGCTCCTGTGTCACCATGTGTCACAAAGGGCCCTTGGACACTCGGCTGCGTTCCATGCTGCAGCGTGTCACAAAGGGCCCTTGGATACCCTGTCCCGTTCCATTCCACGCTGACCATGCTGCACCATGTCACAAAGGGCCCTTGCACGCACTGCCACCTGCCCTGGGGCCACCGCCAGCCCCCCAAAGTGGCCCAGGTTGGAAGGAATGCCTTGTCCCAAGTGTCTGAGAGAGCCCAACAGGATCTTTAGGAACGGCTCAGACCATCAGCAAATGCTGCCCTGCTCTGCGGGCTCAGAGCAGCAGGAGCCCCCAGGGCTGCCAACGCAGCCGCGCTGGGAAGGGAATGGGACCTTCCATGGAAGCTGCCACGGCCTCCTCGGGACACGTCCCAGCCCATTGCCATCCTAAACCCGCGGGTGTGGCACACACAAGGAACTGTGGGCCAGGGCACGAATGCTGCTCTGAGCCCTGGGGCCCGGGGAGCGCTGACACCAGCAGGTGAGGGCAGAGTCCCTGCCCAAGCAGAGCTGTCACCCCCGAGCCCTGGCAGCGCTGGTGCCCATCTCCTGCCCCAGAGACCTGTGCCCCTGGGGGCTTCTGTGCCAGAGGGAGCCAAACCCACCTGCACTGGGGGCTGTGCTCCTGCTTGGCAGGAACACCTGAAGCAACTGCTGGCAACACTTGGTCTCTGTCAGAAGCTCTTACCGCATGCTGAAATTATTTTCTCGTTGAAGTTATTGCCTTCAGCACAAAAACACCTTAACAGCAAAGGAACAGAAGAATCTGGCAAGTAAGAATCCTCAGTTCAGGAAAGTTTTACTCCCGTTGCACAACTCAAGTAGTTCCAAAATGGTGCAAACTTCCCAAATTAATTGGGATGGTGTGAGGAGATGAAGATTTGGAATTTTGCTTCCCATCTCAAAGCAGCAACTCATTTGCCTTAACCTCATCCACTGAGGGTCACTTTACAGAACAGAACACTACACAAAAAAAAGGAAAAACTAAGGGCCATTCTTTGCTTTGCAAATGGTTTTCTATGAAGGGATGATAATATCCTAACTCTCTCAAGGAATATAAAAGCTCTGAGTAGAAGATAAAGGGGCTAATTCTTCCCCTGGTAGAGATATCTAAGTGGCCAATAAAGTACAGCTCGCCCCCATCGGTCCCTGCAGGAGAGTCAGGACCATGAAGAGGAAAAGTCACAGATATTCACAGATATACAGAGCTGAGCCCTCTGTAACCAAAGCTGTGCCAATCACAGATGCTGCTTTCAAACTGACTCAAATTCCAGCCTAGACCTCTCACCTTCCAGACAACTCCTTCCCCAACACCCCACCAACACCACCCCCCTAAACTCCCACACAAGCCCCCCACACCCCACCAGAACCCCCAGCTGTCCCTGTCCCTCTGCAGAGCTTTCCCACCCTCCAGCAGACCCCCTGGTTCCCTGCACGTGCCGTGGGATGGCACTCAGGAGGATCTGCCCCAAGGCCTTCCCCTGGAGCAAGCTCAGGCTGCCAGGCCTATGGATCCTGGATCATCCTTCCCTCTGAGCCTTCCCGTGCACGGCTGTTCCATTGGCACATCTGTGCTCAGCTGGGACTACTCTGCTCACCCAGGGCTGCTGGTAAAGGATGGAGAGCAGCCTGGCAAGCTCTTTCTCCAGCTCCCTCTGTGCTCTTGGGGAAGGCAGAACCTTCCACAGGAAAGCAACTGGTGCCACAAGGAGTGGGTGGCACCAGGCAGCTCTGGGGAAGCCCCTCAGGAATGCTGTATCCTGAGGGAACACTGTTGGCCTTGACCTGTTGGCACCTGCAGAAGCTTCAAATCAGCTGCCTCAGCTTCCAGGGCCTCTCTTGGCCAGCATCCTGATGTGGATGCAGGACAGCTGCCAGGTGCTGCTGGGACCCAGCGGGACAGGAGCGGCTGTCTCGTGTCCACGCAGCACCCGTGACACAGCCAGGGCCATCCCGAGAGCAGACAGACACTCACGGGCCAGCAGAGAGGAGCAAGGAGCCCTGGGCTCCTCTCAGGGTATCTCAGCTGGGCTCGCTCCACAACACGCCCCCATTTGAAGGCCTGCTGATGCCCAGCTGCCAGAAATGCCTCCCTTGTGCTCTCCAAGATGCACAGGGAGAGCCAGTGAGCAGGACATTTGGCAGGCAAACCTTCCAAGCCTTTTCTGAGGCCAGGCACACACCAAGATCAGCCAAGACTCTCCACCACACTGCCTGGCCCACCCAGCCCAGCTCTGTGCTGGCCCTGGGCCACAGCAGCTCCCAGCAAGCAGGAGGCAAATGCATCTTGCCAAGAGCTGAAACACAGCAGACAGGGAAGATGTGAAACGTGAGTGTGTAAAGGCCTTTTAATTCACAGCGCCCACAGAGAGCTCTGGGGCTCACAGATGGACAGAGATGGTTCTGCTCACCCCTCTGTCCAAAGGGGGGGTAACACACGCTGCTGCAGGTGCTTGGGTTGGTCTCTGCAGGTCCAGGTGGATGCCAAACCTGCTCTTCACAGCCTTCTCCCTTCCCCTGTCCCTCTGCCAAGTGCAGCGGGCCTCAAGGACTGAAAGGAGCACAGAGAGCCAAAGGGGGACACTTGCACCTGCCTCACTGTGAGCTCCCTGGGAAGCACTTTCCTTGAGAAGCAAGCCCCTGTCCTCCAAATGCATTACCCCAAATGTGCAGCTTTTCTGCTCAACACCAACACACCCTTAAGAAACGCTGGCAAGGCTGAAGGACTTCATGTCCTTTCAGGACAGGCAGTCCAGCTCTAGCTCCTATTCCCCCAAGTGCCTTTCCAGGTGGAGGCTCAGACGGGCAGCCCCAGGCCCTCTACAAACACCAGCTGCTCAGTGCCTCTTCACCTGCCTCAACTCCTGCCTGCGCCCACGGCACCAAGACCAGGCTGTTCCCAGCCAGAGCCCAGAGCCCTGCTCCCGCAGGACGCTCTTGCCAGCACCTTCCAGGCCTCTCCGCTGTGCACACAGCGCTTTTCATGCCCGCTCCCAACAGGCTCTGGAAGGCAGAGCACAGCCTGGCTGCCTCTGCCACCAGCACAGCCCAAACACAGGCGGAGGAAGAAGCAGCAGGGGCTGTTTTGTGGCCATGCCCAAGAGAGACTGGAAGGGTGCCCTCCCTCTGCTCTCACTTGCTTGGCTTTCTGACTGGCTCTGAGCCTGGGGCTGCCATTCCTCACTTGTGGGCACCAGACCCACAGCCGGGATCCCGGCACTGCCTGACAGCGCTCCGGGCACTGGCAGGGTTGTGCGTCCCAGTCTCGGGCACCGCGCTGCTGCTTCCTTTGCTCTCAGGCACACCCAAAGCTCCCTGCTAAGCCCGGATGGTCACTGGTTCTGCCCTCTCCCTGATCCTGTGCAGGGATGGAGCACTGCTGAGCCTTCAGGAAGCTATTCCTGAAAACTTCCAGCATTCCAAGCTCCTTTGCCCTCCGTGGAAGCTTGCCATGGAATCCCTCACAGCTGCCTTCAGAGCATACTCAGCTCGGCTCTTCCAAATTCCAGGGGCTCCAGGCTGCTCAGCAAGATCTGCAACTCCACAGGGTTGTGGAACTGCACCTTCAGCACAGGCACCTTTCCAGCCTGATCTGCCCTTGTTCCTCTGTGTGTGTGTGCACAGAACACGGCGTGGAAGAGAACAGCAGCAGGGGCCTGTGTGTCCCAGGGCCCGGGATTTGCGCCGCTTCAGCTCCACAGAGATGCAGGTAAGGGGGAGAAACCAAACTGTTTATTAATGGAAGGGAAAGGGAAGGGATGAGATGGGGGCCAAAAAAAGGGAATGGGCAGCGTTTGAGGGCTGGAGGGAGGAGCTGTCAACAGGGAGGGGGAAGGCAGCAGCTATGGGAGCTTGCAGCAGGCACAGCTGTGGCCAGCATCAGGTGTGCCTGGAGCTCCAGTGACATTGAGTCCTGCTGCTCTCTTCACTGTCTCCTGGTACTCTGCTTGGGACCCTGGTTCTCTGAATCCAGCAGATGACCTTAGTTCTGCACATCTTTGTCCAAAAATTGTCTGAATTTCCAGGTTAGTGGAGGATGGGCTCTCATCTTCGCTCATGGCTTGAAGGGCTGGAAGACAGATAAATTACCACAGTCAGAGACCAGGGGCTGTGTGACATCACAGAGATCTGTGTAACATCACAGGGGCTGTGTGGCATAACAGGTCAGAGCGACATCACAGATCCTGTGTGACATCACAGAGACATCCATGCGACATCACAGAGTGCTGTGTGATGTCACAGGGGCTATGTGACTTCACAGATCCTGTGTGACATCACAGAGATGTCCGTGTGACATCACAGAGAGCTGTGTGACATCACAGAGATGTCCGTGTGACATCGCAGAGGGCTGTATGATCTTGCAACTTCTGGAAGATGGAGTATCGCCCACTCTGTATTGCCCGGAGCACATGCAATGTTTGAAGTGCCAGCTCTGACATGGCACTACTGACATCCTCTGTCAGGCATTGAAGGGCTGCAAGAGAGAGGAGCAGAGCCATGGTCAGATCCTGACTCTGCGGGGAGCCGAGGGGAGCCCCCCCTGCCAGTGCCATCCCAGCCGGCTCTTGCCATGGCCGGGAGGGATCAGGGACCAAGGGGATCAGCCCGAAGCTGCTGGCCACGCATGCCCCACGTGTCCCTGAAATCTCTGTGTACTCGACCTAGGAGAGCAGGGCTCTCCACAGCCGGGGCAGGGCTTGCAGCTCGCCCCGCCAGCCCCCGCTGTCAGCCCGCTGCCCTGTCTCACCATTGAGGATCAGCTGGAGCTTTTCCTGCTGTCCCCTCAAGTTCTGCCTGGCCATCCCTGGGAACACAGAGCCTGTCAGGCCCAGCGGCACAGCTCCCTGCCAGCGGCGCTGCCAGCCCTGTGCCCACACGCCCTCCTGGCCCGGCTCGTGGCTCACCCATGAACCTGACGGCGCCTCTCGCAGGGGCTCCTGTGGGCTCTGCAGGTAGGGCAGGGCCCGGCGCAGGTGCTCGGCCACGCTGCTGCTGTCCTCTGCCAGCTGCAGAGAGCGGCAGGAGGGAAGGGTTGGCCCTGCAGCCCCGCCGGGCCGGGGCTCCATGGGCACCCGGCTCGGGCCGCAGGAGCCTGGAGCAGAGCCCGCGCGGCCTCGGGCTGCAGCAGCAGGCAGGGGCACAGCTGCCAGCCCGCACACCGAGCACCACGCTCAGGGGGCTTCTCCAGGCTGGGGTGCGGCTTCCCGGCCCTCCTTACCAGGCACTCGGTGAACTTCCACAGCTTCTGGTTCTTCAGCAGCTTTTCCGTCCTCTTCAGGAACTTGGCCGCACAAAGCAGCGTTTCCTGAGAAGCCTGGAGAGCAGCAGAGACGCGGAGATGGCCCCACAGCCCAGGGCGCAGGACCCGTCCCTGTGCCAGGGCCTGGAGGAGGCTGCAGCCTGCGAGGTGCCAGGGCAGGAGGCAGCCCAGCCCCTGCCAGGGGAACAGCAGCAGCTGCCAAGTCCTCACCTCTGCCACTCGCTGGTTCTCATCATGGCAGTGGAAGGAGAGTGGCAGCAGGCTCTGGTGCACGTGTGTCTTCAGGGATTCATTTTCCTTTTCCTGTGGAAGTGTCACCACTCTTCAGAAGAGCAGTATGGAGAGCAGCTGCACTTGGCTATTGTCCTGTATGAAGGGAAGAAAAAGAGACCTCAGCATTGGCTGCATGGGGCTCAGCTTTGTGCAGGGCTGCAAATCCACAGGGCACAAAGTGTCTGGGCAGCAGCCAGTGGCCGTGGCTGGGGGCAGTGAGCCTTATGTGGTCAAGGAGTGGCAGAAGCACCTCAACCAGCTGCAGTGTGATGGGGCTGGGTATCAGCATGTCCTTGTCCAAGATGATAAAGTTGAGGAGCATGGCTGTCATGCTAACTGTCTCTCCATCCGCATCCCACAGGAGCTCCACAAAACTTTCAGTCAGGCTCCACATTTTTTCTCTCTGTGAGGAACACAAGTTTGTGAAATGCCATCCTGCTGCTGCAGGGCCTAGAGGCCAAAGGGCTGTTCCAAAGCACTTGGGCAGCTGAAGCGGGAGGCAGGAGAGCTGGGAGCAGCTGGCCCAGCGCCCAAAGCCCAGCCAAGCCCAAGCAACTGCATTCCTGAGCGCAGCCTCTGCCCCTGCCCCCTTCTCACCATGGAGGGATCATTGATGAGCTCGAGAAGGGCCCTGAGCGCCAGGTGATGCCTCTCCTTGCACTCGCTCCTCAGGTGCCTTGACAAGATTTGCAGGACTCTGTCAGCATCGCGTTCACTCAATTCCAGGCACTCGAGGACCTGAAAGGCACAGGGCAGTGACAGGGGACCGGCCGGCGGGAGCCCAGAACCGCACAGGGCTGAGCCCAGGCAGCAGCACAGGGCGCGGGCACCGTCCCAGGCACTGCGGCCAAGAGAGGGCAGAGAGCCGGGAGGCAGCTGAGCGAGGCAGCGCTGGCCTTCAGGCTCACCTCCACAAAGAACGCCAGGGAGGGCAGCTCCCAGCGTGGCTCCTGTGTGCTGAGCAGCCGGAGCAGGTAGCGAGCGATCCGAGAGCACAGGGGGATGGAGACACAGGACATCTCCCTGGCAGGAGACAAAGTAACCAAGGCTGTGGGCCAGGGGGACAAACCTCTCCCAGGACTGACTCACAGAGGTCTGGTCTTTCCCCAGCATCCTGCAAGGGGCCCTGGGCTATTTGGGAGGCGGCTCCTTGTGGGCACCCTCCTCTCCCAGCCTTTTTCAGTCTGCTTGGCTGTCCCTCGGTGACAAGGCCCTCTGGCCCATGACCACAGGGACTGTGTGGGGCACCCCAGGCACAGAGCACAAATGTCAGAGGCAGCAGTGTGAAGGGGGTCTCACCTGCCCAGCAGACCCACAGCACAGTGGTGAGTGTCAGCACAGAGCAGTGTGTCCCAGCCACACTTGTGTTCCATTGCCACCACCACATCCTCGTGCTGCATTTGGCAGAGCAGGGACTTCAGGGTCCGCACTGCAAACCTGTGTGCAGAGCAAAGCCCAGGTCACACTGGGAGCACTGGCTCCTGCCCAGGGATGTGGCAAGGACAGGAGGACTGGGATGGAGCACCTGCTGGGGCTGGTGGTAAGGCCGTATTGCTGCTGACATCCCTTCCAGAAGGTATCGACCTCCTCTGGCATATCCAGAGTGCTGAAGAGCACTTGGAAGAGCAGATGGACAAACAGGTGGGGGAAATACACGGTCACCATCTGTGGGACACAGGGCAACTGGAGGATCTTCCACATCACCTCAGTTGCCTGCAAAGGACAGAGCAGCCCGAGACAGCGCTCAGTGCCGAGGTGTCCATTTGGCAGGGCCCGAGCACGGGAGGGAGAGGCCCGGAGAGACGCAGGGGGAGCACCGGGCCTGGTGGCCCCGAAGCTGCCCCGAGGCCAGGTTTCAGCCCAGCGCCTGAGGCAGGGAGACGCCGTGGGGGAGGGAGGATGGAGAGCTGCTGGAGGGGTGGCCTTGGGGCCAGCAAAGGCAGAAACTCACAGCCAGGGCAAGGACAGCCGTGTGGTCCCCATCGGAGGTGCACGTGCTGTGCTCTGGCCAGCTCCCCAGCACATCGAGGAGTTCGAGCATGGCCAGCTCTGCAGTCCTGCGCGAGCACATGATGCTCTTCAACATGGCCAAAGCAGCTCTGTGGGGTCAGAGCTCTGTCTCAGAGGAGTCTGGGACACAGCAGCGTGGCCTGGGCGGCAGCGGGGAGCTGAGCTGCTCTGCCAGCCCTGCCTCTGCCCACTGCCCCTCACTGGGAGCACGCAGGCAGCCCAGCCCTGTGGGGATTGGCCCCTGAGGGGCAGGGGGGAAGCATGGCAGCACACTGGGGGGCTGGCAGGGACCAGGGCTGGCAAAGGGAGCAGCCAGAGGGCCCTGGAATTCTCTGTTTGTCAGACACCTGGGACAGGCTGTACAGGGTGAAAGGCTGCTGAGCCTTGTGGACACGTGGGCCCCGTACCTGTCACACACTGGGGCCACACGCAGGAGAGCCATCACCACGTCAGAGGGCTGTGCCTCTGTCAGATCCAGAAGGAGCCTGTACAGATTGTACTCAGGAAACTCATTGGCCACGAGGATGTACCTCACCATGGCGGGCACCTGGAGAAGGCAGGGGAGACTTGGAAAGCTGCCAGAGGAAGGAATGTGCCCAGCTGCCCCAGAGAAGTGCTTCCCTTGCCACCACACTGCCATGGCCTCAAAGGCTTCCAGGGAACAGCAGGTGTGGCTTGGGAGGCCACGCAATTGCTGGGAGGATCAAACCCTGGCCACAGGCTGCTCACTTGCTTTGGGCTGGAAGGACCCTCCTCCACAAGCATATCCAGCAGGGCAGCACTTGGTCTTGCTTTTGAAGATGGGAGAGTACGCTCTGACCACAGTGCCCATGACGCTGCTCTCTTCCTCCCGAATCCTCTTCATGAATTTGCAAACCATCTGTAGCAGAAGGGCAAGAAGCCCGGGATGTTGCATGGAGTGCTCCGAGCACAGTGCTGGGCTGAGCAGTGCCAGCAGGCCCAGCCCAGGTGGGGATGGCTGCAGGTACCTGCGCTGTTCTGTGGAAGCGGCCACGGGTGCGTTCCTGCTCTCGTGTGCGCTGCACGGCTGCACCTGGCAAAGAGCGAGCGCAGCCCGAGCTGAGGGGCTGCGGGAGAGGCCGGAGAACACAGCCCAGCCCTGCGCTGCCCAGGCAGGGACAGCCCCGCGCCGCCCCAGGGCATGGAGCACGGCTGTGGGGTGTCTGCCCGGCCCCTATTCCCTCCTGTCCATGGGCATGGCCCCAGGGGATGGGATGGGATGGGATGGGATGGGATGGGATGGGATGGGATGGGATGGGATGGGATGGGATGGGATGGGATGGGATGGGATGGGATGGGATGGGATGGGATGGGATGGGATGGGATGGGATGGGATGGGATGGGATGGGATGGGATGGGATGGGATGGGATGGGATGGGATGGGATGGGATGGGATGGGATGGGATGGGATGGGATGGGATGGGATGGGATGGGATGGGATGGGATGGGATGGGATGGGATGGGATGGGATGGGATGGGATGGGATGGGGCCAAGCTGGCTGCAGGCACCAGCCCTGTGGCCCAGCTCTGCCACTCACCCTTCTGTGGTGGCTGGAACTGCTCCACCTCTTCAGGCTGCTGTGCTGGGGCAGCTCCAGGGCCTTCTTTCTCCTCCTTCCCCCAAGCCAGCTTGGGCACGCTCGCAGGTCTGTGCTCTACGTCACTGCCTGGATTCATGGCTACTTGCAGAAGGTGAAAAGGAAAAGGTCCCAGTCAGCAAGTGCTGCAGTCGTGCCTTGAGGGCACCTGCAAGAGTGAAGTCTGGGCAAGGCTACAGGACAGCAAGTCCTGCACTCTGGTCTTGGGGGCTCCAGCCACAAGGACAGGAGACTCCTGTCAAGGACAGTGCAAAGCAAATGCCACGGTCTGACCTCGAGGGCAGCTGCAGAAGAGATGCCTCGGGAAGGCCAGAGGTCACCAAGTGTTCTGGTCTGGCCATGAGGTCACCTGCAGGAGTAATACCTCGGGAAAGCTCTGGGTCAGCAAGGAACAAGTGGCTGTGCGAGGGCTCCTCACAGCACCGCTCTCTCCATCCTGTCTTGTCGCATGCACAGAGCACTGTGGAGTGGCCTTGTCACTGCCAACACCTTTGCCACAGCATGTCACAAAGGGCCCTTGGATACCCTGTCCCATTCCATGCCACGGTGACCATGCTGCACCGTGTCACAAAGGGCCCTTGGATACCCTGTCCCGTTCCATTCCACGGTGACCATGCTGCACCTTGTCACAAAGCGCCCTTGGATACCCTGTCCCGTTCCATACCACGGTGACCATGCTGCACCGTGTCACAAAGGGCCCTTGGATACCCTGTCCCGTTCCATACCACAGTGACCATGCTGCACCGTGTCACAAAGGGCCCTTGCACACTCTGCCTGGAGCGTAGGCTCTGGGTCGAGGGGCAGGCTCAGCATTGCCTGTCTGCAGGCCTCATTGGTGTTCTGCAGGGCGATTTGCTTCACCATGCCGTGTCTCAATCCCTCCTCTGGAACCTGTGCTTCAGCTGCCCTGTACAACCTGTCTATGAAACTAACGAAAGATTCCTGTGTCTCCTGCTTGAGAGAAAAACAGTTAACAACAGGACCACTGGGTCTTAACTTAAAAAATGCTTTTTCTGCCGCCTTGGCAGTTGCTGCCAGTGCCCCTCTTGGAATCTTTTCCGCCTGTGTTGTTGCCACGTCCCACTCCCCCATCCCACACAGGTGATCAATGGTTAACATGCCTCCATCGGTGTCGGAGGAGGTCTCGGCTTTTGCCCAAAGCTGGGGTAATGCATCTCGTACCTCCCGCCTCCATATGGATTCCCATACCAAAAACTCAGCTTGAGTAAGCAAGCACAAAAACAGAGCGCGCATGTCAGCAGGGACATACTCATTGGAGGAAACTGTGACTTTTAACAGCCCCCTAAAGTATTCACTTTCCCGGCCAAACTCCTTTTGGGCTTTGCAAACATCCCTAATCACAGCCTGTGGGATAGGGGCCCACTGTGCAAGGGGTCTGCCCCTCTGCCGCGGCATGTAGGTGACTGGTGCAGCAGAAAAGGCAAGCGGGGGTTGCGGCAGGTCACGGCTTCCCCCCTCCCCCCTTCCTCCCGCACCCCCCCCCCCCTCAGGAATCGAGGCATGGGAACCAGAGGGCGGGTCGTGGGAACGGAGGGCAGAGGCAGGACCAGGGCTGGGGGGTGTGGCTGGTGTTACCTCACCCCTAGGGGTGGGGTCGGAGGGAGGACTGCTGAATGATTCATTAGGGGAGGTGCCAGAAGGGGGTGGAGGGGAGGGGTGGGTGGAGAAGTCTCGGGAGTGGGAGGGGTTGGCTGTAGGGTGAAAGGGGTCGTTGGGAGACAAAGCACGGAGGGAGGGGGATGGGCATGCCATGTGGTCCCCTCCATCTTGTGCCCTGGGGCAGGGAAGGGGATTATTTTGGGAAAGGTCAGGGAAAGGTTGTGGAGAGGGATCTGGGGTTTTAAAACTCACAACTTTACTACTATGGGGCAGGACTGTACAAAGAGAGCAACTTTGGGGAGGGGAAGGGTGCAGGGCGATGCCAGCATTGTCCTGTGATGGAACCTGGGGGTTGACAGAGAGGCCAGAATCTGCCTGCGGCTGGTTTTGCCGGGATGCCTGTCTGAGAATCCCCGGGCTAGGGAGAGAGGGATAGGAGAGGGAGTTTGGGGGATTTGGGGGGCTTCGAGGGATGCATTCGCCCTGGAGTGGCTCTGGCTTCCCTTCACAGTTATTTTTGACAATATTTCTCAATTGGATTGCCAGATGGATGAAAATTGAGAGGGACTGGTCGTCCTTTTGAGCAATTTCTTTTTCAACTCGGTCCCAGAATTGAATTTGGTACAAATTTGCCTGCGAGATGTCCTGGAAGGACTGCCAAAGCCACTGGGCAAAACGCTTAACGTCTGACTTTTTACATCTCTTTCCTCCCCCAACTAGAATTCCTAGGATTTGAACGTAAATTCTCTCGTGCGACACAGACAATTTTGCACCCATTATGTCGATGTTAAAGTGTGTCGCGAACCTCGCGGCTGGTAAAATAACAAAAGAAAAAAAATACCTCTATCGGAAAGCTAGGTAGCCTGCCCTTACACACTCCCTGCAGCGGGAGACAAAATGTGGGATCTTATCGCCCCCTTGTGGGAGAAAGAGAAACCCACCCCAAAAGGAGAAGGGCGTACCCAGCCCAGGGGACCCCGGTAACTCACCACGGGTCCAGCGACGTCCAAAGGGGAAACGAAAAGTCCAGCTGTGAAGTTTTCGCCGTGGGGGGACCGAACTTCAGCGGTGCAAGCCAAAGCTGCAGGTCCAAGCCCTCTGGAAACCCTGGCTCCTTAAAACGGAACCGCAGCTTGCGAGGGTGTTGTAACGTCCACGAGGTAAATCCACCAGCCTCTTGGGGCTCAGCGGTCCTCAGTCCGTGGCCTGGAGTTCCCAAGCCCCACATTGGGCGCCACAACTGCCGTAGTGCTCTCTTTTCCCCCCTTTGTCCCAGCTAGCTCTGTGGCGGAAGGGGAGCGCGGGCAGTCTCCGTCTTTTCTGGCGAGCCCTCGCAGGCGTCGGCCGGGGCTATGTGGGTCTGGGAGCAGAGGCGTGTCCCGCGGCGAATAAAGGGAGAGAGACTTTTCTCCCACAGGCAGAATTCCAGTTTATTGCAGTTTGGCTGGGAAAGCAAAAACCGAAAAGACTGCGGCGTGCTGCGCTGGAGTTTGTTTGTGCCGCCTTGCCGGTCAGGGGCGGGGCGGCGTGCTCCGGAGCTGGCCGCAAGCCAGGGGAGGCGGCGCGCGGGGCTGCGGCGCGGTGGCCGACTCATGCGGGTGCCGTGGCGGGAGCGGCAGCCGCGGTCGCGGAGTGAAGCAGCCGCAGCGGGGTCGTCCGGAGCGGCGGCGGCGGCGGTGGCAGCAGCAGCACGCGGGGGCCGGCAGAGAGAAAAGCCGCGGCGGGGGAGCGGGGCGGCAGCAGCACGCAGTGGCCGGGCGAGAGAAAAGCCCGGGGCGTCCCCAGCCCGCAGGTTAAGTACCGAACAGGGGAAACCCGGGGCAGCCAATGGAGTAACGCCACGGGGGATCTGAGGGCAGTGGGGTGCAGGGGTACATCCAATGGGGGATGGAATGGTGGAGGGTCCCAGGTCATCTGCCGACCCCGCCGCGTGACTGACAGATGGCCTGAGATGCAAACACAATGACTCTGCACTTTCCCGGGAAGGCAAACCGCGGGGACAGATGGGAAAACCCGGGGGGTTGCTACAGAGCGTGGGGGGGGGGGGGTACATGGAATGAAATTATACATAATAAAACATATAATAACACAATTCCACACCTGAGGGACACCTGAGGGACACCTGAGTGACACCTGGCACACCTGAGTGACACCTGGCACACCTGGCACACCTGGGCACAGGTACATCACACCTGAGTAACACCTGAGTGACACCTGAGTGACCCCTGGGCAGAGGTAATGTTACACCTGGGGACGGATGTCACACCTGGACACAGGTGATGTCACACCTGGGTGGGTGCAGCGAGACAGAGCCACCTGTGCAGGGACATGGTGATGTCATGTGTATGACATCATAGCACCTGGGGGATGAGACAGCTGGGGAGGGGGGAACATCACAACATCACAGCTGCTGAGGTGACACACACAGCAGGAGCCCCAAGGAACACCTGGATCCCCCCAAATTACACCTGGGACACCCCCAAAACCACCTGGAAATGCCTCAGGGACACCTGGATCAACCCTGGGACATCTGAACTTCCCTCAAAAACACCTGGATCCCCCCAAAAACCACCTGGGCCTACCCAAAACCCACCTGGTCCCACCCAGGATCTCCTGGACCGACCCAGGGACAGCTGGACCCACCCCCCAAACTCATTGGGACCCCACTGAAACTCACCTGGATCCCCCTCTAAATCCACCTGGGACCCCCAAAATGCACGAGGACTCCCCCAAAACCCACTTGGACCCACCCAGGAACACCTGGGATCCCCCGAACTCATTCGGACCACCCCAAAGCCCACCTGGAGCCCCCCAAAATCACAGGTGTGGTCCTGCTCCCCCACTCCCCTGGGTTTGAATTTTTGGGTCGATTTGTGGCGATTTTTGGTTTCCATTGATAAAAATCTATCCGGGGGCGGGGCCAAGGCTAATTTGGGGTGGGGCTTCAGGAGGGGGCGGGGCCAGAACCGGGAGCTGGGAACGGGGAGGGGTGGGGCCTGAGGGGGCGGGGCGCAGGGTGGGCGTGTCCAGCAGCAAGGGGCGGGGCCAAAACACGGGGCGGGGTCTAAAGAGGGCGTGGTCAGTGTCTGGGGGTTCATCCTGCCTGCTCCTACCCCCCCAAATTCCCCCGGACCCTCCCTCACCGCCCCTCCCCCACTCATGGGACACACCCCGAAACCTCCCCAGCCCCTCCCCCCTCGGCCCCCCCGGACTGTTTTCACCTGGCAACCCCCAAATCTTTGGGAATTCTCACCTGGGACCCCCTAAAGCTCCCCTGCACCCCTCCAAAATCTCCTCAGGACCACACAAACCTCACCTGGAACCCTCTAAACCTCACCTGGAACCCCCCAAACCTCACCTGAGATCTCCAAACCTTTCCTGGGATCCCTAGACCTCACCTGGGCAGCTGGGAAACCCCAAATCACCGAGAATTCTCATCTGGGATGCCCCAAACCTCACCTGGGACCCCCCCAAAGCCTCACCTGGGACCCCCCAAACCTCACATGGGACTCCCCAAGCCACACCTGGGACCCCCTCAAAGCTCATCTAGGACCCCCCCAAAATCTCCTCAGGACCCCCCAAAAACGGCCAAAGGTGGGGCAGGGCCGGGGCGATGACGTCACCTCTTCCTGTTTCCCCTCTCCGGCCGCGCCGCGTTCCCGCGTGTCCCCAACTGTCCCCGGCCGTGTCCCCTCCCCGGAGTGTCCCCAGTGGCCATGGAGCCCCGTGAGGTGTGACAATCCCGGCAGGGGGGACACGGGGGTGGCAGAGGGGACAGAGGGTGGAAGGAGGGGACAGGGGGGGGAATGTGGGGGATGAGGGGGTGACAAAAGGGACAGAGGGGACAGCAGAGCCCCCCAGGGAGGGGACAAACGGGACCACAGGAGGGCACAGGGGCCACTGTAGGAGGCCACAACTGCCACCAGGCCCCTGACACCTCCCCTGTCCCATCCCCAGCTGTCCTCCTACCAGGTGCTGGAGGCGATGGTGGCTGTGGTGGCCACACTGGGTGAGCTGGTGGCCACCCTGAGAGAACTGATGGCCACCGTTGCCAGGCCACACAGGGACGTGCTGCTGGCCATGTCCCCAGAGTTCCTGCGGGTGGCTGTGGGGACCATGATCTTACACCTCCAGCACGCCCTGCGCTACTACCGTGTCCCCTCCCTGGGCCACCACCCTTCCCCTCCCTGGGCTGGACCCTGGCTAACCTCGGGGACACCTCAGGGACCACCTGGACCTGTGTGAGAGCCCTGGGCAGCGCCAGGCGTGTGCTGGACAGGCTCATGGACAGCTGGGCCCGGCTGGCCAAGGCGGCCACCGAGCTCCGCGACGCCTGCAGGGATGCGGCCACCGGGAGGGGACAGCGGCTGGAGGTGTACCTGGGGCTGCTGGGGGACTTGGTGGCCGCGTGTGGCAAAGCCACCACCTTCCCCCGGGAGCTGCAGCGCCGGCTCAGGGACATCGAGGCTGCCCTGGAGGGGACAATGGAGGTGTCCCGATTTCCGTGCGGCCTTGGTGGCCACAGCGGCTGAGGCTGAGCAGCTGTGGGAGGCCAGTGCCCGCCTGGCCACGTGTCACCTGCTGGGGACACTTGGGGACATCAACACCCTCTTCTTCTGTCCCTCTCCTGGCCACGGTGGCTGTGCAGTGGCCGACCGGTGCCAAAGAGCCATGGAGGACATCCCGAGGCTGCTGTGCACAGAGCAACATCACCACTGGGCCGTCATCAGGCCGGTGTCACCTCTGCAGAGACTCGGGGACATTCTGAGGGCACTTTGGGAGCACTTGGGGACACTTTGGGAAGGTGTGTGGCAATGCTGGTGGGGGCAGGGGGGTGAACGAGCCTCCCCTCAGTGCCTTGCAGGAGACCCGGCTGTGATTTGGGGGCCGGGGGGGTCCCCAGGCAGCCCCCACTGCTGAGCACTGACCCTGCCCCGGGGGGCGCCGGGACCCCCCAAAAACCACACCCGCACCCCCTTCAGTGCCCCCGAACCCCCCTAGAGCACTGACCCCCCCTCACCAGGCACTGGGACGAGTGGAGACCCCCTCTCGGTTTTCTGGGGGTCGAGATGACTCCGAGATTGTGAAAAGTCCTTTTCTCCCAGCCCACGCGGGCAGAGAAGGAGTCGAGATGCGGAGCTTTGCTTCTCAGGGCCGTTTATTTTCCCTTTTCTCTAACAGCTTTGTCTGCTCTGCTGAGCTCTGTCTAGCAGGTCGGTCTGTGGCAGTCTCCCTGCCCTCAGGGCGCTGTTTGCCTTCTACACTAAAAACTACCTGTACTGTGTTTACAATAACGTGCCAATATCTATCATTTATGTTGGACAGTGTGTCTCTACCTTCAACCAACAGAAAAGTGTCACCATCACAGCAAGACATGGAGGGCAAAAAGGAGAAGAAGGTCAGGACACACCCAGATCCCTCCACCTTGTCCCATTGAAACCCGTATTTTAAAATGTTAAAATTCTACTTTTCCACCCTGTGTTAATTCACCTACCACGCTACTCAAACCCTTGTGCCTTGTAATTCCCCATACAAAGTTGGCAATTTTCTCCAGGGGCTAAAACCAAAGCCACCGGTGTTCTTGACACCATGCCAAGGTCTCCGAGGCCCCTGCCAGGGTCTCGAGCCAGCCAGGGCAGCCAGAGGGATGTCCTGGATTCTGACACCCCCCAATTACCGAGCAGTGGGAGCCCCCCGGGCACTACCCCCCCCCCTCACCAAGCACCGGGATAGGGACCGGACCCCCCTCGAACCCTGGGAACCCCACAAGCACCGGGACCCCCCAGGCAGCGCCACCCCCGTGCACTGGGACAGGGACCGGGCCCCCCTCGTGCACCGACCCCGCTGAGCACTGGGCCCGGACCCCCTTTGTGCCCCCCATCCATGACGGAGGTTCCATCCCCTCCGCTTTGACCCCCTAGAGCCGCAGGACCCCTAGGAACAGTGCAGGGACTGTGGGGGACCCCAAGGGCTGGGGGGGCACGGGGGGTTCACCAGCACTAGGGGAGTCCCTTAGGGTTTGGTCCTTTCCCCCCCATTGTCTCCCAGGACCCCCTGTTATCATCAGCACCCCCCCCAATTTACTGGGACCCCCTCCATTCACTGCTTCCCCCCTTCCCTGACTCCCCCAAAGCGCTGGGACCCCCCGAGCCATGAGCCCCCCGCAGTGCGCCAGGACCCCCCACTCACCTCCCATCCCCCATCCATGGGAACACACCCAAATCACAGCAGCACAAGGTGAAGAAGCCAACACCTTCCCCACCCCAACAGGGATCACCAGGACCACGGATCAGCAGGGCTCTGCCCAGCGGGGGTCACTGGGGATCATCCAGCCCGGATCCTCCCATGGGGGATGGAGCTGCAGGAGCACACCAAGCTCTTCCCTCACTCTCTTCCCTCACTGCAAGCTCTTCCCTCACTCTCTTCCCTCACTCCAAGCTCTTCCCTCACTCTCTTCCTTTACTCCAAGCTCTTCCCTCACTCTCTTCCCTCACTCCAAGCTCTTCCCTCACTCGGGGCACTCACAGGGCTTCCCTTACTGGTGCCTCTGTTGGTGCTGGGTCAAGGTTTCGCTCCTGGAGAAGCTCTTCCCACACTCCCCACACTTGTAGGGCCTCTCCCCGGTGTGGATGCGCCGGTGCCTGGTTAGGTGCGAGTTGCGGGTGAAGCCCTTCCCGCAGTCGGGGCAGCGGAAGGGCCTCTCCTCTGTGTGACTCCGCTCATGTACGAGGACACTGGAGCTGGTCTGAAACCTCTTCCCACACTGGGGACACTCGTAGGACCTCTCCCCGGTGTGGATGCGCTGGTGTGTTCTCAGACCTGAGCTCCGCCCAAAGCTCTTCCCACATTCCAAGCACTCATAGGGCCTCTCCCCAGTGTGCATCACCCGGTGCTTGATCAGGCCAGACTTGTCTCTGAAGCCCTTCCCACACTTCCCACACTCGTAGGGCCTCTCCCCAGTGTAGATGCGCCGGTGCCTGGTGAGGTTAGAGTTTTGGCTGAAGCCCTTCCCGCAGTCGGGGCAGCGGAAGGGCCTCTCCTCTGTGTGAATCCGCTCATGTACGAGGAGATCGGAGCTGGTCCGAAACCTCTTCCCACACTCCCCGCACTCGTAGGGCCTCTCCCCAGTGTGGATCCTCTGGTGCACAATCAGGCTGTCGCTCCGACTGAAACCCTTCCCACATTCCAAGCACTTGTGGGGCTTCTCCCTGCCATGAGACTTCTCCACCAGGTCTGAGCTCTGGCTGGATATCTGCCCGCCTTCCTGGCTCAGGGGGGCTCTTTCCTCCCCGCAGCTCCCTGGGCTGGGTTTGCAGCTCCTCCTCCTGCAGCATCTCCTGGGCTTTTCCTCCTCCTCCATCCAGACACGCTCAGGGAATGAAAAATCCTGGTTTGGGGAAAAAAACAAGAGGAGAGCACCTTGGACTGGAGGTTCCTCCTTGCCCAAGTTCATCTCAGGATGTCATTGGGAATCTTATATCTGTAAGAACCTCCAAAACACCAAGATTTAGCCCCAAAATCCCACAAACTTCAAGATACAGATCAAAAACTCCCCAAAAATCACAAGTCAGCAAAAACCTCCTCCAAAACATAAAGATTCAGCTGCCACATAAAACCAAAGCACCAACATTTAGCCCAAGAAAGCTCAGAAACACCAAGATTCACCCTGGGAAAATCCTGGATCCCCCTCCACAGTCACCTGCTGCATGTGGGGGGAGAAATGCTCCTGGGGCTGGGGGAGGCTGCAGACACAGGGAGGGGTGGAACCTTCTGCTGCTGCCTCCTTCTACTCCTTCTCCTCCTCCTCTTGTATATCTCCTCTTCCTTACACTCCTCTTCCTCCTGTTATTAGTTCTTCTTCTGCACAATCCCACCCTCTCCTGCCACCTGAATCGTTTGACCATTTTGTTCCTCAAGCCTGCCTCTCCTTCCCTTCTCCTCCTGCCCCCAGGCCCAGCACCCACTGCCGGCTCCCTCTTCCCCCCAGACCCACAGCATCCCAGCCGAGGGGCAGGGATGGAGCTGGGGCAGGTCGGGCTGGGGCAGCGCTGGGCTCTCGGCCGCTCCCGCCCGCACTCGGTCCCCACTGCAGCCGCTCCCGCCAGGACAGCGCGGGGGGGCCCGGCCTTGGCGCTGCCCCACTCCCACCTCCCCAAATTCCCCTCGCGGGGGCGATGGGGCCGAGGCAGGGAGTCCAGTTGGGGAAGGCTCAGAGGGCCAGGGAGATGTACACAAGGGAGTGACAGGAGAAGGAATCGGTTTCAGAAAATGTTATTAATTGATGACACAGACTGATGCTCAGCCAAGGCCCTGCTCTATTCATGAACTTCCAGAAGAACAACAAAGACTTAACAGAGCCATGAATATCATTTGCTATATAAAAGCAGGGAGCATATTAAGGTGGGTATGTAGTAGGTGGATTGGGAAGTCTGTAGCCCTCAAGTGCTTCAGCCAATGGGGAAAGCAGAGGGAGATGTGGCCAGGAGAATTAGGATGAAAGGGAGGCTGTGTCCTCCAACAATTGGAGAGATCCCATGGGGAATGTCCCATGGCCTCTCCCATTCTTAGAAATTAAATTAATTTCACAGGACTCCTCTGTCTGCTTTGTGGACAGAATCCTCTGGTGATGTCAATTTTTCCGCACACCCTGGGGCAGGGAGTGCAGCTGAAGGTGCCTCACCCACTTTGGGTGATCGGCTCCCTTGGCTGGCGGCGGCACCGGGGATTGATTGGGGACCCGGGAGTGACCAGGAGACAGACGAGTGACACATCAGGGGGGTCTGTGAAGAGTCAGCAGGGAGAGAGCACTGAAAATCTCATCAGTGAGTGCCCTGAGACCTTCGGGGAGTGAACATGGCAGGGCACCCATGGAGGGGAGAAAAGGGAAAGCCAAGAAGGGGTCCTGGCCAAAGGGAGGATGTCCCGAAAATGTCTCTGAAGGGTCCCTTGGGAGAATGCTGAGGTAGTTTGCACATTCCCCCAGAGGTAATTAAGGACATGGAACCCAGGGAGGGCAATAAGGGAAGGGGAGAAGGGATTTGGACAACAGGGGATGGATGGTGTTGGTGTGCTGGGAAGGGATCAGGTGAAGGGGAGTGTGCAGCAATATGGTTCAGGCAAGAAGCAGCAGGAGGAATGTGTGTGGTAAGAAAAAGAATGATGGAAAAGAGGAGGAAGAGAACAATACAGAGGACTGAGATTTTTTTCAGCATGGTCTTATCCTGACAGTTTGCCAGCTGATACTTTGAATTCCCAGGAGAGGAAAAGCAGGAGGTCAGGATGTCAGGGGTTGGTTTCTCTGTGGTGGGCAGCGGCAGCAGCGGGCGCAGAGGTGCGGGACCAGGAGCAGGGCTGGGGGCCTGTGGGGAGCTGCGGGGCCGGGCCGGGGCTGTGGGGCAGCCGGGGCTCAGCGCCGGGCGCTACCTGACCCCACCAGCCCCGGGCAGGGCCGGCAGTGGCCCCCGGCCCCCAGGAGGCTGCGGGACGCCCCGGCCGCTGCCCGGCCCCAGGGAGCTGCCGGCCCTGCCCGCCGGGGGGGCCGCCTTTGGACACTGCGGCAGGACAGGCACCGGCTCTGCCACACGGGCTGTGCAGGGGACCCTGAGCACAAGGAGCAAAAAAAAGGAACTTCTGGGAAATGCAGAGTGCACATGGAAGGATCAGGATTTTCTGTGAAGGATTTGGCTTGGGTCCCTGCAGAAAGGAAAGATTTTGCAGAAAGCTCAGCAGCTCTCAGAGGATGAGCACCCACAGGCAGTGACCGGGGCTGCAGGAGTGGCACTAGAAGGTCCTGCAGCACTTGGGCACAAAGGCACAGCAGCTGAAGGCAAGGAGGGATGAGCAAAAGGCCAAGCTGAAGGCAAAGGCCATGGCAGAGTTCCCACAGCCCCTGAGGGACCAACCCCAGGGCCCAAGGGGGCCCCAGCACCCAGGGGACGGCGTCGGCCACAAGCACCTGGAAGAGGCATTGCCCTCCTGGCCAGGGCAGAGCCCACCCAAACAGCCCCTGGGAAGGAGTCAGGGCTCCAGCTGCAGTCCACAAGGACACTGCAAGCACAGACAGCAGCACCCTCAGGAGGAGCGAGTCCACCCCTGCATGGACATGGATTGTCAGGGCTCTCTGAGCTCCCATCCCACCGGGGACCCACCACACTGCAGCCCTGGAGAACATCCAGGCCTTGTGCTCAAGTGCTGCAGGGCACAGGAGGATTCAGAACTGAGGACAGGGGAAAGGTTTAACCCAGCCTCCTGTTTGAACAGCCCCCAGAGGGGCTGGGAAGAAACCCAGCACTGCATTCAAGTGACACAGCTCCAGACCCAGCCTGGGCGAGATTCAGGAGACATTGCCTGGCCTGAGGCAGAAAATGTCTTTGTGGATGGCTCTTCAAGGGCAGCAGAAGGGAAAAGAGTTCCAGGACACGCTGTTATTGAGGAAAGGGAATCAGACAAAGCCCAGGTTACCCCCCATGGTCAGCTCAACCGGCACAGCTGTGTGTGCTTGTAAGAGCCTGGCACTGAAATGCCCTGAGCAGGAAGGCTTCAATATCTTCTGGTGACACCATCTCACCTAACAGGGGGGCAAAAGCAATTCTGATTGCTCAGCAGCCACTGGATCACTTCTTAAGGTATTTCTAAAAGACATTACTCCAATAAAAGGTATTGTGGAAGCAACAGACACAGACAGCAGAAGTAATTTTACAGGAAATATCCTCCAGGGGGTTATGGCAGCTTTAGGAATACAATGGGACCTCCAGAACCCCTGGCACCCCCACAGCTCAGGCTGGGTACAAAAAATGAAAGGGGAAGAAACACCTTTGGAAGCTGGGGATAGAAACCAAGATGCCATGGGTACGGCTTTTGCCATTGGCTTGGGCAAGAAGAAGAGCCAGACCCAGGGCACATATTCAATTATTTCCCCTTGGAATTGATCTCGGGAATTCCTTACCCTGGGAATTCTCCACCTAGTGCAGGGTGGAGATAAGGGATGCACAGTTAAAGCAGTCTGTGGCCAGAATCCTGTCTCTGGTGCCATCTCTCCCCCAGGAAGCTGGGCTGGCACAGAGCCTGCCTTGGCACTTTGCTGTTGCCAACATCCCAGCAGGACATCGGCTCCTGCCTAAGGAGTGCAGAGCAGCACCACTGGTGGCCAAGTGGCGTGGCCCGTGCCAAGTGGCCCCGAGGCCAGAAACAGCCCCCAGCACAGCTGAGCACGGGGGGACCCCTCAGCCTCGGCTCCAGGTCTCTGCAGCCCCGGAGATTTGCACTTCCCGCCTGCAGCAGGAGGATGGGAGGCCCCCACTGAGCCTGCACTGAAGGCAGCGCAGCAGCAGCCAGGGCTCCACAGCGGGGCAAGGCCCTGGGCCTGCCCACACATCCTCTGCTGAAATCCTCGGCCTGGCCACCCTCCTTTGGCAGCTCCAGCACCGGGGACAGCCCTTGCTGCCACTGCTGCAGCTTCAGCGCTCTCTGGGCCTGCCCTGCCACAGCTGCTGGGCAAGACCATGGGACAATTCCACTCTGGCTCTCACTTACACTCACACACTGCCCTGCCTGCCATGGCATTGATGGAAAATACACCAGCTCATAGACTTTAACATTGTTAACCTTTCATTTCTCTACTCAGGCTTGCTTTGCCTTGGCCCTGGGGAAAGGAATGTTAAAGGTTTTGTTAAGGGATGTTGCACCACTCAATGGAGATGAGTTTAACATCTCAACACACTGGGAATGGCCCAAAAGATACCCACAAAGATAACGCCCAGCAGCAAAACATCAACCCCAGCAGCAAACAGCAACCAACACCTACCCCAGAAACTGCCAGGGCTGCAGACACCTGGTCTGCAAAAGGCTGAGAAGAAAATCCAGCACTTCCCACCTCATTAACAGCTGAAGCAAAGAAATCTGCACAACTTGAAACTACAGAACATGAAACCAATGGATTTAGATTGCTTTAGACTGTATTAAGTTAGGGAAAAATCGAGTAAAACCCACGTATCATGGAACGATTTTCTCTGCACACCCGGGCTATGTGGGGATGGAATGATTTCTGTTGCACATCCTGGCCAGAATCAAGAAATGCCTTTACTCTAACACTAAACATATTGGTGGAGTTTTTCTTTTTCCTGCAGCTTCAGTGCAAAGTATATAGCATGAGAATATTTTTCAAAACAATCCTACTTCTATGTCGCTGGTTAGGTTTGGTCAGGGATGTGAGAATGTGTTTTTACTCTGAGAAGAACGAGAAAAAAATTAATGGCCTTGGAACTTTTTTGTGTGTTTTTGTTTCGCTTTTAGTGATGCCAAAATTTTGGTCAGGATTTTTTGACATTCACCTTTGGGCTGCATTTTGCAAAACTAGAAGAGATTTAAAGGTGCCCTTTTAACTCATAAACTTAATCAGAGGATTTGAAGGGGAAAAAAAAAGCAGCAGGTTGTAGGGGGCACATGTGAGGCTGCTGAAGCTGCTCTGGAAGAGAAGCTGCATTCCAGGCACCCAGGAGAGGAGCTTTAGAAATGCAAATTAACACTGCTGGGGCAGAGAGGGGACAATGTACCTGGCTCTTCTTGCCTGGGGCAGGAATTGGCTGATTCCCTCGGCCCCTCACCCCAAGCTCTGCCTGCTTGCACAAATGGAATCTGCAGGGCTGAAGGCAGAGCCCATGGTGAGGATCTGACTCTGAAACAGAAATGGCTGAGGCTGCAAAGGGAAACAGCAAATGGAGAAAGTTGTGAAAACTTCACTAAAATAAGGGGGAGATCATCCCCCTGCCCACTCCAACATCTGCTGCCACTGTCTGTGCTGTACAGGGTGTATCAGAGCACTGGGGCTTTTGCTAGAACAAGTTCAGGGAAATTAGTTGGAATTCAAGTATTTGATGATGTATTTAGAAAAATGCAGTCATTGATGCAGCCCCAGCTTGAGGGAGCACCCAGAAATGGGGAAAAGATGAAGAGCCACCAGAACAAATCCTACAACACCATGGACCAGCCCCTGGGAACCCAAACCAATTCATACCAGGAGGCAGAGAACCCATTTATCATTTCAATGGCATCATTAGATTAAAAGCTGTCCTCAAAAGAAGAAGCACCCAGACAGCTCCAGCTCCTGACCTTCCTGCTGACCAATCCACTGAAAGAGGAACACAACATTTCACCAGGGGATGGGATGAGATTATCTGTGAGCAGAAAAAGGAGGAGTTTGTGGAGAACTAAATGATTCAAACTGCTGTTGGCAAAGAGACGACAAAGGTAAAGTCCTGAGGAAGATAACAAAGTAAGCAGGTGAAGAGTTTATGTATTGGTCCAAACATGGAAAGGATGGGAATGGGACACACTTTCATGGCTCCCCGGCACACCAGGGGTTAAACGAATGCTGCTTCTCCTCTTCTGTGCTGCAGCAACTCTCATCTTTTTACCATGCTCCACACCTTGGCAGTGCAGCTCATCCAGCAGCTGAGCCAGGGGATGCAGGTGGCAGCCAGGCCTCCTGATCCACAAACGGCTACAAATGGACAGGGAATGAGGGCACCGAGAATAATCCCAAAACCAAAGAGGACCCTGGAAGAACAAAACAGAGTCAAAGAGTGAATCTGCCTGGAGAGAGAGCCAGGCACTTGTAGATAAGGAAGCTACGGGGGAAACCATCAGTTCCAATAAATTTCACAAATTGAGCCACACAATTTCTCAAAGTCCCGCTAAATTCCCGAACTTCCAGGAGAACAGAAGACTTAACAGAGCCATGAATATCGGCTGTTATACAAAAGGAGGGTGCATATTAACGAGGACAGGCAGCAGGCGCATCGGGAAGTCTGAACCTTCCAAGGACCTCAGCCCGTGGGCAAAGGCAGAGGGAGATGCGGCCGGGAAAATGAGGATAAAAAGGAGGCTGCGGACTACAACCATGGCAGAGAGCGCACGGCAAATGCCCCACGGCCTCTCCCCGTGCTCGGCAATAAAGTCACTTTTACAGGACTCCTCGCTCTCCTCCGGCCACAGAAACCTCCGGCGACGGGAATTTCCCCGCACGCTCCCGGCCGCGGGGCAGCCCCCTCGGTCCTACCCACAGCAGCCGGGCCGAGCCAGCGCTGCTCCGGCAGCGGCTCCTGCCCAGGCCCCGGCGGGAAGGAGACCGCGGGCAGCCGCTCCCGCCGCGCCCTCAGCCCGGGGCCAGCACGGGCCGGACACGGCACCACCGACCCGCCGCAGCCCCCTGCCGCCCCCTCCGCCCGCAGCCAGCCCCGAGCCCCCGCAGAACCCAGCGCGGCTCCCACCTGCGCCGGGGCCGCCTCCGAGCTCCGCCGACGCCGCCTCACCGCGCTCCGGCCGCTGCCGCCGCTCCCGGGCCCGCACAGACGCTCCCGGCGCCAATGGCGCCGCTGCCCGCCCACGGCCGCCCTCAGCCCGCCGCCGGGGCCGTGCTGCGCCCCGCTCCCACCAATCAGCGCGCCGCAACCACGACTGACGGCACCAGCGGCCAATGGCAGCGAGCTGGGGGCGGGCTCTGCGCACGGCCCAGACTCGCCCCGCGCTCTCAGGGCCCCCCGCGCTGCGTGAGGGCAAAGCCGGAGATGAGCAACAGCCCCGGGACGGGCCCGGGCCCGAGGCGGGATTGAGCTGCCCACACAAACAAACTTCTCCGCACCTCCCGCCACGGCTTTCCCGGCCCTGCGCCTTCCGTGCCTCCGGCTCTGCGGGAAGCCCGGGAGCCTCACTTCTCCTGCCCCTCATTAGTGCATCGGTGCTTGGCTTTGATTTCCCCCAAAAAGGGAAACCTGCCCAAAGCCCTGTGGGTGAGCGGGGGATGGGAGAGATTTCTGGCAGAAAACTCCAAAGACTCAGAGCAGGATAAGGAGAAGTCAGTGCAGAGCCTTAAATGCAGCTTTCCCCACGCCTCCCTGCTCCCAGCTGCACCTCCTCCCCCGGCAGGGCAGGAGACAGGGAATGGGGCCATGCTCAGCTCATCCCCCGCGGCTTCTCCCTCTGCCCAGGGACAGGAGTCGTTCCCTGCTGCACCCTGCGCTCTCTCCCAGCCGAGACTTCTCCAGGAACTTCTCCGAGCCGAGTCCATCCCCTAGGGCACAGCCCCCTCCAAGTGCTGCAGCGTGGGTCACTGTGCCACGGGCTCGGTCCTGCCAGGCCAGGCTGCTCCAGCGGGGCCCCTCTGCCCACGGGGTCACAGCCTCCTCTCAGGCATCCCCGAGCTCCAGCCTGGCTCCTCCAGGGGCTGCAGGGGGATCTCTGCATCCCCACGGAGCTGCAGGGGGATCTCTGCATCCCCACGGACCTGCAGGGGGATCTCTGCATCCCCACGGACCTGCAGGGGGATCTCTGCATCCCCACGGACCTGCAGGGGGATCTGTGCAGCCCCATTGTCATATAAATTATGTAATAATTCGTGATTATGTAAAATATACATCAAGTCAGTTGTGCTAGTAGAAAAAGATTCTTAAAGTTTTAAAAGACCTGAAGACCCAGCCGGGAAAGACTGGAAACCACAGATGACAGAGAAAGAAAGACCTAATTTACAATTGAAAACACGTGGCTCCCTGCAGAGTTGGGCTCTTTCCGGGGATACTCCACCAGACGCCCAAGGTGAAAAATGCATATATGTTAGTTTGAATAGTAGTGCTGTATTAACATTTTAATAGTACTGTAAATGTAGTTGTGTAGTTAAATTGAAGCTTTAGTAGTTAAAATAGAAACTATGTTATCTGGGTTTTCTTTTAAGGAATGACATACTCGCTTTGACATAACCATCACAGAACACCCAAATCTTCCAAAGAAGAGGAATTTATGGTTTTCTTGTCAGAAGAAGCTAATTTCTTCAGGCCTTGCTCAGACTCGAAGACGCCATGGGGATTAAAGGAAATAGTTGGCATATAACAGACAGAGTTTCTTGTTTTAAATAGAATGTATGCATAACCATGAAGGATATATGAATATGCAATAGTGCAGTTTTAGGGGTGATTCCTTTGTTCACAAGGTATGCTTGTTGTGCTTAAGTGCCCCAGAGCATCTGGACATCCTTAATTCTTTGCTTTTTATTGTCTTGTAATTGTCCTAACTCTAAATTTTTATTACTCTAATTGTATTACTATTTTAATAACCATGTTATTATTATTAAAATTTAACAGCCAAGTGATTGGCGTTTTTCACAATTATGGTAGCAAAGGATGGTTTTTAACACCTCTCTGCCGGGGCCTTGGAGAGTCAGGGTGAGGAAGACGGGTCCTGCCCTATTTAGGCAGCCTCGCTCTGTTCCCCTGGTGTGTGACCAGACACAGGTTATGATCTATGGGCAAAAGGAGACAATAAAACAAAGAAAAGGGAAAGCATTCCCTAAAACCACAGTAATTAGCCCGAAGACTAAAGTGTACACGAAGAACCAAGACCCAAGGACAAAGGATAGGTGAGTATTTGTTGGGATGGGGCGGATAAGGGGGGAATGAATGTGTGTGACAGAAGCTGCTTGGTATCCCAGACTTGCCAAGTGATTGCTGTAGTCTCTCATGCTGCTTTTCGTCTTTTTCATGTGAAAAACGGCCAGTAAAGAGACCAAGCGAGTGATAAAAAAGAGAGAATCCCTCCCAGAGAAACTGGGACTGGATCTTAGGAAGAAGAGGAACCCCGTGGAGTGCCGGATTGAGGGATAAGAGTGCCCAAGAGCATCCAGGATTCAAACCTGCTGGGTTGAGGGATTAACATTCCAACAGCACTCAGGGTGTAGATATGTAATGTAGACTATTTGAAAGTAAAAAGTATCTTCTTGTTGTATGTGAGAGTTAGTGAAAAATAAAAGTGAGTAAATGTAGATGAATGGTAGTATATGTAATGTAGATTGTTTTTTATGAGCTTTTCTTTATCTCCTTGGAGAGAGTGTTAGAGTGTTTCCTGGCAGTCGAAAAGAGAGTATTGCAGAGAAAAATTCCTCACTTGCTGTCCTCCCCCTGCCCTCAACTCTATTCATATTTTGTCCATTCCCTCTTCAAAATACAGATTTGTAAAACTCATGCTCTGTGTCCTCAGATGGCCTTCCCAAATCAAACCTTGGCTTCCTTGCAAATTGCATTGCACTAACTAGCATTGCCTTAAATTTATTTTGGTGCAGGCAGGGTCACTTTGGAAGTAAGTTGTTGTTTACTTTGTTCCTGCAACCTTTTCAAGCTTGTGAATGGAAAAATTGTGATAGCAAACCAAGTCTTTATTTTTGCACTGTCAGCTGTGAGTGGCTGGTAGCCTTGGTGGAGGGTGCCGTGAATTACAGGCCTGCAGAACACGCATAACAAAAGTAATTTACTTTGTAAGGAAGTTGAAAAAGGGGGGAGAGGTGATTGGCAGACTCACCTCTCCAGGATGTAGGATTAATGTTAGAAAGTGGACTGATATTGGAATGTGGCTGCTGAAATGTGAAGAGAGAAAAAGAAAGAGAAAGAGAGAGAAAGGGAGAGAGAGAGAGAGAAAAAGAGCGAAGGGGAGAGCGAAATACACCCCCAAGGTCCCCTCAGCCACAGCTATCTGTAAGTTCTCCCCCATTCCTGCTAGGCAGAGTGACAACAGGGAGGGGGGGAAGTGGGGAAGGACAGAGTTAAACCCAAGGCTGTGAACAGGACCACCAGTAGAGATAAGATCAAGGCAGAGATTGTGACTCTCACAAAGTGGTTTATTGTCTTAAGCAAGATTTCTTTTTTCTTTCTGATTGCTGTTGTTAAGAAGAGAAGGCTTTTGTTCTGAAGACTTAAAGTCTGTAAGACTAAAACAGTTAAATGTTACCCAAAAAGTATAAGGCAAGAGATGTGATACATCTCATGTTAAAATTGGCCTGGTCTTTTTTATTTAACTAATTATAGCTCACAGGAAGAAGAATTGGTCTCTGCAGATATTAATACAGCTGGGTACAAGAAGAAGAAGTGGCTGTAGAAAAAGAGTTTAGTTAAACTCAGAAAATTTTAAAGAAAACGAATGGTAAAAGTTAATGCAGTATTGTTTTTCTTTTAACACTGTGCAATTAAGAAATCCTTTCCAGGTACCATTAAAGCAGCAATCCAAACCATGGAAAGAGGGTGAATTCACGCCAGCAAAACCAAAGGACTTGTGAAGAAACTTGAGGAATGGACTATCACATCTAAACCGGGTGATACCAAATTGACTTCCAACCAGGACTGGGTGGTAATGGTTTGGGAAGACCCAAATGATCCAAGGCAGGTACAAAGAACAACACCTCACTGAGAAATAAGGCAAAGCTTGCATCACTGGTTCTAAGCCCTGTCTGAATAAACCCTGAGACGCCTCCGACACCTCCTTGGCAGAGGAACACTGCCACTTCAAACAGGAGGATCGGGAGTGTTTCAGTCAAAGAGTTCTTATAGCCTGGCCTCAGCCTGTGGCTTGTACAGGGAAGAAGGGAAATTGCCATCAGTACTATACTGTATATTTTATGTGATTCATCCCAAGGTGTTCCAAACTGGACACGCTAGCTGGGTTACAAGTGAATGTTCAAATTATGGGAATAATTGGTGTTGTAGCTCACAAAACCTATGTTCTTGTTGCAAGAGGTATCGATTACAGTGGATGAGGCACTGTCATCATACTGGGAGTGACTGGGATCATAGTGGGATTACAGTGGGTGCCAAGGGACCCTGACGGGGGGTTACTGGGAGCTGCCAGGCCCATGCTGGGAGCCAAATGCACACACACTGAGAGCAACTGGGAGCAACTGGGAATGACAGGAGTCATGCAGGTGACAACTGGGATGTACTGGCAGTGACTGGGATAAAACTGGGGGCAGCTGAACCATGCTGAGGTAACTGGGAGTGCCTGGCAAAGACTCTGGGAATGTTCCAGGCAACTGGGATGTACTGGGAGTACCTAAGAACATGCAGGTGGTGACTGGGACCACACTGGGAGCCACTGGGAATGTGCTGGGGGCAACTGGGACCATGCTGGGGGCAAGTGTGAGTGACTGGGGCCCTGCTGGGGCAGACTGGGATCATACTGGACTCATATTGGGATCATACTGGGAGTGACTGGGACTATACTAGGAGCAACTGGGAGAAGTGGGAACACATCAGAGAAAAGTGGGAGCAACTGGGACTTACTGAGGGCAAATAGCGTCATAATGGGGAATGACTGAGAGTGACTGGGCTCATACTGGGAGAAACAGGGATCCTGCAGGGAGTGAGGGGAAGTGACCAGGATGATACAGGGACTGACTGGGCTCATCCTGGGAGTGCCCAGGAAACTGGAAGCACACAGGGGTAGGAACTGGGCACCTGCTGGGAGCAGCCCCTGGCGGCCCCGGTACCCCCGAACCCCTTTCCCGGCCATGCCGCCCCTCCAGCCCCAGCACACCCCATTGCCGGGTGCCGGCACTGCCAGGGGTCCCCCCTCTCGGGGTCCCCGCTGGGGCTCCTGGGGCTCTCCTCTCTCTGCGCTCCCGCCCAGGGAAGCCGCGGCTCTCCCGGGGCTCCCCAAATCCGGGGTCCCCCCGCCGCTCCCGCCGCTCCCGCGCGGTCCCCACGCGGCCCCGGCAGAGCTCGGAGGGCCCGGCCGGGAAGCCCAACCCGCACCGCGGGGGGACCCGCATCCCCCCGGCCCCGCCGGGGCTCTGCCGCCACCCGCACCGGGACCCCCCAGAAACACCTCCCGGGGACCCCCGATGTCCCCCCGAGGGCAGCTGCGGCTCGGCCTTGGAGCCCCGCCAGCTCCAAACATCCCCCCAAAAACCCCAAACCCAGGGAGCCCCGGGATATTTGGGGCCAGCTCCCCCTCCCCGGGCACCTGCGGGATGGGGGCGATGCTCCCGGGGTGCTGCGAGTTCAGGCGGAGCCGGAGCCCCGCGGTTCATCCTCCCCGCTCCTCCTGCTGCTCCCGCTGCCGCTCCGCCTCTTCCTCCCTCCTCCTCCTCCTCCCCGCAGCCGCGGGAGGGGCGGGGATGGAGCCGGGACAGGTCGGAACGCAGAGAGGGGTGGGGGGATGCCAGGAGTGACTGGGCTGTACTGGGATCATACTGGGAGCAGCTCCTGGGTGGCTGATCCTACTGGGATCATACTGGGATCCTACTGGGAGTGAGGAGGAGCAGCGCGGTGGCTCCAGCGCTGGGGCTGGGGGCGCTCCTGGCGGGCGAGGGGGGAGTGGGACCCCGGCACCGGGACCCTGAATCGCCATTGCCGGCACCGGGACCCCCCCTGCTCCCCTTATCCTGCACAGGGACCCCCCTGAATCCCCCATTTCCGCACATCAGGGCCCTCTGCTCCCCTTTTCCCTGCTCCCAGCCTCTAGATTTCCCGTGTGCCTGATCCTGGAACGCCTTGGAACACCTTGGACCCCCATTGCTGCCTTTCCCAGCCCCCAGCCCCACCTTTGTGCAAAACCAGAGACCCTCTGAACTCCCCCTTCCCGAACACCCCGGGTGTCCCCACCCTGGTACCCCTTTTTGGGAAACCCTGGACTCCCCTTTCCTGGGCTCAAGGACCCCTGGAACTCCCTTCTACCTCTCCATCCCTGCCCCCCCATTTCCGTGACCCTGAGACCCCCCTGCGCCCCCATTCCTGAGAACCAAGACACCTTTTACCCCTTTGCCCAGCACTGAGACCCCTCTGCACCCCCTTATCCGGCACCAACTCAACATGTTCCCATCCCACACCTCTCCCAACCCCCAGCCCCACCCTTTTCCCTGACCTGGGACCCCTGGGCCCCCATTCCTGCCTTTCCCAGCCCCTAGCCCCTCCTTTCCTCACACTCAGGAGCCCTGGCATCCCCTTTCCTGGGCACAGGATTCCCTGGACACCCCATCCCAGCTCTCCCAGTCCCTGCACCCCCTTTCCTTGGCTCTCAGCCCCTGAACCTCCTTCCCAGCTCTGCCAGCTCTGCAGGTCCCCCTTTTCCTTGGCCTGTGGACCCCCCTGGAACCCCAAACTCTCACTTTCAGCCCCCTCAGCTCCCCCAAATCTCCATGTCCCCCCAGTTTTCCACTCCCTGCAGTTCCTGGAAGTGGCGCTGTCAGAGCCCGGCCCGGGGGTCCCCCAGTCCTTGATTGTGGGGGACGTGGACGGGACCCCCTGCGAGCGCTGCGGCAGCGAGCGGGGCCGGATGGAGGCACAGACACCGGGGATGGGGGTGGGAGCTGAGCTGGGATATTGGGATAGCCAGAGCTGGGATATTGGGATAGCCAGAGCTGGGATATTGGGATAGCCAGAGCTGGGATATTGGGATAGCCAGAACTGGGATATTGGGATAGCCAGAGCTGGGATATTGGGACAGACAGAGCTGGGACATTGGGATAACCAGAGCAGGGATATTGGGATAATCAGAGCTGGGATATTGGGATAGCCAGAGCTGGGATATTGGGATAGCCAGAGCTGGGATTTTGGGACAGCCAATCCCTGCTCAAGGACAGGAACCGGCCCGTGGCTGACAGTGACCTGGAGACGGGGCCGGTACAACCAGAGCAGCGGGAGTGGGGGGAGCCGGGGCTGGGCTGGGATCTGTGGGAATGGAGGACTCTGAGGGGCTGGGATGGGATCTCTGGGGATGGGAGGGATCTGTGGGGCTGGGATGGGAATCCAGGGAGCTCCAAGGGGCTCCCTGGGGCTGGGACATGACTCCATGGGTCTGTTCTCTCCTCGTTCCCAGGTCTCCACACAGTGCAGGGGGTTTCCAGCTGTCACCTCCTGTCCAATGGAGCGTCCATGGATCCCACCAGTATGGCTACGAGGGCTGGGATTTCATCTCCTTCCAGCTGGGATCCAGGAGCTTTGCAGTGTCCAACACTGCCGTCTGGATATCCCAGAGGTGCTGGGAACACAAAGGGATCATGGTGGAGCAGATGAAGCATTACCTGGGACACACCTGTGTGGAAAGGCCCCCAAAATACATCAGATATGGTTGGGAGGCTCTGGAGCACAAAGGTGGGTGTGGGAAGGGAAGGGCAATTCCTATGGGAACAGGGGATTCAGGAATAGGGGACTTGGGAATGCAGGAATTGCCATGGAATTTCCATGGCCAGATCTCAATCTCATCCCAGTCAGGTGAGAATTCCATGGATGGACCCCCCCTAACCCACTGCCATGGGAATTAAATGGGGAAATGATTGGAATTGATAACCAATCCAAGGAGAGCAGTGCAATGAGAAGTAATCCCTGCTGGGATTCCATGGGTCATTGATCCCAATCCTTTGCCCAGGCCGGCTCTGCTGTGCCCGTGGCAGCACCAGGGGAGTGCCCTGTCCCTGCCCTGAGCCCAGCACGAGCCTTTCCTTGGGTGTTCCGTGCCCTGCCCAGGGCAGGAGGGCACTGCCGGAGCGGCTTTGGTGGCCCCGGGCACCCGGCTGGGCTGCAGCCACTGCAGGGGCTCCTGGGGAATGTTCCAGAGCAGAGCTGAAAGCAAACAACAGTTTCTGGAGGGGATTCTGCCCCTGGGCCTGTGCTGGGAGCCCAAGGGCAACAGCCCAAAGTGCTGGGGCTCAGTGTCCCTTGGCCAGGCCGTGTTCCCTGGCTGTGCCCTGTCCCTGTCCCTGTCCCCTGTCCCTCAGCTGTGCCCTGTCCCTTGGCTCTGTGGGGCCAGGTGTGGCAGCAGGACCCGGGGCAGCCCTGGGGGAGAACAACCCTGAGCCCCAGCTGGGCCAGTTCCCCCAGTTCCCCCCAGGCCACTCCCAGCTTGGGCCCTGTGGCTCCCAGTCACCCCCAGTATGGTCCCTGTCACTTCCAGTTACACTCAGTGTGATCCCAGTATCATCCCGGTCACTCCCAGTGTGATCCCAGCATGATCCCAGCATGTTCCCAGGTGTTCCCATTCACCCCTATAATAGTTCCAGGCAGTCCCAGTATGGTTCCAGTCCTTCCCAGTATGATCCCAGTATGAACCCAGTCACTCTCATTATGGTACCATTTGCCCCCAGTAAGGTCCCAGTCACTCCAAGTCACCCAGTATGATTCCAGTCACTCCCAGTATGATTCCAGTCACTCCCAGATAGTCCCAGTATTATTGCAGTAACTTCCTTTATGGTTCCTCTGTGATCCCAGTCACTCCAGGTTAATGCAGCCTGGGGTCCCAGGGGTCCATCTGACCCCCGGGCAGCCGCTGCCGTGGGTGTCCGGATAGCGCTGCGCTGTCAGGCTCAGCCTGTCTGGGTCCCTCGGCTCAGCTCCCAGCCACAGGCAACTTAGTGAGCACCTCTGGAGTGATTTCAGCTCTGTGAGTTCAGCTCTCAGTGATTTCACTCTGTGCTCACAAGTGCCTCCTGCAGACACACAGGGATAGAGAGAGGAAAAGGCTGTATGCGGTTCCACAGCGATGTCCTTTATTGCCAGCTCCTCTGAAGGGATGCAGTGACAGTTCTTCTGCTGAACTGGGCAGAAATGGGTGTTTATATGGGGTACTGGGGTGTTGGAAATTGTCCGGTTGCCAGTTTTGAGGAGAATACACCAATAGCCTTACAGAGAGGTAAGAAGGGTCTGAATGCAGAAGAGGGGCTTCTTTGGTCCAGTCACCGTGACTTAGGCATTTCTTATCTTAGATGAGTGACCGCCAGGGAGGCCTTGCAGGGCCTCTGACTGCTACAGTGACACTGCAGAACCTCATGGAACCGTGGGTCAGTTGTGACAATGCAGGTCCAAGGACACCACGGTGACACTACAGAACCTCATGGAACCAAGGGACCATGGTGACCTTGTGCAGCCGCAGTGTCACAGAGGAGCCGCTGTGACACAGCGAGGGCACACGGAGCCCAGGGGCCATTGTGACACATCAGGGCTTTGTGGAACCATGAAGCCATTGTGACATTGCAAGGCCTCATGGAAGCACGGGGCCATTGTGGCACTGCAGAAGCAAGGGGAACATTGTGACACTCCAGGGCCTCATGGAACCAAGGAGACCATTGTGACACTGTGTGGTCCATGGAACCAAGGGAACATGGAACAGGTCTGGCTGGCTGGGCCTCCTGGGGACCACCTGACCACCTTGGCATGTCGAGGGCTGCTTCTCTTCTGCCCCTGAAGCACTGGGGTTCTGGGCTTTCCTTCCCATGGGAGAGAGCTGTCCTTCTCCTCCAGGGAACCAGGGCCAAAACTGGGATTTCTTCTCCAAATTTCCTTATGTAAAAGGATTGTTTCCAGATGAAATCTGCCAGGAGAGACAGGTCTGGCTGCCTTGACCACCCAAGGGTCACCTCTTATCTGCCTTTGAAACGCTGGGACCATGTGCTTTTCTTTCTTATGAGAAAAAAACATCCATCTTGACCAGGCACCCATGGCCAAAACTGAGGATCTGCCTCCAGAATTCCCTATATCCAAGGATAGCTCCCAGACAGAAGCTGCCAGGACTGACAAGTCTGGCTGGCCTTGGCTTCCTGAGGGCTGGCATTCATGTGCCTCTGAAACACCGGGGCTCTGTTCTTTTCTTCCTAATGTAAATAATTCTTCCTATCCAGGAACCCACAGCCAAAATTGAGATTCCACCTCCAAAATGCCCTGTGTCCAAGGATAGCCCTTAGATGAAAGGTGTCAGGAGAGTCAGGTCTGGCTGGCTTGGCCTAAGGGTGCCCACCTCTCATCTTCTTCCAGAACACTTGGACTTGCACTTCTCTTTCCTATAGGAAAAAATCATTCATACTGTCATGGCCAAAACTGGGATTCCACCTCCAAAACTCCATACATCCGAGGATTAATGCTTTGAGAAATGTTTTTTGTTGATTTAATGACCTATTAAACCTTTTCCCAAAGTTTCTCTTATCTTCTATGTTGCCAGAAAGGCTGTTTTATTGTTTTGAGCTCCTGAGAATCTCTTGTTGGTATTTCTTCAGTGCATCCAACTCAGAGGACAGAACCTATTGTAATTCCTTTTAAATGTCCCATTGAGAGAGTTTTTTAGGGGATGGGGGTCAGGGCTTGTGTGTCCTGCTTGGCACAGCCCAGGCAGGGCTTTCACAGCCCCATCCCACACTCCATTTCCCAGCTGGAGCCGCTGGTGCCTCTGAGTTCTGCTGCCCCAGCCCCAGGGACGCTCTCCTTGTCTGCCCATTCCCCCAGGGTCTCTGGGCAGGGATGGCCTCAGTGGGGGCTGCTGACATCCTCAGCAACTTGGAGGCTGCTGCTGAATTTTACTGCTCCAGAGGCTTCTTCAGCCTTCAGCTCCTCAGTGCAGGAATTCAGTGCCCCAGGGCTCATTAACATTCAGAACACCTTAACAAGCCAAGCCCTGGGAATCATTTAAGTTTTCAAATCTCTTGTGGTTGATTACACTATATTTAAAAGGACAGTGAAAAAATATTTCTTCAGGTCCTGTTTAGTTTTTTTTACTCCTAATAAATTGATGTGTGAAATCTCCAATTGACACTGAATCCAAGTGCCTCCTCATGCAGTTGGAATAGATATGAAAATCAAGACCCTTTATGGCTGACAATCCATCAGACTCTGTCCCTGCCCCCACCCCACCATTTCCCCCATCCAAGCCCTGGCACTCAGAGCAGCTGAGGAATGGAGTCACATCCAGGGGCATCCCCAGAACTGGAGACTTTGGCCCGGCCATTTACATCTCTTTATTGCTGATCTGGACCAGAGGATAGAGGGCAGCCTTGGTCAGTTCCCAGGTGACACCAAGCTGGTGGATGTGTGGCTGTGCTGGAGGGCAGGAAGCTCTGCAGAGGGCTGCAACAAATCTTCTACACTGGAATTAGGAAGGGCAGACTTTGGCCTTTTTAGGATTCTGATTTGGGGAGTACTGAATCAGGTACTGATATTTTAAACAAAAGCTGCCCTTAAAAAGGAAGGGGTTTAGGAGGGATGAACATATTTCAAGAAAGCTGTCTTAATGGGGAAGGAGCTGCCTATCCCAGTGTGGCAAAAGGTGGGCTAGTGATGAAAATTACTGTCCTGGCTGCCAACCCAGCAGCATTTTCAGTGTCAGAACACATCTGCATTTCCCTATGAATCCTATAACTCAGAGATGCTTTGGACAGGTTTGCACTCTGCATTGAAGCTCCCAGCTTGGACTGAAATCTCAGGGAGACTTCCAAGTGTCCTTCTGATGGCACTGGATGAAGGGAGATGCAGCTCCTTCCCTGGCTGCACTGCCAGCATTGCCCAGAGCCGGGCACTGGGGACAGCTGTGTCACCCTGAGCCAGCTGTGCCCCCTGCCAGAGCCCCCAGTGCCGGGCAGCTGCTCCCAGCCCTGTGCTCTGCAGAGGGAACTGGGCCCGGGGCTGCAGAGCTGCCCCACGGCTCTGCTGCAGCTCTGCCTGCACAGGAGGGGCTGCACACCTTGGAGCCATGGCCCTGAGGGCAGAGGCTTGGCTGGGGGACAGGAGGGAGGGGGCTTGTGCAGAGGGAGGGGCTGCACAGGAGGGGATCCTCTGGACATCTCTAAACTCTCCCTGCCACAGCATTTCTGGGCTTTGTTTTCTCTCCTTCCCTGATCTTCTCTCTGCTTCCTGGAGATTTTCCTCCTGCAGGTGTTTCCCTGTGCCTGATCTCTCTGTGCCAGCACTCCCAGACCTGAAATCTCTGTGCACTCTCCTTGGCCTGACAGAACCCTGCTTGTTTGCAGGGCACTGGCTGGGGGCAGGTTCTGTTTGCAGCTTGGAGAAAGGACAGCTCAGACTGAGCCTGATGGCTCCAGCAGAGGTGATGCTGCTGCTGTCCATGGGCAGAATGGCTGAAAGCACATGAGGGATCTCCTGTGAACCTATTGATCACTAAAATAACAGTTTGGATATCTCATGCACTTGTCAAAATTCATAAACCACCATTAATATTTACCCCCTTCCCTGTCACTCTCCAATAATAGGAAACTGAATAAAAAGTCTTAGGAAATATCCTCCTTTTTATCAAAATCGTTGTCTTGGAAAAATTCTATGACTGATCAGAACCTCTCAGCATCTCAGAGCTTTATGAGCATTTCACCTGCCCAGCACCAGAAATACTCAGAGTTGTACTCACAGGGTCTCTGGGCATTGGGATGTTCCAGCTTTAGGAGATCTCTCCAGGAGCTGCAGCTGCATTGTCCTGCAGCCAGAGGTTCCTGTGCCAAGGGCTGGCAGTGATTCTGCCCCAGGCACTTCTCAGCCCCTTCCCAGCCCTGACTGATTGAAGCTCTCTGTGCCTCTGTGCTGTGCCCAGGCTGGCTGCAGGCAGTGCCCCAGCCCTGCTGGGCTGGGAGAAGAGCTGCTCAGCAAGAGAAATGTGCTTTTGAAGCTCTGCTTGGTTACCAGGATCACCCTCTGTGCCAGGAGCCCGGCCCAGCTCAGCAGCACAGACACAGCACAAGGACTTTAATGACCCTCTGGGGCTTTGTGCTCAGGCCCTGAACATCAGGCCCTGAGAGGGAGCTGCAGAAACCTCTCCAGAACTCCAAGTCAGAATCCAACTCCAAAGTTTCTTGGACTTTTAATGGGTCCCACTGAGGGACACGACTGAGAAAGTGTCCCCAGGCCCCAGGCAGAGCAGAGAACTGGAGGCACTGATGACAGGTGGGGACAAAGAGAAGCCAAGTCTTGGTGCCCTGGGGCACAGCAGGGTCTGTGCCACCAAGGGCTGGGAGGAGACACCTTGTCCTGAGGCCCTGGGGCCTCCTGGCACAGCCCCAGCCAGGCTGGGCACTGTCACCCCCTGGTCCTGCCCTCAGCATCCTCCCCTAGCCCACATCCCAGTGGCCTCAAGGATCTGCTGGAAGGAGTCCCTGGGGAGCCTTGGTCAGGAATGGCCCTGGGGGCTCCTCCATGCTCCCAGGGACTGCAGGTTCTTCAAAGGACTTTGGCTTTTGCTTTTGCCTTGGAGTCTCTGAGAGATTTGTGCAATCCTGGCCTCCAATTATCTGCTGTAATTAGTCCCTGGAGAGACTTTGTCAGGAACAACACTCAGTGGAGCTCATTAATGCTTTGAAATACTCAAAGTTTTTAAGGTACTTTGGATTCTCCTTTCCACACTGAGTGTATCTGAGAGGTTTTTGTGCCATCCTGGCCTCCAGTTCTCTCCTCCAAGGAGTCCCTGAGGAGCCTGTGTTGGGGATGGACCTCAGTGGGTCCCATTAATGCCTTGAGACACTTTGGGTATTTTTCGTTTGACTTTGACTCCTGGGCAGGTTTGTGCAATCTCCTCTCAGGCCCTGAGGTTCCAGGGCTCAGCTCCAAATGCACCACGGGGCTCATTAGGATCAACAAGTCCTGACAAACCATGGCTCTGCCTTGATTTCCCTCTGCTCTCATGCAGTTCATCAGGAAGTGTCTGTAGTGGTTTTGGTTCATCAATTTGAGATTTCTCAGCCAATGCATTAATTAGTGTGGTGGGTTCAGTGTTGCTTAATTACCAGTGCACTCACTAGAATACGCTTGCTCATTTAATGCTCTGAGATACAATTAGGAGAAAGACAAAGTAGGCTCAGAACTTTAAAAGAAAAGTTTTGTTAAGAAAAGTTTATTAACGGTAACTAAAAGGAAGAGTAATAAGAATCAGAACAAAACTTTCAGAACACTTCCCCTCTCCATACAAACTGACAATGTAAAGAGACCAAACGTAAAACTTTCTGTCAGCTAACAGGGAGAAAAGTTCCTCTTGTTAATGTTTTGAGACTTATCCATAATAAAGAAATTATATCATGGTTTTTCACTTCCACAAATAGCAGTTGCCCATAAAACTCTGGAATTGCCAAGTCCCTCCCGTTTTTTCACAGCTTTTCCCACAGCTGTGTTTATGGGCCATGTCAACTTATGGGGTATTAGTTTCAGGATGAGCTGTTCAAGACCAGAGGTTCACTTCACGTATTTCTGAAATCATCTTCATCTCTGGGAACAGATGTGTTCTCTCCCTGAGGGCTCAGGGCCTCATCAGTCTTTCTTTTCAAACTTCTCATGGGATCACAGCTATTGCAATATTTGCTTGCTTTAGCATGGAGGCCTTTGCTGAACAAGTCATCTCCCCATTCTTTTCAAAGCGTTATAGGGAAAAAGAGAGTCTGATGTATCAATGACATCCTTCTCCATAGCTTAGCAGAGGATTTCAGCCCCAAGATCAAGGCATCTCCTCATCCCTCCCATCTGGGACTCAACTTCCTCTTCACTGACCTCGGTGTCTTCTGTGTGCATGCCCTTTGTCATTTTCTCTCACTGGAGGGAGGATGGCAGCACTGGCAGAGTCAATATCTGCCCGGGGCTGCAGATGGTTCCGTGAGCCCGGCCGGGCTCGGTCCTTGCGGCCGGAGCTGTTTTCCCATGGAGGTTTCTGCAGCGGCTGCGCTGGGGCTGTGTCAGGCTGGGCCGCGCTGGGGCAGGGCCAGGATCTCAGCAGCCAGGCCAGAGCCCAGCAGCAGCACGGCC
Source organism: Taeniopygia guttata (assembly GCF_048771995.1). NCBI lineage: Eukaryota > Metazoa > Chordata > Aves > Passeriformes > Estrildidae > Taeniopygia > Taeniopygia guttata. The sequence continues at coordinate 4,161,481 of NC_133062.1, forward strand.
GGGGCCGATGGCTTCTCCTCCCCTGCCCGCTGGCTGCGGGCGAAGCCCAAGGGCGGCAGAGCCTCGGCCGAGCCGGCCCGGCCCGGGGCTGCTCCTGGGGCCCGGCGGATCCCGGCTGGGCCCGGGCTGGCGGCGGGGCAGGGCTCGGCAGCGGCCAGATGTCAGCACCCGCAGCCACGGCCCGGCCTCGGCCCCGCGGCCTCCCCTGCCCTGCCCGGCAGCCGATGGGGCCTGGCGGCTCCCTGGGAAGGGGCCCGGCCCCACGGCAGGAGCCGCCCGGCCCCACGGCCGAGACGGGGCTGGGCCGGCCTTGGCACCTCTTTGGGGCCCGAAGGGAGAGAGACCCAGCCAGGCTTTCTCATCTTTAACTTGGGTCTGCACAGAGGCGTCTGCAGTTTGCTTAGTGGTTTAACAGATTGTCAGCTCTCAAAGCTAATTACTGATTGGTTTTTTGTCAGACACAGAGGAAACTGCTAGCAGCTTCTCTCAGGACATCACTTCTGTGATGCAAAACCACCCCAGCAGCACAGAGCACAGAGCTCCTTTGTCCATATGTAGTGGTCATGTGCCCGAGGCCTCAAAATCCAACCTTGGGAGATCTCAGGGCCCTCTCCAAGGTATTTTCAAATGAAAACATTCAGCTCAGAGTCTAAGAAAATCAAAAGGGGACAGGACCAGCCTGATCTGTCTGTCCTTGCTACTTTTGTCTGGGAGCAATCCTTGGATATATGGAAATTGGGAGGCCATGATCCCTATGCAAGAATGCTGGTTCTTTTCGCATAGGAGGAAAGGAACATAGCTTCTCTGTTTCAGGGGCAGACAAGTGGTGACCACTAGTGGAGAAGGCCAGGCAGAGGTGGCAGGTTTTATTCTGAGAGATACCCTTACAAATAGGAAATTTTTTAGGGAGAATACCAATTTTGGCAATGGGCATCTGAAAAGACAGATGGTTCTTTTCCATACAGAGGAGAGCACTGAGCCCCAGTGTGAGAACCCCGGGATTGATTTGGGGCTCTCGTGTGGTGGTAAAGTCTCTCCTCCAACCCGCGCTTCCAAAGAAAAACTCCACAGCCTCTTGTTGTTCGGTCTCAAGGTAGTTTATTGCTAGCTATCTAAAAGATTGTCCTGCGCTGCGGCTGCTTTGGTCTGCGGCCCAGGCAGAGGTACACACTCTCCTGACACCCTCACTGTCCGGTGTCTTCGTCGTCTCTCTCCCCGCCCAAAGCTGCTACTATCTTTTATATGATATATTACGTACTATATGTTTATAGATTTTCCCCAATACCTACTATCTACGTTACAATGTGCTTTTCTACTCTAAACCAATCTGTGAATGCCAACATCACCAAGAACATGGAGGTAAGGAAGAAGAAGGAGGAAGAATAAGATAAGGACCACTTTCCTCCATCTTAGAACTCCTGACCCCCCTGTACAAAGTGAAAACCCCCCTGTACAGGTACTAAAACCCCCCTGTACAACACTAAAAAATTTTACCCTCTAATTTGTGACTACTTTTACTATACCATCTAACATTCTGTGACTGCTTGTTCCACCCTCAAAGTTGGTAATTCATTCCATGGTTCAAACTCAAAATCACAGCTGTTTTCAGCTGCTTGCCAGGGTCTAAAATGCTTCTGACCAAGGCCTGGAACCTCTAAAAATGTCTGAGGGACATTTTGGGTTCCGACATCTCCCCTCTCTGTTTGAACCAGAAACACCTGCTTTACCATGCTGTTCAAGGTCTTTCGAATACACACGAAAATGCATGGTAGAACAAGCAAAAGAACTACAAGCCCTATAAGAATATAAAATGCTATTTTCGAAAGTTCTTTCCACAATGGTGAGATATCAAAAAGGTTAAACAAACTATCCCACCAGGACCCTGTAACTCTGTTCAATTTGCTAATACTATTCTGTATTTGTTTTATATTTTCATGAGTAGATTTTGAATGATCGGACAAGTTCATGCAGCACATCCCCTCAAATTCCTCACATCCGTGCTCATGTGTCAGCAGCAAATAATCAATTGCCGCCCTGTTTTGAAGCACTGCTTGCCTTGCACCGCTGATGTCTGTTAACATGTCACTCAGTGCAAACGAAATGGCACGACTATGTTTACTCAACCAACACGCTATATGATCCAATTGTGTCAAGGCCACCCCTGATGCTGTTTGGGGTGAGAAAATTGCTATTGCAATTCTCTGAGCCTTGTTCCAGGTAGAAACATCATCATCACAATTTGGACTATATTGTTCAAGGGATCTTTTTTCCCTGTGTGTCTGCTTTTGTAAAGTTTTCAAATCAGGTGTTAACAATGAGAGTTCCCCGATGCTGCATGGACTGCCCTTGATTTTTGCAGGGATAGCAGGCCAAATTCTGTCCCCGCAAATGAAAAACATTCCCTTCGGTAAAGTGGCTGGGTGTTGAAGGGATGGTTTGCTTGTTATTTTTGTGTGATTGCACCAAGATGATGCATTTTTATAAAAAGGCTGATTGGGAGTGACATCTATTGTATGATTATCTGTCTTTGCCACTCCTGATGAATTAAATTTGATGCACCATTTCATTTTTGTTGATCCAAAAATGTCCAACTCTGGAGGTTCCAAGTGAGCCACAGGAAGGTACTGTGTCCAAACTTGCCATCCTTCCACAGGATCCGAAAAAGTTTTCAGAATCTCTGGAGGGATGCTTTTTGGAATTGGCCATTCCTTCACTGGCACACCTACTAAACATGTTGAAAATGGTTTTCCTGGCTTTGAATGAGTCAGACAAATGCTGTCTAGACCCGCTGCCTTTGCCAAAGTTTCCCACACATTTTCCCTTGGTTGTTTCACGGGAAAGTCTGTCCAATTGCTCAAGGCAATAGGCAAGAGAATGAAGCACATGAACACTATCTGCCTGAATCCCATGTCCATGCCCCCACCCTCTGTGAGAGACCCTGCAATGCAGCAACACCCAAACAACACTTGATTTCCCAGGAAAAGAAAACCCCCCAAGTCTCTGGGTGATCAGTCGTTGTCTGATGTGACGTCTGCGTCGTCGTCTGCCTTCGTCTGCGTGCTTGCTTCTCTGTTCCTCGGGTCCACGTCCACTTGCGTCTGCACCCGATAAGGTTTCACGTGCCTCGCCGACACCCACTTCAGTCCTCACTCTGTGGAAACACAAGCGAAACCCTTGCCCCAAGTTATTAATGTAAATGGACCTTTAATTTGTCCCGATTCTGGATTTCTGATCAAAACTAAAGGATTTTCCCTTAGCTTTGCTTGTGTGCTGTTTGTGAAGTGCCTAACAATTGGTGGAGTGGGTTCTGAGAAAGAACCATTTAAAAAATTCAATACATACAGAGCTTTGTTCAACCGCATGTGTGGTGTTGCGCCTGCTTCCCCCCTTTTCTGTTTATCCAAGAGGGATTTCAGGGTGTGATGTGTTCTTTCAATGATTGCTTGACCTGAGGGAGAATAAGGAATACCAAAAATGTGTTTGACTCCCCATTTTTTCAGAAATTTGTCAAGCACCTTACCTGTGTAAGTTGGACCATTATCTGTTTTTATTTCTTGTGGCACCCCGAGTGATGCAAATGCTTGCAAAAAATGTCTGCAGGCATGTTCTGCAGTTTCCCCTGTATGTAGTGATGCGAAAATTGCTCCTGAAAATGTGTCAACTGAAACATGGATATTTTTGAGCTTCCCAAAAGATGGGTATTTTGTCACATCAGCTTGCCACAGCTGAAGACTCTGCAATCCCCTTGGATTGACAGCTCCTGTGGATGCAGGAGGCTGCACAAGCTGACAATCTGGGCAAGCACTGATGATTTCCCTCGCCTGACTTTTAGAAAGGCGGAAGGACTCCATCAGCGCCTGTGCATTTTGATGAAAAAATGCATGGCTCAATTTTGCCTGCTCAAAAATATCTGGCAATGTCTGTGATATGGTCATTGTGAGCCTATCTGCGTGAGCATTCCCTTCTGCTAGGAACCCTGGGAGTGATGAATGTGCCCTGATGTGTGCAACAAAATACTTGTGCTCTCTATTTTCTAGAATTGTTCTCATGCATAACAAATATGAATATAAAATTTCATTGTCAGTGTGTTTCAAAAGTGATCCCTCTAATCGTTTGACCACATTTGCAACATATGCTGAATCTGTGATCAGATTGAGAGGTTCCTGAAACAATTGAAAAACCCTGACCACTGCTGCCAATTCCACAATTTGTGGTGAACCCTGTACTATTTTTATGTCTGATTCCCATTCCCCTGTTTTTGGATTTTGCCATGTGACCACTGATTTGTGAGTTTTCCCTGAACCATCAGTGAATATTGTCATCCCTTCCACTGGTTCCTGGCTTATTTTTGGCTTTTCCTTGAAACTCACTTTTGCATTTAACATCCTGTGCGCCGGAAAATGAACTGTACAAATCCCTGGATATCCTAACAAAGCAATTGCAAGATCCTGTGATTTCTGCACCGCCCACTCAAAATATACTTTCTTTAAAGGTACATGAATGACTGAGAAATCCCTGCCTGACATCACCAGCAATCTGGTTCTCGCCTTAATAATAATTTGTGCTATCATTTCTAAATCTGTAAGAATTGTTTTTGAGGGCCTGTAAGCTAAAAAAACCCACTCTATTAACAAAAGAGGGTCCATTTGAGACAAATCCCACTGAAAAATCAACCCATATAACTGTGCTGTCTCCCCCAACACTGCTAAATGAAAAGGCAATGATTCCACAAAGCGATGTGCTTGTCTCTGTTGAATCATGTCTGTGATCTTCTCAAGATCTTTTCTTGCTTCAGGTGTCAGAGTTCTGGGAGATTTGATGTTGTTGTCCCCTCTCAAAAGATCGAGCAGTGACGAGATGTCATCATTGGTGATTCCCAGGATCGGTCTCATCCAGTTGATCTCCCCCAAAAGCTGCTGTAAATCCTGCAGATTGGTGACTTTTGTGTTGATCTCCAGCTTTTGTGGTCTTATTGTTTGCTTCGAGATTTTCCAGCCCAGATATTTCCAAGGTGCAATTTCTTGTATTTTTGGTGCACTGATTTCCAGTCCTGCCTTTTGCACCTGTGCAATCACACAGTCACGAACCTCTTGCACCTCCTTTTTTGTCGGTGCTGCAATGAGCAAATCGTCCATATAATGAATAATTTTTGGTTTTGGATGCTTCTCTCGTGCTGGATGCAATGCTTGGGCCACGTACCACTGACAAATGGTTGGAGAATTTTTGAGACCTTGCGGAAGAACTGTCCAATGGTACCTTTGCAGAGGTTCTTCTCTGTTGATGCTTGGGACAGAAAATGCAAAGCGTGGAGCATCATCTGGATGAAGTGGAATGCTGAAAAAACAGTCCTTGAGATCAATGATCACAAGTGACCAGTCTCTCGGGATCATTGAGAGAGATGGGAGTCCAAGCTGAAGTGGTCCCATGTCCTCGATGACCTCGTTGATCTTCCTGAGATTGTGAAGCAGTCTCCAAGACCCTGAAGTTTTCTTGTGAATGACGAACACTGGAGAATTCCATGGGCTGTCTGTGGGTTTGATGTGTCCCTTCTGCAGCTGTTCCTGGACCAGCTTTTTCAAGGCACTCAATTTCTTTCGCTCAAGGGGCCACTGATCCACCCAAACAGGATCATTTGTTTTCCAGGTCAGCTTCAGAGTGGCGAGTGCCACAGTGACCCCTGTCAAAAATCCAATTCTAATTTCAGTCCCCATTGTGCCAAAAGGTCCCTTCCCCACACTGTGATGGGCTTTTGCACGATGAAAGGACGGATGACTGCTGTTTTCCCTCCCGGGCCTCTGACAACGATTGCATTTTCACTCTGCATGCATAGGGAACTTCCTCCTATGCCTGAGAGAGAGCCCAAAGGTGCAACCAAGTCCCATTCCCGGGGCCAAAAAATGTATGAAATAACTGTAGCATCTGCTCCTGTGTCAAGCATTCCCGTGATAGTAATTGTCTTTTCGTTACAAGTCAACTGACAAGTAACAACAGGCCGATCTCGGCTCACATGTTTCACCCAAGATGCATGCACTTCTGCTTGATCACCAGAAAAAGAGTCCCGTGTGTTGAACACTGGCATGACTTGCCTTTCTGGGTGAGATGGCAAAGCCATGGCTCGAGCAATCGGTGTATTTTGTGGAATTGTCAAAGGTGGTCGCAAGGCTTTTGCTGTGACCATCAGCTCCTCATTACGGTTTGCTGAAATCAAAGATGGGTAAACAACAAGTCCAAGAATGCTGCTTCTGTCTCTGGCCATTATTAAAAAATCCTGCCTTTTCCAAGAAGTCCCTGTGACACCTGTGGGTATCACTGCATGGCTATTGTCCAAAAAACACGTCAATTTGGAGGTTGCCAGGACGCGTTGGAATCCGGGTGGTACCAAGTCTGGGTCGCTGGGGATTTTGGAGATTGCTCTGCTGAAGGATTCTGTTTGTTGTTCCCCGAGGATTGCTCCTGCTGATTCTGTGTCACCGCCAGAATTTGTGTCGGTGCGCGCTGGCGTCGATTCGCGCTCTTTTTCCCGTTTCCCGGAACCGGAAGAGGTTTTCCATCCACGTCTGTCTGTGAGTGGCACTCACTCGCGAGATGTCTCCCTCTCCTGCATCGAGGACAGAGGTCTGGTGGCTTGTTGGGCTTTGCAAGTTGTGGGCAGTTCCTTTTAAAATGTCCTTGTGCCCCACACCCAAAGCACCGTCTCTCTGCACCGGTGTTGCCCTTTGCATAATTTGCAAGAACTTCCTTAACACGCTTTTCAATTCGATCCCCCAAGTGTTCCTCCATGATGGAAGCAACATGTTGTGGTGTTCCCACCTTGCTGCACGCCTCGATCATGTCCGCCAAGGTGGCCTGGTGTGGCATCATGCTGATGATTCGCCTGCACTCTGGGTTGGCATTGGAGAACGCGAGGCTTTTGGTCAGATGTGGTTTCGCCCCCTCCTCGGTCACCTGCCGCTCCACTGCCTGAGAAAGACGATCCACGAACGAGGAAAATGGCTCTGAAGAACCCTGCTTGATCTCGGTGTAGATGTTGTCCTGGACCCCCGCCGGAGCAATCTGAAGAATTGCTCTCCGTGCCGCCTCTTTGATGTCGCTGAGCACGTGTCGTGGGAGTCTCACCGCCTGCTGAGTTGGATCGTCCTCAGGAGGATCACCGGCAAGCTGCACCATGGTGAGGTTCGCGTTTGGCCCGCCTTGGTATCTGGCTCTCAGCTCCTCCAGGGATCTCCGACACGCCTTCTGCCAAATGAGAGCTTGGGTGTCTGTAAGAACTGATGTTGCGAGATATTTAAGATCATATGGTGTTAAATCATACATGCCAAAAATACTTTTTAACATCTGTTTGAAATATGGTGATGACAACCCATTGTCCCGAATGGCCTTAGCTAAATCTTTGCTTGCTCCACGATCCAGGCGTTCCCATCTCGGGTTTTGGCCCTGAGCATCATAGTTCACTGGCATCACTATGTTTCCCAAACCCTGCAATAAACCTTTCTCCTTCTCCAATTCTGCCCGAATGTCCTGCCAGTCCACTTTTGCATCCGGCAAAGCTGGAAATTCTGTGGGTACTTGCCTGTAGAGTGGAGTCATCTGAGGTGACTGCAGCTTTGATGCAGCAGCACTCACCGATACCAACGGCGTCTGCGGCATCTGTGAAGATGAAGGCTGGGTGCCTCCGGAGAAAAGTGGAGCACCTGCTGTGGAGGAGAACACATGACTGCCCTGCATTATTTGGAAAATTTTTGGAAGATGAACCAACAGCTCTGGCTGCGACTCCAAGGCTATGCTTAAATATTGTAAAAGAAATTCAACAACCCTTTTTGATACTGAAATTGATCCTCCCTGCCCCGAAATTTTGGCAGACCTTGATTTTGGAATTGTCCAAGCTGGGACACCCTCCGAGGCAGTGATGCGAATCGTGTCATCCTGTTGTTGAGCCCCAGCAGAAGTGTCCTGAGTCCCACACTCTTCTGGAGTCAGCGGAGATTCCTGCTGTCGTGCAGATGCAGCTCTTCTCATCCTAGATTTTTTCTTATAAGAAGCTGGAAAAAAGTCTTGAATTGTCAAAGTCCCACCACTGTGTGACACCTTGCCTTGTCTGACTGGGTCCTGTAAAATCTGCTGCAATGATGTGGTTCCGCCACTAGATGGCGCTGCCGCCTGACCAACTGAGGTCGGGACTGCACTTGGCTCTCCGATTTGTACTTCTGATAAATATTTGAGCATCTCTTCTGATAACTGATTCACATTTGCAAACCCCGTGGTAATTCCTGATAAATGTTTGAGCATTTCTCCCCATAACTGATTCACGTTTGCACTCCCTGCACTCTGTGAAACTGACTCTTGTAACAACTGTTCTATTCTGCCCATGTCTGAAGCTGACAGGGGTTGGCTGTGGGCTTGGGCTGACTGTTGCCATGGGAACTGCAACGGAACCGTGCCCTGAGGAATGTTTACATCCTGGCCACGCCCCGTCCCTGCCTGCGTCATCACGGGGGTGCGGACGCCTCCGCTCCGACTCCGGCTGTGCTTTCGCCTAGCTCCACCCCGCACTGCCTCAGACTCAGAGCTACTGTCGTCCTCCCCAAGACTGACGCAACTACTTTCCTGTTCCCACTCCGGCCCTGATGTTTCCGCCTCGCTTTGCCCCTCTCCTGGCTCTGTGCCAGCACCCACAGCCCGCGTGTGCCGGCTCCGCCCCGCCCGCGCCCGTGCCGCGCGTTTCAGATGCGAAAAATCCCCTCCCCCCGTGGCTTCCGGGTCCCGCTCAACCTTCCCGCGCATGCCCGCCGCCAGAGCTGCAGCGAGGGACGCCTCCCGCTGTCCCTCTGCCGCTCCCTCGGCAAATGCGGCTGCCGCGGTCAGGGAGCCGCTCTCCCGCGCCATCCGGGCGGCCGCTTCGGCGGCCTCACGGATTCTCGACATCGAACGCGTCACCGGACGCTCAGAGCGTCCCACCGTCGCACTCGCACCCCCCGCTTTCGCCCCTGTCCGTCCCGCCCCCGCCCGTCCCCTCGCTTTCGCTTTCTGCGCGGGCTGTTTTGAACTCCCAGCCTGCGCAGATGCGAGAGCACTTTCCTCTCCCTCCTCCCTCTGCTCAACACTCACGCACGCATGCTCACCCACTGGGCTGCTGCCGGCGCCCCCACCCACCGCGGATTCGGGGGCCGCGCCTGGCTTGCTTGCCTCCATCTGGGGAGTCTCTACGTCGGAGGAGCCTGGGGACTCTCGGGACACTGAGGAGCAGTGGGAACTTGGGGATACGGGACGCGAAGGGGTATCCTCTACTATATCTGTGGTGGAAGGACCTGTCCCGAGCTGCTGGCTGGACTGTCCCCCCCCCCTGTTTTTCCCCAGGAGCCGTGGCTGCCTGACTTGAGCTGCTGCATTGTGCGAGTGACTCTAAAACTGTTCTCGCTGAAGGTAATAGTTCTGCAGCAAGCTTATCTTTCTTTATAGTTCGATAATATAATTGCTTATTAACTTCCTGCCAAAAATTTGACTTAAACAACAAATTTAAATCCGAGGGTGGGAAATTACACCTCACCCACAATAACAACATTTTCAATTCTTTTTGAGTGATCTCTACCGGATGGGCAGAGATGATGCCTTGTAAAGCAGATACTATTTGAATTTCCTCCCGGGAGAATTCCCGTGGGACAGATACTGTCTGAGCTTCCTCTTGGGAGAATTCCCCCCCCATGTTCTTAATTTTGACCTTTCTCACCAAAATCTGAGTCAGCCCGAGGTCGGTCCGGAGATGGCACTGTTCACTGTCCAGCAGGTCACAGGTGAGAGATCCCAGGCGCGCTTCTGGGTCGTCTCCTCCCTGGAAAGTCCCCGAGACGAGTTGTCTTGGTGAAGGTCAGGTTCTTATCTTGAGCTTCTCATTCCCTCTCTCCTTGGAACTTGTGGAGAGTTTGTGCACTCTGCTGTTTTCCTTTTTTTTTTGTTTTCTGCCGCTGAGGGTTGGAGGCTGTTTTGATGTTTCTTCTTGTTGATGCCCGGCCAGGGACGCCAGGTGTGAGAACCCCGGGATTGATTTGGGGCTCTCGTGTGGTGGTAAAGTCTCTCCTCCAACCCGCGCTTCCAAAGAAAAACTCCACAGCCTCTTGTTGTCCGGTCTCAAGGTAGTTTATTGCTAGCTATCTAAAAGATTGTCCTGCGCTGCGGCTGCTTTGGTCTGCGGCCCAGGCAGAGGTACACACTCTCCTGACACCCTCACTGTCCGGTGTCTTCGTCGTCTCTCTCCCCGCCCAAAGCTGCTGCTATCTTTTATATGATATATTACGTACTATATGTTTATAGATTTTCCCCAATACCTACTATCTACGTTACAATGTGCTTTTCTACTCTAAACCAATCTGTGAATGCCGACATCACCAAGAACATGGAGGTAAGGAAGAAGAAGGAGGAAGAATAAGATAAGGACCACTTTCCTCCATCTTAGAACTCCTGACCCCCCTGTACAAAGTGAAAACCCCCCTGTACAGGTACTAAAACCCCCCTGTACAACACTAAAAAATTTTACCCTCTAATTTGTGACTACTTTTACTATACCATCTAACATTCTGTGACTGCTTGTTCCACCCTCAAAGTTGGTAATTCATTCCATGGTTCAAACTCAAAATCACAGTTGTTTTCAGCTGGCTGCCAGGGTCTAAAATGCTTCTGACCAAGGCCTGGAACCTCTAAAAATGTCTGAGGGACATTTTGGGTTCCGACAGATGTGCAGCCCCCAGTTTCCCCAGTTTGCCTCTCCTTTGGCCCGGGCCGGGTTCCCACCTGGAACAGCGGCTGGGACCAGCCGAGAGCCCCGCGCTGCCCATCCCGACCTGTCCCGGCTCCATCCCCGCTCCTGCCGCGGGCTGCCGGGGCTGCGGGAACGGGAACCGAGGGTGTTGCTGCTCCTGGGGGAGGAGGAGGAGGGAGGGAAGGGCAGGGATGAAGGAGGAGCGGGAGGTGGGGATGGGGAGGAGGAGGAGGGGGTATGGAAGGGGAGGGATGGAAGAGGAGAAAGAGGTGGGAATAACGAAGAGGAGGAGGAGGGAGGATGAAGGAGGAGAAGGAGGTGGGGATAGCGAGGGGCAGGAGGAGGAGGAGGAGGGGGGATGGAAGAGGAGGGATGAGGGAGCAGAAGGCGGTGGGGTTAGAGAGCAGGAGGAGGGGGAAGGAAGGGCAGGGAAGAAGGGCAGGGATGGAGGAGGAGCGGGAGGTGGGCTTAGGGAGGAGGAGGAGGAGGAGGGGGGATGGAAGAGGAGGGGCGTCAGGAAGAGGAAGAGGAGGTTGAAAGGCGGATGGAGCAGAGCAGAGAGAAGCGAGCGGTCAGCCCTGCCTGAATTCGCAGCCTCCACCTGTGGGATCATTGCCCCCCATCCCGCAGGTGAGCGGGGAGGGGGAGCTCGGGCCAGGTCTCCTGGGGGGTGCCTGGGTTGGGTTTTTTGGGGAGATGTTTGGAGAAACAAGAACTGCGAAGCGGAGCGGAAAGGTCCCCTTGGGGGGACTCCTTGGAGCCCCGGCAGCCCAGAGCAGGGAAGAAGGGGAGAAGGGAGCCCGGGAGCCCAAACAGCCCCGGCACCCCTGAATGGGGAGAGCCAGGAGGGGGGAGCTTTTGGGATTGCTGGGACTCCCGGCAGCCTGGGGAGGGCGGGCAGCGTGGAGAAGGGGGACCCCCAATCCAAGCGTGACCCCAGCAGCTGGGACAGGGGGGAGCCCCGAACAGCAAAGGGGAGGCAGCAGGGACGGGGGACTCCTGGGAGGCTTTTTCAGGGCTGGATCTCGGTGTTCGGGAGGTTTTTATGGAGCCCAGGTGGCCAGGGACTTCTCGGGATGGACTGGGACAGAGGGAGCTTCAAACTCATCGTGCTCATCCCTTGTTTTCCCCAAACCAGGATTTCCCATTCCCAGCCCCTGGGAGGCTGCGAGAAAGAGGAAGAGCCTCTCCTTGTCCTTCCTCCCCCAGAGCAGGAGCTGAAGATGGAGAGCAGGGAGGACAAATCCCCGCGGCAGAACCTGGTGGAAGAGGCCGTTTTGAGCGGCTCCAGGGCACAGGAACCCGACGGGGAGGAAAAGCCCCGGAGATCCCACACGAGGAGGGGCTGCAAACGCAGATCGCGGGGATCTGAGGGGGAAAGACCCACCCTGGGCCGGGGAGGCGGCTGGAGATGGAGCCAGAGGTCAAAGCTGGGAGTCCCTGAGCAGCTCCATGATGGGGAGAAGCCCCACAAGTGCTCGGAGTGTGGGAAGAGCTTCAGGTGGAGATCCGAGCTGATCGTGCACCAGAGGACCCACACTGGGGAGAGGCCCTACGAGTGTTCCAAGTGTGGGAAGAGGTTTCAGACCAGCTCCCATCTCCTCCAGCACTATCCGGTTCACACAGAGGAGAGGCCCTTCTGCTGCCCCGACTGCGGGAAGGGATTCAGGCACAACTCCCACCTCCTCAGCCACCAGCGCATCCACACTGGGGAGAGGCCCTACGAGTGTTCTGAGTGTGGGAAGAGCTTCAGCCAGAGATCCCACCTCATCATGCACCAGAGGATTCACACTGGGGAGAGGCCCTACGAGTGTTCTGAGTGTGGGAAGAGCTTCAGCCAGAGATCCCACCTGATCATGCACCAGAGGATCCACACCGGGGCGAGGCCCTACGAGTGTGGGGAGTGTGGGAAGAGCTTCAGCCACAGCTCCAGCCTGATCAAGCACCAGAGGACCCACACTGGGGAAAGGCCCTACGAGTGTTCTGAGTGTGGGAAGAGGTTTCAGACCAGCTCCCATCTCCTCCTGCACTATCCGGTTCACACAGAGGAGAGGCCCTTCCGCTGCCCCGACTGCGGGAAGGGATTCAGGCAGAACTCCCACCTCCTCAGGCACCAGCGCATCCACACTGGGGAGAGGCCCTACGAGTGTCCCCGGTGTGGGAAGAGATTCTCAAGGAACTCTCACTTGACCCGACACCAAGGGAGGCACCGGTAAGGGAAGCCCTGCGAGTGCCCCGAGTGCGAGAAGAGCTAAACTCCATCCCCCACTGGAGGACCCACATTGGGCACAGCCCTGGTGACCCACATTCCCTGTCATCCATGTTGGGAACACACCTGGCTGCTTCTCCTTTCATGTTGACCTTCATTTTTTTCTCTTCTCAATCTCTCTGTGCTCCAAGAGCCAAGAGGGATCGATCTTTCACCTTAAATCCACTCACATCCCACTGAAAACAACTGAATTTTAACCCACAGAGCCTTAATCCCACCTCAAATTCCTTCTGTCCACCACAAAAAAAAAAACTTAATCCCACACCAAACACTCTTGATTCCACAGCTGCCAGGGTGAGATGGGTTTGGGAGGAGATCGGGAGAAGTGGGATCCCAATTTGGAGCGGTGAGATGGGGATTGTGTGGGGCTGGGTGGCTGGGATGTATTTGATAGCAAATAAAACTTTCAGACTTAGTGATTTCTTTGCTGTTCATTCCCAGTCAGTGGCAGTTCTGTTTTTCAGGGCACCACCTTCTCAGCTGATTGTATTTGTGTCCTCCTTTCCCTCCCACCTCTCTTTGCCTGCTCTGTTTCTCTCTCCGTGTCTCCCTTGACCCAGGGGACCTCCAAAGACCCTCCCCCAATTTAATTTCCTCAGGGACCACCAAAGATCCTCCCCCGATTTAATTGACCCCTCCCCTAATTTAATTGCCCCCTCTGCCCCCAATGACCCACCCCTGATTTTTAAATTATTTTATTTCCCAACTATTATTTTATTTCTTAGTTCAGGAGCTGAAGTTATGGAGGCCAGCAGTGAAATGTCTCTGTAGGATTTTGCTCCACTTGGCTTTCAGCCCCTTCTCAAGAGCTTTGCCTTCGAGGGCAAAGGGAATGTCTTTTCCTGGCTGGGAGCTGAAATTCCAGACCTCTGGAATGTGTGCAGGGCCATATAGACTGGGATCAACCAGAGATTGGGATCAAATATGCACTGAGATCCTGTGGTCTAGGATCAGCTAAGGACTGGGATAAATTAGGGACTGGGGCCCTACAGACTGGAATGAACTGAACTGGGATCAAATATGGACAAGGATCAAACATGGACTGGGATCCTATGGACTGGTATCAACAAGGGACTCGGATAAAATAGGGACTGGGATCAAATTGGGACTGAGATCATATGGACTTGGATCAGCTGGAGACCTGGATCAACTACGGACTGTGTTCAAATAGAGACTGGGATCAGATGTGGATTGGGATCCTATGGACTGGGATCAAATATAGACTGGGATAAAATTGGGACTGGGATCAGATATGGACTGGGATCATATGGCCTGGGATCAAATATAGACTGGGATAAAATTGGGACTGGGGTCAGATATGGACTGGGATCACATGGACTGGGATCAAATATAGACTGGGATAAAATTGGGACTGGGGTCAGATATGGACTGGGATCATATGGCCTGGGATCATATGTGTTGGGGAAGATCAAATAGGAAAGCCTTATAAATATGACTGCCTGGCAAAAGGTTTAGAAAATACAGAGACTGAGATGGTAACAAGTTGTGACATACCAAACCGTAGTTACTGCACAAGTAGAACACAATAGCACAGCCAGGATGAAGACAATCCCCTCTTCTGGTTGAACAATGCCCTTACCTACAGGTAGGTCCAAGGGTCAAATGGACTGTTGGATCTCACCCCAATGTATGGTTCATCCCACACCTGTAACCCTCCCCTGAAGCATCAGGAGTTTGTGACCCCATTGGCCTGAGTCTTGTTCCAGCCCACCTTGAAGCCCCTGACAAGGAGTCCCTGAGGAGCCAGACGCTCTCTTGGAACTTCTGTTCTCTTGGAACTGCCCCTCTCCTGGAACATCCTCTTGGGATCCTCTCTTATCTCCCTCTACCCCTTGCCTCTCCCTTCCCTCGCGCCCTCGGGCCTGCCACAGGTCAGGTCTGGTGACTCCAAGCAGGGCCTTTCACCCTCTCTAATAAACCAGATATTCTAAGGGCAGCCTTCAGAGATCTCTCATCTCCATCCACCCAAAGCGTCCTGGAGTTCAGCGTCCTCGCAATATGGACTGGGATCAACTAGGGACTGGGATCAAATACAGACTGGGATCAAATATAGTCTGGGATAAAATAGGGACTGGGATCAAGTATGGACTGGGATCAAATAGGGACGGGGATCAACTAGAGATTGGGATCAAATATGGAACTGGGATCCTATGGACTGGGACAAACTGGACTGGGATTATATGGAATTGAGATCCGATGGAACAGCATAAACTTTCTAACATGACACATAAAATATTCATTGTAACACTTGCGAAAAGCCAATTATACATATGCATTTGTCACAATCTCTCCTCTTATTCTTTATAAATCATTTGGCTTGAGCAATATTTCTTATCCTCTTGCATTCTTTGGACTCTGTTGGTAATCAAATAAAACATGGGATTAAACAAAGAAGAAATATCAAAACACTTGTAACACATAAAAGGAAGAATCCTAATTTCTTCCACCATCCCATTCTCAATACATTACCCCACCTGTTAGTTTTTAACATTATTTTCCCTTTGGTTGTTTTTGGACTGATACCAGGGTCATAATTTTTTTCTGATAACCTTTGTTTTTTCCAGGATGACGCCCTCATTGCCATCTATTTTCAACAATCTGTACACCCCATTCTTTAGCCAATAAATAGCATGAAGCCAACCTATTTTAATCCACTGCAGTTATAGTTTGGCTTTGCTGACTCAATATTAATTCCAGTGCCTGAGCAGCTTTGTTTGTTATCTCCTCTATAACTGCTTGGAGTCCTATAATGCGATGCAGTATATAATTTGGGGTTAATACAGAGCTAGATTGCTGTGCTGGTTTCACCTTTTTGTTTACTAATTGCCTTTTTACCGAATCTTGGACTATGTCTCTAAGATCAAATGTAAAACAAATCCATCTCTCTCCTTTTGGACATTCCATGCTCCAAGTATTACTACTTTTCCCTAAGTTCCTTGTAATCCAATATTTTCCCCATTTTGCCTGCAGGTACTCAGTTTGGGTGGGTCTGTGGCTGTTGACATGGGTGTGTGTAACAAAAAGGAACTTTGGTTCCTTTCTGTGTAATACTTTCTGTAGCATTTGGGACACGATCTTGCTGGTATCTCAGAAGGGAAAAGACAACAAATGAGAGACAGAAACAGGAATGGCAGAGGTCTGGCATGGCTTATACCCCCACCTCCCCTGCCTGTGGGGTTGCTTCCCACAGCAGGTACGTGTGATCTTCTCGGTGGTGAGTACAGTGCTCAATCCAGGCTTGCCCTCTGTTTCCCTTGTCACTCCTTTTTACTCATTTTTTTAGGCAAGTCCTTTTCGACACTCCTTAACTGTGGCTTCCCACCGTTCCTCAGGTATTTCTCACTCAACAGGCACTAATAATCCATCCACAAAACAAAGTTATTACTTCAGTTGTTTTGGGTTCTATCTGTATAGGGAATTGATTCAGTACTGATACCTCTTGCAACAAGAACATAGATTTTGTGAACTACAATGCCAATTATTCCCATAATTTGAACATTCACTTGTAACCCAGCTAGCGTGTCCAGTATTGGGATGAATCACATAAAATATACAGTGTAGTACTGATGGCAATTTCCTTTCTTCCCTGTACAAGGCACAGGCTGAGGCCAGGCTATAAGAACTCTTTGGCTGAAACACTCCCGACCCTCCTGTTTGAAGTGGCATTGTTCCTCTGCCAAGGAGGTGTCGGAGGCGTCTCAGGGTTTATTCAGGCCGGGCTTAGAACCAGTGATGCAAGCTTTGCCTTATTTCTCAGTGAGGTGTTATTCTTTGTACCTGCCTTGGATCATTTGGGTCTTCCCAAACCATTACCACCCAGTCCTGGTTGGAAGTCAATTTGGTATCACCTGGTTTAGATGTGATAGTCCATTCCTCAAGTTTCCTCACAAGTCCTTTGGTTTTGCTGGCATGAATTCACCCTCTTTCCGTGGTTTGGATTGCTGCTTCAGTGGTACCTGGAATGGATTTCTTAATAGCACAGTGTTAAAAGAAAGACAATACTGCATTAACTTTTACCATTAGTTTTCTTTAAAACTTTCTGAGTTTAACTAAACTCTTTTTCTACATCTGCCTCTTCTTCTTGTATCCAGCTGTGTTAATAGCTGCAGAGACCAATTCTTCTTCCTGTGAGCTATAATTAGTTAAATAAAAAAGACCAGGCCAATTTTAACATGAGATGTATCACATCTCTTGCCTTTTACTTTTTGGGTAACATTTAACTGTTTTAGTCTTACAGACTTTAAGTCTTCAGAACAAAAGCCTTCTCTTCTTAACAACAGCAATCAGAAAGAAAAAAGAAATCTTGCTTAAGACAATAAACCACTTTGTGAGAGTCACAATCTCTGCCTTGATCTTCTCTCTACTGGTGGTCCTGTTCACAGCCTTGGGTTTAACTCTGTCCTTCCCCACTTCCCCCCCTCCTTGTTGTCACTCTGCCTAGCAGGAATGGGGGAGAACTTACAGATAGCTGTGGCTGAGGGGACCTTGGGGGTGTATTTCGCTCTCCCCTTCGCTCTCTTTCTCTCTCTCTCTCTCCCTTTCTCTCTCTTTCTCTTTCTTTTTCTCTCTTCACATTTCAGCAGCCACATTCCCATATCAGTCCACTTTCTAACATTAATCCTACCTCCTGGAGAGGTGAGTCTGCCAATCACCTCTCCCCCCTTTTTCAACTTCCTTACAAAGTAAATTACTTTTGTTATGCGTGTTCTGCAGGCCTGTAATTCACGGCACCCTCCACCAAGGCTACCAGCTACTCACAGCTGACAGTGCAAAAATAAAGACATGTTTTGCTATCACAATTTTTCCATTCACAAGCTTGAAAAGGTTGCAGGAACAAAGTAAACAACAACTTACTTCCAAAGTGACCCTGCCTGCACCAAAACAAATTTAAGGCAATGCTAGTTAGTGCAATGCAATTTGCAACGAAGCCAAGGTTTGATTTGGGAAGGGCATCTGAGGACACAGAGCATGAGTTTTACAAATCTGTATTTTGAAGAGGGAATAGACAAAATATGAATAGAGTTGAGGGCAGGGGGAGGACAGCAAGTGAGGAATTTTTCTCTGCAATACTCTCTTTTTGACTGCCAGGAAACACTCTCTAAAGAGGTTCCTAAGGTACAAACAATAACTGGGTGGGAAGAGGCGCTCCTGAGTTCAAGCCTTAATGTCATAATAGGAAACTGCCCCTGAGCACTGCAGTGCTGGAGCACCCTGCCTGCATACTCACCAGAGGCAAGCCACTGCTGCCACGCTGCAGGGCTGCCTGCAGCACAGAGGGAATCATGGCCAAGCCCTCCCTGCAGGCCTGGGTAATCCACACAGGGAGCCCAAAACTTCCTCACAGCTCTCTAACTCACTCAAGAAATAAACCTACAGCAAGCAGAGATCCCCCCACCATCTTTTTAATGTGTATGTGTCACACACCCACAGTGATGCTGAAAGTAAAAAAATTAACAGCTTACATTAGAAGATACTGAAACCTTTTCTTCACCTTGCTTTGTAGGTTCCCTTTTCTATATGTAGCCACCTCCAAGTCTGGGGAAAAAATGAGCCCTATTTTTCAGAAGTCTCATGCATGAACAACTCTAGCTGCTGTTCCAGGTGCACTGCAAGTAGCCAGCACTTCCAGAAAAAATAACAAACAAACAAACCAAAAAAACGAAGAAAGCAAAACACAATTGGGTACATGAAAAAGGACTGGCTGGAAGAAAAAATGTTTCTCATTGACCTACCAAGCAGCTGGTGTTACCTTTAGTTTAACTTTACACACTGAGAACCACTTGAGTGAACAGCCTGCATCAACTCAAAATAAATTAATGGCAGGTTTTGCTATGTCACAGCTGTAAACTAGTTTCTCAGTCCTAGAGTACAGTGAGTTATGTATTTCAAGATAAAAATCACAATGCAAATCGGAAGAAATTTTATACTGCATGAGGTGTGCACACAATTGATTTACCTCCAAAAGTCAGTTTATGACTTTCCTCTACCAGGATTGCAGTAGCTGCTATAGCTTGAACACACACTGGCCAGCCTTGATTTACTGGATCCCACATCTTTGATAAATAAGCCACGGGTCTCTTTACTCCTCCCCACTCCTGAAACAAAACCCTATGAGCTACCCCCTTTTCTTCATGTACGTACAGATGAAAGGGTTTTGCTAGTGAAGGTAAGCTTAAAGTTGATATTGGGGTTAGTTTTAACTTCAGTTTTCTTAGTTTTTCACCATCTTTTTTGCTCCATTTTATATCATCTCCTCTGTCAGTTTATTCATACAAAAATTTTACTGCCTGTGTGCATCCTTCAATCTACAATCTACAATATCCCAATAATCCGATTATTTTTCTGATTTCCCCCTTTGAAGAGGGAGGGGGAAGGGATAGAATTCCTGTGATTCAGTCTGGGTTGAGCTTCTGACTACCCTTACTAATCAAGTGTCTAAGATATTTTACTTTTGCTTCTACAAATTGCAGCTTTCCTTTTGATACCCTTAATCCTTTTTCCCCAAGAAAATTCAAAAGCTTTATAGTAGCCTCTCTAACTTCAGCTTCAGCTTCCCCAGATAGTAAAAGATCATCCACATATTGGATAATTTGTATTCTAGGAGGAGTGCAAAAAGTTTGTAGTATTGTTTCTAAAGCTTGTCCAAATAAGTTTGGAGATTCAGTAAACCCCTGTGGTAGTTTTGTCCATTTTAATTGCTGTCTTCTCCCAGTTTGTGGATCCTCCCATTCAAAGGCCAAGATCTCTCAGCTCTCCTGGGCCAAAGGGCAAGCCCAAAAGGCATCTTCAAGGTTCACTATGCTCCTTCTATTACCACATTTTTAATGACAGGAACTGTGAAACTTTCTCCTTTTGCTCTTGTTACATTTGCAGTATCTTTGTTTACACTATAACCTTTCGAATACTTAACAGACAGGTTCTTTCTGCCCCTGTGTCTACCACAAACTCCAATTTTTCCTCTTGGGGACCCACTTTTAAAGTTATCACAGGCTCCAGACGGAACTTGTCCCCTAAAGAATAGAGCCTCTGACATCCCTATTCTTCCTCGGTGCCCATCTCTTTAAAAATTCTCAGATTTGTTACCCTCTTAGGACAGTCTATTTTATAATGTGTGTTGCCCTGACAGTAAAAGCAGATGTTCCTGGAATGTTTCTGAAACTTTGATTGCACTGGGATTTTATTCTTTCCTGTTCCCCTGTCTCTACCACCATCATATCTAGGAGTAGTGCCTGTGGGGTTTTTATTGTTTTCTTGCAATTTTTTTCTCGCATGGTGACTGCCACAATCCTTGCTTTTAGTTTGGCATTGGCCACAGACTTTCTGAGCCTCCTTTAATAAATCATCTAATAATTTGTCATGCCGATCTTCAATTTTTTCCATTATCTGGCCAAGCACAAAGTTAATCCTTAACAAAGCTTTTCTCACATCAGTCTCAGGATCCACTCTGGAACTCTGCCTCCTATTTCTCCCGAGTCTGTCCAACCACTCAGCCGGAGCCTCTCCCCTCCCCTGCAGTGCCCCAAAAGTCCCTCAGCACTTTGCCCTCGAGATGCTGCTCCCCCTATTTCCCCAACAATCAAATTACAATGCTCATTCATATGTTTTCTCCCCTCCTCATAATTTTGACCCCACTCAGGAGGTGCAGGTGGCATTTTGCCCTCCCCGGGGGGGCCCTGTGGATTTTCTTTACTCCAGGCTTTTATGCCTGCAATTCTGATCATTTCCCTTTCTTCTGGAGAAAATAGTATCTGTATTATCGACGGTATTTCTTCCCAAGTATAAATGTTTGAACTTAAAAATTAGTCTCATTCTTCAGCAGTGCTTATGGGATCCTCCAAAATCCCTTTGATTGATTTCCCACTCCTTTTGTTTTTCTCTTTTTCCCTCTTGCTCCCCTCCCTTTTCTTTACCTGTTTTCTTATTTTTTACGCGTTTTCTGTCCCGTTTTTCAAAATCTTATCTCCATGCCTCTGTTTCCCACTTTCTCTAATAACCTGAATACCACCTTCTTTCAACTACCCACGTAAAAAAATCCTTTTCCTCACAATACCATTTAATACAATACAGCTCCCTCCAAGGAAATAAAGCTCAAAATAAACAATCTACATTACATATACTTCCATGCATCGATATTTACTCACCTTTATCTCTCACTCTCACACACATTCATACCCTCAAGCCTGTTCATTCATACTTCTCGACTTCACAATACTGTTACATATACTTTCGTTCACCCACACTCACTTTTATTTTTCACTCACTGTCACATCAACACAATCCACCTCCCTCTAAGGAGATAAAGAAAAGCTCAAAATAAACAATCTGCATTACATATCCTCCCATTCATCTACATTTACTCACTTTTATTTTTCACTCACTCTCACATACAACAAGATACTTTTTACTTTCAAATAGTCTACATTACATATCTACAGCCTGAGTGCTCTTGGAATGTTAATCCCTCAACCCAGCAGGTTTAATCCTGGATGTCTCTCATCCCAGCAGAATTTTAGGTGTTACTGGCCAGTCCCGGTGTTCTTGGATATCCCTCAATCCGGCTGTGTTTTCCAGCCCCAGATCCCCTTGGGCATATGCTCAAGCCGGCAACCCTGGGTGCTCTTGGGATGCAAATCCCTCAGCCCAGCAGGTTTGAATCCTGGATGCTCTTGGGCACTCTTATCCCTCAATCCAGCACTCCACGGGGTTCCTCTTCTTCCTAAGATCCAGTCCCAGTTTCCGCGGGAGGGATTCTTTCTTTTTTATCACTCCCTTGGTCTCTTTACTGGCCGTTTTTCACATGAAAAAGACAAAATGCAGCATGAGAGACT
The DNA here is from genome assembly GCF_048771995.1 of Taeniopygia guttata. NCBI lineage: Eukaryota > Metazoa > Chordata > Aves > Passeriformes > Estrildidae > Taeniopygia > Taeniopygia guttata. Next base: position 4,183,349 of record NC_133062.1, read on the forward strand.
ACAGCAATCACTTGGCAAGTCTGGGATACCCAGCAGCTTCTGTCACACACATTCATTCCCCCCTTATCCGCCCCATCCCAACAAATACTCACCTATCCTTTGTCCTTGGGTCTTGGTTCTTCGTGTACACTTTAGTCTTGGGGCTAATTACCACGGTTTTAGGGAATCCTTTCCCTATTCTTTGTTTTATTATCTCCTTTTGCCCATAGATCATAACCTGTGTCTGTGGTCACACACCAGGGGAACAGAGCGAGGCTGCCTAAATAGGGCAGGACCCGTCTTCCTCACCCTGACTCTCCAAGGCCCCGGCAGAGAGGTGTTAGAAACTATCTTTTGCTACCAAAATTGTGAAACATGCCAATCACTTGGCTGTTAAATTTTTAATAATAATAACATGGTTATTAAAATAGTAATACAATTAGAGTAATAAAAATTTAGAGTTAGGACAATTACAAGACAATAAAAAGCAAAGACTTAAGGATGTCCAGATGCTCTGGGGCACTTAAGCCACAACAAGCATACCTTGTGAACAAAGGAATCACCCCTAAAACTACACTTTTGCATATTCATATATCCTTCATGGTTATGCATACATTCTATTTAAAACAAGAAACTCTGTCTGTTATATGCCAACTATTTCCTTTAATCCCCATGGCGTCTTCGAGTCTGAGCAAGGCCTGAAGAAATTAGATTCTTCTGACAAGAAAACCATAAATTCCTCTTCTTTGGAAGATTTAGGTGTTCTGTGATGGTTATGTCAAAGCGAGTATGTCATTCCTTAAAAGAAAACCCAGATACATAGTTTCTATTTTAACTACTAAAGCTTCAATTTAACTACACAACTACATTTACAGTACTATTAAAATGTTAATAAAGCACTACAATTCAAACTAACATATGTGCATTTTTCACCTTGGGCGTCTGGTGGAGTATCCCCGGAAAGTGCCCATCTCTGCAGGGAGCCACGTTTTTTCAATTGTAAATTAGATCTTTCTTTCTCTGCCATCTGTGGTTTCCAGTCTTTCCCGGCTGGGTCTTCAGGTCTTTTAAAACTTTAAGAATCTTTTTCTACTAGCACAACTGACTTCATGTATATTTTACATAATCACGAATTATTCCATAATTTATATTACAATGGGGCTGCACAGATCCCCCCGCAGGTCCGTGGGGATGCAGAGATCCCCCTGCAGGTCCGTGGGGATGCAGAGATCCCCCTGCAGCCCCTGGAGGAGCCAGGCTGGAGCTCGGGGATGCCTGAGAGGAGGCTGTGACCCCGTGGGCAGAGGGGCCCCGCTGGAGCAGCCTGGCCTGGCAGGACCGAGCCCGTGGCACAGTGACCCACGCTGCAGCACTTGGAGGGGGCTGTGCCCCAGGGGATGGACTCGGCTCGGAGAAGTTCCTGGAGAAGTCTCGGCTGGGAGAGAGCGCAGGGTGCAGCAGGGAACGACTCCTGTCCCTGAGCAGAGGGAGAAGCCGCGGGGGATGAGCTGAGCATGGCCCCATTCCCTGTCTCCTGCCCTGCCGGGGGAGGAGGTGCAGCTGGGAGCAGGGAGCCGTGGGGAAAGCTGCATTTAAGGCTCTGCACTGACTTCTCCTCATCCTGCTCTGAGTCTTGGGAGTTTTCTGCCAGAAATCTCTCCCCTCCCCCGCTCGCCCACAGCGCTTTGGGCAGGTTTCCCTTTTTGGGGGAAATCAAAGCGAAGCACCGATGCACTAATGAGGGGCAGGAGAAGGGAGGCTCCCGGGCTTCCCGCAGAGCCGGAGGCACGGAAGGCGCAGGGCCGGGAAAGCCGTGGCGGGAGGTGCGGAGAAGTTTGTTTGTGTGGGCAGCTCAATCCCGCCTCGGGCCCGGGCCCGTCCCGGGGCTGTTGCTCATCTCCGGCTTTGCCCTCACGCAGCGCGGGGGGCCCTGAGAGCGCGGGGCGAGTCTGGGCCGTGCGCAGAGCCCGACCCCAGCTCGCTGCCATTGGCCGCTGGTGCCGTCAGTCGTGGTTGCGGCGCGCTGATTGGTGGGAGCGGGGCGCAGCACGGCCCCGGCGGCGGGCTGAGGGCGGACGTGGGCGGGCAGCGGCGCCATTGGCGCCGGGAGCGTCTGTGCGGGCCCGGGAGCGGCGGCAGCGGCCGGAGCGCGGTGAGGCGGCGTCAGCGGAGCTCGGAGGCGGCCCCGGCGCAGGTGGGAGCCGCGCTGGGTTCTGCGGGGGCTCGGGGCTGGCTGCGGGCGGAGGGGGCGGCAGGGGGCTGCGGCGGGTCGGTGGTGCCGTGTCCGGCCCGTGCCGGCCCCGGGCTGAGGGCGCGGCGGGAGCGGCTGCCCGCGGTCTCCTTCCCGCCGGGGCCTGGGCAGGAGCCGCTGCCGGAGCAGCGCTGGCTCGGCCCGGCTGCTGTGGGTAGGACAGAGGGGGCTGCCCCGCGGCCGGGAGCGTGCGGGGAAATTCCCGTCGCCGGAGGTTTCTGTGGCCGGAGGAGAGGGAGGAGTCCTGTAAAAGTGACTTTATTGCCGAGCAGGGGGAGAAGCCGCGGGGCATTTGCCGTGCGCTCTCTGCCATGCTTGTAGTCCGCAGCCTCCTTTTTATCCTCATTTTCCCGGCCGCATCTCCCTCTGCCTTTGCCCACGGGCTGAGGTCCTTGGAAGGTTCAGACTTCCCGATGCGCCTGCTGCCTGTCCTCGTTAATATGCACCCTCCTTTTGTATACCAGCCGATATTCATGGCTCTCTTAAGCCTTTGTTCTCCTGGAAGTTCGGGAATTTTGCGGTACTTTGAGAAATTGTGTGGCTCAATTTGTGAAATTTATTGGAACTGATGGTTTCCCCGGTTACTTCCTTATCTACAAGTGCCTGGCCCTATCTCCAGGCAGATTCACTCCTTGACTCTGTTTTGTTCTTCCCGGGTCCTCTTTGGTTTTGGGATTATTCTCAGTGCCCTCATTCCCTGTCCTTTTGTAGCCGTTTGTGGATCAGGAGGCCTGGCTGCCACCTGCATCCCCTGGCTCAGCTGCTGGATGAGCTGCACTGCCAAGGTGTGGAGCATGGTAAAAAGATGAGAGTTGCTGCAGCACAGAAGAGGAGAAGCAGCATTCGTGTAACCCCTGGTGTGCAGGGGAGCCACGAAAGCGTATCCCATTCCCATCCTTTTCATGTTTGGACCAATACATAAACTGCTCTCCTTTTTCCTTTGTTATCTTTTTCAGCACTTTTCCCTTGTCATCTCTTTGCCCACAGCAGTTTGAGCCATTTAGTTTTCCACAAACTCCCTTTTTTTCTGCTCACAGATAATCTGATCTCATCCGCTGGTGAAATGTTGTGTTCCTCTTTCAGTGGATTGGTCAGCAGGAAGGTCAGGAGCTGGAGCTGTCTGGTTGGTTCTTCTTTTGAGGACAGCTTTTAATCTAATGATGCCATTGAAATGATAAATGGGTTCTCTGCTTCCTGATATGAATTGGTTTGGGTTCCCAGGGGCTGGTCCATGGTGTTGTAGGATTTGTTCTGGTGGCTCTTCATCTTTTCCCCATTTCTGGGTGCTCCCTCAAGCTGGGGCTGCATCAATGACTGCATTTTTCTAAATACATCATCAAATACTTGAATTCCAACTAATTTCCCTGAACTTGTTCTAGCAAAAGCCCCAGTGCTCTGATACACTCTGTACAGCACAGACAGTGGCAGCAGATGTTGGAGTGGGCAGGGGGATGATCTCCCCCTTATTTTAGTGAAGTTTTCACAACATTCTCCATTTGCTGTTTCCCTTTGCAGCTTCACCCATTTCTGTTTCAGAGTCAGATCCTCACCATGGGCTCTGCCTTCAGCCCTGCAGATTCCATCTGTGCAAGCAGGCAGAGCTTGGGGTGAGGGGCAGAGGGAATCAGCCAATTCCTGCCCCAGGCAAGAAGAGCCAGGTACATTGTCCCCACTCTGCCCCAGCAGTGCTGATTTGCATTTCTAAAGCTCCTCCTCGGGTGCCTGGAATGCAGCTTCTCTTCCAGAGCAGCTTCAGCAGCCTCACATGTGCCCCCTACAACCTGCTGCTTTTTTTTTCCCCTTCAAATCCTTTGATTAATGTTTATGAGTTAAAAGGGCACCTTTAAATCTCTTCTAGTTTTGCAAAATGCAGCCCAAAGGTGAATGTAAAAAAATCCTGACCAAAATTTTGGCATCACTAAAAGCGAAACAAAAACACACAAAAAAGTTCCAAGGCCATTAATTTTTTTCTCGTTCTTCTCAGAGTAAAAACCCATTCTCACATCCCTGACCAAACCTAACCAGCGACATAGAAGTAGGATTGTTTTGAAAAATATTCTCATGCTATATACTTTGCACTGAAGCTGCAGGAAAACGAAAAACTCCACCAATATGTTTAGTGTTAGAGTAAAGGCATTTCTTGATTCTGGCCAGGATGTGCAACAGAAATCATTCCATCCCCACATAGCCCGGGTGTGCAGAGAAAATCGTTCCATGATAGGTGGGTTTTACTCGATTTTTCCCTAACTTAATACAGTCTAAAGCAATCTAAATCCATTGGTTTCATGTTCTGTAGTTTCAAGTTGTGCAGATTTCTTTGCTTCAGCTGTTAATGAGGTGGGAAGTGCTGGATTTCCTTCTCAGCCTTTTGCAGACCAGGTGTCTGCAGCCCTGGCAGTGTCTGGGGTAGGTGTTGGTTGCTGTTTGCTGCTGGGGTTGATGTTTTGCTGCTGGTCGTTATCTTTGTGGGTATCTTTTGGGCCATTCCCAGTGTGTCGAGATGTTAAACTCATCTCCATTGAGTGGTGCAACATCCCTTAACAAAACCTTTAACATTCCTTTCCCCAGAGCCAAGGCAAAGCAAGCCTGAGTAGAGAAATGAAAGGTTAACAATGTTAAAGTCTATGAGCTGGTGTATTTTCCATCAATGCCATGGCAGGCAGGGCAGTGTGTGAGTGTAAGTGAGAGCCAGAGTGGAATTGTCCCGTGCTCTTGCCCAGCAGCTGTGGCAGGGCAGGCCCAGAGAGCGCTGAAGCTGCAGCAGTGGCAGCAAGGGCTGTCCCCGGTGGCTGGAGCTGCCAAAGGAGGGTGGCCAGGCCGAGGATTTCAGCAGAGGATGTGTGGGCAGGCCCAGGGCCTTGCCCCGCTGTGGAGCCCTGGCTGCTGCTGCGCTGCCTTCAGTGCAGGCTCAGTGGGGGCCTCCCATCCTCCTGCTGCAGGCGGGAAGTGCAAATCTCCGGGGCTGCAGAGACCTGGAGCCGAGGCTGAGGGGTCACCCCCCCGTGCTCAGCTGTGCTGGCGGCTGTTTCTGGCCTCGGGGCCACTTGGCACGGGCCACGCCACTTGGCCACCAGTGGTGCTGCTCTGCCCTCCTTAGGCAGGAGCCGATGTCCTGCTTGGATGTTGGCAACAGCAAAGTGCCAAGGCAGGCTCTGTGCCAGCCCAGCTTCCTGGGGGAGAGATGGCACCAAAGACAGGATTCTGGCCACAGACTGCTTTAAATGTGCATCCGTTATCTCCACCCTGCACTAGGTGGAGAATTCCCAGGGTAAGGAATTCCCGAGATCAATTCCAAGGGGAAATAATTGAATATGTGCCCTGGGTCTGGCTCTTCTTCTTGCCCAAGCCAATGGCAAAAGCCGTACCCATGGCATCTTGGTTTCTATCCCCAGCTTCCAAAGGTGTTTCTTCCCCTTTCATTTTTTGTACCCAGCCTGAGCTCTGGGGGTGCCAGGGGTTCTGGAGGTCCCATTGTATTCCTAAAGCTGCCATAACCCCCTGGAGGATATTTCCTGTAAAATGACTTCTGCTGTCTGTGTCTGTTGCTTCCACAATACCTTTTATTGGAGTAATGTCTTTTAGAAATACCTTAATAAGTGATCCAGTGGCTGCTGAGCAATCAGAATTGCTTTTGCCCCCCTGTTAGGTGAGATGGTGTCACCAGAAGATATTGAAGCCTTCCTGCTCAGGGCATTTCAGTGCCAGGCTCTTACAAGCACACACAGCTGTGCCGGTTGAGCTGACCATGGGGGTAACCTGGGCTTTGTCTGATTCCCTTTCCTCAATAACAGCGTGTCTTGGAACTCTTTTCCCTTCTGCTGCCCTTGAAGAGCCATCCACAAAGACATTTTCTGCCTCAGGCCAGGCAATGTCTCCTGAATCTCCCCCAGGCTGGGTCTGGAGCTGTGTCACTTGAATGCAGTGCTGGGTTTCTTCCCAGCCCCTCTGTGGGCTGTTCAAACAGGAGGCTGGGTTAAACCCTTCCCCTGTCCTCAGTTCTGAATCCTCCTGTGCCCTGCAGCACTTGAGCACAAGGCCTGGATGTTCTCCAGGGCTGCAGTGTGGTGGGTCCCCGGTGGGATGGGAGCTCAGAGAGCCCTGACAATCCATGTCCATGCAGGGGTGGACTCGCTCCTCCTGAGGGTGCTGCTGTCTGTGCTTGCAGTGTCCTTGTGGGCTGCAGCTGGAGCCCTGACTCCTTCCCAGGGGCTGTTTGGGTGGGCTCTGCCCTGGCCAGGAGGGCAATGCCTCTGCCAGGTGCTTGTGGCCGAGGCCGTCCCCTGGGTGCTGGGGCCCCCGTGGGCCCTGGGGTTGGTCCCTCAGGGGCTGTGGGAACTCTGCCATGGCCTTTGCCTTCAGCTTGGCCTTTTGCTCATCCCTTCTTGCCTTCAGCTGCTGTGCCTTTGTGCCCAAGTGCTGCAGGGCCTTCTTCTGCCACTCCTGCAGCCCCGGTCACTGCCTGTGGGTGCTCATCCTCTGAGAGCTGCTGAGCTTTCTGCAAAATCTTTCCTTTCTGCAGGGACCCAAGCCAAATCCTTCACAGAAAATCCTGATCCTTCCATGTGCACTCTGCATTTCCCAGAAGTTCCTTTGTTTTGCTCCTTGTGCTCAGGGTCCCCTGCACAGCCCGGATGGCAGAGCCGGTGCCTGTCCTGCCGCAGTGTCCAAAGGCGGCCCCCCCGGCGGGCAGGGCCGGCAGCTCCCTGGGGCCGGGCAGCGGCCGGGGCGTCCCGCAGCCTCCTGGGGGCCGGGGGCCGCTGCCGGCCCTGCCCGGGGCTGGTGGGCTCAGGCAGCGCCCGGCGCTGAGCCCCGGCTGCCCCACAGCCCCGGCCCGGCCCCGCAGCTCCCCACAGGCCCCCAGCCCTGCTCCCGGTCCCGCACCTCTGCGCCCGCTGCTGCCGCTGCCCACCACAGAGAAACCCCTGACATCCTGACCTCCTGCTTTTCCTCTCCTGGAAACTGAGAATTCAAAGTATCAGCTGGCAAATTGTCAGGATAAGACCCTGCTGAAAAACATCCCAATCGTGAATATTTTTCTGTTCCTCCTCTTTTCCATCATCCTTTTTCTTACCACATAGATTCCTCCTGCTGCTTCTTGCCTGAACCATATTGCTGCACACTCCTCTTCACCTGATCCCTTCCCAGCACACCAACACCATCCATCCCCTGTTGTCCAAATCCCTTCTTCACTTCCCTTATTGCCCCCCTGGGTGTCCATGTCCTTAATTACCTCTAAGGGAATGTGCAAAATACCTCACCATTCTCCCAAGGGACCCTTCAGAGACATTTTGGGATCATCATCCCTTTGGCCAGGACCCCTTGTTGGCTTTCCCTTTTCTCCCCTCCATGGGTGCCCTGCCATGTTCACTCCCCGAAGGTCCCAGGGCACTCACTGATGAGATTTTCAGTGCTCTCTCCCTGCTGACTCTTCACAGACCCCCCTGATGTGTCACTCGTCTGTCTCCTGGTCACTCCCGGGTCCCCAATCAATCCCCGGTGCCGCCGCCAGCCAAGGGAGCCGATCACCCAAAGTGGGTGAGGCACCTTCAGCTGCACTCCCTGCCCCAGGGTGTGCGGAAAAATTGACATCACCAGAGGATTCTGTCCACAAAGCAGACAGAGGAGTCCTGTGAAATTAATTTAATTTCTAAGAATGGGAGAGGCCATGGGACATTCCCCATGGGATCTCTCCAATTGTTGGAGGACACAGCCTCCCTTTCATCCTAATTCTCCTGGCCACATCTCCCTCTGCTTTCCCCATTGGCTGAAGCACTTGAGAGCTACAGACTTCCCAATCCACCTACTACATACCCACCTTAATATGCTCCCTGCTTTTATATAGCAAATGATATTCATGGCTCTGTTAAGTCTTTGTTGTTCTTCTGGAAGTTCATGAATAGAGCAGGGCCTTGGCTGAGCATCAGTCTGTGTCATCAATTAATAACATTTTCTGAAACCGATTCCTTCTCCTGTCACTCCCTTGTGTACATCTCCCTGGCCCTCTGAGCCTTCCCCAACTGGACTCCCCGCCTCGGCCCCATCGCCCCCCCGAGGGGAATCTGGGGAGGTGGGAGTGGGGCAGCGCCAAGGCCGGGCCCCCCCGCGCTGTCCTGGCGGGAGCGGCTGCAGTGGGGACCGAGTGCGGGCGGGAGCGGCCGAGAGCCCAGCGCTGCCCCAGCCCGACCTGCCCCAGCTCCATCCCTGCCCCTCGGCTGGGATGCTGTGGGTCTGGGGGGAAGAGGGAGCCGGCAGTGGGTGCTGGGCCTGGGGGCAGGAGGAGAAGGGAAGGAGAGGCAGGCTTGAGGAACAAAATGGTCAAACGATTCAGGTGGCAGGAGAGGGTGGGATTGTGCAGAAGAAGAACTAATAACAGGAGGAAGAGGAGTGTAAGGAAGAGGAGATATACAAGAGGAGGAGGAGGAGAAGGAGTAGAAGGAGGCAGCAGCAGAAGGTTCCACCCCTCCCTGTGTCTGCAGCCTCCCCCAGCCCCAGGAGCATTTCTCCCCCCACATGCAGCAGGTGACTGTGGAGGGGGATCCAGGATTTTCCCAGGGTGAATCTTGGTGTTTCTGAGCTTTCTTGGGCTAAATGTTGGTGCTTTGGTTTTATGTGGCAGCTGAATCTTTATGTTTTGGAGGAGGTTTTTGCTGACTTGTGATGTTTGGGGAGTTTTTGATCTGTATCTTGAAGTTTGTGGGATTTTGGGGCTAAATCTTGGTGTTTTGGAGGTTCTTACAGATATAAGATTCCCAATGACATCCTGAGATGAACTTGGGCAAGGAGGAACCTCCAGTCCAAGGTGCTCTCCTCTTGGTTTTTTCCCCAAACCAGGATTTTTCATTCCCTGAGTGTGTCTGGATGGAGGAGGAGGAAAAGCCCAGGAGATGCTGCAGGAGGAGGAGCTGCAAACCCAGCCCAGGGAGCTGCGGGGAGGAAAGAGCCCCCCTGAGCCAGGAAGGCGGGCGGAGATCCAGCCGGAGCTCGGAGCTGGTGAAGAAGTCTCATGGCAGGGAGAAGCCCCACAAGTGCTTGGAATGTGGGAAGGGTTTCAGTCGGAGCGACAGCCTGATTGTGCACCAGAGGATCCACACTGGGGAGAGGCCCTACGAGTGCGGGGAGTGTGGGAAGAGGTTTCGGACCAGCTCCGATCTCCTCGTACATGAGCGGATTCACACAGAGGAGAGGCCCTTCCGCTGCCCCGACTGCGGGAAGGGCTTCAGCCAAAACTCTAACCTCACCAGGCACCGGCGCATCCACACTGGGGAGAGGCCCTACGAGTGCGGGAAGTGTGGGAAGGGCTTCAGAGACAAGTCTGGCCTGATCAAGCACCGGGTGATGCACACTGGGGAGAGGCCCTATGAGTGCTTGGAATGTGGGAAGAGCTTTGGGCGGAGCTCAGGTCTGAGAACACACCAGCGCATCCACACCGGGGAGAGGTCCTACGAGTGTCCCCAGTGTGGGAAGAGGTTTCAGACCAGCTCCAGTGTCCTCGTACATGAGCGGAGTCACACAGAGGAGAGGCCCTTCCGCTGCCCCGACTGCGGGATGGGATTCAACCGCAACTCGCACCTCACCAGGCACCGACGCATCCACACCGGGGAGAGGCCCTACAAGTGTGGGGAGTGTGGGAAGAGCTTCTCCAGGAGCGAAACCTTGACCCAGCACCAACAGAGGCACCAGTAAGGGAAGCCCTTTGAGTGCCCCGAGTGAGGGAAGAGCTTGGAGTGAGGGAAGAGAGTGAGGGAAGAGCTTGGAGTAAAGGAAGAGAGTGAGGGAAGAGCTTGGAGTGAGGGAAGAGAGTGAGGGAAGAGCTTGCAGTGAGGGAAGAGAGTGAGGGAAGAGCTTGGTGTGCTCCTGCAGCTCCATCCCCCATGGGAGGATCCGGGCTGGATGATCCCCAGTGACCCCCGTTGGGCAGAGCCCTGCTGATCCGTGGTCCTGGTGATCCCTGTTGGGGTGGGGAAGGTGTTGGCTTCTTCTCCTTGTGCTGCTGTGATTTGGGGGGGTTCCCATGGATGGGGGATGGGAGGTGAGTGGGGGGTCCTGGCGCACTGCGGGGGGCTCATGGCTCGGGGGGTCCCAGCGCTTTGGGGGAGTCAGGAAAGGGGGGAAGCAGTGAATGGAGGGGGTCCCAGTAAATTGGGGGGGGGTGCTGATGATAACAGGGGGTCCTGGGAGACAACGGGGGGGGGAAAGGACCAAACCCTAAGGGACTCCCTCGGTGCTGGTTAACCCCCCGTGCCCCCCCAGCCCTTGGGGTCCCCACTGTCCCTGCACTGTTCCTGGGGGTCCCGCGGCACTGGGGGGGGTCAAAGCGGAGGGGATGGAACCTCCATCATGGATGGGGGCACAAAGGGGGTCTGGGCCCAGTGCTCGGGGGGGTCGGTGCACGAGGGGGCCCGGTCCCTGTCCCGGTGCACAGGGGTGGCGCTGCCTGGGGGGTCCCGGTGCTTGTGGGGTTCCCAGGGTTCGAGGGGGGTCCGGTCCCTATCCCAGTGCTTGGTGGGGGGGGTAGTGCCCGGGGGGCTCCCACTGCTCGGTAATTGGGGGGTGTCAGAATCCAGGACATCCCTCTGGCTGCCCTGGATGGCTCGAGATGCTGGCAGGGGCCTCGGAGACCTTGGCATGGTGTCAAGAACACCGGTGGCTGTGGTTTTAGCCCCTGGAGAAAATTGCCAACTTTGTATGAGGAATTACAAGGCACAAGGGTTTGAGTAGCGTGGTAGGTGAATTAACACAGGGTGGAAAAGTAGAATTTTAACATTTTAAAATACGGGGTTCAATGGGACAAGGTGGAGGGATCTGGGTGTGTCCTGACCTTCTTCTCCTTCTTTTTTCCCCTCCATGTCTTGCTGTGATGGTGACACTTTTCTGTTGGTTGAAGGTAGAGACACACTGTCCAACAGAAATGATAGATATTGGCACGTTATTGTAAACACAGTCCAGGTAGTTTTTAGTGTAGAAGGCAAACAGCGCCCTGAGGGCAGGGAGACTGCCACAGACCAACCTGCTAGACAGAGCTCAGCAGAGCGGACAAAGCTGTTAGAGAAAAGGGAAAATAAACGTCCCTGAGAAGCAAAGCTCCGCATCTCGACTCCTTCTCTGCCCGCGCGGGCTGGGAGAAAAGGACTTTTCACAATCTCGGGGTCATCTCGACCCCCAGAAAACCGAGAGGGGGTCTCCACTCGTCCCAGTGCCCGGTGAGGGGGGGTCAGTGCTCGAGGGGGGTTCGGGGGCACTGAAGGGGGTGCGGGTGTGGTTTTTGGGGGGTCCCGGCACCCCCCGGGGCAGGGTCAGTGCTCAGCAGTGGGGGCTGCCTGGGGAACCCCCCCCGGCCCCCAAATCACAGCCGGGTCTCCTGCAAGGCACTGAGGGGAGGCTCGTTCACCCCCCGCCCCCCCGGCGTTGCCACACACCTTCCCAAAGTGTTCCCAAGTGCTCCCAAAGTGCCCTCAGAATGTCCCCGAGTCTCTGCAGAGGTGACACCGGCCTGATGACGGCCCAGTGGTGATGTTGCTCTGTGCACAGCAGCCTCGGGATGTCCTCCATGGCTCTTTGGCACCGCTTGGCCACTGCACAGCCACCGTGGCCAGGAGAGGGACAGAAGAAGAGGGTGTTGATGTCCCCAAGTGTCCCCAGCAGGTGACGCGTGGCCAGGCGGGCACTGGCCTCCCACAGCTGCTCAGCCTCGGGCGCTGTGGCCACCAAGGCCGCACGGAAATCGGGACACCTCCGTTGTCCCCTCCAGGGCAGCCTCGATGTCCCTGAGCCGGCGCTGCAGCTCCTGGGGGAAGGCGGTGGCTTTGTCACATGCGGCCACCAAGTCCCCCAGCAGCCCCAGTGCAGCTCCGGCCGGTGGCGTCCAGCGGCATCTCTGGGAGGCCTGCAGGCATCAGGACCCCCCAAAACCTCTCAGAGACACCCCAAGCCTCTCCAAGCACCCTCCTGATTGCTCCCAGTCCACTCAGGACCCCCTGAAACTTGCCCGGATCCCTTCCTCACCTCCCCAGGACCCACCAAAGCCTCTCCCATCCCTTTCAGAATCCCACAACCCCCTTCCAGTCGTCTCCACCACCTCAGTACACCTAAACCCTGTCCCAGTCCCTTCTCAGCCCCACCAGGACTCTCCCAAACGCCTTCCAGTCTCTTTCCAGCACAACCAACCTCATCCCAATCTCTGCTTTTCCATCCCCAATCTCCATACAGCTCCTCCAGGCTCACTCTAGTCCCTCCCAGTCACACCCAGTACCCCCAAACACCCTCCCAGTGCCCACCAGGACCCCCAGAACCTCATCCCACCAGCTTCTTCTCTGCTGAATTCCTAGAGGAAGACCAGGCCCAGCTACTACCAGACCTTCAGAGAAAACTCCACCCTTCTAGAGATCACCACTTCAGCAGCATTTCATCTGCCACTCCAGGAGGAGCAGCCACCATTTTAACTGGACTACTACCAACACCCTGACTCCTCAGGGTGTCAGGTTTCTGCCTCCCTCACTAGTTTCATTTGTACTAATTGCATTTTTTAAATTATTATTTTTATTTAGTTTTTTTTCCTGGTAAAGAACTGTTATTCCCATTCCCATATCTTTGCCTGAGAGCCTTTTGTTAAATTGTGGTAATTCGGAGGGAGGGGGTTTACCTTTTCCATTTCACAGGAGGCTTTTGCCTTCCTTCACAGACTCCTGTCTATTCAAACCTAGACATGGGCCTTGTTTTTCTTCTATCCCTTGTGTGTGTGTTGTGGGCTTGGGTCTGGCTCTAGATTTTCTTGTGGGCAGGGCTGGCCCTGTTGGCCGTGCGGAGCCCCCGTGGTTTTCTGGGCTTGTGCCAGAACGTGTTGGGGTGTGTTGAAGGGTGCTGCTGAGGGGCTGCCAGGTGCCCATGGCACACCGCCCTGAGAGCGCCCGGTCTCGTCTGATCTTGCAATCTAAGCAGGGTCTGGCCCAGTTAGTACTTGCATGGGAGACCGCCTGGGAATACTTGGTGCTGTAGGCTTCTTTTGCTGCCTGCTGGCCAGAGGGCCTCTGGTGCTTGGGTTTTCTTGGGCAGCCATGGCGAGGGGCAGGAGGGAAGGGGCAGGCATACCTTGTGTGGTTTTTTGTGCCTTGTGTGTGTGTTGCAGGCTCGGGTCTGTCTCTAGTTCCCCTTGTGGGCAGGGGCGGCCCTTTTGGGCTTGTCGAGCCCCTTTGGGGTTCTGGGCTTGTGCCCGGAGGGTGGTGTGGTGGGCTGAAGGGCGCTGCTGAGGGGCTGCAGGTGCCCATGGCACACCGCCCTGAGAGCGCCCGGTCTCGTCTGATCTCGGAAGCAAAGCTGGGTCGGGCCCTGCTGCTGCTGGGGGCAGCGAGGATGACGTCGAGAATGACAACCTCTTGCTCCACCTGACTACCAGCAGGCTGAAGATGGTGGACTTTGATTCTGACATGTCCTTTAAAGCCAGGTTCCACAGGGAATTTGCAGATGGGTCCACACGCAGGGGATGCTCCCAGATTTGGGCATTGCACAGCCTGGCCGGGAACCAAAGGTTCCCCCTTTGCTGGGGCAGATGCAGCTGATCCTTCAGTCGGCTGCCAGGCTGCTTTTGGCAGGGCTGGGGACATGGGCTGGGGTGGGTACGAAATGGGAGTGGGCTCCTGGCCCTGCCAACAGCCCCCAGCACCCACCGTGCCCTGGGCTGGGGCTGTGTCGAGAGTTTAGCTAAAGAATAGCTGCGCAGCAAGGGACACGAAAAAGTTAAGTTGATGAGAGTGTGAGAATACGTGACTTGTACCATGAAAACTATGCCCTTGAGAAACAGATGTTTTCTAACAACCTTGAGAAACAGATATCTCCTAACAACCTTGAAAGACAGACATCTCCTAACAACCTTGAGTATACAGGTGTTTCGTTAAAAATGAAATATTGCTTAGTATGCAGAAAAGTAATCAAGTATAAAGAAGCAGTAACTGCAAGGCTTATCGCAAAGAGATATATGTGTTAATAGAAAGGTAACCAATCCTGAGCTTCGCTTTTGCAATATGTATGAACTAATTAGTGCTTGTATAAAGAAACTGTAATCGACTCCAATAAACTGAGACTTGTTGATCATGACAGCATGAAACTCGTTTTCCCGCGACAATCTCACCAACATCTGGCGCCTGAACGGACGGGACCCCCCCCGCCTGGATCTGTGAGACGTTTGCATTGGGTTCGGGTCCCGCAGCTAGACGGACGGCGATTAAGCTCCACTACCTGGAGCCGCGCCCTGAGTGACCACAGCGGTGAGCTCAGCCGATACGTGATGCTGAAGCCTAGAGGGTCTGCAACAGCGCTGACGTGAGTAATGGATAGGCAAGCAGCATATAACCTTTTCACCTCCTTTCTCAGATGGAGGCAATTTAAAGAGCTTTATTTAGATAGGGATCTCCAGGCTTCCGTACAGCTTCTCTTTCATATTCTCTCAAAGAGAGCTGAAAAGGTTAAAGAAGCCGATTTGGAACAGTTGGTTCTGTGGGCAAGAAACAAAGGCAAGCTGCAAAAGCCTTCGCTGATTTTTAGTAAAATCAAATGGCAAGAGCTGGGGCAGCTGCTTTGGGACGCAGTGATAGAACGCGGAGGCGGGAGAGAAGCGGTGCTGGCCCCTCACCCCCCCGCAGCAGCGGCGGCGGCGGCGGTGAGCAACCCAGCGCGGCATGTCAATTGTAGCAGGAACAAGCGATCACAGAACAAGATACAAAGGCAAGAAAAAGTTACAGAAAGCCCTTCCTCGTCCCTTGTGGAACGGGTTGGCAGAACTAAGGCAACGGGCTGTGGCGGAGAGCAGCAGGGTGCGGCGGTGAGCACCCGCCAGCCGCCCGGGCGGACTGCGGAGCGACAGGCAGAGCGGGGCCAGGCAGAGCAGGGCCGGCCGGCACCGAGCCTGAGGCGGCCCGGGGCAAAGCGGACTTCAGCCGAGAGACAGAAGGCTCCTTGTTGCTGAGCAACAGCGCGAGGAGGGAGATGGGCGTTCCCGGGGGCTCGGCCACGCTGGAGTCGGAGCAGGCGGGGCGCGGCCGCATCAGGGGCGTCTCCTCTCCCGTCCCCACAGTGACGCAGCAAGGACGGGAGCGAGACGGCGCCGCCCCCTCATCTCCCCGCAGCACCCCGCAATGGCGGCGGAGACGCTGCACAGCCTGGTTGCCACGGTAACAACAACCCCGAGAGCAGCAGTGTCACCAATGGAGGGATTGCAACACCACAGCAAAAATTTCAACAGCATTTTTCCAATTCCTTGCAAAAGTCAGAAGACGTAATGAAAAAGTATAGCAGTACCAATTGTTTTCCAAGATACCAAGAAGGATGGTAATTATGCAAATCAATGTTATTTCAAATACAATGTGGATGAAAATCACTGTAAAAAGATAAAAATGTTAGTAATGATTTAATTGCCAAAAATGTCTCTGAAAACAAAGATTTGAGAAAAGTCAGTCAGATGGAATGTTGGCATTGAGTTCACAATTTCTGGTTTTGAGTTTTTATAGATAATAAGATAGGTAATGATGATTTTTGAGTTTTATAGATAATAAGATAAATGATGATTGTCAAGTTTTTATAGGTAATGATAAGTAGTGATTGTTACTAATGTTATATGAATGCTTTGACAAGATTGTTTTAAACTATTTTAAACATTTCCTGTTAATAGGTTGATCATATAATGTAAGTTGTCTGATTTTTGTGATAAGAATTATTATTAAGATGTTAAGGTATTGAGGTGTTGTTTTAATATTTACAGTCAGTTTTCATATGTTTTATGGGTTTTTAAGTGATTGATTGTAAGATGTGTTTTTCAGGATCCTGTGTGTTTGATTTTTTTTAACTACTCATGTGTTTTCTTTATTCAATTTTCTATGCAGCTGCAGTTCATCTTCTAAAAATTTATAGTCCAAGTTCTGGTTCAAGATTTCAGACTTCAAATTTTCAGATTTTTGAAGAAAAGGTTTGTTGTATTTAGAGAATTTTTGTCTTGAAACAAATTTTAGACAGGTTCAATTATTTGATGTTTTGATAAATTTTTAATAATAAGGTTTTTCACTTATAACTGTTATTTTTAAGACTTTTGTTTTAAACATATCCTCCAATTAGAGTTCGAGCTCTGGCCAGGCTCTGGCTCTACGTGGATGGTGTGATTGATCCAGATGTTTTCTGCATCAAAAAAGTATTCAAGTCCTTTTGGCTTGACAATTTGACCATACCGGACAGCTGAGCCTCAAAGGAGGTTTTGGAGAGACATGATCCGGACATGTTTTATCCAAATCTCTGTTGTTTTAAGGTTTTTCAGCTGCTGCAGACTCTGGGATGACAATTTGATAGTGTAGCACTTGGTAACTGTGATTTTATATGTAATATTGATTGTGTATTATTTGATTGATTTTTATTTGTTGTTAGTTTCTTTACTATGTGCATTGTTTTGTTCTTAATGTTTTTTCATGTTTATAACAAAGATGTTGATATTTCTATTTCTTCATGCAAGTTTTAGGGAACAGAATTGAGAGAGGACCCTCCAGTCCCTGTGGGGGTGTTGGGTTTGTTTGTGTTTTAACAGGTGCAGAATCAAAATGGATTTCAGTGAAGAATGTGGAACTTATCAATTGCAAGAGGGCACTGATCTCTCCACAAGTGGATCAGAGGATGCACAGCAAAAGTGGATTGTGCAAAGATTTGTGTTTCACCCACAGAAGATCGTGGGCTTTGAGTTTTTTTTTATAAGTGTGTTTTTAATGATGTTATAGAATTTTTTTTTGCTAAGTTTTTAATAAGTTTTAGTAATACCTGTGATTTTTCTGTTCATCTTGCCATTGTCTTTCAATGGCAAAAGAAAAAGAGGGAGGTCCCAACGGGGATCAACAGAAATTCTACTTGAGTGAGTGTTTTTACCCATCCAACCAAGAAGTCGTGTGATGGACAGGACAGATGCTCTTGCTGCATTGATACGAAAAGGCAGAAACAGAATTTTAAAAAATAGATGAAAAAGATATCAACCCGCAGTGATAACAACGTGAACAACAACAGTTTGCCTGGAACATCCCTGATGAATCCAGTTCTGATGAAAATTAATTTTGTAGAGTACAGAAAAATAAGTTGAAATATTATAAGTGTGAAGTTAGATTTATCAGAAGTTAGTTTATTAGAAGTTATAGTTTATGTTTAGAATTAAGATTGTTTCTTTCATGTTAGACAGGGCATTCAAGAACCTGAGAAGAATGTGGTGGGCCTCAATGTTTTTATTTTATACTTGTTTAATTGAAGTCTCGTTGGGTCCCATCGCAGAGTTCAAAACTTGGACCCAAGCTCAAATAAATTTAAATAGCACTCTGGGAGCGCAAGCTGTTGCATTTGTGCAAAACCTTAAATTTACTGATGACAGTTTTCAAGAATTTGGTCTTTTGGGTTCTGTCCCAGGAAATTACTGTTTGATATTTGGATCTTATGCTACCAAACCAACTCAAGAAAATGGAAAATTGACAGATGACAACACTTGATTGTCTCCCAGATCACCATTGTATTACAACTATTTAGAATATTGTAACAATTCGACTCCAAGAGGTAGTGCAGGAAAAACTGCCCCCAGGAACCTTCCTCATTTGTGGGGACCGAGCCTGGTCAGCAGTCCCTCAAAATGCTAGGGGAGGCCCATGTTATATCGGTAGGTTGATGCTTTTTGCTCCCACCATACATCAGGTTCTCGAATTGCCTCAGAAGACTCAACGAGCCAAACGCAGTGTTCTCCAAATGGACACTTCATTTGATAACTGGCTCAATTCTTCGGGTTTTTCTGGCTGGGTCAAAGACAGTGTGTGCAAAAATTAGTTCATTGTGCCTTCACTCCAGCCTGAGTAGCTCAAAAGAAAAAGAGGGAATTGTTGCAGCATTTTTGAGAGAAAGAGGGCATGAATTGTGAAAGTTGAGCTACTCCAGGCTAGGCCTCAGATTGAGGCCTGGTGTGGCCTTCGGGGCCTCTGACGATGTTAGAAATTCAGGGCTTGTGGCGCAGATAGAAAATAGTCTTAAGGTATTGTGGGGACCACTGGGTGTGAACTAGTATAGGTTTTATGGTGTACAGTGTAGGCCGTTTTAAGGAAAAGGTAAACAATGTTAGCCTACCAGTCAGAGTGTCTTTGTTTCTGTAAACTATGTAGAAGCTTATATAAACTACCGCCTGATTTTGAATAAACGGAGAACGTTGCATTAATCATATTGATTGGATGTGCGTTTGTCTTGTCCAGTTTCCCGTTTTCCTGAGGTTCCCTGGCTTTAGAGCCCCTCAATAATAATTAAAGTTTCTCTAGCAATTGCTTTATTCATTATTTGCCTCCCTTCCCTGCCCGGCTGTGACTGGAACTACACCAAAGGGAAAGTGCCTGCAGCCGAGGGAAGGCTGGGCTTGGGTCTCTGGTTCTGTTTGTCCTTGCTGCCGGTGGTGTTGGTTGTTTGCCTTGTACATACTGGTAAAGAACTGCCACTCCTTTTCCCACATCTTTGCCTGAAAGCCACTTAATTTCAAAGTTATAATAATTGGTAGGGAAGGGGGATCTCATTCTCCATTCCAGAGAGGTCTGGCAGACACCTGTCTTTCAAACCAAGACAAGCTGACAATTAACAATTTATTAGCAATTGTTTATTAACAATTAAGGGAAAATTATCAATTACTTATCAATCTAATCAACAATTAGTTAATCAACTTAGGTAAGAGGGAGGTGCTCACTGGAACGTGGGAGGGTAGCTGCAGAGGTCTCTGGTGAAGGGTGGGAGACCACCAGCAGCAGAAGGTAGGATGTCACCAGCTCCTGCCGCACGCTCCAGCTGACACAAATGTTGTCACTCAAGTGTTGGTCTTTAGAGCACCTCCTTCTTGGGTCCCTGGCCTTACTCTGTCTCTTCTAATGGTTTATCCAGACTGTCCTTCTCCTGGGCTCTGCCTTCCAAAGTCACCTGCCCCATCTTCTCACCTGGCTGCAGGTTAGGAATCCTAGGAAGAGAGGGACTGGTATTAGCCAGAGGAACATTCCCAGCCCGCCGCTTTTCTGTCTCCTTGCAGGGCACACAGTGTTGCATCCTCTCTCTGTGCAAGCAGCAAGCAGCAGATTTAACAGCTGCACTAGCTGCATGGAGGCTGCAGAGATGCAAGGGCAGGAACATGACCAGTTAAATGCCCGGGGACCAACTACAGCACATGGGGTTCCATGTGGAGAAGCAGGCCTTGCTTGTCCCAAAAGGAAGCAGAGCTGGGGACTGGCTGGTCCCTGGATCTCTTGTTGCAGATTTTGCAACCCTCCACAAGCTTACTGTTTCATACAGTGTCTTTTCCCAGTGCCTCCCTGCCAAGGGGTGAAAGATGATGATGAAAGATGAGGATCTTTCTGTGCTCCTGTGGCTGTTTCTGCTGCCTCCCTGGGGCTCCCCATCCCAGTCAGAGGGACTGAAGGGAGGGTGTTGGGGGGTGAACCAGGCTGGGCTTGGTGATGCCCAGCAACAGGACAAGAGGCAACAGGCAGAACCTGAACAAGACAATTCCACCTGAATCTGAGGAAGAACTTCTTTCCTGTGCCGGTGATAAGTTGCGCAGAGAGGGTGTGGAGTGTCCCTCACTGGAATTATTCCAGAGTCCTCTGGACACAACCCTGTGCCACGTAGTCTGGGATGACCCCGCTTCAGCAGGGAAGTGGCACCAGATGACCTAGCGTGGTCCTTCCCACCCTGTCCCACCCTGTGATTCAGTGATACCCATCAGTAGCATGAGTTGGCAAGCGTGGAGATATTTCCCACCTGCACAGCAGGGTGGTCTTAAACTTCCCCAGGCACTCTGGAAAGAACTGCACGTCAAAGGTCTCCTTCTGGCCAGGAGCAATGATGCCACAGTAGGGGTTGATTGAGAACAGGTCATGGACAACATCTGGAAAAACTTCTAGGGAGGTGCTGACACAGTCGTCCTGCTCAGAATACTGCTGCTGCTCAAAATCCAGCTCCTGCACGAAATCCAGCTCCTGCACAGAATCCAGCTCCTGCACGGAATCCAGCTCCTGCACAGAATCCAGCTCCTGATCGGAATCCTGCTCGGAATCCAGCTCCTGCTCAGAATCCTGCTGCCACTTGGAATCTGGCTCCTGCTGCTGCTCAGAATCCTGCTGCTGCTCAGCAGGCCGCCGCAGCTGCCACACTTCAGGATGTGTCTCCGAAGGATGGTCCTGCTCCGACCAGAAAAGACGCAGCAGCTTTCTGCGATGCTTTACAGTATCATAGGAGAGGAACCGACCTGCAGGGAGGAAGAGGATACCTTGCAAAGACAAAATCCTGTGTTCCCAGCAACTCTGCCTCCTGCTGCAGGTAGGTGGAAGAGAGCTGGGATGCACTTGGAGAATCTCTGGTCAAGTACTTTATTCTAGCAGGAGACAGAGTGTCGGGAGCAGGGTCTCTGCCTGAGCACACACTCCTGTGCCAAAGCAGGAAAGCCGGTTTCAGACAGTGACTTTGCGTTTGCCCTGGAGTGGGGAACTGCACACAGACAGTGGCTGCAGGGCAGCTCACTCATTACACCACTGTTTTTCCCGGTCTCAGACTTCTCAAAGAGATGACCTGGTGTCCCCCTTCCTAGTCCTGACCCGGCACGTGGCTCTCCCCAGAGCCTGGCTCAGCTGCTTTGCAGAGCAGAAGTGGCTCAGCAAGAACAGAAGGGGCTGAAAGGCAGAGGGGGACAAGGAGAAAACCTTCCAGCTGCAGCTGGGAAGGTGCTGATGAAAGTGGATGTGTGGACAAGGATGAAAAAGCAATTCATGTTTTGAACTGAAGTGGCAGGGTCTTCTCCCCGGGCCCTCAGCTACCAAGTGAAATGCTCTTACGCATCAGAGTGGTTGAGTATGGCTTCTTCAGCTTCTTCACTGGTTCACTCCCTGCAGGTTTCTCCCAGGAGTATTCCAGTGCTACCTCGCCTGTGTTTTGCAGTGTGAAACTAAAAAGCAAGAAGGAGGAATAAAAAAATGTCCAAGAAGTATAAAGCAAATAGTACAGTAATATTGTCTGATGGACTCCTGATACCACTTTCTCCTGAGGAGCATCTTCCCCAGGCAACCCAGCCATGCTCAGACTGCTGTCCTGGGTGGCCCAAGAAAAGATTTCAAAGTCTGGAAGTTTAAGAGAAAAGGGCCAACATGGTGCCCAGGACATTGAAGCTAAGGGGTTTATTCTGGACTTTAGGTCTTGGTTTGACTGCAAACTTATTCTGGAGCAGATGAGGACAGGTGACATACAGTGAAAGCAAACCCATGGCTGTTCTCAGCAGAAAGGTATGGCAGCATTGAGCCTCTCCTGAGCACCACCTCCTGCTTGGCTTTGCGTGCACGTAAAAGGGCCTGTGCTGGTTTGGGTGGGGTAGAGTTCTGGGAAGCAGTTCTGGGTCAGCCTTGGGCAAAGGCAGCTCCTGCTCACAGGGCCTCCAGCACTCACGTGGCTGTCCCTGTCTGGAAGGGCAAGGTACTCTTGAACTGAATCATGGTCGTGCTCAGCTTGAACTGGGTGTAGGCAACCACAGCACTGAGGTACACCTCCAACTCCTGGCTGCTCTCCTCCACCACAGTGTGAGCCGGTTCCGGGGCTGTCTCGACCACCTGCAAACAGAGGAGGGAAGAATCACTGAGCAGAGCCCAGAAAGTCAGGCTGAGAAGGGAATCTTCTGGCCTCCAAGATCACTAGAAAGGACCATTCACTTTTACTGCCCTGCAAAGATGACAAAACTGGGACTGCTTTGCTACAGTACTTGTTTCTGCCCACTGATCCAAGCGGTCACTACCACAGCTGTTAATACACCCAGAGAGACTACAGCTGCATTCCAGTCCCTGTACTTCAATCTTGCAGAGGGCCTGGCTTTTTTCCTCGTTCCTATAAATCCTGCAGGTCTCCAAACTAGGGTTAAGTTCCCCTGCTGGAGCTCTGTGGATGGGGAACCCCAAGAGTGAAGAGTTCTAGAAAGCACCTTTTTCTTCTTGTCTTAGAAGAAAGTGCTCTCCAGGTCTCCTGTCTGGAGCAACTGCTTGGAGCTGGGGATGGGCATTTTGGGATGTGAAAGATCTCACTAGGAAAATCTCCAACTGCAGATATTCTGATAGAAAAGAGGATGGTTTAGAGGCCTTAAAAGTCCAGAAACTCGGAAAGAACCTCCACCCAAGATGAGTGTGTTTGGCAATAATGACAATGAAAGTAAGACTCTTTGGAGATGATCCTTCTCCAGACTCCTCCGTAGAGTCATGCAGTGCCTGGGCTACACCATGATGAGATATCCCACACCAAATACAGAGACCACAACCAAATTCTCATGCAGACAAAACCTGGAGTTCACCAGCACATGCAGGAGAAGTGTATTTCTCTCCACTTCAAAAGAAGAGACAGAGTGCAGCAGACTAAATTCCTTGTTGGTAAAAGGGCACCAATCAGCTGAAGAGATTTCTAACACCGTAAAATGGGATAAAATCGTAAAACATTGCCTTCCATTCTACATGGGCTGCAACACTTGTGTTTGTGGCCCACACTGAGGCTTTGGGTGTGGCTGAAGGTCTCTTATCAAAAGGCTTCCTCCTCTCCTGTGTGTGTATCCGGTCACTGTGCCTCCACCTCTCCGTTCAAATGCGCTGCTGGTGAACCTCATGGCTGTCCAATGTCCAGAGGAAGCAGGAGCTGCTCAGCCAGCAGTGATGGTGTTCTAGTGGTTCTTTTTGTAAAACCCGGGTTGGCTTTTCTTGCCATTTTGCTTCTTACCTGCTTTATTTTAGGCCGCGTGGCGGCTGCCGGGTCTTTCCTGGTGGTATCCTTCCATGTGACAATGCACATTTGGTCATCCCAGTCAGGAACCTTCTTTTGTGGCAGCTCAAAGTTGACCTTGGTCATCTTACATTTCACAAGGTGCCTCCTGAAGGTGGCTGGGACATCTGATTTCAAGATCACTGTGATGTCCTTGGCACAGCCAGGATGGAGGTGTCCCACCTAGGGAGAATCAGGGAGTCAAGAGCAAACTGGAAGCACTGCCAAGGGCAGGACTGACAGCAAAAGGGACTGACGGATGTGGTGAGCAGCTGTGCCAGGAATCTGCACCTCAGAGTGGATTTAGTGAAGTTTGATAGACAAAAGTATGAACAGAAGGTGCCACCTCCCGTAACATGAAACCTTTTCTGCAAGGCTGGCAGCCTTGGCCCAGCCAAGCCAGGGACTGCATCTCCCACGTGGCACTGGAATGGGCTATCAGTGGTATGTGAGCACTCCCTGCCAGCTCCTGGGAACACCAGGGCAGGGCCTGAGCAATGGGGAAAGGCAGAGCAGTCCACGCTCACCTTGGGGGAGAACAGGAATGGGGCATCTGCCTCCCACTCAAAGCGCATGAACTGCTTAAGGCTGCGGTTGGTGACGGCGAAGGTCCTGTAGCAGCGCTTCCCGACAGGACAGTCCCCAAACTCGATGTGATTCACTCTGACAGCTGTTAAGGAGGAGAGCAAGGGATCTCAGCATGCAGGGAGCTCCACCTGCCCCCTGACGTGCACAGACACCTGCATGTTCAATGCTTCCTTGCTCCAAGCCTTCCCCCCTCTGAGAGGGAGCTCCCCAGGCAGTTTCACCACTTCCAGGGACACATCCCTGAGCCAGTGACGTGCAGCACAGCACACACTGCTCTGCATGCATGGCTACCACACCCACAGGCCACCAAGCCCCGTGGGAGACAGCCCAGGCCTGGCTAGAGGGAGGACACACATGATCAGATATTTTCCTCTTCCTTGCTCCACCTTGGCAGTCTCTCCTCTCTTACCATCAGTGATGTCTTTCTTCAGACTGCTCTTAACATTCCTTTCCTGTGTGTCATCCTCTAGTCCAAGCAGGGTGAATTCCTCCTTGTGGCCTTCACCCACCAGCTCTATTAGGGTCTCGTTAGAGTAGCTGTCCTTCACTAACACATGAATCTTCCCTTCCAGATGTTGAGCCAGGGTGGGTTTGAAAATTACATCAAACTCAGTTGATTTCCCGGGACTCAGATGGAAGAAAGGCTTCTTTGGGAGCTTGCTCGCTGCACAGCAATGGAAATCAGAGTTAGGTGGTACAGCTGTACAGAGGAAATATTTCCATAGCATACATGAGGAATAAGAGGTTGAAACCAGCTGCCTTCTAAGCACAGGTTCTACCCCCTGTGGTTCCAGAGTGGTTCCAGACCCTCTTCCTCTGTTCACAAGACGGCCACCTCCAGACACAGCTTAACCTCAGGCTGATGCCCAGCCCTCATTCCATCTGCTTCCAGCCAGCTCCAGCCATATGGAAAGCTGAGCCAAAGAGTGCTTTGGGCTTCTGCTGGCTGGCTGTGTGCTCAAGGGCTGTGTCTGTTCAGGCTGGTACCTTCCCACGTGCAGCAAATACCTCAGAGGGTCCCCTGAGGTAGTGGCAGTCCCCCACAACTCAACCCACCACGTCTAGAAGAACAGAACTTGCTACAGCTTGCTAGGAGGAGACCCTGCAAAAAGCCCCCAAGAAAAGCTCGGGGGACAGAGAGCCCAAGGAAAGAAACTGTGCCTAACATCTGGCTGCTGCTCAGAGAACCAAGAGCAGGGCACACGTTTTCCCTCTGTGCACGATTGCACTTCATGGTTAATGGATTTACCTTTTCCAATTAGTTCCTTTTTCACATCTCCAGTGTGGAATACTTTGACTGGGGAGGTCCTGCCTTTCAAGAAGAACATTCCATGCTCATCCTCCAGGAGTAACATAAACTGAGAAAAGAGAAGCCAGAGCACAAGGATACTGTGAGTCCAGGATGGCACAGGGACTGACACTGCAGTGCTGCTGGTCCCACACGGGAGGCCAGCACCTCTCCCACTACAAACAGCACTTAGCACAAAAGTTAAGTCAAACCAGCCAGGGAAAAAAGGGCATCCAGAGGCATCTGGATAGAAGTGACACAGAACCAAACAGGGCAGAAAGTAATGAGCAGAATGTATTTAAACCACCTCTAAGTCTACTTAAAATGTAATAAACTGGGATCAAATACAATCTAATGGAACTGGGAAATCACACATGCCCATGAGAACAAAAGGTGACCGGAGAGACAGGGGAAAATACTCCACCACCTTTCTTGTGTTCAACTTAAAGAAGAAAGACTGGGCAGAAAATTTCCAAGAACTCCCTTCTTGGAGAACAGACGTCAGTCCTTGTTCAAAAAGAATTTCTGACACCTCTTTCCAGGTTTGCCATGTTCTTTGGGACCCTTCCCCTGTGCCACAAGCACTTGTTCCCAAACCAGACCATTCCTCGAGCAGGTCCTCCTCACCTTGACAGGTATGATGCCATCGTTACGGGTGACCAGAGGGAGCACCTCTGAATCCCACAGCTGGAGCCTCTTGAAGCGCAGCACGGCGTTTCCCCTCTCGCTGCGAGCACTTGAGCACACGACTGTCAACCGCGGCTCGTGCCCCTTCCCGCTGATGGTGAAGGTCAGGATTTGGGGTTCAATTCCCACAGAGCTGCTGGAGAGGCACAGAAACAATTTCAGCTGGCACTAGCCCACTTCTCACTGGGCAAGCGAAGCAACAAGGGCCACCCACAGTGTTTTCCTTGCCTGGTGCTCCTGTACCCCACAACACAGCCCCCCACCAGCCTCTTCCCAATCCACTCAGGGCCATTCACAAGAGGAATCTGCTCCAAAGAGCCAGAGCCTTCCACAATAACACTTAAAAATAATTTCACTTAATTGAATTATGCAGCACAGCAGGTAAATGAGAAGGCACCAGATGAGATATGGCAAATCCCCTGGCTGCAGTGAGATGAGACTTATGCAACGAGCAAAAGCACAGCATGAAAGCAGTACAAAAGCAAGAAGGCAAATAGAAATGATTGTCACTAGCAGTAAAGATCTTTTCCAAGAACAGTAAAAAAGCAATTGCTCATTAGAAATTAGACTTCTCTTGCTCCAATTCAGCCACTAAAGGGTTGGGGAAGGGCAGGTCAAAGCCCCAGTTCACAGGTCCCAGGGCAGAGGAACTGGGCTCCTCTTTCATACCAGCTCCAAACACTCACATAAAATAGCTTAATGAATGCCAGGGGGTCACACAGGATCACTTAAGTTTACAGAAACAAAGAGAAAACGTGACTGCTGACTTGCTGGCACAGAAACTGCTTCATGTAAGCCTTTGTCGTTGGAAACCCCCAGCTCAGCTGCAGCACATCTCAGTAACTTGCGGTTGGCCACCTGTACTATTTCCCTGTCTTCACAGTTCCTCACACAGGCTAAAGCATCAGCCTCATTCTCCTGCTCTAAGGGCTATTGGCTCCCAGATCATCTCATGCCAAGTACTCTGCCTAAGGCTACTGACAGCATTAGCGCTAACAAGAGGTCTGTGCCTTCCCAGGGGAGAGGCAGCTATCAGTGAGGCCTCCCCCACTATTTCACAGGGTCAGTTACCCTTTTGGGATGACAAGGGAAGCCTTGAAAGTGCAGTTGTAGTTCTGCTCCTCTGGTGGGGTGAAGGTCACCGTAGCAA
Organism: Taeniopygia guttata; assembly: GCF_048771995.1. NCBI lineage: Eukaryota > Metazoa > Chordata > Aves > Passeriformes > Estrildidae > Taeniopygia > Taeniopygia guttata. The sequence goes on from NC_133062.1 coordinate 4,210,091, forward strand.
TGGCATAGGATGAGCCGGGAATGGACATCTTGACTGGATACAACTTGAAAATATTTTCGATAGGGCTTTTTTCCTTGAGGGAACCCAGAGAGCAGTGTTAGGAGGAAACACCTTTCAACATGACGCAGTTTTATCCATAAATGCATTAATGAGAGCAGTCCCAGACACTGTGTCTTCCTTCCTGCTTCCCTGGGCAGGCTCCCTCCCTCCCAGGGAATGCCGACCTTGTGCTGAAGCACTGTGTGTTTTGAGGGCTGGCAGCTGCCCCAGCCTATCTGGGAGGTGGGCATTGCATGGAAAACCCTGCAAATGACCTAGAACTGGCCTTCAAGGAAAAGGAAAAGCCAGGGAGCCTGAGAAAATGCTCTGCTTGGAGTTCTGGCATGTCAATTCATAACTGAGAAAATGCTCTTCTTTGAGCCCTGGCATGTCAGGTCATAACATCCCTTCTCTGTGTGTGCTTCCCAGAGAGGTTCAGAAGGATTCACTTCTCCCACCGAAGACCCAGAGGTGTGAGCCAAAACCAAGACATGCAGAATTCCACACAACTGCTCCCTGGTTCTGCTGCCCTCCCCTGCACTTTGACCTGCACTGAGCTAGCCTTGTCTGGGCCACAGGATCAATGCACCTGGAGAACAAAACAGGCTCTCAAACGGCCCTTAGAGGGCAACCACCTCCTTGGCCTTCTGTTCCACCTTGGCCTCCTGTTCTTACCTCTCCAGACAGCGGTTTGATGGAGAGGACCACGTCACATGGCAGATGGCGTGCGTTGTAGATACTGAAATGAGCTTCAGCCTCTCGCCCAACCTGAATATTGCTGAAGATGAATCTGTTCTCATCTGTGACAAACAGGCCGGCGCCTTTCACCGACTGCATCTTCTGGACGAGGTCGCTGCTGCTGCAGATCGGGTAGTCCTCAAAGATTGATGTGACGTCCTCAACAAGTGCTGTGGACACACCAGAGGGATGAGCACGGAGAAGCCTCCCTGATGTGTTTATCTGGGCCCTGCTGGCCTCTCAGAAGGCTTGATAAGCCCTTTCTGCCCGGGTGACTGCTAAACCCAGCCTTGGGTGGGGGAGCTGGCTGAGGATGGAGCTCAGTCAAACTCAGCCTTAGAGAGCATTGCTTTCCTTTTATCCTTCCATGCATCCCTCTCAGCTGGGAGGGATGAGTCCACTGGTGGACTCGAAGAGGGCTGGAACCTCTGAGGATTTTAAGGAGGGAACCCAGGCCTAGCATGGCTCTCTGTCCAAGCAGCAAGTTCAGGTGCTGATCAGCAGCAGGTGTGACCAAGGGCACTGTGGGCAGTAGGTACCTGGGAGGCAGGACTTGGCAATCAGGGTAAAGGGAATGCCGAGGGGATTGTCCTTGGGGTCTCTGCCCGTGATGTCAATGTAGAGCTGCTTCTCACACGTCCCCTCCTGCCTGGCAAGGCATTCCACTGAGATTTTCTGCTGGCCCCCGGGACCGATGGAGCCGGAGCAGGGGGACACCGTGAACATGCCAACACTGAGGCGACTCTGCAGGAAAAGTTCCAGGAGAGGCTGATGGCTAATGGCTGTGCCTTGAGCACCCCAGCAAGGAATATGTCCTGCCTTGGCCTCCAGCTGGGCCCAAGCACCCAGTCCCAGGGCAGGGAAGGATAACTCCATGGCCCAAAGGCAGCCCCAAGCTGAGAGCAACAAGCCAAGAGGAGCTGCAAGCCTGTCCCAAGTGGCAGAGAGAAAGGAGTTTGAGTGTGAAGACTGAAGGTGGTAGCTGTGATCCTCCAGAGGTAACAGAAATAGCAGAGAGCAGAAATAGCTGTGAGAAATGATGGGAGGGAACTGGGAAGAAGAAAAAGCAATGTTGTCTGAGCTCTGTGGACCGGGAGTTCAGTGGGGGATGTTTTTGCTTCTGTGGTGTGCACAGACCTACGCTGCCTCGCAGCTAGCAAACACAGGACCTGCTCCCCTCTGTTGACCCCACCGCTCCAGGTCAGAGGCAGAGTACAGGACTGCCAGGGGGACTGAGCAGACACTGGACTCCATCCTGCAGACCATGTCCCACCCTGTGGCAATGAGCCCCCAGCCCGGGCACAGCAGCATCTTCTCACATCCCCTGCAGCAGCACTGCTGGGGAGCAGGAGTCACCCACCTGTGTCGAGGAACTTGATTTCCTTCTCAGTGAGCACTTTGCAGATTCCCCTTGCTGTAAACTGAGAGGAGAAAGCAGAGGTATCTGTCATGCTGAGCTGCCCTGCCTTCCTCTGAGGCTGAGGCTGGCCTTCCTCCTCAGAGAGGAAAGCCTTCCTCCTGATGGCTCCCAGAGAGCAACTTGCAGCTCCCAGTGCCGGACAGAGCAGCTCTATCACCACCTTCACACTACACGTGGGGTACCAAGGTGCTTTTTTGCTCCCTCTCCCCAGACCAGGGATGCAGATGGACAATAGCCCAGGTCTCCTGGCTGCCTGCCCCTCACCAGCTGTGGGGCGCTGCCTCCTCACACAGGAAGGGTGGTGCAGGGCTTCTCCTACCTTTTGCTTTCCAAGGCTGATGCCTCCTCGGGTGCTTGGCAGATGCAGAATTTGAAGTTGAGTGTGCCTTTGTTGTCCAGCACGACCGTCAGGGTCTTCCTGGAGCCCTTGACCATGGCTCCGAAGTTGATGGGTGAGGCAGGCTCAACGCTGCACTTGCTGTACTCGGCTTTCGCCGACACCCTCAACGGGATGTTGCCGACAAGCTCGCTTCCTTCACCGGAGCTGGCATCTCTCACCTGCGTCCACAGGAAGGGAGGTGACCAAAGCAAAGAGGCCAGCCTCCACCCCAGCCCCCAGCCTCCACCCCAGGCCTCCGGTTTACCCCTCCCATTTTAGGCACCTCCTCCAGAGTCCACTTAGGAATTCTCAGCTCCACTTAGGAAGCCTCCCAAATGGTTTTGAAAGACTGTTTGTGTATGTAGGAGAGAGGATTCTCCAGTCAAAGCCCTCCTTCCATTAGACACCTGTGGGAACCCAAGGAATATCCCCCTGTCTGCTCTGGAGTGCTCTGACTCCCAGGAAAACACTGACTTTGACCCTCATTCATGGAGAAAACTTCCAAAGCCTCAAGGTAAACTAGAGACCACAAAAGTGTGAAACAGATTGTAGAGAGTACTTTAGTATGTCACATAGGGGAGAAATTTAGGTTTTAGCATTTTTAGTATGTTATAGATGGGTTCAAGATGAAGGATAGAGGGTGTTGTCTTGAGTTCCTTTCTTCTTTCTTCTTCCTCCTCTTTCTTCTTGGGTTTAGGTGGTATCTTGTAATTAGGTAGAAAAATCTGCATTGCGGGTCGTTAGGGGTCAGTTATTGGGTTACTTCTTAATTGGGTAGTTTAGTTTTTGATTAGACTTAAAAAAACCTTGCAGCACGAGGTTGTTGGCCATTTTTGTGCTGTTTTCACGCATGCAAGGTCTGGGCACAGACAGTGTGCTGAAGTTTTGGTAAGATAACAATAAAACAAGAACCTGAAGACCAAAGAAGTCCAATGTGTCTCTCATTCCTGACACAGAACTGTTCCAGGAGGGTCTCCCCTGCCAGGGGAGCCCTCAGGGAGTTGACCAACTTGGGGCCCACAAACTCACGGGCACCTATCCCGTTTACGCTCCCAAAACACCATGTGATAACGCAGCCTGGCCCAGGCAGCTCACCTGACAGTACAGGATGGGTTTGTCCTTGAGGAGAATTTCTCTTGTGGGGTGGAAGAGCATCTCAACATCCACGCCAGGCTGGGAGGCAGTCAGCATGCCCGACTTAGGCTCAACAGTGAAGTGGGAGGCCACGTCTCGCATCCTGGGACCTGCACTGCCCAGCATGAAACTGGGGAGAAAGGGAAGGGATGGAGATCTCTGCAGCTAAAAGTATTGGTGCCACCAGCACAGCCTGGACTTTGCATAGGACCAGAAAAAAGGAAAAGCTCTGCTCAGGGAATCCTGGATCTTGACAGAGAGTGCAGACAATCATGAGGTTACTGCAAGAAAGCTCAACACTGACAGTTTTCATTCATTTCTTTACAGAGTCTCAGAAAGAGAAAGGAGGTGACCATCAAAGAAAGGCAATGAATCTCAGCATTTCAGTGGCTGAAATTTTGGGGCTCTCCTTTGGGCTCCAGCTGAGCTCTGAAGAACTGTTGGTTTGTGGCTGGATTCTCTGGTGAAATAACTGATATTAGAGAGCCCAGGGTTTGTACTTACCACGAGGTAGCCAGCATGGAAACAGGTTCTAGCCATTGACAGAGGGAGAATTCAGGCCTGGGAATCCGAGGAAATGCTCACTACCAGGCAGCTGGGCTTACCTGTACTCAATGTTGTATGCCCCTTTGTTCTGTAGAGTCAGGACGTGCTTTGCATTATCGAGGACATTAATGGTTCCAAATTCCAAACTTCCACCTGGACCTGCGGAAAACCCACAGAGCGAGGTCAAACACGGTATTTGTGAGCTGCTGCAGAATACACCAGGTCACAAGCTACATGGAGGTCTTGGCACAAAACCCTTTTCAGTAAGTTTCCATTCTTGAAGGTGTTTCCAGCTACTTGTCTGCCCTTTCTCTTCTCACTCAAAATATCTGCAGGCTTAGTAGCTAAGGAGCTCAGCTCCCATTTCCTCACTTCCAAGCACAAATCCAATTACTTCATATGCTGTGCTGAGCCTATGGGGCTTGCCAACTGCCTGTTCACGTCACTGCTGTTTCAGAGCCCCCAGATCCAATCTGCTCATGAAGCTGCACACTTCAAAGGTCAGAGGAAAGAGACCTAAGGCTGTCAGTGCCCTGACGATGCTTTATTCCACACAGCTTGCAGGGTATGTGCTTTATGCATCCACGCCATCTTTGCATCCCATCCCAACCCATCCCATCCCATCCCATCCCATCCCATCCCATCCCATCCCATCCCATCCCATCCCATCCCATCCCATCCCATCCCATCCCATCCCATCCCATCCCATCCCATCCCATCCCATCCCATCCCATCCCATCCCATCCCATCCCATCCCATCCCATCCCATCCCAGTGCTTTGGTCACCCAAAGGTAATGCAGTGCACCTGCACTGCTTTGTTTAGGAGGCATCCACTGACCTTCAGGCATGTCAAAGCTCAGAGAAATGTTATAGACCTCTGCGGAGATTTTGATGTTTTCGGCCTGAACAATCCCCAGGATGTTTTCTGGATCTGAAACCTGAGGCAGCAAGGAACAAACACTGCTCAGATTGTTCTTTTGGTAGACAGCTTGTAAGTCCTTGTCTCTGCTGGCTGCTTCCCCTGTGGCCTCCCTGGCTTCACAAGCGTTGGAGGACGCCCGAACTTTGCTAACCTGTTCATCTCATGGGCTGCCCCAGTGGGATTCTGCCACAGTAAAACACCCTATCAGCCCAACTCTGCACTCTTCAGCAGGGAATGCTCTCTTGGAGAGGCACAGAGATATAAGAACAACCACAAGAAGTGTGAGGTGTCTTAGAGCAGGTGGCATTGACAACCCTCTCCAATTGCTTAGCACCTTCTCTGAAATGCACACCTAAACCATGGGGAACAAAATCCCAGGGGGAGAGTTGTTGCACTGTGGAAGAGCTTCAGACAAAGTCCAATGTAGAGCCCACGCTGCAGTCTGTACAAGCAAACAACAACCTCCAAGCACCCACAGGAACAAGGTTGTGGTACAGGCTCAGGGTGCAGTGTCTGGTTATCTGGGGGGACGTGGACGCACTGCACGTTCTGGCAAACGCTGTGTAGAGGCAGAAGTTGGGGTCACAGCACCCTTGTGTCTGTCAGGTGCAGCTCTTCCTGCCCCTGCCCCCAGCAGCACACAGCCCCTCTCACCTCTAGCTGGAGAGTCTTCTCAATGCTGCCCACCTGCCCGGCCCTGAAATGCACTGTCACTTCAAACTCTGAGCGGGGATCAATGGCGCCGTTATCTTGTGACAAGGAGAAGTTCTCAGCAAGGTCATCCAGCCCACTGAGCTGCCAGGCCACGGGCAGCAGGGTGTCGTTTCTCAGGACCAAGGTCCTGCTGTCAGTGCTGCAGAGACAGGAAGGCACTTGGCATCAGCTGCTGGATGGCCACACCAGCCTGGCCACTGAATGCAACTTGGAGCAGCTCCATCCATGCCCTGGAAACCAGAGTCAAACGTTTTCTCTTTGTCACAAGACTTGGAGTGCTTGTGGGATGACTGACCTGTGCAGAAACTGCTTGTTAAAAGACAGCTCCAGGGGGCTGACCTCCAGCTTCATGCGCACCCCAAGGCAGCACAGGCTGAAGACCACTGGCTCCGGGTTCTTCCCAATGCTGCAGATGAGTTTGTCTTGCAGGAAGCCAGGGGAAGTGGGGTATGCCCAAATGGTCAGCTCCTGGACACGGCCCCACAGGAAGAAACAGAAAGAGCTCTGTGTGAGAGCAGGAGGAGCAGCCCCTGGGCACTTCTGCATCCCTGCTCTGCCTGCCCCTCTCCTACCTGCTTCTGCTTTGGTTTCAGCGCCATGCTGGGAGGGTCCAAAAGGAACGTCTCTGCTTCCCCAGCATTCTCAAAGGAGAACTGGACCTCTACATCCATGGGGGAGCTGTTGAGGATGGTTATATTCTCCGCATTGCCAGGACAGTTCTGGGCCTTGTACCTGTCCACAAAAGGGGAAAAGGCTGCAGAGCAGACTGTTGCCTTTGCCACACACCAAGGAGAGCACCGTGTGACCCGAGGAAGTGATGCTGCAAGACCCTGCTCTAACAAACAAAAGTGAGAAATGGATCCCAGTCAGGGGCATGGCCGTGTGCTCGTCCTTGCCTTACTCTGATGCCTTCCCCAGCCCTGAAGCCTGATGATGTTCAGGCCACTGCAAGAGTTTTTAACACAATGTAAATTCAAAGATGCCTAGAAAAATAACACTACACCAGGCACATGGGTTCTTTCCCCTTCTTTCTTGGGGGGCCTTCCCTGCAGGCTGTAAGGAAAGGCTTTTGAAAAAATAGTTTAGCTAATTTCTTCCATAAAAGTCATGAAACTGCTTTGGATTTTATGGGTTAGCGCAAAGTCTGAGAAAGAAGCATAAAGCATCAATTCCCAAGAGCAACGCAAAAAGATAACAAATGATCCTTCTCTCAGGTGTGGAAATTACTTTGGATTAAAAGGGTTAAAGAGGCAAACAGAAATCCCAGACCATCTATCAGTCTGGCTAAAGATTGTCTGTTTTTTAAAGTATTTTGATTTCATTTACTTGGGTTGTCAAAATAGCCCTTGCCCTCCAGAGCTCCCATGGAAGCCAGAACTTAATACTAAATGTCATTAAAAAGAAGTGACAGTAAAAGTAGAAATACACAATAGCTTAAATGACAAAGTGTTTAGGCAGACTTTACCCAGCAGTGAGGATGCATTGTCATTACAGGGAAATGTAATTCCTGCTGTACGTTACCCCCAACACCCATTGGCAGGTCAATAATAAAATCTTATTAATGATTACAGGTTAATGAAAGGTTTACAAAACCATCTACAGAATAATTGCTCAATCAGGCTACCTGCAGAGCTCAAAGCACTTCACAAACCACCATAAAGTTCATTTCCTAAAGGGTGAAGCTGAAATGTGGAGGGGGACAGAAGTTGCCCCCGAGTCACCTTTGGACCGGCAGCAGCAAGGGGGCCACCAAGGCACCCACTGGGCAGGCAGAGCAGCTCCTCCAAGGCTCATTTGCCTCTTTTCTGCTCACGTTCACACATCTGTGGTCCCTCAAACCCATGTGTCTCCCAGGACTCTGCCAGGGACTGCCCTGGGCTGTGCCACCAGGACAGCCTGTCTCCCCAGGCGTGTCACAAAAGTACAGGGCCCAGCAGGGAGCACGTACCACTCTCTTGATTTCCCACACATCAGCGGCCCAAAGTGGAATCGCTCTGTGCTTTCAACATACTCCTTGAAGATTATTTCATCTTCCTTCATGGTTTTCCTCCACTGTGGAAACACCACCCTGGGCAGAGAAGGTGGGGAAGGAAGAGCTATGAGATGCTCCGAGTAGGAAATGTCGTCAGAACGCCAAAACCCCTCCTGGAGGCTGAGGCACCATCTGCCTTGCCAGCTCCAGCACAGGAGGAGGTGCTGGGTGACCTCAGGCAGCACGATCTGCCCAGGCAGAAGCCCCAGGGGTCAGCCCTGGCCGTGGTTCAGGGGCAGCAGTGGTGTGGGGGCTGCCAGGGGCCAGCCTTACTGTGGGTCCTGGCTGATGCTGGGGTACAGGCCGGTGCCACGGCAGGGCAGCTCGTACGGGCGCTTTGTCTGCACGAGCTCAAACCTCAGCGTCTGCTCAAACTTCCCTGGCCTTTTGGTGGAGAAGTGAACCTTCAGTTCCACCTCACCGTGGGCAGGCACTACCCACCGGTACCGTTTCAGCCTGGCAATTAAAGAGGAGGCTTCAGACGTTGCTGAGAAGCAAACAAAACGAGGAGGGTGCACTCGCCATCCCCTGGAGGCACTGGCACAGGGTCACTGTGGAGCTGGGGTCGATGGACCTTGTTTGGCAAGAGGACCAAGAAGCAGAGGCATCACCTCCTCCTGCGTGGCTCACCTGAGGAATTCTGTGGGCATTGAGGCACTTTCCATCGTGCTTTTGCTGCTTGTTGTGGGGGAATCCTGGGGACTTTCTGTTCTCTGTGTGGACACCTGGCTCTCCTTTGCAGAGCTGTCTCTGCTGGCCGCTTCACCCATCTTTGGTTGGCCCTCGGCAGAACCGCCCCTCATATCTGGGGCCTCGGCCTAAGGGGAGAGAGAAAAGGGAGAGAGAGGTGAGCCCTGAGGCATCCCCATCCTGGAGAGCAAAATGGGGCTTTCTTCACCAGCAGAAGAGAGAATAAATAAATAAGTCCACCTGCCCATGGACTTGGTCTTCCTTATTGGTGTTTGTTTTGCCTAGGACTGTTGGAATCCTAGATACTGAGAATTTTAAAGTTTCTGTGCTAGAAGGCACAGACTTACAAAAGAGCACTGCATTTGACCTGAGGCTGTAGAGAAGACTTCCAGAATTAATTAATAACACTGAAATTATGAGTGTGTAGTTAGTTAGAAGTGTGTAATGTCACAAAGTAAAAAACTTAGGGTTTAAGGTTTTAGAACATAGAAATAAATATGAAGCAAGATAAAAGCTTTAAAGCAAAAGCAAATTCTTCACCTTCTTTTTCCTTCTTCTTCATAAAGTTAAGTAATGTAATTAGAAAATAGTCCACATTACAGGCTTTGAAAAATCAATTAAGTTAAAATATAATAACCTAAGTATCATTTCTTAGTTAAATAATTTAATTTAAAAAATCCTCATAACAAAAAATAGTTAAACATTTTATACCTTACCAATAAAAAACTACAAAATTCACAGCCGTGAAACTATTTTGCTAATAAAAAATAATAATACCTAAAAATAATAAACACCTAAATACAAACATAAAATACCATCTCAAATACCTTCAATCCCAACCTCAACAAAAAAAAAAAAAAACCACCAAAAATGCAACCAAAAAAACAAAACAAAAAAAAACAGCAAAAAAAACCCCCCACCTAGGACAACCCTTCTCACTCAGGACCCTCTCCTCAAAGGAGGTTGATGGTTTAGGTGATTTTTTACCTCTTGCGGTGCCAGGAGGGTGAAGGGCTCCACACGCCCTGCAGGGCCCAGCCGCTCCTCTGGGTACTCCACTATGGAGAGCACAGCAGCAGGGGGAAGGGGAGGCCCGTCGGGATGCAGCCCCAGATGTTCCAGCATCTAAAACAGAAGAGGAAATCCTGCTTGTACTTGTGTCACCTTGATCCTCACAACTCCTTTAAAGGCACTGAGCTTTAGGCAGTGGGGTTTTTGATTTATATGAATAGAAGTGCTTTGTTGTGCCCGCTGGGGTGAGCGGGCTCCAGAGCAGAGGCAACAGCTCCAAGCAGGACCAGGAGAGAAACCTCTATGGGCATTCTCAGTTTAGTCAGAGAGAAAAAGAGAGGTTTCTGCCAGGCTAGAGCCTGGGAAAGAGTTGCAAAGGAATGTAAATAATCCTCTGTCTCTCTTGTTGTTCACATTGTTTATAGATATGGTCTGCCACTGTGCATCATTCACTGCACACCAATGGTGTGAGATTTTTTACTTTAAGACCACTGAAATTAGTCTGCACGATGCTCTCCATAAAAAGAGTGATGTATTTGAAATGAATCAGTTGAGTTGTGCTGTTAGAGTTCACATCCTCTAACTCCAGCCTTCTGGAGTTCTCTCATTCTCGTCCTGCCTCAACAGCGACAACCCTCTCCGGAGTGCCTCAGCTGATGAAAACAATGACCATGAGCTGCCCTGTCCTGTTCATAACGATTTCCAGGCTGGGAAACTCTGAACAGACAGGACACTTGTACACAGAGCACTGCCACTTCCTGCCCATCTGAGGGATGGTGATAACCTCCCCATCCACACAGATGTCATTGTGGAACATCATCAGGGGCCTGGACAAGGCTCTGTGCCATTATCACCTGTGGGGACACAATGCTCCAGGGCCCACGACCACGGCAAGCTCAAGATCTGAGCCTTGCAGGGTTTTACCTGGTCCTCCCTCGGGATCTCCCCCATCATGGCCCTCGGATCTGTGACCTGCATGTCCAGGCACAGCGCCCCGTCACGGCAGTCTCTGACTGCCCCTTCTGCAATTTCACTTTGCGCCTCCAGCTGAAAGGACTGACGACTCCTTGGGCCTTCACGGTTTTGTTCAGGCTTCTTCTCCACCTTCTCCTGGGGCTTATTGGTCTTCTGAGCAATGTGCAGGTGGCACAGGTCAGCCTGAGAGACAGGATTGCCAGTCGCTTTCACCATGGGCTCAGAATGGCTCGTGACAACCTTGTGATATCCTGCAGTGCAAAACCAGGGGGAAAAGTCAGCCTCCTGCCCACCTGTGATCCTCATCCTCCTCCACATCTCCTCAGACCCTGGGAAAGGAGACTTGGTGAAAGCAACATGAGCTTCTTCTTTTGTTGCTAGGAAGGTGCAAATATAAAAGAGCCAGTGATATTAGACCTGGCTGAAGAACTCATCCAATCCTAGTCTTTATGGCTAAGGGACACAAGGGAATATCCTGATTATTCCCCCAGTCTGGCAGGCAGATAGGGGCTTGCTTTGGCTACACTCAGGGTTGGGATACCACAGCCCTTCACCCAAGACTTTCTCCACCAAGCTGGAGAACAGGCAGTTGCTAAAAGCATGGGCTTGCCCTGGAGAGCAAGGTGAGAGTTCAGGGTGTACGGAATGGACTCCCAGCTGGGACCACAGTCAAAACAGACACTGCCAAACCCTCACTGTTTTTCTGACCTGGTGCTGCCTTGCCCTTGTCCTCAGCCTCAGCCTCAGCCCTGACCTTGGCCTTTGCCATGGTCTTGAGTTCTGCCTGCTGAGCCTTCAGCCTCTTCTGTGCTCCATAGTCCTCCAGCACCTTTGGGAGCAGCGTCCCACCCACGGCGCGTGGAGGCATTAAAAAGCTCTTTTGGTTCTCAGAGCCCAATGCCATCCGCAGGATCTGTGTGTGTAGGGAAGAGAAACCATAGCAAGAGTCCTTTTCTTGCCTTTTATCTCACATACTCAACAAACCCAATTTCTGTCTCCTCCCTTCCTCCCAACAACACAAACTATTTAATTCCTCCCACAGCATGTCGGCAGAGCTGGCCTTGCCCTGGGGATTGCCTCCATCTCCTGGCACAAGCCCGGCAATGCTGGAGTGCTGAGAAGCTTGGGCAGCACGTACATGGGGACCAGACCTGCCTTCTCACCTTCTCCTCCTCAAGGTACTGCTTGTCAAAATCCAAGGAGTAAAACTCAATGGGGAAGCTGCATGGGTTCTTTACCACCGCGGTGGCCTCCACCCCATCGCTGTCCACCAGCACCCATCCCATATTTAGTGCTGGGGGGCTGAACTCCAGCCGTGGCTCCAGACCTCGTCCTGAGAGATGCAGCTTTAAGTGATTGCTGCTCCCACACATGTTAAGCTTCAGTTCATTCTTGTAAGACCTCTGAAAAGAGAAAAGTGGAGACAACTCATCCATGAAGTCCCGAGTGACAGGACCCCAAATACAACAACGCTTGCCCCAAGGTCAGGGTGTTATCAGTTCCTCCAAGGTGAACAGAAAACAGGTATTTACTTCTGCTAGGGACTACAGCACCTGTGTCCTGGGTCTAGTAACTGGCATGAATCTTGGTGTGCACTGAAACTGGGTATTTGGGTATCAGATGGATGTACAAAGACTGTCAGGCATTTTCATCTGGTCATGCAGGAGTGCAATGCTCATGGGAAGGGCCCTTGGGGTTACAGTGTCCAGGCACTGTCCTGGCACTGCTGCATCAGGCTAACACCAACTCCAGGAGAGGGGCAAATCAGCTCTCGCTGGCCAGAAATAAGGGTCATCTTCCCTGCTTAGTGTTTGGCTCCGGTCCAAGCCAGACACAAGATGGTCACATCTCTCCAGCAATTAAAAGATCCCTGGGAATGCTGGTGAGCACAGAAGCACTTGTGTCCATGCTGGTACACACTGCCAGTTTCCGAGACCCAGCGGCCACAGGCAAACTACTTTTGGGAATGCTTCATCCTTTAAGTTGAATCCCCAGCTGCACGGCAATGTGCAGGCAGGCCAGAGCCCCAGGGACTGCTGGCAGCACAGGTGACTGTCCTGCCGTGCCCAGGAAGGTGTCTGGTGGCTGATTTGTCTGTCAGTCCTGCAGCAGGATGAGCCCAGCCTGGCCATTCCAGGATTATCCCCTGCGAGTGTCTGTGACGCCGAGTGTCGCAAGTGCAAATACAGCCAGGCAAGGGGCAGGCTGAGGGGAGTTGGGCACATCCCCCCCATGTGCTGAGAGGCAGCCCTGGTGCTCTCTGTGCAAGCTCCCTGTGGGCATTTCAAAGCACATCTCACGGGAGGGCTCTCTGGGGTGAACTGAGCCACGCTGAGTATGTGTGGCAGCACATTTCTCCTTGTGCTGCCACAAGTATGGGCTTTGCAGAAAGCTCCCTGTGAAGGCAGAGCTCATACCACACTCTCTGCACCAGGCCCTCATTTCCAGATAGCCCTGACAGGCCTCCCGGGCTGACACCTGCCAGTCTCACCTCCTCCTTGGGTGTAAACCAGATTTGTAAGTTCTGCCACCTTTGTGGATCAAGGGTTCCTTGGGAGGGCATCACTTCAAAGGGACAGGGCTCATCCTCTGGCGCCCGCTGCTTCTGGCGTAGGGCTGGTGTCACGTATTTGTGCTGATCCTTCTGGGCACAGAAACCAACCGTGTGAGGTCTCCTTGGTCTGCGAGGACAGAGCCTCACTTCCTGAGTGCTCTGAGACACTGATGCAGTGCTAAGAGCACCCACAGCCAAACCAAGAGCGGCCCCCACAGCTAGAGCTGGAGGGAAAACCTGTAGACAGGGCAGGCAGACAGGGAACTACTGTCCTCAGAGGAGGAGGAATGGGTGAAGATGGCAGAAAAGCAAAGCATCCGCTAATGGAACAGGCTCAGGCAAACCAGCCTTGATCCAGACCCTCAGAAGCTTCCTCCAGCATGCTGTAGACCCAAATGCTCAGGCAGCCACAGGAGCAGAAAGGGCAAGAGACACAAAGAAACCCAGCCAAGAAGTTACGTGTTCAATGTTGCCTGTGCTTTACCTTCAGAACAGGCTTGATGGACCATTTGCAGGGGGCTTGGAACCGGTTGTAGAGCCGGATGGTCTCAACCTGGCACTGCCCAACAAGGATGTCAGAGAACTGCAGCGTGTTCTTGGAGAGTTCAAGTGACGGTGCCAGCACAGTGGCACAGAGGCGGATGTGAGACGTGGGGCCATTTGTCACCTGGACAAGGACAGAGAATTCAGCAGAGGGTGCAGGTGACATCTGCTGCTGTGCCCAGCCTGCTGCCTGCCCCAAGAGCTCTGGTACCTCTATGGGCAGCAGCACATCCACGTCACGCGGTGGCTGGTGGGCACTTTCAAAGTGCACTTCAAACGCCACGCTGTGGCTGGGGGGCAGGCTCTTTATCAAGCCTAGGTCCACGCTGAAACCTGGAACAGATGAACACAAAGCAGCTGAGATACCCGAGGAACACGAAATGTGCCATAAGCACATTAAAGCCTTACAGGTGTTCTGGCTGAGAGGGCTGGGGAAAGCCCCACGCTGTTCTGTGACCTGGATAAAAACTTGGAGTGCACCTGAGCAGCCCTCAGACACAGCGAGGCACTGTGATGGAAGTGCAGCCTTGCCTCGAGGCCTCTTTTGGAAGCCTCTTTTGATCCACCAGAGGATCCCACTGGCTGTTTCTTCAATAGAGGATAAATAGAGGTGCTCTGACAGTGTGAACTCCAAACAAAGCATTTCCAATACACAGCAGACCCCACTGGTTGCCAAAACAAGCCCACAGAGTGCCCAAAGAAACTCGATGCTTGTGGGAGCCAAGGGCAGAGGATGCTGAGAGGTGACCAGGGTGATGAGCCCACCTGGCCTCTGCACTGAAGCGTTAGGGCAGTCACAGGCAGGCCAGGAGAGGTCCCTGGGCATGGATGGCCAGGAGAATTCTGCCTCTAAAGCTCCCAGCAGGGGCACTGAGAAGAAAACAGCTCAAAAACCTCCCCAAGTTCAGTGGCTTAAGCTAATCTGAGACACCTCCTTCAAGGCCACAGGAAGTGTCTCCAGCACTGCTTACCTGTATCCTGTAGGGCAGACAGATCAGCCTGGAAGGACACTGGGATCTGCCCTGCGTTGGTGATCTCCAGAGTGCTTCTCTCAGTGAAACCCTTAAGGACAGGGCCCATGTCCAGGATATACTCGGGCAGCTTAACTCTGCAAGGAGGATTAAGGACAGTCCTTAAACCACAGCCTGGTTGCATGTCCAAGAGGACAGCCATAAATAAAGTGGCTATTTCTTTATTCACCGCTGTAAAAACTCAGCTCAAGCCCATGAAACCCGTGGCCTGACCACCTGGCAAAGAGTTAGGGAAGTCAGGAGGAGTCCTGACAAGTCCTAGGTTGTATCGGCTACTAACAGTACCTGCAAATAAAATTATTTAAAATGGACACTGCCCACAGCTCCTCTGCCATGAAAAGCCAGTACAGGTGAGTCCACTGGTCCTCCACTGGTCTCAGTGGAACTGCCCAGCCTGGGGTACAGCCTGAGGCTGAAATTGTTTGGGGCCTAGAATGTGATTTGCCTGCACAGGAAATCTTCTTTGCTCTGCAACCAGACCACATGATCTGCTCTGCAGAGCATCTGCTTCCTGCATTGAAACCTCTGCTGCTTGTGCTGCATCATGAAGGTCACAGGGACCCACCAAGTTTCCTAGACAAGCCCTGCCACCCCACCAGGATTCAAGCCATCTGATTTGGGGTTTTAAAGGGTTTGCTGACATGTGCGGTTCCCTTCTCCTTTTGTTTAGTGTTGCAGCATTTTTGAGAGAAAGAGGACATGAGTTATGAAATTTGAGCTACTCCAGTCTAGGCCTCAGATTTGGGCCTTGTGAGGCCTTCAAGCCTCTGACGCAGTTAAAAATTCAGAGCTTGTGGCGCAAATAGAAATAGTCTTAAGGTGTGATGGGGACCACTGGGTTGTCTGGGTGTGAATTAGTATAGGTTTCATAGTGTAAGGTGTAGGCTGTTTTAAGGAAAAGGTAAACAATATTAGTTTGCCAATCAGAGTGTCTTTGTTTCTGTAAACTATGTGGAAGCTTATATAAACTACCATGTTATCTCGAATAAAGGGAGAACGTTTGATTAACCACATTGGTTCAGATCTGCGTTTGTCTTGTCCAGCTTTCCGTTTTCCTGAGATTCCCTGGCTTTTGTTTAGTGTGCTGTTAGTTGGAACCATGACATCAGCTGGGAGCTGTCTCTTTCAGAGCTAGTCAGCAGGGACAGAATTTATCCTGCCTGGAAGGGCTTGAAGGTCTGCACTGGGTCCCCTCAGCTCTAGGGACAGAACCCCACACCTGTGGGGAGCTGAGCAGTCCAAAGCTCAGCGTGGTGCTGGGGAAGGGAGGACACCCCACTGCTCACGTGTGGCGTGTCACAGCCACCGGGACCAGACCCCTTCTGAAGTCCAGGCTGTTCCCAGCTCTGCAGGCCCAAGGAGCTCTCAGGAGAAGGGGACATGGCTGGGTGTTCCCCATGGGGCACCTGGGGATGGGGATGGGAGTCCCTACTCACTTGACAAGACTCTGGCGTAGCTGCTTGTTAGGAAACCTGCTCTTTGGGAGATGGTATGTGAGCCTTTTCAGCCGCTCCAGAGCAGCCTTCTTTATCAGCATCCTCATCGTGTTTATCTGCAGCTGAGTGTTTGGCTGGGGAAAGGGAAAAAGTGCCTGGTTAGCAAAGCTCCTTCCCAAGGCCCAGCTTGCACCTGAGAAAGGATCCCACCCTGCTCTTGTTGGGAGGGGGTGTGGGGTCCTCCTGTCCGGCTGCTCAGTGTCTGTGACACCCCTGCTCTCTTAGCCAGGACCTCATTTCCAGGTAAGTAACTCCAGCATCTTTGCCTACCCAGATTCTTAGCAAAGCTGCTCTGGCCAGGCAGACAGACCAGCCAGGAACCTTCCAGAGCTCCAGACACTTGCCTGCTCCCAGCCAGTACCAAGGCAGCTTGGACAAAAACTGTCTTGAAAGGGAACCAGGACCAAGCTGGTGCCTCTTGGAGATGAGCACCACCAGCACAGCCCCAGGGCACAATCAGGCAGCCGCTGTTAAGGTCTGTAACTCTGGCAGGGCTTGGGTTAGGACCAACAAACTCCCCAGCAATGACCTGCATCTCCTTCAAAGCACCATCAACTCCATCCCTGGAGCATGGCCTTCAGGACCTCTCCCTGGGGTAGCCGGGAAGTTGATGCAGCCCCAGAAGAGACCATGACCAGAGTGGCAGCCCTAGGGGCAATGCTGAGGTGACACAAGGTTGTAGGTGGGCAGGGAGGTCCCAGGTGCCATCAGGGCACTGGGGAGCTGCTGTGGGCTGCAAGGGGCTCAGGTGACACGGAGAAGGTGGCATGTGCCAAACGGGGCTGCAGCTGTTCTTACTACCATGTCAGAGCCAAGCAAACGGGGCTTCAGGTCCTGAGGCTTCGCATCCCGAGTCTCCGAGGTCTGAGTCTTTGGAGTCTGAGTTTTCAGAGTCTGAGACTTCAGGCTCTGAGTCTTCTGAACAACTTTTGATTTATTCCTCTGACTGTGCTGTTGCAGGGGTTTTACAGTCTCTTTCAGTAGCTTCTCATGTTTTTCATTTTCTGAAGGAAGAAAACGTCCGCAAAGAGAAGTGTGAGCAAAGTGCCAGTCCCATTTCAGCTGGGAAGTCCCTGCCTCCCAACACTGGTTTCTTCCAGAAAGAAATCCCTCAAGCCCACTATGGGAAGTGAATGCTGCTGCTCCTCGCTGAATCCTCACGTTCTCTCCCTCCCCACCGAGGAGCATCTCATCCTCGGCAATGTCACACAAATCCAACCCTGCCAGAAGCCCTGCCAGCCTCTCCTACAGCTTTCCCAAGCCCTTCACTCTCGCCACCATCCTTCAGGACCCTGCCAGATGTGCTGGCAAGATCTGCAGGATGGCTCCTGGGACAAAGCCCACATGGCATCCTCTGCTCAAGATTCATGAAGCAACCAGGGGGGCTTGAGTTGGCCTGGGAGTGCTGCAGGCCTCCAGGCTCGGTGGGGGTTGGCATGAGCTGCCCCATGGGCTTATGGTGGGGAACAAGACCAGAGCGGCCCTTCCTGGGGGCAGACAGGCCGTGCCCACCTGTGGTGTTCCAGGGCAGGTTCACGCTGATCAAGGGACAGCACGCTTCTCCTTTCAGGAGGATATTTTTTGGGTCCAGGTCATCCACTTTAAGCTGGTAAATCCTGGTGAAAGCTCCTGGTATTCCCGGCATGTAAGAGAATTCCAGCACTTGCTTCTTGCCAGGTGCAATGGAGCCCTGCAGGGACAGGAGAAGAGGGAGGGAATGCATCAGAGTGTTTGATGGGGGATCAGGGGACAGACAGGCTGAGGAGACAGACTCTCATCTGGAATAAACCATCGGACCACACCACCTTCGTGATAAATATATTACAGTGTTGGCTTTCACAACTGTTAAATACAATGTGGTTGATAATGTTGACTTCTGTAAAATAAGTTTTGCTAAAGTTTAGAGTTCTTTTAATGCAAATGTTGTGTTGTGATACTAATGTTGGTGAAGAGTTGTAATATTAACATTTAACATTTATATAATGTTAAATTATACCATTAATATTACACTTATATATTAATTTATAAGATATAAAAAGTATATAACATACACATATAAATATATTAATTTATAACATATATATAATATTAAATTGAACATTTAATAGTGAAGCAATGGAAACCTGTTGAATATGTTGAAAAGTAACAAATGACCACCACTAGGACAACTGCACATGCTCCAAAAAGGTGGTACAGAGGAGGAACTATGTTAAAATTTTTGAATATATCTAACCATTTGTAAATATGTATTAGGCTGATGCAATACCCAGGGGAGATAAGGGGTGTTGCTGGGTTGACTGGTGTGCCTGTGGCTGCAGCTAAGCACCCAGCACTGTTACTTCTGCTTTATTGACTTTGTCCCTGATTGTCTCTTAATAACTTTTTTTTAAATTTTAACTGAGGAGTGGCCTTTGTTTCTCACACCTTCTACCTTCCCTGTACCCAAAAGGGCACCGTGTGTCCTCCCCGGGGCTCACAAGGCTGCAGCCCCAGCACAGCCTGATGCGAGCACAGCCCTGATGCTAACAGGCTTTGCCCTCTGCCAGCAAGAGCCTGCCTCAACAAAAACAACTTCTTCTGCTGCCGCTGGGGAAGGGAAGCCCCTGCTCTCAGCAGGGCCAGCAGCTCCTCTCGTCCCTTGGAGGATTCAGGCATGCAGAAATGGGAAAGCAAATTGCTTCCCACCTCAAGGAGGGACAAAGGCAGGAGTGCTGCTTTGGCTCAAAGACATCCAGGCAGGACTGAGAGGCTTGGGCAGTGGTGGGATGCTGCTAATCTTTCTCCCTGCTCTTCCAGCCCCGCTCCCTGGCCCCCTCACTGCCCCACAAAGCTGATACACAGCAGCAGGGCTGGAGAAGGCAGGGAGCAGCAAGCCTAGTAAGGGACATGGAAGTGGTGCTTAGCTGGCAGTGGGGAGGCAGGGCCAAGGACAATGTCCTGTGTGATCACGCCCTGGCTAAGGTGACCCTCAGAAACGCTCCAGTGCCAGCACAGCCTGAGATCTCAGCTGTCAGGGTCCCCAGAGTGACTGTGAGGAACCAATTAGATTTTTAGTCATGCCTCAGCATAGGCTATAAATCCATTTTCTGACATGGGGTGACAAACTACAATATGGGCTGTCCACGTGCTGGGAGCCCTAACTCATCCCACGTGTAAAGGAGGTTGGTGGCAGACAATGCAGGCAGGCTCCGTGTCTGGGGGCTGCCAGCGACCTCCCCCTCGGAGGAGGGCAGACCCCGAAGCCCAAGAAAACTTTGCCCGCCTGACCAAGTCTTCCTGAAAGGGCTGAGTTATGGGAGAGTGAAAAACATGTTCACTCTCCTGTGAAAATGTAAAAAGTTTAATAAAGGGCAATAGGAGACAAAGACCACAGCAAAGGTTGTTAGGGCTGGGTGCATCTTGGCACTCAGCCAGGAGCACGCTGTTACCTTTGGGACACCCCTTAAATACCTTTTCCATTACACCAGGCTGTTGCATATTCATAGTCCTTATGTATTTCCATAAACTAGTTTACACATTCCAGGAACCATTCTACATGGCCCCTCCTTGGTTCTGCCTTTTTAGGGCGTGTGTGTTTCTTAGCTGGGTTTTGGCTCCTTCTCTTTATTGCTTCCAGTTTGGGCCTTGGTCCTCACTGCCTGCAGACAGTGAGTGCTGATGGTTGGCAGATCTGTACAGGTGTCCTCATCCTGTGTTCACCGGGTGTTATCCCATCCAAGCAGGCATTTTAACACAAGCATGGCTATTTCACTGCCATGTCTAAGCTTAACCAGCAGCAGAAATACAAACTGTATCTTTATAACAAAGTTATTTTAACACCACACATATAAAATCCATTTTAATATGTGGTATTCACATTCTCTGAACAGAGAGAGGCATGATTCTCTCTCCCAGGATTTTTCCTGGGAAGTTGCGAGATGCAGTGAGAAAGCTCAAAGAAAACAATTCTTCTCTCTATTTGCTGCTCCTGTTGTTTGCACATGTGGAATGTGTTATGGAGATTGTTTACTGAGGAGGGATTTGTTAATTAGACACCGGTGATGGCTGTTTGGATTGATTGGCCAATTGGGTCAAAGCTGGACTATCTGCAGACAGTCACAGGTTTTTCTTCAGTATTTTTTAGTATGATATAGTTCTAGTACAATATATTATAAGATGATATAATAAAGCAATTATTCAGCCTTCTACAACGTAGACTCAGAGCATTTCCTGCACAGGGGAGTCACATTGCTTTGATATTAATATTTGCGAAAAGCCAATGTTATAATATGTATCTATGACAGGAGGAATCTTAGCATATAAAAGCACTGCCAGTTTTTCCCTGCCATTTTTGGGGTTTTTGTTGGGCTGGGAGCACCTGGAGGGCCTGGCTCCCTACAGAGCCATTTCTTCCCTGTCTGTCTACCCTGCTGTCGCCGCTTCCCCTCTCGCCAGGGCAAGCTGGTGCTCTGCTGTCTCCATGAAAAACATGAACATTGATCTTATATGTGTCGTGTTAAAGTAACTTAGTTATAAAGATATCGTTTTTATTTCTGTTGTTAATTAAGCTGAGTGAAATAGCTGATATAATGTGCTTGGGTTAAAGTGCCTGCTTGCATGGGATGGCATCCAGTGAACATATGAAGAAGACACTGTATAGCTCTGCCAACCATCAGCACTCACCGTCTGAAGGCAGCCTGGGCTGGGGCCAAAACTGAAGATGATGACAAAAAAAGGACTAAAACCGCAGCCAAGGAATAGGCACGCTCCAAAAAGGGCAGATCCAAGGAGGAGCCATGCTAAGCAATTCTTAGAACATGTAAACTAGTTTAGGGAAAAAGTTTACTATGCAAAAGAGTCTATGAATATGCAACAGGCTGATGTAATGGAAAAGGCACTTAAGGGGTATCCCCGAAGGTGACAGTGTGCTCCTGGCTGAGTGCCAAGATGCACCCGGCTGTTATAACCTTTGCTCTGTGGTCTTTGTCTCCTATTGTCCTTCATTAAACTTTTTACAAGTTCACAGGAGAGGGAACGTGTTTTTCACCGTGCAGCTGGCAGCACACTTGCTCCACCTGCCCAGCAGGATGCCAATGGAGCATCCCAGGGTTCCAGCAGTAATGCTCTGTCCCTGTCCTCTGTTACTTTCTCTGTTTCTCATTTTCTCTCTCTGCTGTCTTTTCTATCCCCCTCTGGTCGGGACCATACCCTTTGTTTATCAACAAACAGTTTTCAGATACAGTACTTCCTGCATTTGTGCCTTATTTTCATCCGAGAAATCTACCAAAAAGAATTCTCCTCTACTCCCCTGACAGCAGGACAGGACAGTGACCAACACATTCATGCCTCCTGCTGGTTTCTGCCTCTGACAGCAGAGCCACCCACCAGCCAAGGCCGTGGGGACTCTATCAGGAGCGCCCTTGTTTGACCTTCTCTACCCCTATCAGAAATTGCTTACAGCTCTCTCTCTCTCTCTCATGGCCGGGTTTGGGTTTTCCCCTCTGACATTTTTCCCCCTTTCTCCCCCTCCTTTTTCCCTTCAACGCTCTCCTGGGCCACCTGGCACAGGGCTGGGGTCCGTCACTTGTGCTACTTACAGTGGTGGGATTGACCAGGAACACACCAGGCAGACGCTGGTCACGAGCGTTAGGCTTCAGCACCCAGGTGAACTCAGTCCTGCCAGTGTTCTCCAGGGTGACCGTGCTGTGACCAATTTCATTAAATATCTGGAGAGAAGGCACGGGAGCGGGAAGTTACAGACCCAGGCCTGCTGCTGGGAATCTCCTTCCTCTCTCCTGGGCTTGGAAGCAGACACATCGTGGGAGCAGGGACCAGGCAGGAGATAAGGGCACTTGGGAACCTGGGGAACCCCCAGGCACAGGGCACCTGCGCAGGACCAGGGAGCTCTGGCAGCACACAGAGGTGTGGTAACAACCCTGTGAGGGCCAGCAATAAATGAACCGGGGGACAGAGGCCCTCTGCACTCTGAGGGGTCACCAACAGCCAGGAGAAACAGAGACAGCACTGAGGCATTCCAGGAGAAAAGGCATGCAACTATTGTCAAGCAACACACATGCAACAAGGGAGTCACACAGGGCAACAGAGACAGGGCCAGCAGCTGGAAATATCCGTGGGCTTTCAGCTGGAAAGTGGGGATTATTCTAGGACAGTCTCTCCAACTCTAGCGACTGGAAGCGCAACTTCTTCCCTTGATTATTTGTGGATTAAGCAGGAGCTCTAGACGAGCATCTCCTTGGAGGTCAGGCTTTAGGCGTGGATCAGCAGAGGGATGCCTCAGGGACATGACCCCCAGGGCATCCCCACTGGGACCCTGCCTGCCCCAGGAGGCAGTCTTAGGTACCCAGAAAAAGAGGCACTCCCTACATTTTTGGAGATGGCTATTTTAAACCAGGTTGGATGCCAGATGTGTCCCTCAAAGGTTGTACTTCCAAGCCCCAGAGCCAACAAAGGGGCAGGGGAGGGGAGGGAGCCCTGGGCCGAGGTGGGCAGGAACCCGCTGGCCGTGGTTCCAGGGCAAGGAGCCGTGCCAGGGGCTGTGTGTGGTACCTGAGGGCCACAGTTGATCTCCCAGCAGCTCAGGGAGTAGCTGAGGCGTGAGCTGATCAGCTCCACCTCGTAGGTGGGGCCTCCCTCCACACAGCACAGCGCCTTCACGCTGCCGAGGATGTCACGGCGGCCAGAGAAGGTGAAGGAGACCTGCTGGCTCTCTCCTGGCTGCAGCACACCTGACAGCGGCAGGATACTGAAAGCCTGGATGGAGGACAGGAGAGATTGAGGTGTTGAGCATGGAAATGGGTGCAGAAGAGCATCTTGGAGCAAAGTGCAGCTGGACCTGGAGGGGCCTATTTCCCAAACACAGCCAAAGTCACCCTAACCTCATTCTGCATCCATGCCACTGACCAGTGGAGGGACCATGGGGAAAATCTTCTCCCATACTCACGGATCAATGTGCTAATTAATACACTACATTAAAGTGAACTGGGATGTCTTCTGGCAGTAGAAATTCTCTCTGATGCACAACATGCCTTTAAAAAGCATTTCTTACTGCTTTTAGAAAAGGAGGAGACTCAGAGTGAGAGCTCTTGGAGCTCAGGGAGCTCAGGGAAGGACTCCAGCCGCCCCGCTCATCTGACTCCTGAGGCTTTTCCCCCCTCTCTCTGATTTGTAGCCTGCTTTCTCCAGGTGCTACAGCAAAAGCTCCTGCAAAAATTTCCTATGGACCACCTGACGAGGTCCAGGGGGAGCAATGCCCTCCATAGGTGCTGCACAGCGTCCTTGGGCAGCCCTACAGCATGTCCTGCACGGCCCCGCCAACACCCAGTTGGTGCAGCAGCACTTTGTATGGGCCTGGAGGGACGTGAGGCCCCTCTGTGGGCAGTGCTGGGGGCCACCAGTGGGACTGGGAGCTACAGCCCTGCTTGCCACGCTGGCAATGGGCAAGTGAGACAGATTCCCTCTTACCTCCTCCGCTTCGAGGGGAGTGTGAGGTGCATCCACGGAGGACGTGATTCCTGCCAGCTCCTGTGGCAGGTGAGGGGGTGCAGGAGTTTGTGGTGGCACCTGAAAAACAAGCCATTTTCTATGCCAGGAGGAAGAGACAGCCACTTTGCAAAATCTCAGTTTGTAAGATAACTTCAGGGCCACCAGTGCAATACCAGCTCTCGGGTGAGAGCAGACACCTGGAAACAGGTAGTCTGGCTGGGCTGGGAAAAGGGTACATGGAGATCAGGACTCATCACAGCTTGCTCTGGGAAGGAAGCTGGAGGTCTTACCATGATGATGCAGATAAAAGTCTTATCTTACATTGTGAAGAAAACCAGGCCCAAAAATCCCACACTCAGCACAGGTCTGTAGGATCTGAGTGAGCTTCTCCAAGGAAAACTCTCCTGTTTCTCCCTCCCACACACCCCATACCCAGCCATGGGCCTTGCTGCCCAACCCACAGGGGCACAGGACAGCAGGGCAGCAAAAAGGGAGGTCAGCATGAGTGTGACTTGTCAGTGGCAAGCTGGGGAGACAACACAAGCAGTGTGTGTACAAAAACAATCTACCTCTGTTCCTAAAGATTGGGCAAAATCCCGTGCTTCTTTCAGGGCACTGTCTACCTCCTCCTTTATAATCCTGAATCTCCTTCTGTATGCTGAGCAACCCAAACGGGAGGTTCTCTGCTCCTTTGGTGGTTGGGGTTTGAATTTAGGTGGGTTAAGCTTATACCTGGAAAACAACAGAAATGTGAACAGGGACCTGCAGTGGGAGGGAGGAGGGAGGGACACCTGCACGAGCAGCTCCTGCTCAGGATGCAGCCCCTGGGTGGGTGCTGGAGTGCTGAACTGAGAAATGGTCTGATCCAGCCCTTCCCAATCCAGGCTGGAGCAGGTCTGTTCTAAAGGCAGCCCAGGGATGACGCCCAGGCAGCAGCAGTGCAGCAGCTGCAACTGCTTGCATTGAGCACCTACAGAGGACAGGGATTAACAGCTCGTGGGGATGCAAGAAGTGGGAGAGGGAAAGACACAGAAGGCAAGCAGAAAGGTGGGGTTTGAGGCACCGAGGGGCAGACCCGGCCAGTGAGGAGCCAGCCCAGCAAACCCCAGTGCCCAGTGCCAGAAACTCTGCAGCTCCACCAGGTATTTATCAGGAATGATTCCCTGACAGTGTTGGGGGGGGGTTGGTTGATATTTTCCAACACTCCCAGGTGACTCAGGTCACATTCCCCATTTTAAATTGAAGCAGGTGCCTAGGGTAACTCTGCTTGTGTTTCTAATGCCACGCGAGGGACACAGTCGAGCCGTGCCTGCCTGTCACCCTGCTGAGCTGCAAGTGCTCCCCACACAGTCAAACACGACCTGGATGCTCCATCCCCAGACAGGCATTCAGGGCCTGTAATGACCTGCTCCCCAAGGAATCACTGCCTTTAGCTTTGTAGCTCGCTACCTAAGGCTGGGTTTAATTTCTGGGTGAGGGGCAGTCTCGTCATAACCCCCAAAAGATCCCTAATCATCTATTCCACTGTCTTTAGTTTTCATGAATGGTTTGAAGCAACTTCCCAGTTGCCCAGACAACGACATTTTTCACTCTAAAGCAGAAACTCTGAGGGAGGCAGGGATATGAGATGATGTGATGAACAAGTCCTGCTGTCAAACAGGACGAAACCCACCAGGGACATGTTGCAGGGGAAAAGTCAAAACGAGTAACGGGTCACAAAAAAAGGGAGTGAAGATCCAAGGTGTCTGCTGAAAGCTGACCCCTGGGAGGGAAATCATCCTGGCACTAAAGGAGTTGTCTCAGCAAAGAAGGAAAGGGAAGCTAACAGACATTCAGCATCAGCCCAGGCACCAGGTAGCTTTTCTCTGGTGTTGGGACTTTCTGGGCATCCTGCAGCACAGAACAAGGGAGGAAGGCAAGGAGCAGAGAGCAGCTCCTGCAGAGAGGACCCATCCCAAAGCAGAGGGGCCAGAAGGGGCTCCAGCAGCACTGTGCAGCTGGCACTAGGAGCCCTTCATCAAGGTGACATTGCCTCAGGCCACAGAGGTCTGAGAAAGCAGCTTTCACCCCAGCTTTCCTTCCCAGGGGAAACCCCTATGGGGGCTAGGCAGCACCAAATTGGTGGAAAACCTTTTCTCGGAGCATCCAGGCTGACCACAGCTGGTCAGTGTTATTTGAACAAGGAAAGCCAGAAGCAGTCTGTCAGATCCTAGGCCAACAGCTTTGTTCTCTGCCAAGTACAAACAGGGCACCAGGAAGAAGAGCTCCAAGGAGAGGGCAAAGGTGCACATACCCCAGCTTGTCCGCCTGGCTGTCCGAACAGAGTGACCAGTGGTACTTGGCGAGAAGAGGGCTGCAGTTGGTCATCTCCAGAGAGCACACTTCTTCAGTGCCACCCACGAACTCCAGCGTGCTGGGCTGGATTTGCAGGTTTGGGAAGCAGTTTTTTCTCCAAAGGCCGTCATGGAACACCGGGGAGGTGTCAGTGAGGCAACAGGTCTTGGTGTTGGGAGAGCCTAGGAAAAGGACACAAATGTCCATTTAGGCACCAATCATGGCATGACTCCTGGTGTGAATATCCTGGTAGGATGAAAGTGTGATTGGAGTTTAGTTCTTTATTATTTGAACTACAGCTCACTGAGAAGCTGCACGAGGAATTAATTGTCACTTAGTTCCCTTTGACACTGATTCCAGACTGCAGCCTTGAAAATGCCCACTCCTAGCCCTGCTGAACACTGCAAGCTTCTCTCTCTCTGATGGGGAGGAGCTCCCTCGCCCGCCTCAAACCAGCACCAGTTATCTCTCAGGGACGAGTGTGCACCCAGACCGAGCATTTACTCTGAAAATTCAAGCTGCAAAATTCCCTGTTAAGTCTGCCAACACTCCCATTGTATTCAAAATACATAAACAGTGAGTGACATGAGTTCACACTCATTCTGGTCACTGTGATTACTGTTGCCTTTCTTGTTTCATTTATTCAAAAGGCAACTTAACAAGTGCCTCAGCAGTGATAAGGGTGGGGAAGAAGCAGCTCAAGAAAGCTTCCTTCCTTCCTTCCTTCCTTCCTTCCTTCCTTCCTTCCTTCCTTCCTTCCTTCCTTCCTTCCTTCCTTCCTTCCTTCCTTCCTTCCTTCCTTCCTTCCTTCCTTCCTTCCTTCCTTCCTTCCTTCCTTCCTTCCTTCCTTCCTTCCTTCCTTCCTTCCTTCCTTCCTTCCTTCCTTCCTTCCTTCCTTCCTTCCTTCCTTCCTCCCTTCCTCCCTTCCTCCCTTCCTTCCTCCCTCCCTCCCTCCCTCCCTCCCTCCCGTGGAAACTTCTGTTACTGTGTTGTTGTTTGTGCCGATATATTCCAGTAAAGAATTGTTATTCCCTTTCCCATATTTTTGCCTGGAAGCCCCGTAATTTCTAAGGTATAACAATTTGGAGGGAAGGGGTCATCTTTCCATTCCAGGAAGATTCCCGCCTCCCTTGGCAGACATCTGCCTTTTAAACCAGGACAGGGACACCAGAAAATACTGACTTTGTTTTCCTTGGTTCTATTTGATCTCACAGTGGCAAAAATACTGTCTTTCTATTCTATTGGTTCTATTCAATCTCACACCCGGCAGCCCTGGAGTTCACACCCTGAAGAGGCTGCTGTGGCAGACCATGACTGAGGGATGCTTTTATGTTCCAGTGCTCCATTTTGGAAGGCACAGATCCCCCACGCTGTGTCCCAGCCCAGGGAACACTCACCAGAGGAGATGTCCTCCAAGTTGAGCTTAATGGTGTCCGAGAGTGAAGTCGGTCCGGTGACACTGCCCCTGCCGTGGCGAGGACAGAGGAGGAGATGGCTTGGTTAAAGGGAATTAAAGCAGAGGTCTGGCTGTCGTGGCTCGGGGGTGTAAAACCTGGTGTCAGGGCAGGTTTGAAATCAACACCCCGCCACGTGCTCAGCACAGTGCCCCTGCGGACAGGAGGCAGCTAAAGCCAAGTGGCCAGAGGCCAACAGCCACTGATGGGGCTTTGGGCACAGGGCAGGCAGGAAAAGCCCCCTGGTTGTTGGTGGTCCCATGAAGGACCCTGAACACACACCCAGACATGGCTCTGTGCCTCAGTTTCCCCATCTGTAACATGGTGGACATAAAGGTGTCCCCACAAACTTCTGTAACCTTTCCTGCTTTGCTACTCCCTAGCTGCAACTGCTGCTCCCATGGAGGAGCTTTCTCAGGAGATTTTGACCCACACAATCATTACAGAGTTTTGAGACATGAAGCCAAGGGAGCCCCAAACACCCTCTGAAAAGAGCAGCAACAGTTCTACACAGTGGACAGATGAATCCTGGAGGAAAGGACCAGCTTGTCACCAGTGCACCAGCTGGCACAGCCAAGAGCAATAGCTTAAACAACCAAACAGGGGTGTCCTGAATCTAGCACACCACCTCACCTGTCCTTAAACTCAGCAGACAGGCTCCAAAAGCCACAACATCCACTGAAATCAGCACTTGAAGCTGCACAACATCATGAGTTTATTTCATGGCTGATGCCAATCGATGCCCACTCTGCCCTTTGGTTAAAAATCAAGGACCAGCTGTGCCTTCTGTTGTATTCCCAGGACTGCCACTGGCTCTGCTCTACACCTCCCAACAAGAGACACCTGCCCTTGCTCAAGGACAAAGCTGCTTATGCAATAACATCCCATGAGCAGTTCGGGGGAGGGACAGAGCAGAAACAATTATTTGATGGTGAAATGTTCCCTCTTGATTTCCAAAGTAAAAAACCAGCACTTTTCCTCCAAAAACAAAGCCAGCATACTTGTTTCTCTACTATGGGCAGACCTACTCACAATTTTTCTCTTGCTAAGTAGTAACTTTCTTGTTCTTTTTAACCCATCTCCCTTATCTCATTGGTATAATCGACTGCAGTTTGCTTTCATTCCTTCACTGCCTTGACCCAGTGCCTCCCAACAGCAGCTCCCAGCTCCACAGCTCCAGAGCAGCCAGCATCAGCTCTCCTGCTGACCCTACACGATCCTAGCAGCACATGGCTCAGGCTAGCAGGGACAAGCCCTCATGCTGCTGCGGTGCTGAGGAATGAGCTCTGCCTCCCCTGTTTTCAGCCCTTCTCCCTTCTGCTGGGCCAGGATTCTCTCTTGCCATGGCACCAGCCCACGGGATGACACCCCTTTCCTTGGGACAGTTCCTGCTGCACACTTCCCTGTGTCCCACATCAGCCCTCTCCTGGCTGTGGAAAGGAGCTCCCAGGGCACTCTCTGCACAGGAGCTGAGAGCACGGCTCGTGCCCCACAGCATGGCTGTGAGAGGTGAGGTGAGGCTGCTGCTGCCCAGCTGGGATGGATTATTAATGGGAATTTTTACAAACACTGCTGCTGATGCAGAATCACCCAGGCTGGCCCACCTCCAAAGCCCTGGGGGCCTTGCTGGCTGTTCAGTGGGACATCCCAGAGCAGCTACTGCCCAAAGCTGATCCATCCCACTGCCTGCCATGGCCCAAGGCAGAGGGAGATCCCTGCAGGGAGGATGGTGCCAGCTCCCAGGTACCCACACAGGCCAGGAGGCATCCTCACACTAAGGCAATTCCAGGATCAAAGCAGAGATCAAAACCTCAGGAAAAACCTTTTTTCTCCGCTCAGCCCCAAAATGAGGGAGATGTCCCAGAGACAGCCACAGATGTGCCCACCAAGCTCCCACAGTCCTTACTTGATAGTCAGGATTGCAGGCCTAGGAGATCCAGCCACACTGAACTGGAATTCTTCCTCAAATGTCCCCAGCACGGTGGCACCGAAGGAGACCTGGATCGTCTGGGTCCCGCCTGGTGCAATGATGCCTTCCTTGGGTGCAAACTTGAAGCAGAAGCCCACGTTTGCATGTGAGGAGATATAGGTGAAGGGAGCAGCAATAGCTCCTAGGTTAACCAGCTGCACCTGCAGCAGCAAGAAAGCAAAATGCAAATACATGTGGAATCTTCCCTTCTCATGAGTTATTGTCTAATGATGCAATAAACATGCACTTTCTAACTTTACACTGTTGGAGAATTTTTGTCCATCTCAGTTGGATATCGATATTAGATCGATATTCATATTTTAGTAAGTCACCACCAGGCTTGCTGCTGCCTCAGGAGCCATCAGGATCCATCCCAAGTCCTGCTGCTCACCTCACGAACGTGGGGGGTGTTGACAGAAACGTTCCCCAGGTTCAGTGTGCGACAGTTCAGTACAACCAGAGGTCCTTTGCCGTACCCTCTGAGGCGCAGGGGCAGCCTGCTCTCACAGCCTGGGGAGAGATGTCCGTTTCAGTACAATAATTCCCTCTGTTACACTGCATTTTCCAGGCTGCCTCAGTGAGAGTCCCTGACTCTGAGCTGGATGCCACCAGCTCCTGATGCTGCAGGAGAAGATATGGACCCTTCTGTTCCCTCAGGAGATATCCCTTGGGGCTGACTTGCAATTTCTAACCCATTCCTTGGGCTGGTTTCCAATCTTAGCCACCAGTCTGCTGAGTTTCAAACACCTCTGATGTCCTGTAGTGGCAGGCCAAGCAGTAACGGGTATAAATTGAAAGAAAGGAAGTTTAGGTTCCATATTAGGAAGGAATTTTTTACTGTGAGGGTGGTGAGACACTGGAGCAGGTTCCCCAGGGGCGTTGTGGAGGTTCCAGCCCTGAAAGTGTTCAAAGCCAGGCTGGATGGGCTTGGAGCTCCCTGATCTAGTGGGAGGTGTCCCTGTCCAGAGGCCTTTAAGATCCATTCCATCCTGACCTTCCTATAATTCTGTGGTGTCCTTCCCATGCACTTAGAGGAGCTCTGAAATCCATTCAGTGCAGGCACAAAGCTCATACAGAGTTTGGCAATTGCCAAACTACCTGGCCCAGTAGCACACGGCTTTGTTGCCAAAATCCTCAACTTCTGGCACTCAGCATTGTGTTCTACTTCCACAGACTGAGCTGCAAGGTGACAATTCCCACACAGGGACAGAGGCAGGTGCTGGCCAAGGGTGCTCCTTCTACAAACACCCTGGGCTCAGCGGGGCTCAGCCACTCTGGTCTGGTGGTGTCTGGGCAGTGGGAGTGATCCAGGGTCACGGAGCCCATTTCTAACTCAGCTCCTACCCCCTGATGATGGATCTGTGTCAAATGGACCATCCTGCAGGTCAGTGGCCTAGAGGGTTCAGTGCTTGTTCACTAAAGCTGTTGTGCTCTGCAGCTCTTTGGCCTTTGAGGAAATGCTGGCAAAGCCATGGCAGGAAAACCTCTCCCTGCACTGCCTGGATTGTTCTGGGTTCAGGAGCCCAGACACAGGATTCTGAGCCCTGGCCTTGCACAGGAGACTCCCTGGAAGCTGCAGGGCCAGTGGGGATGTGCCAGCACTGCCCTGCTGGCCAGGGACTCTTCCCAGCAGTTACAGGGGAGCCCAGTGGGCTCAGGCTTGCACCATGGCTGCACTGAGGCTGAGAGAAGCAGGGGAAAGGAGCTGGACCTGAGATGTTGCAGTAAGCCACACTTCGGTACTCCAGTGCCTCTGTGGGTTTGAAGGTCACCTTGATTTCAGCCGAACTATTCGGCCCAATTTCTCCCTCCTAAAACAGAAAGAGACAGCAAAACATTTATCTTCAAACTTCACATTTCTTGCTTTCAACCACAGTCCTGCAAGCCTTAGTTTAGAGCATAGTGATGAGTGAACAACACAAGGAGCCCAAGGAAACACTCCAAACCCAGCTCAGCACACTGCTGGAAGCTCTCAGTGCTCAGCTGATCAGCTCCCACTCTCCACAATGTTCCTACTGCTCTGACACAAGCCCTTGCTCACATCATGCTGCTGTCAGCTACAGCGGGATGCAACTGCCACTGTGCACTCATGGCTCTCACAAGAAGAGAACATGATCCCCTTCCTTGGAAATAAAAATATTAATTTAACCTGTGTTGAAAGAAAGCAGCAGTGGGGATTATTCTGGGGTTTACTCCAAGATGAGAAGGGATTTTGCACTGTGCAGACACCAGGCACTCATCATCTCTCACATCTTCAGTACTCAGAACCAGGGCTCTGGCTGATGGGAGGATGTGGGGCTTTGCTTGCACAAACAGAAAAGGAAAAGGTTTTCTGTCCCTGTGTGCAGGAGAACTCAAAAGGCCCATTTCAACCTTCCACCCTTGTGTCCAAGCTCTCAGAGGACACTGGATGGGACACTCAGAAATAGTGCAAGGCGTGGTTACAGGTGGGGATGGGCATTTCTATGATTAACCATGGCAAGCTTGAGGTCACTCTGTGAACTGGCAGAGCTCCAACACCCTCTGCTGAGCCCCTGCCTACAAGAACTGCTCCCTGTGGACACTGCAGGACAGCACAGAGCGCCCTTGAGCTCGAGCCCTGGCAGCAGAGCTCGGCTTTGTCAGGCTCCCAGCCCTGCCCTGAGCCTGCAGGGCAGAAATGCTTCCAGCAGGGAGCTCTGCAGCTGCACCAAAACTCGATGTCCTCCCTCCCAGCACATCGGGCCAGCTGAGGATCTGCCAGTGACCGCATCCCGGTGGGAGGAGGGAGAGGGGGAGGAGGAGGAGGAGGAAGAGGAAGAGGGGAAGGAGGAAAATGAGGTTCTCAGCTATCACTTACCACTGGCTCAATGAAAAAAATGTCATCGGAGAACAGCATGGGGTCTTGTTGCACCTTTGCTATCTCCGCCAGGACCGTGTTGCTCAGGCGGGCAGTGTGATCTTCACAAGAGCCCATCTCTGACTCTGATGTTTCCTCCTCCGTTAAGTTTTCCTGCGACATCTCTGACCACGGCCGCAGAAAACGACACTGCCTGCAGCCACAGGAGAGACAAGGCCAGCAGATCGTTTAATAAGCCACATATTTGCAGAGGGAAGTGTGAGTGCAGGAGGACAAAGCACCTGGGGAGGAGCAGCAGCAGCTCCCCAGCAAGGGCTGACCCCAGGCCATGGGGTCCCACATGGATCAGAGGATAACTTGCTGTTCACTGGCACAGCAGGTCGTTTTACTCCACACCTGCAAGCTCAGGAGATGTTTCCAAAGCCAGAGAGAACTTCCTGCCTCAAAGCCTCTGCCAAAACTGAGGGAGAACCGACCAGGCACTTCAAGTGGATTTTCCTACCACTGAGCTGCTCAGGGGAGGCAGATAAAGATCATGGAGCAGGACTTCCCTGGGAAGGGGAGACGAAGCTGGGCTGCAGCTACGTGTTACCAGCATCACTCTTTGTTTCTGCCATTTTGGACCTGCCCTGATCCCTACTCTGCCTTTCACAAGAGCATCCCACAGCACTTCCAAAGGAAATTGATAAATTCAGGCACCACACCCCTTCAGTGACATTCAAGGTTTTATGCATGAAAACAGAAGCTCTGAGAGGTGAGGGGACTTTGTTGTGCAGGAGGGAGACAGCAAACTCCTGGAGAGGCCTTTTCATGACCCAGAGCTTTTTGGGTCCCATCCCAGTGCATGGTAGTAGAATGTCCTGAGAGGGAAAGGATCCTGCACTGTGTCCTCTCATTAAAAAGTCCTCTCAGCTCTGAGATCTCAAAAGCTGCTCTGACAGCAGGACAGTGGCCTTGGAGCTACAACCATGCCTAAGACTGGAAGTAAGGAAGAACAAAATGTCCTGGTGGCAGTCTAGGACACAAACTGGCATGAAAACAAATGTAATTGGAAAAAACCCACAAAACCGCAACCAGGTTGAAGTTTACTTTGGGGAAACCTAGTTGCTTCTGAGGGCAAAGCAGATCACCTGGGGTCCAGGCTGAGGCAGGGAAGTGGGGAAAAAATGCAAATAAAGAGCCCAGGGAAGTAGCCAGAGAAGGTCATGGGGTTTTTGTTAACACACAGAGCTTGTATGGAAGTTAGATGCTGAGTAAGGAGATGGAGAACAGTGGAAAACCAAGAAGCCCAGGGCACTAAAGCCATTCAGGTGAGCAAGGGTCAATCTCCTGGTCCTTTGCAGGCAATTTAAAATTACTCTGGGGACTGCAAGCGACCTGGCCCTCAGCAACCAGGGGCTTGCCACAGCAGTTTTGGCCCGGCAGTTTTGGCCCAGCAGTTTTGGCCCAGCAGTTTTGGCTGAGCAGTTTTGGCCCGGCAGTTTTGACCCAGCAGTTTTGGCCCAGCAGTTTTGACCCAGCAGTTTTGGCCCAGCAGTTTTGGCCTGGTGTTTTTTCAGTTTTTGCGTGGCAGCTCGCACAAGCAGCCTGAGCACAAAAGGTGCAGCCACCCACCTTCCTTGTGCAGAGGGTTGTGTCTTTTTGCTGGTTGTGAGGTGCTTGCCTTTTTTTTTTTCTTTCTTTCTTCTTTATGTTTTTGGGTTTTTCCCCAGCGATGGTTTAGAAATGCTGAAAAGCCATTGCTGCTGCTGCTAGCAGGAGTGCACTAACTCAAAGAGACCCCCTCAGGAAGGGCACAGCTGTCCAGGCCCCTGGCTGCAGGGAGGGTCTGAGCCTGGTGTTAATGGCAGAGGAAGTGCAGAAGACACCTGCGTGTGGTGTGAGCAGCTGAAGGATCTGCTCTGCCCAGTGGCAGAGCTTAAGGAAGAAGTGGAAAGGCTGAGGAGCATCAGGGAGAGTGACACAGAAATAAACTGGTGGAGTTACACCCCTCCAACCCTGAGAGAAGCTGAGCAGGAGTCAGAGAAGCTCTGCCCTTTTTGGGATCAGGCAGAAGGAGGAGACCTAGGACACGGTGGGGAATGGAAATGGGTCTCTCCTGGGGAGGCAATAAAATTCCATCCTGACTCCCATCACCTACCCAGGTGTCCTGACAGAACAGGTATGAGGCCTGACTCCAGAGGGTCAGGCAGATGACACGAAAGAAAAAATTCTGCCTGGAGAGTCTCCCAGCTGCACTTGGTCTGTCAGACAGATCACAGCCTCAAGAATTAAGAAAAGAAGGGTAGTGGGTAGTGGTAGTAGGTGACTCCCTTCTAAGGGGAGCTGAGGGCCCTGTAGATTGACTGGATCCATTCCACAGGGAAGTCTGTGCCTCGCTGGGGCCCAGGTACAGGATATCACCAGGAAATTCCCTAATAACTAAATGAACTTCATCTCTTCACCACTGTCTGGGGTACAGTGACTGAAATAAGAAGAGTTCTCAATATTCAGTGCAACAAGGAGGGGCATGGACAAAACTTTCACTCTGGACTTCTGGAGGGCAGATTTGGCCTGTTCAAGAGGCTGATTTGGCAAGAACCCTGGGAAACAGCCCTTAAAAACAAAGGGGTCCAGGAAGGATGGACACACTTCTAGAAAGAAGTCTTGAAGGCACAGGAGCAGACTGTCCTTGTGTGCTGAAAGACAAGCTGGCAGGGAAGACAACCAGCCTGGATGGGCAGGGACCTTCTGAAGGAACTAAGGGAAAAAAAGAGGGTGTATCACCTTTGGAAAGAGGGTGAGCTGTTTAAGGATGTTGCCAGGTCATGTAAGAAGAAGATTAGAGAGGCAAAAGCCCAAGGAGAACTTGAGGAAATCCAGTCATTGCAACCAACCTTTCCTTCCCAAAATGCCACCCTTGGTTGGAGTTTAAGTGGAACTGGAATGCTCAGTGCTGAGCTCCTGAAGCCAGCAGGGACACACACCCTAGTGCCAGGCATGGTTTACTTGGCCCAAACCATTCAAAAGCACCAACACCCCCTGAGGCCACACGTCAGTTTTAGTCTTGGGCCATGTATCTCACTGAAATGAGATATGAAATGTCAGACCAACCTCCTCTTCTCTCGATTCTCTCCTTCCTCGGTAGGAAAAGCCTTCCACTGGAAGTGGGCCGTGACGTTACTCCTGTTCTCAATGAACATGGTTTTGTGGTTTGACATGGAGATGAACGTTGTCTGAACCGCCACGAAATTTGTACTCAACCCAATGTTGAGCTCTACAGCTTCTGCGTGGAGCTCTGTGAGGCTACTTTCTTCACCTGGAACAAAGCAAGGGGGAGTCTTTGCTCAGCTCACTGGCTGATGGAAGCACGAGGAACAGCTGGCTGATGGAAGCAAACCACAGGTCACAGAAGAAAGTGTCACAGTTTTCAGCTGAGTCAGCAGCTCCATGGATCAGTCCATTTATCACATCCTGACAGCTCTGTGTGTACAGCATGAGGATGTCCTGGGCACCTCCTTAAACACCTTATTTCTGAGAGTGTTTGTGCAGATTTGGCCCCAGGGTGACCATATGTGCAGTGAGATTTGTCAGATGTGCTCTGGTGACCCACTCAGATCCCCGGGATTTCTGCATCAATGTCCTTCAGGTGACACTGAGGAGCCCTGTTCAGTCCTGGCTTGCCCAGGCTCTCCCTGGGCATCCCACGGGACTCCTGTCTCTCCTGATCCCTTGGATCCCTTGTTGCTGACAAGCAAATTTGCCTGGGGGCATGTGGGCAGCAAAAGGAGACCCAGAGGAACAAGTGAAGTGACAGCCCACAGCACGAGGGGACACAGGTGAGGAAACACAACCAGCCTGGCTCTGCAATATGACAAACCACTACAAAATGAACACCGTGAAAATCATCATCATCTCCCTGCCCAAACCCACAGCCGCATCAGTCTTGAAATATTTTATATTGTTCTGATCTCAAAAACCAAGCTGGAGCATTTCAGATTAAATAAAAAAGGGACAAAGGGAAGATTAATAAGTACAGAGCAGCTTCTAGACGAAGACTGACTGGGATTCCTCAGTCTAGAGATCACATGGGAGATAGATGTGAGAGGTTTGCAACAGCATGAATGGCCTGGGAAATGGGGACGAGGAAAAATTTGTCTTGATTTGTCACCAAACAGGAACTCGAGGGCCTGGAAATGTTATCAGACAGAAACTAATAGATGTGTAAGGGCAGTATAGAAAAAGGGTCTGTGACAAGCCAGGGGAGAAGCAGCATACGGGACAGAGGTGGGCAAGAAACACATTGCATTGGAGAGAGTCTGATGGAAACCTCACACCTCACATACAGCACTGCCCAGGAATAAAACAAAACTTCACCCAGGCATAGCCACACGGTAGTGGAGAATCGGGGATCCTCCTTCCTCCACTCAGCAACTCCCAGCAAAACGGGAGTCCAAAAATCTTAGTCCCGTTAGAGGGGATCCACTTTCTCAACCCCCTAAACACCAAGGAGTTCTCTGTTTTCTTTGGGGTAAAGCTGAACAGGGGAGGGACCTCTAGAGGGAATGGAGGGGGATGGGACAACAGGGAGCCATGGTGCAGAACTGTCCTGTGCCCGTGCAGGGCCCAGCACTCACCTGTGTTGCAGCACAGAGACCCCGAATAGTCACCGGTCATCAGCGCGTGGAATCCCACTGTCACCTGCACGGTGTCACCAGCGCCCACAGTTCCCGTGGCTGGAACCACGGAGAAAGGACTGCAACACAAAGAGAGGGCAGCAGCTGCAATGCTCTGGCTCCTTCTGTTGTTCATTCCCAGCCCTGGTACCACCCAAAGGGGTTTTGCACAAGGACAGAGCCTCACCTCTGGGTGCTCAGCTGGTAACGAGCTGCCCGCTTACTGACATTACGAACCAGCAGAGTCTTCTGGCTGCTCTGCTTGACCGGACACTTCGAGAAGTCCAGCTGGTCAGGGAACTCCAGGATAGCTGGGGCACCAATGGCCTGAATTGGCACAACTATCCTTTCCCTTGCAGTGGTGCAGATGAGCTTGTGGGAATAATCCTGCAGGAAAGGAACCTAGCTCAGCACAGGACATTTAGTGCCATCCCCATGGCAGAAGAAAAACCATTTCCTATAACCCTTCAAGGGCATCGATTTACCTATTCCACCTTAAAATGAATGCTAAGTTCTACTAATATGTCACATTTTAAGGGCACCAGTACGCTTTGCAAAACCTATCTCAGTGGCATTAAGCTCTTGTGTCACTTGGGTCATCCAAAGAACTGCCTTAGGCCACCATAATTTCTACTCTAAATTTTAATGATGCTAAATAATTCCTAAGTCCCTTCTAAGGAGCTGGGGAACACAGGACATTCCCCTTTAGGTTTCTGTATTCCCACTGTCTGAGAAGAGAACAAAGTGTTAAACTGACTCTAAGCAGCAAAAAGAAGATGAGAAACCAGCTGCACCCAAAGAGCTCCTGCACCTCTGGCCTGGTGCAGAAACATGGGTTGGCTCAGACCTGCCCTCTAACTTTGCCTGTCCAACCAAGTCAGGGGAAGAACAGCACTAAGAGGTGGCAGCATGCTGTTGGAAAGAGCCTCCCTTTGTTTGCCGGCAAGGCTTCCCCCTTCCATGCCACGTCCCAAACCCTTCTGTATGAACAAGCCTCCAAATCACAGCACTGAGATCTGACTTGCCAGGGCCCCAGCACCAGTGTTCAAACCTCCCCAAAAAAGCAGGTTTGGCACGGAATGGGTGCCAGCTGACAGAGCCACCACAGTGACAGGCATGAAGGCAGAGGCACAGCAGTGTCACTGCTGTGGAGTCACAGCTCTGCCTGCAGGTTGTGCCTGCCCTACACGAGCTCTTTCAGGCAGGTGGCCAAGTCCCCTGCAGCTCACCAACCTCCTGCTGGCTAAGGGCACCTAGAGCCCAGTGTGCCCGTGCCAGGCCGGGCTCACGGGCACAGCACATCCTCTGCCCTGGCCCTGCAGCTGTATCATGGTCAGCTGTGCTCTGGGACAGCACAGCTGCAGGGCTGGAGAACAGAGGGTGTGAAAAAGCACCGTCTTTGCTCCAGCCCAGGGTGAGGCAGGGAAGCTGTTGCCAGTCAGGAAGGAGGAAAGCTCTCAGACCTCCTTGTTCCTCTAGTGTTTTCCATAACAATGAAATCCCTTCCACTGTACCTAGAGATGGCCAAAGATCTAGCAACACCCCTCTGTCATTTTCCCTGTTCCCCTGCATCTTGCCTCGGGGATGCTCAGGAATGTGCAGGGAGGGAAGCAGAGCCTGTCAGGCCTGGGCGCAGAGCCTGACAGCATGAGCCAAGCTGTGACTGGCTGCAGGCTGCCTGCCCACGGCCTGGAGCCAGGCTCACAGCATGGAATGGGGCTGCACGGAGAGCAGGGAAAACAACGGCTTTGGGGGTAATTCTGTTTTGGCTCCTCCAGTCTCACCTTGCCCTTGCCAGGGGTGAAGCGGATGCGCACATGGGCAGGCACACCCGGCATCACAACACGGTATGCGTTGTTGGAGCACACGAGCTGGAAGTAAGGCGAGCTCTCCATGGAGATCCTCACCACCTCAGGCAACTGCAGGAAAGACATGAAACGATTGGTTTGCCACTCGTGGAAACAGGACAAGAGGAGACCTGTCCATGCTCTGGTGACATCCCTCCTTGACCCCTTTGCCAAAGCACTTTCAGCTGTGGAGCCACAGGCACGTCATTCCTGAAGGTGAACCCAAATCCCTTCTGGGTCCAGCATTTTGGCCAGGGGCAGTAGGGCAGTGCCTGGTGGGAAGGAAGGGCCAAGCAGGTCATCACCAGCACGATGGAGACAGAGCACTTGAACCAAGTCATCTGCATATTCAGCCAGACCAAAAAACCTGCTGGCTCCTGCCTGCACACAGCCACGCAGTAGCCGTGTTCCAGAGGGGGAATGTGCTGTCTGAAAGCCAAACAGCACATTATCCTGGGGGAAGGAAGAAATTCTCTTCTAGCAGATGAGGTTTGGGTAGGGCAGTTCTGGGGATACAGTCATGCAGGCAGACCAGCAAGAGAGGAGACCAAACACTTTGGCCTTACTGGGAATAAAAGCAAACCTGAAAAGCAAAAGGAACACAGCAAGACAGCCCCTAAAACAAGGAGATGGCAAAGAGAATTTAAATGGGCAGTAAAGCAGTGAGGAAGAATTATAAAACCATGAGAGCAATCAGCTGGCCAAAAGTGACAGAAACACAGACTGGCTGTGCCTACTGACTATGGGCTTCGAAGGCATTTTCTGCCTGGAGAAACATGACCAGCACTGACTCACAGTGTGGTTCCAGAATTAAAAGCCAGTCTTGGCTCTCCAGGGGTTCTTGCTGCCTGTGCAGGCAAGCTGGGCTGCTGGGCATTCCTGCCTGCAGCCAGCCGGCCAGGTTCTGTCCTCTGGGATACACAGACACAGCAAACATGCATTTTCTAGCACAGAGGTATCAACCCCCGAGCACCAAAATGCTCTCAAGAAGTCTAAAGTAGATGATTTTGACTCCCTCCTGTCTCTTGCCACCAGCCCACTCTTGGCACAAGGCTCATTTGAGAAAATGTTTCCCTGACTGAAATGCAAATGGTCTCCATTTTCCCCTTTACAGTGGAACACAACTGCTGACATTTTTTACCTTTTTGCCTCTCAACTCTCTTGGGAAACTGTAAAACAATCACAATTTCAAGTGAAGGTAAAAACCTCCCGGAGCACATGGCTTTGGATGTGCTGTGGTTCGCCAAAGGGAAAGCAGAGCACCATGCTGCTTTTGGAAAACCTGAGCAGAGCTGGATGAAGCCTCGCAGGAGCCCAAAGTGGCACCTAAAGGCTTCCTGCTGCTTCTGCTACATCAGCCTGATCCCAGGGCTCTTTCAGAACACACTTCCTGCAGTGCCAGTGCCAGTAATGAAAAGTGATTCCAGCATAAAGTGGAGAAGGCTCAGACCCTGAGCTTTGACTGTGAGCTGCACAAAGGGAGCCAAACAGGCTGCGAGAGGCAGAGGAGCCAAGATTAACCTGGGAAACACAGGATGTGGTATACACTCAAGGCAAAGCACGAGAGCAGGTAAGAACTGTACAGCCCTCAACATTCCTATCAATCCAGAGCTTTCAAGAGAAGGCAACTCCTTTGGGATAGATACCATCAACACATGGCCAAAATCAGGGAGAATTCCCAGCACAAGAAGATTTCCACCATCTTGCAGAACAAAGGTGCTGAGACATTTTCTTGTGGATGTGCTGCAGCAGGTAACTTGCTTTGCTGTACACTCTGGCAATTACACCACTCTCCTCTTCCAGCACACTCTTACAGCTCCACCCCCCAGCACTTACCTTGTCCTTATTCACGAGAGACACCACCATTTCAGAGACCTCATGAGCGACAAAGCCCCGAAACACCACCTCTGGTGGGGAAATCTGAAGCAAGTTCTGCTTCGGGGGAACTGACGACAACTGGAGAGGCGAGAGAGAGCAGGGAGAGGTTCAGCTGCTGGGAGGAAGGCTCATGAAGGATCCCTTACACTGATCCCCAGTGAAGTACAGGCTCTGGGTGAGCACGTCTGCCCAGCCCACACTGGGCAAACAGTGGCTCACCCACCTCTGCTCTGAGCTGATCAAGAGCTGCTGGGCCACACAGAGCAGGCTCAAGCCAAGCTGCTCTTTTGGCACGTATTTCTCCAGGTTTCCTTCTCCACAATGCCAGGCAGCACTTACCTTAAGCACAGCCCTGTGCCCGTGTGGTCGCAGAGCTCTGGGGCACTGAGTGAGCACTCATGGAGTAAGTAAAACCCACAAATTTACATCAGACTCGATGGGAAATGATTTTAGGATGTCCTTTACTCTGAGACAGGGAAACCAAGGCCCACACAGCTGCAAATATCTTTTTTATCTAGAACTTAGACATCAATAAGAAAAGAACAGTACCAGAGGAGGTGTGAGAGGTGAGGTGATATTTTGCTGAAGCCAAAAGGTTATCTAGCGAAAGAATGGAATTTGCTGGTTCTGTGTGTTGTTTGTGGTTTGGATTTGTTCAGGTTGGTTTGTTGGGTGCTGCTGTGAGAGGGACAGGGTTGAAGAGCTGACCAAAAGGAAGCAGGATGAGACGGGAGGGGACAGAAGAGCTGGCAGCTGGACAGAATGGAAGTTCCCGAGTACCCATCCAAGGGGAAAGGGGACAGGGACCGCCCTGGCGGGGTACAAAGGAGATGGGAAGATTGCCATTTTCTCAGAGGGTGTGTTTGTTCGTCTCTGGGGGGAGGGAGACATGCCCAGTTCAGCTGAATTCTTACTTGTTACAGAATTTCTGAGAGAGAGAGGGCATGATTTATGTCTGGAGTGAGACTTGAGCTACCCCCTCAGACAGGCCCTGATAAGCGGCCTTGGTGGAGCCTCGAAGCCTTTGATGCAGTGAGAATTCAGTTGTGGCGCAGTCAGAAATTCTGTTAAGGTAACTACAAAGTAATGAGCTATCCGAGCATGAATTAGAGTAGAGCTGCAGTGTGCAAAGCCTGACCACCTCAAGGCAAAGGTAAACAATGTTAGCTTGCCAATCAGAGTGCCTTTGTAAACTGTAAACTATATGGGAGTGTATATAAACTGCCATCTTATCACGAATAAGGGGAGAATGTTGCATTAATCATATTGGTTGGATGTGCGTTCTGTCCTGTCCAATTTTCCCGTTTTATGAGGTCCCTGGCTTCTGTTACTAATAAATAGTTTTCTTTTGCTTTGATGATTTTGTCCCCTTTAATTGTATTTAAAAGTTAGTGCATTTCAAACAGAGGTAAAAGCAAAAATAAAGTAACACAAAAGTTAGGAAAAAGACAAATGAGTGCTGAATAAGGAAAAGGTTCAGTTATTTTCTCAGCACCTTGGGTGAAAGTAGAGTTGGTGACTCCTTTTTCCATGAGCTTTAAATGGGTGCTTTCTTGTAATTATTGCATTTTACATGATACCATTGTAGAGGCACATCTGGGATGACACAACAACAGCAAATGCTTGTGGAGCAGAGACATTGCTTTGAGAAAACTCTCCCCTTTGTCTGCCTTCTCCAGCCACACTGCTGTCACTCCAGAGACACAAGCAGGCCTCCTGTGTGACTCCCCAGGAGACACAGCCTGCTGAAGGGACTGGCTGCAGCACCCTGTCCCTTGGCTGTGCCCTTCCCTGAGGTGCTCCCAACGCCCCTCTCCAGGGCAATCCTTAACCAGCGTCTCTTGCTGCCAATTTCCTGCTCAACAGCCCACCTCGGTCACCTACCCCTTTGGACTGTGCTTTATACTGAGCCAGTCCTGCCAGAAAAGCAGCTTTAAACACACCTCTAGGTAGGCCCTGATACAGATAAAGCACATCCATTCCCCTCTGC
This sequence comes from Taeniopygia guttata, assembly GCF_048771995.1. Lineage (NCBI taxonomy): Eukaryota > Metazoa > Chordata > Aves > Passeriformes > Estrildidae > Taeniopygia > Taeniopygia guttata. The sequence goes on from NC_133062.1 coordinate 4,252,764, forward strand.
CCAGGGCGAGTCCCCTGCACATTGGCAGCCTGCAAAATCTAACACCCCGTCAGGGTCCAACACATTGTTCCAACCCAAAGCATTCATGAAATTCGTTTTGTTCAATCTGAAGTAATTACTGCAGGTCCTCGGCCTTCAAAGGCCAGCGCTGCCACTCGGAAGGGAATCCTGTGACCCCGAGCATTTGATGGCGACCACACCACAGCAAGAGGTGGCTACTTCATCAGGAGGATGGCAAATGGCAGTTTTGTGCCTTTGTGTCCCCAGCCTTCCCCCCATTGTTTTAGCAATGGCAGCTACACTTAGGCAGCTTCAGCAGAGGTTATTTGTGTTGGCTTAGTGCAGATCAGGACTCCCATCCACCACTACCAGCAGTTTGCACTGACACCAGGACCTGGACACTGAGGTATTTTGCTGGAGGCAAGCCTGTCACAAGCACAGACCCTCTTCAAACTTCACATCAAACAGGTGTGGAAAAGGAAAAGAGCAGGAAAAGGCTACCTTTTGACCGGTCTTACTCATGTCTAGAAATGGGCCAGTTCTGGGCAGAATATTCTCCGCAGTGCTGGCCTTCTTCTTCGTGTTGAAAAACTTCTCCCACAGGGACTTAGAGGGAAGCAGCTGAAAGGCAAAAATAAAGCAGCTAGAGTCTCAGAGATGTGCTTGTTCACAAAAGCTTTTCTTGAACAAGTGGCACTGGTGAACAATTTGTGATCACATGGTCTAGGACAGTCCTGGAAGCCCTGGAAGTTACTTGCTGAAATACTTAGCACCAATAAATTAATAATACAGAGTGGAATACACATACTCCCACTCCACGGCTGCGTCCCATTAGCTTCTCTGTGATGTAATGTGACATCTTTGGGGATTTCTGCTCCTTGGGCATTTGTTTCCTCTTATGTTTCATTGGATTGAGGCATTGACCTTTTCAGAGAGTGGGGAGGAGCTCTCAGAACTCCCCTAACTCCATCCATGGACAACACTGAGAACTCACAGCAGGGAGATATCGCTGCTGGGGGAGTCCAAGAGATGCAAGAAAGGAACATTGTACCAAGAATGAGGAGCACAGGAATGTGTCCAAGTTTTTGTTTTCTCTGTTAATTAGCATTTGTTTTCTCTGTCTGGGCTCACAGACCCCTCCACAGAAGAAAACAGAGGGATCTCCTTGACAGAGCCTCAGCAGTGGGGCATCTTCACTCCAGTGAGCTCCAGACACCAAGGGACCTCTGTGGCCTGACTCCAGTGCTGCCTGCAGGGCTGGATCTGCACCCACACAGGAGATGAGAGAGAACAGCTGGCTTGGAAGCTCTTCCAGCTGGGACCAGCCGTGTCTCTCTAGGCCTTGGGCAGAGTTTGAGCTTTCCCTGCCCCACCACATGCCCAGGTGCCCAAGGGCAGGTTGGTCAGAGCAGCACAGGTGAGTGCCCAGCCTGACAGAAGGAATTGCTGTGGCAAAGGGAAAGGGACAGAACACACGCTCGCAGCTTCAGCTGCACATTGGTTTCACTTGGCTCAGCCAGGCAAGACCCTGAGGCAACACACGGTGTTCCCTACTGCACCAGGACAGCCCCCACCAACAGGAGCACGGCACAAAGAGGTGGGGAGGGCGTCTGCAGCTTCACAGCGCTGCTGGACAACAGGGGCAGGGAGAGGAGGGACACGAGAGGAGTTTCCAGCCTTAACACAGCCCCAGTGGGTACTTACACTGAAAGACTTCAGCGCTTCCCTCGACCACAGACGGGGTTTCAGGATCTTTTCTCGGAATCCGGAAGCCATTTTGAAGGGAGGATATCCCAGATAAACGACAATGCGTCAATGAAACTGCAAGGAGCAACAATGGAACTCTGAAAATCCAGAACCCAATTCATGGCAGATTCAAGGCATATACTGGTGCTAAAAATTTTATAGTATTTGGAAGTAGCTCAATGCTTGTTTGGTGTAAGTAGCTAGTATTGTTAGGCCTCTAGCTGGACTTGATTCGAACGATATGGCTATGTTGTGCAATTCAAAGATGGATCATACTGAAACCTGGAGGTAAAAATCTGAACATTAATAATAGTTAGAACAGACAAAGATGTAGCTTAAATATTAAATACTTAAAAATAGCTCAAGTGGATCTCCTCTTCTTTAGGCTAAACCAGCCCTGTTCTCTCAGCTCTTCCGCACAGGACTTGTGAGAGACTGCAATGTTATGGCTAATGGCTTAAATATTGTTATAAAGGACTTTCTGCCCATTGGGACTGCATAAAGAAGCTGTGACCACCCAAACCCACCCTTCCCTGAAAACGCCTCCTGACTGGAACTTTGGACTGTGAGTTAGGCTGCCTAAGGGAACTTGAAACAAGACAAAGGTGACACTATTGCCCACTTATCTCAGGTCTGGGGAGAAGTAAACAAAGCTGAGGAGAAAACCTATCCACAACAAAGCCAAACCCAGCAGCTGTCCTGAAAATCAGCTCTGTCTGGGTTCAGGGTAGGGAATTCATAGCCACAGACTCATCTGCTGAGGCCAGGTTTGCACACAAACCTCCCATCAAAGACCTCCAAAGTGCCCCCAGACCCATCCCTGAGGCCTTGCACCAGATGACTGCAGGCCATGCCAAGTAACACAACAGATCTGAAAATCCAGAACCCAATTCATGGCAGACTCAAAGGATATACTGGTGCTAAAGATTTGATATTATTTGAAAGTAGCAATAGATGGAGTCAGACTTGCCCCGCCCCAGGGAGGTACCTGGGCAGTCCCACCTTGCCCAAATCTGCATTAATCCACTGGAGTCTTACGTTTTGCGAGAGAGACCTCACCACAGAGAAGACCAGAAGAGGATTTTATGGTATGCTGATGGGATCCATGGAATGGTGATATTTTTTACTTAATCAGTCTCTGTCACTCTCTTTCTCCTCCCTCTTCTGAACCCCACCCTCCCTGACACTTTTTCTTTCTCTCTCTATTCCTCACATTTACTGTTAAATAAAATCCAGACTATTGACTTTGGCAATTCAGAGGCATCTCCCTAATAATTTTAATAACCAGATGATAACAACCCACTGAAACTTGACCAGAACTCATTCACCTTTAAGCAGTTTAAGCAATCACTATAGGGAAAAAAAAATGCATAGACTAGTACATTTAGAAAATGTTGCATTTCTTCAGTGCAAAAAAGCACAATCAGTAGACCATATGTCATTCATCCACTCAGCTGTCCATGCCGCTGAAGTGCTGCACCAGAGGACTGGCATTACCACACCCTGCATTTCCCTTTGGCATTCTCTTTCCGAGCACAGATGAGACAAAACCAAAAAGTCCAGCTTTAGTCAATCTTTACCTTCAAAGGAAATTCAGGACTGTGTAGCAGAGACCAATGCTCTGCATGTTCAGGAATCCGGTGCAGAGACCAATGCTCTGCAAATTCGGGAATCCAGTGCAGAGACCAATGCTCTGCAAATTCGGGAATCCTTTGCAGAGACCAATGCTCTGCAAATTCGGGACTCCTTTGCAGAGAGCGATGCTCTGTGAACCATCACTCGGCCAATGGCCCCGTGCAGCCGCCTGCAGGAGCCCAGGCTGGCACACCCAGCCCGGAGCCGCTCTGTGGCTACTGAGCCGTGCCGAGCACATCACCGCCGCACGTCACAGACGCCGCCGCCGCGTTCGCGGTTTCCAGGCACCCGCGGCACCCGATGGGCGGGGCCGGGCGGGGCCGGGCCGAGCCGGGCCGAGCCGCAGCGATTTTCAAAGGAGAGTGGCACTTGAGCTACTGACTTCGGTGCTTTCTGTGAAAAACGCCAGTCACTTGGTTTTTAAGATTTTAAAAGTTTAATAATTAGAGTAATAAATTAACAATTACAGTAATAAAAATTGAAGAGTTAGCACAATTACAAGACAATAAAAAGCAAAGAATTACGGACGTCCGGACGCTGTCTGTGAAAAACGCTGCGAGGCCTTTCCCGCCCTGCGCCGCCGGGATCTGCCCGGCGACCGATGACATCACTGGAGACTCGGGCTGCCATTGGCGGGCAGCAAAGAGCGGAGCCAATGGCGGGGCCGGAGGCGGCTCTGGGGGCGGGGCCGCAGCGGAGCGGCGCCATGGCTCCCGCGCTGGGGCTGGGGGCGCTCCTGGGCCCCGGGGCGGCGGCGAGAGGCGAGGGGGACCCCGGCACCGGGAGGGACTCTTTGATCGCCCATTCCGGAGCACCGAGGGGCCCTGAACCCCCATTCCCGGGCGCCGCCATCCCCCCGCACCCCATTCCCGGCATGGGTTCTACCCTGCACCCCCTTATCCGGCACCAGCAACCCCCGCACCCCTTTCCCGGCCATCCCGCCTCTCCCAGCCCCCAGAGCCCCCTTTTCCTTCACCCAGAGATCCCCTGGACCCCTATTCCTGCCTTTCCCAGCGCCCAGCCCCTCCTTTCCTCAACACCGAGGACACCCGGGACCCCTATTCCCAGCCAGCCCGGGTTTTCCCACCTTTTGCGGGGAATGGGGACACCGGGGAGCCGTGGAGCTCCTTTCCCTGGATACAGGAACCCCCTTAACCCCGCCCATCCCACCTCTACCCACCCCAGCCTTCAATCCTGAATGGAAGAACTCAAGGAAGAAGAGGCCTGTGGAATAGTAAAATTCATCAGCAACCTCCAAGGGGCTGAGGATCCACTGTCATCAGAGCAGCAATGAACAGAAACGGGCACCGCTTTGTGGCTGCCCCAGCTCTGGGATGGGCCCTGGGCCTGGAGCAGGAGCAGCTCTGCAGGGCCCCAAGGCCGGGGCTCTTGTGCTGGCCTGGGCAGATGGGATGGCAGGAGGGGCTGCAGAGCTCTCAGCACCTCAGCCAGAGGGGAGCAGGGCAGCCAGGGAGCTCCTTTGGCCTTGGCCAAGCCCCTTCCCCCATGGCTGGGGCTGAGTCCTGGCTGAGCTGCAGCTGCTGCTGTGCCCTTGGCAGGGGCTGAGGCCGTGGGGCAGTGCCCAGAGCAGCCGGGCCTGAGCAGAGCTGTGGGGCCAGAGGCGGCTGGGCTGTGCTGGGGAGAGGCCCTTGGTGCTGCCCAGAGCTCAGGGCAGCTGGCAGAGCTTGCAGGGAGCTGGGCTGGGCTGGGAGAGCCTGGCACAGAAACCATCAGTGTCCATCTCAGCCTGGCTGAGCGGGCAGGGGCAGGACTCAGCCCAGGCCTTGTGGGGCAGGGCCAGCGCCTGGGCAAGGCATTGAAAACAGGCAAGAGCCCGAGAGAGGAGGCTGCTCTGTGCCCTTGGGGGCATGGACAGAGCAGGGAGGGGGCCCAGGACATTTGTTACTGCTAGTATCTGTCCCCAGCTGTGCACAGCCCTGGCTGCTGAGCACAGGTTTGCCCTGGGCTGAGTTTGGCTGTGGCCCAGCTCCATCCTCCTGCGAGGCTCAGGGCCGGTTCCCGGCCATGGCCAGCCCTAGCCAGCCTCTCTGCTGGCCCAGAGGCCAGCAGAGGCCGGGGCAGGGCTGTCTGTGAAGCCCCACAGGTGCCATGGGCTCTGCAGGAGCTGGCAGAGGCTGCCCAGCAGGGAGGCCATGGGGCACAGAGCCCCAAGGCTGCTGTGGGCACCTAGAAAGTTCTTGAAATGCCCTTGGGAAGGTGTTAATTGCCCCAGATGATAGCAATTCACTGAGGGTTCTGAGATAATGGGCCTGCAGCTGCCCCTCCCTCTGTCAGTTGGTGTTTCCCAGCTGTTGTTATCTTTATCAGGGTGGTGACTCATCTTGGGATCTGTTTTCCTTCCAGCTGCTGGTCTCCCAGGCATCTGACTCCTCTCAAGATCAATGGCCAAGTCCCTTCTCAGGCACACAGCGGCTCTCCTGGTTCCATGACTCATTCCAGGTTCCTTATCTACATCCTCAGCTGGTTTCTTGAGCAGAAATCTCATTTTAGTGCTGATTTGTTTAGCCATTTTGGTTGTGATGTGTGTTCTGCAATGAGTTTATTGATGGTTTTGTTCCCCTCAAACTGGACCTCCAGTCTTATCAGGAGTTCTTCCTTCTCTTTACTCCACCATCTTCTGTTGGCTTGGAAGTCTGTTTTGGGTGGGAAACGGCGACCCTTTCCTGATTTGTAACCCATGAGTGTGCCCATCTTTTGGGTTGTCTCAGACCAATTTTTGTCTTGAAGTCCCTGCCACATACCTCACAGATCCACTCCCTGGCTGAAGCCATTTCCGCTGTTTCCCTGCATTTAGGAAGGTGAAAAACAATGCTGTGATAAGTACTCATCTCTTACCCACATTTAGCACACCGAAAACAAACCCTCCTTTTCCCGTGGGCTACCCTCAGATGTTCAATCAAGCCCAACACACAGTTCACCCAGGAACCACAGGAAGGATATGGTGGATTTTGGTCAGGAACAGTCATGGTAACGATGTCTGCCAGTGTCTGTTCTCTGAGGTTCTCTGTCTGAGCTGGGGATGTCTCTGGTAAGGTGTCCTTGTCCGGCTCAGGAGGTGATGTTTCTGGTGTGCTCTCAATCTCATGCTCCCTGTTTCTCTTCTCAGCATCAAGCACAAACAATTCTCAGGTCCTCGGATGGCAGGTCTTCACTCCCGCACTTGGTCATGGTGCAAGCTGTTGATACACCTCAGGCAGCCTGCTCAAACCCTTCTTGCTTGCGGAAACATGAACACATTCAAAGTTCTTCACTAACAAATGCAATCTATCAAACTCCAAGTTCACCTGAGTAGCCAATTCACGTTCTGCCAAACTGGGGGATGCTGAGCAATTTTTGCAGGACAATGGACACATTCAGCAGAGGCACAATCCAGTCTTCTGATAACAAAGTAATCAGTTCAAGGACCAAGAACAGTAATATTTGTAGACAGAAGAAGAGTCAGCAAGAATCAGCAAGTTGTCAGCAAAGTTTGAGAAAGTGGAAACCACCCTTCAGTCCCTCCCAGGCTACTCCTGTTCTGTCCTCAGCCTCCACACCAGTGAGCCCAGAGCCTGCAGCCTCTACCTCCTGGTTATGTGATGAGGCCTCCAAACCCCATCTTGGGAGGTTTTTGGGTCCTCTCAAATGTCTGTGAAAATGGAAAAATAGCGGTCAAAGGTATTTTCTCCCAAATCTTGCAGAGTCAATGTCTCTCAATGAGGCTGCATTTACATTTGTTAGAAGGAGGAAATATTTTACAATGATGAGAGTGGAACAAAACCGCAACTGTTTTTTCAGAGAAGTGGATGTGCCTTCCCAGGAATTGTCCAAGAGCAGGAACTTGGTAGAATCTGACATAGTGAAACCCTGCCCCCTCGCCAAGGATGGAATTCCTGTTGCGTGGTGTAGGAACATAAAAAGGTAAAAAAATTTAGAAAGTGGGAAAAGGCCCCAGAAAGGAGACATAAAGCTGAGAAAGGCTGGGAAATTTCAAAACCTTCTCATGGGAAGCTAGGAAAGTAAGAACCAAGTGAATCCATTTATATTTATCATAAGAAACAAGAAAGAACAAGAACTTATTGATAGTTCGATATATGAAAAGTCCTAGCTATATGCTTTGCAAAGATAGAAAAAGTTTAAATCTTATTTAGTGAATTATTGTGTATTGTTTGAAGTTCATAGCAGTCCTTTAGTTAATATTAAACCCATGTGGGTCCTTGTCTTATCAGTAAGAGTATAATGACTTTGCACCTTTTCTTTTATGCTGTTGGATCAAAGAATAGGTAAAAAAAGGCTTTGCATAAGCTGCCATCTTGTCTTGGATCTGGATTTGCATAGATGTTGTTATTTTCTCTGTGTCTCTTGCTTTTTGCTTGTATGATACAGACAGATAATAAATCCTAAGTCTGCAATCTGTCAGAGTCCCATCCCGCCTGCAGTTTGGGCGCCGCCACAAGCATGGTGGCCGTGGAGAGGGGTAGTCCTGATGGCCCCTGGCCAGCCCGGAGCCGGGGTAGACCTTTTGTCCCGCGCCACCGCACGATGCCTGAGCACCACTGCAGGGCCGGGTACACCTGATAGTCCCGGGCTAGGCCGGAGCCGGGGTAGATCTGTTGTGCCCCACGAACGCTCGCTGCATGGGCGCCGCCCAGAGCCCAGCGGCCCCGTGGCTGGGCATACCTGATGGCCCCGGGCCGGCCCAGGGTCGGGGCAGACCTGTTGTCCCCCGACACTGCCCTGCTGCCCAGGAGCTGCCACGAGCCCGTTGGCCCAGGAGCGAGGTAGACGTGATCACCCTGGGCCGGCCTGGAGACCGGGTAGACCTGTTGTCTCTGCCAAACCCACCGCATGGGTGCTGCCCCCTGTCCGGCAGCCCCAGAGAAGGGTAGACCTGATAATCCCAGAATGGTCCAGAGCTGGTGTAGACCTGTTTTCCCGGTGAACGACCGCCACAAAGGCGCTGCCGCGAGTTTGGAGGCCCTAAAGACGTGTAGATGTGATGGGCTCAGGCCGGCCTGGAGTGGGGGTAGACCTATTGCCCCCTGCCACTGCTCGCATCCAGGGCGCTGCAATGAACCGGGCAGCCCCGGAACCAGGGTAGACCTGGCCACAACACCTTACGGCCACTCAGCGTCAGGGTAGACCTGTTGACCCTCGCCACTGCCCGCCCTGAAGGTCCTGCCATGAACCAGGTGACCCTGGAGCTGGGTAGACCTGATAACCCTGGGCCGTCCCAGAGTTGGGGATGACCTGCTGTCACCCGTCACTGCCCATCACATGGGCGCCTCCACGAGCCGGGAGTCCCCAGATCCTGGTAGACCTGATGGCTCCGGAGACGGGTAGACCTGATTGCCCCAGGCTTGCTTGGAGCAAGAGCATACCTGTTGCCCCCTGAAAACGCTTGCCACAAGGGTGCCAACTCAACACCTGTGGCCCTGGAGCCAGGGGAAGCTCACAGCCTCGTTACACCCCAGAGCCAGACAGCTCTATCAGCCCCATCCCAGCCCATAAACCGCCCACTTTCAAGACCAACACAGATTTTTGTATTTTTCTGTGTTGTTTTTAGTTTTTTGGTGTGTTTTTTTTCGGGCCAGGTGAGGTGTAGGGCTTTTGGTTTGGGTTTTCTGGTTTTGTTTTGGATTTTTTGGTTTTTTTTTCTTTGATTTTTGTGGTTTGGTTTGATTTGGTTTGGTTTTGGGTTTTGGGTTTTATTCCAACCCCTTTTTCTTTTCTCCTTTCTTGAAAGAATGGCTCTTCTATTTGCCTGGTATAAGAAACTTACCCGAAAAAGAAATTTTCTTGGCAAATTTTGTTTCGTTTCCTTTAGTGAAACGTAAACTTTAAGGCATTTAGAGATTTTGAGGAGCTAAGAGAAATAAGCCTTACTAGAGTTAATTAAAATGAGAATAATAAATGAATAGGCCTTGATGAAGTTAGGAGTTAGTAGTTAACTAATAATTAATTGCTTGTCAGCACAATGTTTAGTTAGCTGGGTTTATAATGAAGAATATAGAAACTGACAAATAGCTTTTAGGAACATAAGACAATTGTGGGCCTCCTCTGTTCTGAAACCAACTGAAGACAAGGAATGGGAGTTCTACCAAGAGTTCATTTGTCATACTTGCATTGAAAAGGTAGAAAGGTCAGAACGAGGAAGACTTCATTTACTTCCTCATTTTGAGACCCCTCCCCATGAAAGGGACCACTGACCCATTTCAAGGGACAAACCACGCATGCTTAATAGCTTTTGGAGTGATTAGCGTACGAAGCGGGGAATGGGATGTACTAAAATGATGAATATGTATTTGTATTTTGTGTATTCAGTACTTGTATGGATAAAAAGACTCTGTAATCACCTGGAAGGTGCGGTGTGTATTTGGGAGCTATCCCACATGCTGCCCGGCGTCGAATAAACATACACTTTCTAACTTTAAACTGTTAGAGAGTTTTTGTCCATCACAGTTGGATATCGATACTAGATCAATATCCATATTTTTATAATAAATCAACACGAACTGCAGGAACCCCGGGCTGGGCCCCGAGAGCGCCACGGGCAGCGAATGCAGGGACAGGAGAACTGGGGGCACACTGAGATTTGGGGGCTGGGGGGGCACGGGAGAAGGAAAGGGGGAATGGGAGAGCTGGGAACGGGGTTTGGGGGTTCCAGGATTAAGAAAGGGGAAGGCTGGGGTGGGTAGAGGTGGGATGGGCGGGGTTAAGGGGGTTCCTGTATCCAGGGAAAGGAGCTCCACGGCTCCCCGGTGCCCCATTCCCCGCAAAAGGTGGGAAAACCCGGGCTGGCTGGGAATAGGGGTCCCGGGTGTCCTCGGCGTTGAGGAAAGGAGGGGCTGGGAGCTGGGAAAGGCAGGAATAGGGGTCCAGGGGATCTCTGGGTGAAGGAAAAGGGGGCTCTGGGGGCTGGGAGAGGCGGGATGGCCGGGAAAGGGGTGCGGGGGTTGCTGATGCCGGATAAGGGGGTGCAGGGTAGAACCCATGCCGGGAATGGGGTGCGGGGGGATGGCGGCGCCCGGGAATGGGGGTTCAGGGCCCCTCGGTGCTCCGGAATGGGCGATCAAAGAGTCCCTCCCGGTGCCGGGGTCCCCCTCGCCTCTCGCCGCCGCCCCGGGACCCAGGAGCGCCCCCAGCCCCAGCGCTGCAGCCATGGCGCCGCTCCGCTGCGGCCCCGCCCCCAGAGCCGCCTCCGGCCCCGCCATTGGCTCCGCTCTTTGCTGCCCGCCAATGGCAGCCCGAGTCTCTAGTGATGTCATCGGTCGCCGGGCAGATCCCGGCGGCGCAGGGCGGGAAAGGCCTCGCAGCGTTTTTCACAGACAGCGTCAGGACGTCCGTAATTCTTTGCTTTTTATTGTCTTGTAATTGTCCTAACTCTTAAATTTTCATTACTGTAATTGTTAATTTATTACTCTAAATATTAAACTTTTAAAATCTTAAAACCCAAGTGACTGGCGTTTTTCACAGAAAGCACCGAAGTCAGTAGCTCAAGTGCCACTCTCCTTGGAAAATCGCTGCGGCTCGGCCCGGCTCGGCCCGGCCCCGCCCGGCCCCGCCCATCGGGTGCCGTGGGTGCCTGGAAACCGCGAACGCGGCGGCGGCGTCTGTGACGTGCGGCGGTGATGTGCTCGGCACGGCTCAGTAGCCACAGAGCGGCTCCGGGCTGGGTGTGCCAGCCTGGGCTCCTGCAGGGGCTGCACGGGGCCATTGGCCGAGTGACTGTTCACAGAGCATCGCTCTGGGCAAAGGAGTCCCGAATTTGCAGAGCATCGGTCTCTGCAAAGGAGTCCCGAATTTGCAGAGCATTGGTCTCTGCAAAGGATTCCCGAATTTGCAGAGCATTGGTCTCTGAAAAGGATTCCTGAACATGCAGAGCATTGGTCTCTGCTACACAGTCCTGAATTTCCGTTGAAGGTAAAGATTGACTAAAGCTGAACTTTTTGGTTTTGTCTCATCTGTGCTCGGAAAGAGAATGCCAAAGGGAAATGCAGACTGTGGTAATGCCAGTCCTCTGGTGCAGCAGTTCAGCGGCATGGACAGCTGAGTGGATGAATGACATATGGTCTACTGATTGTGCTTTTTTGCACTGAAGAAATGCAACATTTCCTAAATGTACTAGTCTATGCTTTTTTTTCCCCCTATAGTGATTGCTTAAACTGCTTAAAGGTGAATGAGTTCTGGTCAAGTTTCAGTGGGTTGTTATCATCTGGTTATTAAAATTATTAGGGAGATGCCTCTGAATTGCCAAAGTCAATAGTCTGGATTTTATTTAACAGTAAATGTGAGGAATAGAGAGAGAAAGAAAAAGTGTCAGGGAGGGTGGGGTTCAGAAGAGGGAGGAGAAAGAGAGTGACAGAGACTGATTAAGTAAAAAATATCAAAACTCCATGGATCCCATCAGCATACCATAAAATCCTCTTCTGGTCTTCTCTGTGGTGAGGTCTCTCTCGCAAAACGTAAGACTCCAGTGGATTAATGCAGATTTGGGCAAGGTGGGACTGCCCAGGTACCTCCCTGGGGCGGGGCAAGTCTGACTCCATCTATTGCTACTTTCAAATAATATCAAATCTTTAGCACCAGTATATCCTTTGAGTCTGCCATGAATTGGGTTCTGGATTTTCAGATCTGTTGTGTTACTTGGCATGGCCTGCAGTCATCTGGTGCAAGGCCTCAGGGATGGGTCTGGGGGCACTTTGGAGGTCTTTGATGGGAGGTTTGTGTGCAAACCTGGCCTCAGCAGATGAGTCTGTGGCTATGAATTCCCTGCCCTGAACCCAGACAGAGCTGATTTTCAGGACAGCTGCTGGGTTTGGCTTTGTTGTGGATAGGTTTTCTCATCAGCTTTGTTTACTTCTCCCCAGACCTGAGATAAGTGGGCAATAGTGTCACCTTTGTCTTGTTTCAAGTTCCCTTAGGCAGTCTAACTCACAGTCCAAAGTTCCAGTCAGGAGGCGTTTTCAGGGAAGGGTGGGCTTGGGTGGTCGCAGCTTCTTTATGCAGTCCCAATGGGCAGAAAGTCCTTTATAACAATATTTAAGCCATTAGCCATAACATTGCAGTCTCTCACAAGTCCTGTGCGGAAGAGCTGAGAGAACAGGGCTGGTTTAGCCTAAAGAAGAGGAGATCCACTTGAGCTATTTTTAAGTATTTAATATTTAAGCTACATCTTTGTCTGTTCTAACTATTATTAATGTTCAGATTTTTACCTCCAGGTTTCAGTATGATCCATCTTTGAATTGCACAACATAGCCATATCGTTCGAATCAAGTCCAGCTAGAGGCCTAACAATACTAGCTACTTACACCAAACAAGCATTGAGCTACTTCCAAATACTATAAAATTTTTAGCACCAGTATATGCCTTGAATCTGCCATGAATTGGGTTCTGGATTTTCAGAGTTCCATTGTTGCTCCTTGCAGTTTCATTGAGGCATTGTTGTTTATCTGGGATATCCTCCCTTCAAAATGGCTTCCGGATTCCGAGAAAAGATCCCGAAACCCCGTCTGTGGTCGAGGGAAGCGCTGAAGTCTTTCAGTGTAAGTACCCACTGGGGCTGTGTTAAGGCTGGAAACTCCTCTCGTGTCCCTCCTCTCCCTGCCCCTGTTGTCCAGCAGCGCTGTGAAGCTGCAGACGCCCTCCCCACCTCTTTGTGCCGTGCTCCTGTTGGTGGGGGCTGTCCTGGTGCAGTAGAGAACACCGTGTGTTGCCTCAGGGTCTTGCCTGGCTGAGCCAAGTGAAACCAATGTGCAGCTGAAGCTGCGAGCGTGTGTTCTGTCCCTTTCCCTTTGCCACAGCAATTCCTTCTGTCAGGCTGGGCACTCACCTGTGCTGCTCTGACCAACCTGCCCTTGGGCACCTGGGCATGTGGTGGGGCAGGGAAAGCTCAAACTCTGCCCAAAGCCTAGAGAGACACGGCTGGTCCCAGCTGGAAGAGCTTCCAAGCCAGCTGTTCTCTCTCATCTCCTGTGTGGGTGCAGATCCAGCCCTGCAGGCAGCACTGGAGTCAGGCCACAGAGGTCCCTTGGTGTCTGGAGCTCACTGGAGTGAAGATGCCCCACTGCTGAAGCTCTGTCAAGGAGATCCCTCTGTTTTCTTCTGTGGAGGGGTCTGTGAGCCCAGACAGAGAAAACAAATGCTAATTTACAGAGAAAACAGAAACTTGGACACATTTCTGTGCTCCTCATTCTTGGTACAACGTTCCTTTCTTGCGTCTCTTGGACTCCCCCAGCAGCGATATCTCCCTGCTGTGAGTTCTCAGTGTTGTCCATGGATGGAGTTAGGGGAGTTCTGAGAGCTCCTCCCCACTCTCTGAAAAGGTCAATGCCTCAATCCAATGAAACATAAGAGGAAACAAATGCCCAAGGAGCAGAAATCCCCAAAGATGTCACATTACATCACAGAGAAGCTAATGGGACGCAGCTGTGGGGTGGGAGTATGTGTATTCCACTCTGTATTATTAATTTATTGGTGCTAAGTATTTCAGCAAGTAACTTCCAGGGCTTCCAGGACTGTCCTAGACTATGTGATCACAAATTGTTCACCAGTGCCACTTGTTCAAGAAAAGCTTTTGTGAACAAGCACATCTCTGAGACTCTAGCTGGTTCATTTTTGCCTTTCAGCTGCTTCCCTCTAAGTCCCTGTGGGAGAAGTTTTTCAACATGAAGAAGAAGGCCAGCACTGCGGAGAATATTCTGCCCAGAACTGGCCCATTTCTAGACATGAGTAAGACCAGTCCAAAGGTAGCCTTTTCTTGCTCTTTTCCTTTTCCACACCTGTTTGATGTGAAGTTTGAAGAGGGTGTGTGCTTGTGACAGGCTTGCCTCCAGCAAAATACCTCAGTGTCCAGGTCCTGGTGTCGGTGCAAACTGCTGGTAGTGGTGGATGGGAGTCCTGATCTGCACTAAGCCAACACAAATAACCTCTGCTGAAGCTGCCTAAGTGTAGCTGCCATTGCTAAAACAATGGGGGGAAGGCTGGGGACACAAAGGCACAAAACTGCCATTTGCCATTCTCCTGATGAAGTAGCCACCTCTTGCTTTGGTGTGGTCGCCATCAAATGCTCAGGGTCACAGGATTCCCTTCCGAGTGGCAGCGCTGGCCTTTGAAGGCCGAGGACCTGCAGTAATTACTTCAGATTGAACAAAACGAATTTCATGAATGCTTTGGGTTGGAACAATGTGTTGGACCCTGACGGGGTGTTAGATTTTGCAGGCTGCCAATGTGCAGGGGACTCGCCCTGGGCAGAGGGGAATGGATGTGCTTTATCTGCATCAGGGCCTACCTAGAGGTGTGTTTAAAGCTGCTTTTCTGGCAGGACTGGCTCAGTATAAAGCACAGTCCAAAGGGATAGGTGACCGAGGTGGGCTGCTGAGCAGGAAATTGGCAGCAAGAGACGCTGGTTAAGGATTGCCCTGGAGAGGGGCGTTGGGAGCACCTCAGGGAAGGGCACAACCAAGGGACAGGGTGCTGCAGCCAGTCCCTTCAGCAGGCTGTGTCTCCTGGGGACTCACACAGGAGGCCTGCTTGTGTCTCTGGAGTGACAGCAGTGTGGCTGGAGAAGGCAGACAAAGGGGAGAGTTTTCTCAAAGCAATGTCTCTGCTCCACAAGCATTTGCTGTTGTTGTGTCAGCCCAGATGTGCCTCTACAATGGTATCATGTAAAATGGCAATAATTACAAGAAAGCACCCATTTAAAGCTCATGGAAAAAGGAGTCACCAACTCTACTTTCACCCAAGTTGCTGAGAAAATAACTGAACCTTTTCCTCATTCAGCACTCATTTGTCTTTTTCCTAACTTCTGTGTTACTTTATTTTTGCTTTTACCTCTGATTGAAACACACTAACTTTTAAATACAATTAAAGGGGACAAAATCATCAAAGCAAAAGAAAACTATTTATTAGTAACAAAAGCCAGGGACCTCATAAAACGGGAAAATTGGACAGGACAGAACGCACATCCAACCAATATGATTAATGCAACATTCTCCCCTTATTCGTGATAAGATGGCAGTTTATATACACTCCCATATAGTTTACAGTTTACAAAGGCACTCTGATTGGCAAGCTAACATTGTTTACCTTTGCCTTGAGGTGGTCAGGCTTTGCACACTGCAGCTCTACTCTAATTAATGCTCGGATAGCTCATTACTTTGTAGTTACCTTAACATAATTTCTGACTGCGCCACAACTGAATTCTCACTGCATCAAAGGCTTCGAGGCCCCACAAGGGCCGCTTATCACGGCCTGTCTGAGGGGGTAGCTCAAGTCTCACTCCAGACATAAATCATGCCCTCTCTCTCAGAAATTCTGTAACAAGTAAGAATTCAGCTGAGCTGGGCATGTCTCCCTCCCCCCAGAGACGAACAAACACACCCTCTGAGAAAATGGCAATCTTCCTATCTCCTTTGTACCCCGCCAGGGCGGTCCCTGTCCCCTTTCCCCTTGGATGGGTACTCGGGAACTTCCATTCTGTCCAGCTGACAGCTCTTCTGTCCCCTCCCCTCTCATCCTGCTTCCTTTTGGTCAGCTCTTCAGCCCTGTCCCTCTCACAGCAGCACCCAACAAACCAACCTGAACAAATCCAAACCACAAACAACACACAGAACCAGCAAATTCCATTCTTTCGCTAGATAACCTTTTGGCTTCAGCAAAATATCACCTCACCTCTCACACCTCCTCTGGTACTGTTCTCTTCTTACTGATGTCTAAGTTCTAGATAAAAAAGATATTTGCAGTTGTGTGGGCCTTGGTTTCCCTGTCTCAGAGTAAAGGACATCCTAAAATCATTTCCCATAGAGTCTGATGTAAATTTGTGGGTTTTACTTACTCCATGAGTGCTCACTCAGTGCCCCAGAGCTCTGTGACCACACGGGCACAGGGCTGTGCTTAAGGTAAGTGCTGCCTGGCATTCTGGAGAAGGAAACCTGGAGAAATACGTGCCAAAAGAGCAGCTTGGCTTGAGCCTGCTCTGTGTGGCCCAGCAGCTCTTGATCAGCTCAGAGCAGAGGTGGGTGAGCCACTGTTTGCCCAGTGTGGGCTGGGCAGACGTGCTCACCCAGAGCCTGTACTTCACTGGGGATCAGTGTAAGGGGTCCTTCATGCCCCTTCCTCCCAGCAGCTGAACCTCTCCCTGCTCTCTCTCGCCTCTCCAGTTGTCGTCAGTTCCCCCGAAGCAGAACTTGCTTCAGATTTCCCCACCAGAGGTGGTGTTTCGGGGCTTTGTCGCTCATGAGGTCTCTGAAA
Organism: Taeniopygia guttata; assembly: GCF_048771995.1. NCBI lineage: Eukaryota > Metazoa > Chordata > Aves > Passeriformes > Estrildidae > Taeniopygia > Taeniopygia guttata. Next base: position 4,269,396 of record NC_133062.1, read on the forward strand.
TGGTGGTGTCTCTCGTGAATAAGGACAAGGTAAGTGCTGGGGGGTGGAGCTGTAAGAGTGTGCTGGAAGCGGAGAGTGGTGTAATTGCCAGAGTGTACAGCAAAGCAAGTTACCTGCTGCAGCACATCCACAAGAAAATGTCTCAGCACCTTTGTTCTGCAAGATGGTGGAAATCTTCTTGTGCTGGGAATTCTCCCTGATTTTGGCCATGTGTTGATGGTATCTATCCCAAAGGAGTTGCCTTCTCTTGAAAGCTCTGGATTGATAGGAATGTTGAGGGCTGTACAGTTCTTACCTGCTCTCGTGCTTTGCCTTGAGTGTATACCACATCCTGTGTTTCCCAGGTTAATCTTGGCTCCTCTGCCTCTCTCAGCCTGTTTGGCTCCCTTTGTGCAGCTCACAGTCAAAGCTCAGGGTCTGAGCCTTCTCCACTTGATGCTGGAATCACTTTTCATTACTGGCACTGGCATTGCAGGAAGTGTGTTCTGAAAGAGCCCTGGGATCAGGCTGATGTAGCAGAAGCAGCAGGAAGCCTTTAGGTGCCACTTTGGGCTCCTGCGAGGCTTCATCCAGCTCTGCTCAGGTTTTCCAAAAGCAGCATGGTGCTCTGCCTTCCCTTTGGCGAACCACAGCACATCCAAAGCCATGTGCTCCTGGAGGTTTTTACCTTCACTTGAAATTGTGATTGTTTTACAGTTTCCCAAGAGAGTTGAGAGGGAAAAAGGTAAAAAATGTCAGCAGTTGTGTTCCACTGTAAAGGGGAAAATGGAGACCATTTGCATTTCAGTCAGGGAAACATTTTCTCAAATGAGCCTTGTGCCAAGAGTGAGCTGGTGGCAAGAGACAGGAGGGAGTCAAAATCATCTGCTTTAGGCTTCTTGAGAGCATTTTGGTGCTCAGGGGTTGATACCTCTGTGCTAGAAAATGCATGTTTGCTGTGTCTGTGTATCCCAGAGGACAGAACCTGGCCTGCTGGCTGCAGGCAGGAATGCCCAGCAGCCCAGCTTGCCTGCACAGGCAGCAAGAACCCCTGGAGAGCCAAGACTGGCCTTGAATTCTGGAACCACACTGTGAGTCAGTGCTGGTCATGTTTCTCCAGGCAGAAAATGCCTTCAAAGCCCATAGTCAGTAGGCACAGCCTGTCTGTGTTTCTGTCACTTTTGGCCAGCTGATTGCTCTCATGGTTTTATGATTCTTCCTCACTGCTTTACTGCCCATTTAAATTCTGTTTGCCATCTCCTTGTTTTAGGGGTTGTCTTGCTGTGTTACTTTTGCTTTTCAGGTTTGCTTTTATTCCCAGTAAGGCCAAAGTGTTTGGTCTCCTCTCTTGCTGGTCTGCCTGCATGACTGTATCCCCAGAACTGCCCTACCCAAACCTCATCTGCTAGAAGAGAATTTCTTCCTTCCCCCAGGATAATGTGCTGTTTGGCTTTCAGACAGCACATTCCCCCTCTGGAACACGGCTACTGCGTGGCTGTGTGCAGGCAGGAGCCAGCAGGTTTTTTGGTCTGGCTGAATATGCAGATGACTTGGTTCAAGTGCTCTGTCTCCATCCTGCTGGTGATGACCTGCTTGGCCCTTCCTTCCCACCAGGCACTGCCCTACTGCCCCTGGCCAAAATGCTGGACCCAGAAGGGATTTGGGTTCACCTTCAGGAATGACGTGCCTGTGGCTCCACAGCTGAAAGTGCTTTGGCAAAGGGGTCAAGGAGGGATGTCACCAGGGCATGGACAGGTCTCCTCTTGTCCTGTTTCCACGAGTGGCAAAACAATCGTTTCATGTCTTTCCTGCAGTTGCCTGAGGTGGTGAGGATCTCCATGGAGAGCTCGCCTTACTTCCAGCTCGTGTGCTCCAACAACGCATACCGTGTTGTGATGCCGGGTGTGCCTGCCCATGTGCGCATCCGCTTCACCCCTGGCAAGGGCAAGGTGAGACTGGAGGAGCCAAAACAGAATTACCCCCAAAGCCGTTGTTTTCCCTGCTCTCCGTGCAGCCCCATTCCATGCTGTGAGCCTGGCTCCAGGCCGTGGGCAGGCAGCCTGCAGCCAGTCACAGCTTGGCTCATGCTGTCAGGCACTGCGCCCAGGCCTGACAGGCTCTGCTTCCCTCCCTGCACATTCCTGAGCATCCCCGAGGCAAGGGGGAACAGGGAAAATGACAGAGGGGTGTTGCTAGATCTTTGGCCATCTCTAGGTACAGTGGAAGGGATTTCATTGTTATGGAAAACACTAGAGGAACAAGGAGGTCTGAGAGCTTTCCTCCTTCCTGACTGGCAACAGCTTCCCTGCCTCACCCTGGGCTGGAGCAAAGACGGTGCTTTTTCACACCCTCTGTTCTCCAGCCTTGCAGCTGTGCTGTCCCAGAGCACAGCTGACAATGATACAGCTGCAGGGCCAGGGCAGAGGATGTGCTGTGCCCGTGAGCCCGGCCTGGCACGGGCACACTGGGCTCTAGGTGCCCTTAGCCAGCAGGAGGTTGGTGAGCTGCAGGGGACTTGGCCACCTGCCTGAAAGAGCTCGTGTAGGGCAGGCACGACCTGCAGGCAGAGCTGTGACTCCACAGCAGTGACACTGCTGTGCCTCTGCCTTCATGCCTGTCACTGTGGTGGCTCTGTCAGCTGGCACCCATTCCATGCCAAACCTGCTTTTTTGGGGAGGTTTGAACACTGGTGATGGGGCCCTGGCAAGTCGGATCTCAGTGCTGTGATTTGGAGGCTTGTTCATACAGAAGGGTTTGGGACGTGGCATGGAAGGGGGAAGCCTTGCCGGCAAACAAAGGGAGGCTCTTTCCAACAGCATGCTGCCACCTCTTAGCGCTGTTCTTCTCCTGACTTGGTTGGACAGGCAAAGTTAGAGGGCAGGTCTGAGCCAACCCATGTTTCTGCACCAGGCCAGAGGTGCAGGAGCTCTTTGGGTGCAGCTGGTTTCTCATCTTCATTTTGCTGCTTAGAGTCAGTTTAACACTTTGTTCTCTTCTCAGACAGTGGGAATATAGAAACATAAACAGGAATGTCCTGTGTTCCCTAGCTCCATGCTCCTTAGAGGGGACTTAGGAATTATTTAGCATCAGTAAAATTTAGAGTAGAAATTATGGTGGCCTAAGGCAGTTCTTTGGATGACCCAAGTGACACAAGAGCTTAATGCCACTGAGATAGGTTTTGCAAAGCGTACTGGTGCCCTTAAAATGTGACATATTAGTAGAACTTAGCATTCATTTTAGGGTGGAATAGGTAAATTGATGCCCTTGAAGGGTTATAGGAAATGGTTTTTCTTCTGCCATGGGAATGGCACTAAATGTCCTGTGCTGAGCTAGGTTCCTTTCCTGCAGGATTTTTCCCACAAGCTCATCTGCACCACTGCAAGGGAAAGGATAGTTGTGCCAATTCAGGCCATTGGTGCCCCAGCTATCCTGGAGTTCCCTGACCAGCTGGACTTCTCGGAGTGTCCGGTCAAGCAGAGCAGCCAGAAGACTCTGCTGGTTCGTAATGTCAGTAAGCGGGCAGCTCGTTACCAGCTGAGCACCCAGAGGTGAGGCTCTGTCCTTGTGCAAAACCCCTTTGGGTGGTACCAGGGCCGGGAATGAGCAACAGAAGGAGCCAGAGCATTGCAGCTGCTGCCCTCTCTTTGTGTTGCAGTCCTTTCTCCGTGGTTCCAGCCACGGGAACTGTGGGCGCTGTTGACACCGTGCAGGTGACAGTGGGATTCCACGCGCTGATGACCGGTGACTATTCGGGGTCTCTGTGCTGCAACACAGGTGAGTGCTGGGCCCTGCACGGGCACAGGACAGTTCTGCACCATGGCTCCCTGTTGTCCCATCCCCCTCCATTCCCTCTAGAGGTCCCTCCCCTGTTCAGCTTTACCCCAAAGAAAACAGACAACTCCTTGGTGTTTAGGGGGTTGAGAAAGTGGATCCCCTCTAACGGGACTAAGATTTTTGGACTCCCGTTTTGCTGGGAGTTGCTGAGTGGAGGAAGGAGGATCCCTGATTCTCCACTACCGTGTGGCTATGCCTGGGTGAAGTTTTGTTTTATTCCTGGGCAGTGCTGTATGTGAGGTGTGAGGTTTCCATCAGACTCTCTCCAATGCAATGTGTTTCTTGCACACCTCTGTCCCGTATGCTGCTTCTCCACTGGCTTGTCACAGACCCTTTTTCTATACTGCCCTTACACATCTATTAGTTTCTGTCTGATAACATTTCCAGGCCCTCGAGTTCCTGTTTGGTGACAAATCAAGACAAATTTTTCCTCGTCCCCATTTCCCAGGCCATTCATGCTGTTGCAAACCTCTCACATCTATCTCCCATGTGATTTCTAGACTGAGGAATCCCAGTCAGTCTTCATCTAGAAGCTGCTCTGTACTTATTAATCTTCCCTTTGTCCCTTTTTTATTTAGTCTGAAATGCTCCAGCTTGGTTTTTGAGATCAGAACAATATAAAATATTTCAAGACTGATGTGGCTGTGGGTTTGGGCAGGGAGATGATGATGATTTTCACGGTGTTCATTTTGTAGTGGTTTGTCATATTGCAGAGCCAGGCTGGTTGTGTTTCCTCACCTGTGTCCCCTCGTGCTGTGGGCTGTCACTTCACTTGTTCCTCTGGGCCTCCTTTTGCTGCCCACATGCCCCCAGGCAAATTTGCTTGTCAGCAACAAGGGATCCAAGGGATCAGGAGAGACAGGAGTCCCGTGGGATGCCCAGGGAGAGCCTGGGCAAGCCAGGACTGAACAGGGCTCCTCAGTGTCACCTGAAGGACATTGATGCAGAAATCCCGGGGATCTGAGTGGGTCACCAGAGCACATCTGACAAATCTCACTGCACATACTGTCACCCTGGGGCCAAATCTGCACAAACACTCTCAGAAATAAGGTGTTTAAGGAGGTGCCCAGGACATCCTCATGCTGTACACACAGAGCTGTCAGGATGTGATAAATGGACTGATCCATGGAGCTGCTGACTCAGCTGAAAACTGTGACACTTTCTTCTGTGACCTGTGGTTTGCTTCCATCAGCCAGCTGTTCCTCGTGCTTCCATCAGCCAGTGAGCTGAGCAAAGACTCCGCCTTGCTTTGTTCCAGGTGAAGAAAGTACCCTCACAGAGCTCCACGCAGAAGCTGTAGAGCTCAACATTGGGTTGAGCACAAATTTCATGGCGGTTCAGACAACGTTCATCACCATGTCAAACCACAAAACCATGTTAATTGAGAACAGGAGTAACGTCACGGCCCACTTCCAGTGGAAGGCTTTTCCTACCGAGGAAGGAGAGAATCGAGAGAAGAGGAGGTTGGTCTGACATTTCATATCTCATTTCAGTGAGATACATGGCCTAAGACTAAAACTGACGTGTGGCCTCGGGGGTGTTGGTGCTTTTGAATGGTTTGGGCCAAGTAAACCATGCCTGGCACTAGGGTGTGTGTCCCTGCTGGCTTCAGGAGCTCAGCACTGAGCATTCCAGTTCCACTTAAACTCCAACCAAGGGTGGCATTTTGGGAAGGAAAGGTTGGTTGCAATGAGTGGATTTCCTCAAGTTCTCCTTGGGCTTTTGCCTCTCTAATCTTCTTCTTACATGACCTGGCAACATTCTTAAACAGGTCACCCTCTTGCCAAAGGTGCTACACCCTCTTTTTTTCCCTTAGTTCCTTCAGAAGGTCCCTGCCCATCCAGGCTGGTTGTCTTCCCTGCCAGCTTGTCTTTCAGCACACAAGGACAGTCTGTTCCTGTGCCTTCAAGACTTCTTTCTAGAAGTGTGTCCATCCTTCCTGGACCCCTTTGTTTTTAAGGGCTGTTTCCCAGGGTTCTTGCCAAATCAGCCTCTTGAACAGGCCAAATCTGCCCTCCAGAAGTCCAGAGTGAAAGTTTTGTCCATGCCCCTCCTTGTTTCACTGAATATTGAGAACTCTTCTTATTTCACAGTCACTGTACCCCAGACAGTGGTGAAGAGATGAAGTTCATTTAGTTATTAGGGAATTTCCTGGTGATATCCTGTACCTGGGCCCCAGCGAGGCACAGACTTCCCCGTGGAATAGATCCAGTCAATCTACAGGGCCCTCAGCTCCCCTTAGAAGGGAGTCACCTACTACCACTACCCACTACTCTTCTTTTCTTAATTATTGAGGCTGTGATCTGTCTGACAGACCAAGTGCAGCTGGGAGACTCTCCAGGCAGAATTTTTTCTTTTGTGTCATCTGCCAGACCCTCTGGAGTCAGGCCTCATACCTGTTCTGTCAGGACACCTGGGAAGGTGATGGGAGTCAGGATGGAATTTTATTGCCTCCCCAGGAGAGACCCATTTCCATTCCCCACTGTGTCCTAGGTCTCCTCCTTCTGCCTGATCCCAAGAAGGGCAGAGCTCCTCTGACTCCTGCTCAGCTTCTCTCAGGGTTGGAGGGGTGTAACTCCACCAGTTTATTTCTGTGTCACTCTCCCTAATGCTTCTCAGCCTTTCCACTTCTTCCTTAAGCTGTGCCACTGGGCAGAGCAGATCCTTCAGCTGCTCACACCACACGCAGGTGTCTTCTGCACTTCCTCTGCCATTAACACCAGGCTCAGACCCTCCCTGCAGCCAGGGGCCTGGACAGCTGTGCCCTTCCTGAGGGGGTCTCTTTGAGTTAGTGCACTCCTGCTAGCAGCAGCAGCAATGGCTGTTCATCATTTGTAAACCATCGCTGGGAAAAAACCCAAAAACATAAAGAAGAAAGAAAAAAAAAAAAAATGGCAAGCACCTCACAACCAGCAAAAAGACACAACCCTCTGCACAAGGAAGGTGGGTGGCTGCACCTTTTGTGCTCAGGCTGCTTGTGCGAGCTGCCACGCAAAACCTGAAAAAACACCAGGCCAAAACTGCCGGGCCAAAACTGCTGAGCCAAATCTGCTGAGCCAAAACTGCTGAGCCAAAACTGCCGGGCCAAAACTGCTGGGCCAAAACTGCTGAGCCAAAACTACCGGGCCAAAACTGCTGAACCAAAACTGCTGGGCCAAAACTGCCGGGCCAAAACTGCCGAGCCAAAACTGCTGGGCCAAAACTGCTGGGCCAAAACTGCTGGGCCAAAACTGCTGAGCCAAAACTGCCGGGCCAAAACTGCTGAACCAAAACTGCTGAACCAAAACTGCTGGGCCAAAACTGCTGAGCCAAAACTGCCGTGGCAAGCCCCTGGTTGCTGAGGGCCAGGTTGCTTGCAGTCCCCAGAGTAATTTTAAATTGCCTGCAAAGGACCAGGAGACTGACCCTTGCCCACCTGAATGGCTTTAGTGCCCTGGGCTTCTTGGTTTTCCACTGTTCTCCATCTCCTTACTCAGCATCTGACTTCCATACAAGCACTGTGTGTTAACAAAAACCCCATGACCTTCTCTGGCTACTTCCCTGGGCTCTTTATTTCCATTTCTTCCCCACTTCCCTGCCTCAGCCTGGACCCCAGGTGATCTGCTTTGCCCTCAGAAGCAACTAGGTTTCCCCAAAGTAAACTTCAACCTGGTTGCGGTTTTGTGGATTTTTTCCAATTACATTTGGTTTCATGCCAATTTGTGTCCTAGACTGCCACCAGGACATTTTGTTCTTCCTTACTTCCAGTCTTAGGCATGGTTGTAGCTCCAAGGCCACTGTCCTGCTGTCAGAGCAGCTTTTGAGATCTCAGAGCTGAGAGGACTTTTTAATGAGAGGACACAGTGCAGGATCCTTTCCCTCTCAGGACATTCTACTACCATGCACTGGGATGGGACCCAAAAAGCTCTGGGTCATGAAAAGGCCTCTCCAGGAGTTTGCTGTCTCCCTTCTGCACAACAAAGTCCCCTCACCTCTCAGAGCTTCTGTTTTCATGCATAAAACCTTGAATGTCACTGAAGGGGTGTGGTGCCTGAATTTATCAATTTCCTTTGGAAGTGCTGTGGGATGCTCTTGTGAAAGGCAGAGTAGGGATCAGGGCAGGTCCAAAATGGCAGAAACAAAGAGTGATGCTGGTAACACGTAGCTGCAGCCCAGCTTCGTCTCCCCTTCCCAAGGAAGTCCTGCTCCATGATCTTTATCTGCCTCCCCTGAGCAGCTCAGTGGTAGGAAAATCCACTTGAAGTGCCTGGTCGGTTCTCCCTCAGTTTTGGCAGAGGCTTTGAGCCAGGAAGTTCTCTCTGGCTTTGGAAACATCTCCTGAGCTTGAAGGTGTGGAGTAAAACGACCTGCTGTGCCAGTGAACAGCAAGTTATCCTCTGATCCATGTGGGACCCCATGGCCTGGGGTCAGCCCTTGCTGGGGAGCTGCTGCTGCTCCTCCCCAGGTGCTTTGCCCTCCTGCACTCACACTTCCCTCTGCAAATATGTGGCTTATTAAACGATCTGCTGGCCTTGTCTCTCCTGTGGCTGCAGGCAGTGTCGTTTTCTGCGGCCGTGGTCAGAGAAGTCGCAGGAAAACTTAACGGAGGAGGAAACATCAGAGTCAGAGATGGGCTCTTGTGAAGATCACACTGCCCGCCTGAGCAACACGGTCCTGGCGGAGATAGCAAAGGTGCAACAAGACCCCATGCTGTTCTCCGATGACATTTTTTTCATTGAGCCAGTGGTAAGTGATAGCTGAGAACCTCATTTTCCTCCTTCCCCTCTTCCTCTTCCTCCTCCTCCCCCTCTCCCTCCTCCCACCGGGATGCGGTCACTGGCAGATCCTCAGCTGGCCCGATGTGCTGGGAGGGAGGACATGGAGTTTTGGTGCAGCTGCAGAGCTCCCTGCTGGAAGCATTTCTGCCCTGCAGGCTCGGGGCAGGGCTGGGAGCCTGACAAAGCCGAGCTCTGCTGCCAGGGCTCGAGCTCAAGGGCGCTCTGTGCTGTCCTGCAGTGTCCACAGGGAGCAGTTCTTGTAGGCAGGGGCTCAGCAGAGGGTGTTGGAGCTCTGCCAGTTCACATAGTGACCTCAGGCTTGCCATGGTTAATCATAGAAATGCCCATCCCCACCTGTAACCACGCCTTGCACTATTTCTGAGTGTCCCTTCCAGTGTCCTCTGAGAGCTTGGACACAAGGGTGGAAGGTTGAAATGGGCCTTTTGAGTTCTCCTGCACACAGGGACAGAAAACCTTTTCCTTTTCTGTTTGTGCAAGCAAACCCCCACATCCTCCCATCAGCCAGAGCCCTGGTTCTGAGTACTGAAGATGTGAGAGATGATGAGTGCCTGGTGTCTGCACAGTGCAAAATCCCTTCTCATCTTGGAGTAAACCCCAGAATAATCCCCACTGCTGCTTTCTTTCAACACAGGTTAAATTAATATTTTTATTTCCAAGGAAGGGGATCATGTTCTCTTCTTGTGAAGAGCCATGAGTGCACAGTGGCAGTTGCATCCCGCTGTAGCTGACAGCAGCATGATGTGAGCAAGGGCTTGTGTCAGAGCAGTAGGAACATTGTGGAGAGTGGGAGCTGATCAGCTGAGCACTGAGAGCTTCCAGCAGTGTGCTGAGCTGGGTTTGGAGTGTTTCCTTGGGCTCCTTGTGTTGTTCACTCATCACTATGCTCTAAACTAAGGCTTGCAGGACTGTGGTTGAAAGCAAGAAATGTGAAGTTTGAAGATAAATGTTTTGCGGTCTCTTTCTGTTTTAGGAGGGAGAAATTGGGCCGAATAGTTCGGCTGAAATCAAGGTGACCTTCAAACCCACAGAGGCACTGGAGTACCAAAGTGTGGCTTACTGCAACATCTCAGGTCCAGCTCCTTTCCCCTGCTTCTCTCAGCCTCAGTGCAGCCATGGTGCAAGCCTGAGCCCACTGGGCTCCCCTGTAACTGCTGGGAAGAGTCCCTGGCCAGCAGGGCAGTGCTGGCACATCCCCGCTGGCCCTGCAGCTTCCAGGGAGTCTCCTGTGCAAGGCCAGGGCTCAGAATCCTGTGTCTGGGCTCCTGAACCCAGAACAATCCAGGCAGTGCAGGGAGAGGTTTTCCTGCCATGGCTTTGCCAGCATTTCCTCAAAGGCCAAAGAGCTGCAGAGCACAACAGCTTTAGTGAACAAGCACTGAACCCTCCAGGCCACTGACCTCCAGGATGGGTCCATTTGACACAGATCCATCATCAGGGGGTAGGAGCTGAGTTAGAAATGGGCTCCGTGACCCTGGATCGCTCCCACTGCCCAGACACCACCAGACCAGAGTGGCTGAGCCCCACTGAGCCCAGGGTGTTTGTAGAAGGAGCACCCTTGGCCAGCACCTGCCTCTGTCCCTGTGTGGGAATTGTCACCTTGCAGCTCAGTCTGTGGAAGGAGAACACAATGCTGAGTGCCAGAAGTTGAGGATTTTGGCAACAAAGCCGTGTGCTACTGGGCCAGGTAGTTTGGCAATTGCCAAACTCTGTATGAGCTTTGTGCCTGCACTGAATGGATTTCAGAGCTCCTCTAAGTGCATGGGAAGGACACCACAGAATTATAGGAAGGTCAGGATGGAATGGACCTTAAAGGCCTCTGGGCAGGGACACCTCCCACTAGATCAGGGAGCTCCAAGCCCATCCAGCCTGGCTTTGAACACTTTCAGGGCTGGAACCTCCACAACGCCCCTGGGGAACCTGCTCCAGTGTCTCACCACCCTCACAGTAAAAAATTCCTTCCTAATATGGAACCTAAACTTCCTTTCTTTCAATTTATACCCGTTACTGCTTGGCCTGCCACTACAGGACATCAGAGGTGTTTGAAACTCAGCAGACTGCTGGCTAAGATTGGAAACCAGCCCAAGGAATGGGTTAGAAATTGCAAGTCAGCCCCAAGGGATATCTCCTGAGGGAACAGAAGGGTCCATATCTTCTCCTGCAGCATCAGGAGCTGGTGGCATCCAGCTCAGAGTCAGGGACTCTCACTGAGGCAGCCTGGAAAATGCAGTGTAACAGAGGGAATTATTGTACTGAAATGGACATCTCTCCCCAGGCTGTGAGAGCAGGCTGCCCCTGCGCCTCAGAGGGCACGGCAAAGGACCCCTGGTTGAACTGAACTGTCGCACACTGAACCTTGGGAACGTTTCTGTCAACACCCCCCACGTTCGTGAGGTGAGCAGCAGGACTTGGGATGGATCCTGATGGCTCCTGAGGCAGCAGCAAGCCTGGTGGTGACTTACTAAAATATGAATATCGATCTAATATCGATATCCAACTGAGATGGACAAAAATTCTCCAACAGTGTAAAGTTAGAAAGTGCATGTTTATTGCATCATTAGACAATAACTCATGAGAAGGGAAGATTCCACATGTATTTGCATTTTGCTTTCTTGCTGCTGCAGGTGCAGCTGGTTAACCTAGGAGCTATTGATGCTCCCTTCACCTATATATCCTCACATGCAAACGTGGGCTTCTGCTTCAAGTTTGCACCCAAGGAAGGCATCATTGCACCAGGCGGGACCCAGACGATCCAGGTCTCCTTCAGTGCCACCGTGCTGGGGACATTTGAGGAAGAATTCCAGTTCAGTGTGGCTGGATCTCCTAGGCCTGCAATCCTGACTATCAAGTAAGGACTGTGGGAGCTTGGTGGGCACATCTGTGGCTGTCTCTGGGACATCTCCCTCATTTTGGGGCTGAGCAGAGAAAAAAGGTTTTTCCTGAGGTTTTGATCTCTGCTTTGATCCTGGAATTGCCTTAGTGTGAGGATGCCTCCTGCCCTGTGTGGGTACCTGGGAGCTGGCACTATCCTCCCTGCAGGGATCTCCCTCTGCCTTGGGCCATGGCAGGCAGTGGGATGGATCAGCTTTGGGCAGTAGCTGCTCTGGGATGTCCCCCTGAACAGCCAGCAAGGCCCCCAGGGCTTTGGAGGTGGGCCAGCCTGGGTGATTCTGCACCAGCAGCAGTGTTTGTAAAAATTCCCATTAATAATCCATCCCAGATGGGCAGCAGCAGCCTCAGCTCACCTCTCACAGCCATGCTGTGGGGCACGAGCCGTGCTCTCAGCTCCTGTGCAGAGAGTGCCCTGGGAGCTCCTTTCCACAGCCAGGAGACGGCTGATGTGGGACACAGGGAAGTGTGCAGCAGGAACTGTCCCAAGGACAGGGGTGTCATCCCGTGGGCTGGTGCCATGGCAAGAGAGAATCCTGGCCCAGCAGAAGGGAGAAGGGCTGAAAACAGGGGAGGCAGAGCTCATTTCTCAGCACCGCAGCAGCATGAGGGCTTGTCCCTGCTAGCCTGAGCCATGTGCTGCTAGGATCGTGTAGGGTAAGCAGGAGAGCTGATGCTGGCTGCTCTGGAGCTGTGGAGCTGGGAGCTGCTGTTGGGAGGCACTGGGTCAAGGCAGTGAAGGAATGAAAGCAAACTGCAGTCGATTATACCAATGAGATAAGGGAGATGGGTTAAAAAGAACAAGAAAGTTACTACTTAGCAAGAGAAAAGTTGTGAGTAGGTCTGCCCATAGTAGAGAAACAAGTATGCTGGCTTTGTTTTTAGAGGAAAAGTGCTGTTTTTTTACTTTGGAAATCAAGAGGGAACATTTCACCATCAAATAATTGTTTCTGCTCTGTCCCTCCCCCGAACTGCTCATGGGATGTTATTGCATAAGCAGCTTTGTCCTTGAGCAAGGGCAGGTGTCTCTTGTTGGGAGGTGTAGAGCAGAGCCAGTGGCAGTCCTGGGAATACAACAGAAGGCACAGCTGGTCCTTGATTTTTAACCAAAGGGCAGAGTGGGCATCGATTGGCATCAGCCATGAAATAAACTCATGATGTTGTGCAGCTTCAAGTGCTGATTTCAGTGGATGTTGTGGCTTTTGGAGCCTGTGTGCTGAGTTTAAGGACAGGTGAGGTGGTGTGCTAGATTCAGGACACCCCTGTTTGGTTGTTTAAGCTATTGCTGTTGGCTGTGCCAGCTGGTGCACTGGTGACAAGCTGGTCCTTTCCTCCAGGATTCATCTGTCCACTGTGTAGAACTGTTGCTGCTCTTTTCAGAGGGTGTTTGGGGCTCCCTTGGCTTCATGTCTCAAAACTCTGTAATGATTGTGTGGGTCAAAATCTCCTGAGAAAGCTCCTCCATGGGAGCAGCAGTTGCAGCTAGGGAGTAGCAAAGCAGGAAAGGTTACAGAAGTTTGTGGGGACACCTTTATGTCCATCACGTTACAGATGGGGAAACTGAGGCACAGAGCCATGTCTGGGTGTGTGTTCAGGGTCCTTCATGGGACCACCAGCAACCAGGGGGCTTTTCCTGCCTGCCCTGTGCCCAAAGCCCCGTCAGTGGCTGTTGGCCGCTGGCCACTTGGCTTTAGCTGCCTCCTGTCCGCAGGGGCACTGTGCTGAGCATGTGGCGGGGTGTTGATTTCAAACCTGCCCTGACACCAGGTTTTACACCCCCGAGCCACGACAGCCAGACCTCTGCTTTAATTCCCTTTAACCAAGCCATCTCCTCCTCTGTCCTCGCCACGGCAGGGGCAGTGTCACCGCACCGACTTCACTCTCGGACACCATTAAGCTCAACTTGGAGGACATCTCCTCTGGTGAGTGTTCCCTGGGCTGGGACACAGCGTGGGGGATCTGTGCCTTCCAAAACGGAGCACTGGAACATAAAAGCATCCCTCAGTCATGGTCTGCCACAGCAGCCTCTTCAGGGTGTGAACTCCAGGGCTGCCGGGTGTGAGATTGAATAGAACCAATAGAATAGAAATACAGTATTTTTGCCACTGTGAGATCAAATAGAACCAAAGAATAGAAAGTCAGTATTTTTGCCACTGTGAGATTGAATAGAACCAATAGAATAGAAAGACAGTATTTTTGCCACTGTGAGATCAAATAGAACCAAGGAAAAAAAAGTCAGTATTTTCTGGTGTCCCTGTCCTGGTTTAAAAGGCAGATATCTGCCAAGGGAGGCGGGAATCTTCCTGGAATGGAAAGATGACCCCTTCCCTCCAAATTATTATACCTTTGAAATTACGGGGCTTCCAGGCAAAAATATGGGAAAGGGAATAACAATTCTTTACTGGAATATATCGGCACAAACAACAACACAGTAACAGAAGTTTCCACGGGAGGGAGGGAGGGAGGGAGGGAGGGAGGGAGGGAGGGAGGGAGGGAGGGAGGGAGGGAGGGAGGAAGGAAGGAAGGAAGGAAGGAAGGAAGGAAGGAAGGAAGGAAGGAAGGAAGGAAGGAAGGAAGGAAGGAAGGAAGGAAGGAAGGAAGGAAGGAAGGAAGGAAGGAAGGAAGGAAGGAAGGAAGGAAGGAAGGAAGGAAGGAAGGAAGGAAGGAAGGAAGGAAGGAAGGAAGGAAGGAAGGAAGGAAGGAAGGAAGGAAGGAAGGAAGGAAGGAAGGAAGGAAGGAAGGAAGGAAGGAAGGAAGGAAGGAAGGAAGGAAGGAAGGAAGGAAGGAAGGAAGGAAGGAAGGAAGGAAGGAAGGAAGGAAGGAAGGAAGCTTTCTTGAGCTGCTTCTTCCCCACCCTTATCACTGCTGAGGCACTTGTTAAGTTGCCTTTTGAATAAATGAAACAAGAAAGGCAACAGTAATCACAGTGACCAGAATGGGTGTGAACTCATGTCACTCACTGTTTATGTATTTTGAATACAATGGGAGTGTTGGCAGACTTAACAGGGACTTTTGCAGCTTGAATTTTCAGAGTAAATGCTCGGTCTGGGTGCACACTCGTCCCTGAGAGATAACTGGTGCTGGTTTGAGGCGGGCGAGGGAGCTCCTCCCCATCAGAGAGAGAGAAGCTTGCAGTGTTCAGCAGGGCTAGGAGTGGGCATTTTCAAGGCTGCAGTCTGGAATCAGTGTCAAAGGGAACTAAGTGACAATTAATTCCTCGTGCAGCTTCTCAGTGAGCTGTAGTTCAAATAATAAAGAACTAAACTCCAATCACACTTTCATCCTACCAGGATATTCACACCAGGAGTCATGCCATGATTGGTGCCTAAATGGACATTTGTGTCCTTTTCCTAGGCTCTCCCAACACCAAGACCTGTTGCCTCACTGACACCTCCCCGGTGTTCCATGACGGCCTTTGGAGAAAAAACTGCTTCCCAAACCTGCAAATCCAGCCCAGCACGCTGGAGTTCGTGGGTGGCACTGAAGAAGTGCGCTCTCTGGAGATGACCAACTGCAGCCCTCTTCTCGCCAAGTACCACTGGTCACTCTGTTCGGACAGCCAGGCGGACAAGCTGGGGTATGTGCACCTTTGCCCTCTCCTTGGAGCTCTTCTTCCTGGTGCCCTGTTTGTACTTGGCAAAGAACAAAGCTGTTGGCCTAGGATCTGACAGACTGCTTCTGGCTTTCCTTGTTCAAATAACACTGACCAGCTGTGGTCAGCCTGGATGCTCCGAGAAAAGGTTTTCCACCAATTTGGTGCTGCCTAGCCCCCATAGGGGTTTCCCCTGGGAAGGAAAGCTGGGGTGAAAGCTGCTTTCTCAGACCTCTGTGGCCTGAGGCAATGTCACCTTGATGAAGGGCTCCTAGTGCCAGCTGCACAGTGCTGCTGGAGCCCCTTCTGGCCCCTCTGCTTTGGGATGGGTCCTCTCTGCAGGAGCTGCTCTCTGCTCCTTGCCTTCCTCCCTTGTACTGTGCTGCAGGATGCCCAGAAAGTCCCAACACCAGAGAAAAGCTACCTGGTTCCTGGGCTGATGCTGAATGTCTGTTAGCTTCCCTTTTCTTCTTTGCTGAGACAACTCCTTTAGTGCCAGGATGATTTCCCTCCCAGGGGTCAGCTTTCAGCAGACACCTTGGATCTTCACTCCCTTTTTTTGTGACCCGTTACTCGTTTTGACTTTTCCCCTGCAACATGTCCCTGGTGGGTTTTGTCCTGTTTGACAGCAGGACTTGTTCATCACATCATCTCATATCCCTGCCTCGCTCAGAGTTTCTGCTTTAGAGTGAAAAATGTCGTTGTCTGGGCAACTGGGAAGTTGCTTCAAACCATTCATGAAAACTAAAGACAGTGGAATAGATGATTAGGGATCTTTTGGGGGTTATGACGAGACTGCCCCTCACCCAGAAATTAAACCCAGCCTTAGGTAGCAAGCTACAAAGCTCAAGGCAGTGATTCCTTGGGGAGCAGGTCATTACAGGCCCTGAATGCCTGTCTGGGGATGGAGCATCCAGGTCGTGTTTGACTGTGTGGGGAGCACTTGCAGCTCAGCAGGGTGACAGGCAGGCACGGCTCGACTGTGTCCCTCGCGTGGCATTAGAAACACGAGCAGAGTTACCCTAGGCACCTGCTTCAATTTAAAATGGGGAAAGTGACCTGAGTCACCTGGGAGTGTTGGAAAATATCAACCAAACCCCCCCAACACTGTCAGGGAATCATTCCTGATAAATACCTGGTGGAGCTGCAGAGTTTCTGGCACTGGGCACTGGGGCTTGCTGGGCTGGCTCCTCACTGGCCGGGTCTGCCCCTCGGTGCCTCAAACCCCACCTTTCTGCTTGCCTTCTGTGTCTTTCCCTCTCCCACTTCTTGCATCCCCACAAGCTGTTAATCCCTGTCCTCTGTAGGTGCTCAATGCAAGCAGTTGCAGCTGCTGCACTGCTGCTGCCTGGGCGTCATCCCTGGGCTGCCTTTAGAACAGACCTGCTCCAGCCTGGATTGGGAAGGGCTGGATCAGACCATTTCTCAGTTCAGCACTCCAGCACCCACCCAGGGGCTGCATCCTGAGCAGGAGCTGCTCGTGCAGGTGTCCCTCCCTCCTCCCTCCCACTGCAGGTCCCTGTTCACATTTCTGTTGTTTTCCAGGTATAAGCTTAACCCACCTAAATTCAAACCCCAACCACCAAAGGAGCAAAGAACCTCCCGTTTGGATTGCTCAGCATACAGAAGGAGATTCAGGATTAGAAAGGAGGAGGTAGACAGTGCCCTGAAAGAAGCACGGGATTTTGCCCAATCTTTAGGAACAGAGGTAGATTGTTTTTGTACACACACTGCTTGTGTTGTCTCCCCAGCTTGCCACTGACAAGTCACGCTCGTGCTGACCTCCCTTTTTGCTGCCCTGCTGTCCTGTGCCCCTGTGGGTTGGGCAGCACGGCCCGTGGCTGGGTATGGGGTGCGTGGGAGGGAGAAACAGGAGAGTTTTCCTTGGAGAAGCTCACTCAGATCCTACAGACCTGTGCTGAGTGTGGGATTTTTGGGCCTGGTTTTCTTCACAATGTAAGATGGGACTTTTATCTGCATCATCATGGTAAGAGCTCCAGCTTCCGTCCCAGAGCAAGCTGTGATGAGTCCTGATCTCCATGTACCCTTTTCCCAGCCCAGCCAGACTACCTATTTCCAGGTGTCTGCTCTCACCCGAGAGCTGGTATTGCACTGGTGGCCCTGAAGTTATCTTACAAACCGAGATTTTGCAAAGTGGCTGTCTCTTCCTCCTGGCATAGAAAATGACTTGTTTTTCAGGTGCCACCACAAACTCCTGGACCCCCTCACCTGCCACTGGAGCTGGCAGGAATCACGTCCTCCGTGGATGCACCTCACACTCCCCTCGAAGCGGAGAAGGTAAGAGGGAATCTGTCTCACTTGCCCATTGCCAGCGTGGCAAGCAGGGCTGTAGCTCCCAGTCCCACTGGTGGCCCCCAGCACTGCCCACAGAGGGGCCTCACGTCCCTCCAGGCCCATACAAAGTGCTGCTGAACCAACTGGGTGTTGGCGGGGCCGTGCAGGACATGCTGTAGGGCTGCCCAAGGACGCTGTGCAGCACCTATGGAGGGCATTGCTCCCCCTGGACCTCGTCAGCTGGTCCATAGGAAATTTTTGCAGGAGCTTTTGCTGTAGCACCTGGAGAAAGCAGGCTACAAATCAGAGAGAAGGGGGGAAAAGCCTCAGGAGTCAGATGAGCGGGGCTGGAGTCCTTCCCTGAGCTCCCTGAGCTCCAAGAGCTCTCACTCTGAGTCTCCTCCTTTTCTAAAAGCAGTAAGAAATGCTTTTTAAAGGCATGTTGTGCATCAGAGAGAATTTCTACTGCCAGAAGACATCCCAGTTCACTTTAATGTAGTGTATTAATTAGCGCATTGATCCGTGAGTATGGGAGAAGATTTTCCCCATGGTCCCTCCGCTGGTCAGTGGCATGGATGCAGAATGAGGTTAGGGTGATTTTGGCTGTGTTTGGGAAATAGGCCCCTCCAGGTCCAGCTGCACTTTGCTCCAAGATGCTCTTCTGCACCCATTTCCATGCTCAACACCTCAATCTCTCCTGTCCTCCATCCAGGCTTTCAGTATCCTGCCGCTGTCAGGTGTGCTGCAGCCAGGAGAGAGCCAGCAGGTCTCCTTCACCTTCTCTGGCCGCCGTGACATCCTCGGCAGCGTGAAGGCGCTGTGCTGTCTGGAGGGAGGCCCCACCTACGAGGTGGAGCTGATCAGCTCACGCCTCAGCTACTCCCTGAGCTGCTGGGAGATCAACTGTGGCCCTCAGGTACCACACACAGCCCCTGGCACGGCTCCTTGCCCTGGAACCACGGCCAGCGGGTTCCTGCCCACCTCGGCCCAGGGCTCCCTGCCCTCCCCAGCCCCTTTGTTGGCTCTGGGGCTTGGAAGTACAACCTTTGAGGGACACATCTGGCATCAAACCTGGTTTAAAATAGCCATCTCCAAAAATGTAGGGAGTGCCTCTTTTTCTGGGTACCTAAGACTGCCTCCTGGGGCAGGCAGGGTCCCAGTGGGGATGCCCTGGGGGTCATGTCCCTGAGGCATCCCTCTGCTGATCCATGCCTAAAGCATGACCTCCAAGGAGATGCTCGTCTAGAGCTCCTGCTTAATCCACAAATAATCAAGGGAAGAAGTTGCACTTCCAGTCGCTAGAGTTGGAGAGACTGTCCTAGAATAATCCCCACTTTCCAGCTGAAAGCCCACGGATATTTCCAGCTGCTGGCCCTGTCTGTGTTGCCCTGTGTGACTCCCTTGTTGCATGTGTGTTGCTTGACAATAGTTGCATGCCTTTTCTCCTGCAATGCCTCAGTGCTGTCTCTGTTTCTCCTGGCTGTTGGTGACCCCTCAGAGTGCAGAGGGCCTGTGTCCCCCGGTTCATTTATTGCTGGCCCTCACAGGGTTGTTACCACACCTCTGTGTGCTGCCAGAGCTCCCTGGTCCTGCGCAGGTGCCCTGTGCCTGGGGGTTCCCCAGGTTCCCAAGTGCCCTTATCTCCTGCCTGGTCCCTGCTCCCACGATGTGTCTGCTTCCAAGCCCAGGAGAGAGGAAGGAGATTCCCAGCAGCAGGCCTGGGTCTGTAACTTCCCGCTCCTGTGCCTTCTCTCCAGATATTTAATGAAATTGGTCACAGCACGGTCACCCTGGAGAACACTGGCAGGACTGAGTTCACCTGGGTGCTGAAGCCTAACGCTCATGACCAGCGTCTGCCTGGTGTGTTCCTGGTCAATCCCACCACTGTAAGTAGCACAAGTGACGGACCCCAGCCCTGTGCCAGGTGGCCCAGGAGAGCGTTGAAGGGAAAAAGGAGGGGGAGAAAGGGGGAAAAATGTCAGAGGGGAAAACCCAAACCCGGCCATGAGAGAGAGAGAGAGAGAGCTGTGAGCAATTTCTGATAGGGGTAGAGAAGGTCAAACAAGGGCGCTCCTGATAGAGTCTCCACAGCCTTGGCTGGTGGGTGGCTCTGCTGTCAGAGGCAGAAACCAGCAGGAGGCATGAATGTGTTGGTCACTGTCCTGTCCTGCTGTCAGGGGAGTAGAGGAGAATTCTTTTTGGTAGATTTCTCCGATGAAAATAAGGCACAAATACAGGAAGTACTGTATCTGAAAACTGTTTGTTGATAAACAGAGGGTATGGTCCCGACCAGAAGGGGATAGAAAAGAGAGCAGAGAGAGAAAATGAGAAACGGAGAAAGTACCAGAGGACAGGGACAGAGCATTACTGCTGCAACCCTGGGACGCTCCGTCGGCGTCCTGCTGGGCAGGTGGAGCAAGTGTGCTGCCAGCTGCACGGTGAAAAACACGTTCCCTCTCCTGTGAACTTGTAAAAAGTTTAATAAAGGACAATAGGAGACAAAGAGCACAGAGCAAAGGTTATAACAGCCGGGTGCATCTTGGCACTCAGCCAGGAGCACACTGTCACCTTCGGGGATACCCCTTAAGTGCCTTTTCCATTACATCAGCCTGTTGCATATTCATAGACTCTTTTGCATAGTAAACTTTTTCCCTAAACTAGTTTACATGTTCTAAGAATTGCTTAGCATGGCTCCTCCTTGGATCTGCCCTTTTTGGAGCGTGCCTATTCCTTGGCTGCGGTTTTAGTCCTTTTTTGTCATCATCTTCACTTTTGGCCCCAGCCCAGGCTGCCTTCAGACGGTGAGTGCTGATGGTTGGCAGAGCTATACAGTGTCTTCTTCATATGTTCACTGGATGCCATCCTATGCAAGCAGGCACTTTAACCCAAGCACATTATATCAGCTATTTCACTCAGCTTAATTAACAACAGAAATAAAAATGATATCTTTATAACTAAGTTACTTTAACACGACACATATGAGATCAATGTTCATGTTTTTCATGGAGACAGCAGAGCACCAGTTTGCCCTGGCGAGAGGGGAAGCGGCGACAGCAGGGTAGACAGACAGGGAAGAAATGGCTCTGTAGGGAGCCAGGCCCTCCAGGTGCTCCCAGCCCAACAAAAACCCCAAAAATGGCAGGGAAAAACTGGCAGTGCTTTTATATGCTAAGATTCCTCCTGTCATAGATACATATTATAACATTGGCTTTTCGCAAATGTTAATATCAAAGCAATGTGACTCCCCTGTGCAGGAAATGCTCTGAGTCTATGTTGTAGAAGGCTGAATAATTGCTTTATTATATCATCTTATAATATATTGTACTAGAACTATATCATACTAAAAAATACTGAAGAAAAACCTGTGACTGTCTGCAGATAGTCCAGCTTTGACCCAATTGGCCAATCAATCCAAACAGCCATCACCGGTGTCTAATTAACAAATCCCTCCTCAGTAAACAATCTCCATAACACATTCCACATGTGCAAACAACAGGAGCAGCGAACAGAGAGAAGAATTGTTTTCTTTGAGCTTTCTCACTGCGTCTCACAACTTCCCAGGAAAAATCCTGGGAGAGAGAATCATGCCTCTCTCTGTTCAGAGAATTGAATCCACATATAAAATGTGGATTTTATATGTGTGGTGTTAAAATAACTTTGTTATAAAGATACAGTTTGTATTTCTGCTGCTGGTTAAGCTTAGACATGGCAGTGAAATAGCCATGCTCGTGTTAAAATGCCTGCTTGGATGGGATAACACCCAGTGAACACAGGATGAGGACACCTGAACAGATCTGCCAACCATCAGCACTCACTGTCTGCAGGCAGTGAGGACCAAGGCCCAAACTGGAAGCGATAAAGAGAAGGAGCCAAAACCCAGCTAAGAAACACACATGCCCTAAAAAGGCAGAACCAAGGAGGGGCCATGTAGAATGGTTCCTGGAATGTGTAATCTAGTTTATGGAAATACATAAGGACTATGAATATGCAACAGCCTGGTGTAATGGAAAAGGTATTTAAGGGGTGTCCCGAAGGTAACAGCGTGCTCCTGGCTGAGTGCCAAGATGCACCCGGCCCTAACAATCTTTGCTGTGGTCTTTGTCTCCTATTGCCCTTTATTAAACTTCTTACATTTTCACAGGAGAGTGAACATGTTTTTCACACTCCCATAACTCAGCCCTTTCAGGAAGACTTGGTCAGGCAGGCAAAGTTTTCTTGGGCTTCGGGGTCTGCCCTCCTCCGAGGGGGAGGTCGCTGGCAGCCCCCAGACACGGAGCCTGCCTGCATTGTCTGCCACCAACCTCCTTTACGTGTGGGATGAGTTAGGGCTCCCAGCACGTGGACAGCCCATATTGTAGTTTTTCACCCCATGTCAGAAAATGGATTTATAGCCTATGCTGAGGCATGACTAAAAATCTAATTGGTTCCTCACAGTCACTCTGGGGACCCTGACGGCTGAGATCTCAGGCTGTGCTGGCACTGGAGCGTTTCTGAGGGTCACCTTAGCCAGGGCGTGATCACACAGGACATTGTCCTTGGCCCTGCCTCCCCACTGCCAGCTAAGCACCACTTCCATGTCCCTTATTAGGCTTGCTGCTCCCTGCCTTCTCCAGCCCTGCTGCTGTGCATCAGCTTTGTGGGGCAGTGAGGGGGCCAGGGAGCGGGGCTGGAAGAGCAGGGAGAAAGATTAGCAGCATCCCACCACTGCCCAAGCCTCTCAGTCCTGCCTGGATGTCTTTGAGCCGAAGCAGCGCTCCTGCCTTTGTCCCTCCTTGACGTGGGAAGCAATTTGCTTTCCCATTTCTGCATGCCTGAATCCTCCAAGGGACGAGAGGAGCTGCTGGCCCTGCTGAGAGCAGGGGCTTCCCTTCCCCAGCGGCAGCAGAAGAAGTTTTTTTTTGTTGAGGCAGGCTCTTGCTGGCAGAGGGCAAAGCCTGTTAGCATCAGGGCTGTGCTCGCATCAGGCTGTGCTGGGGCTGCAGCCTTGTGAGCCCCGGGGAGGACACACGGTGCCCTTTTGGGTACAGGGAAGGTAGAAGGTGTGAGAAACAAAGGCCACTCCTCAGTTAAAATTAAAAAAAAGTTATTAAGAGACAATCGGGGACAAAGTCAATAAAGCAGAAGTAACAGTGCTGGGTGCTTAGCTGCAGCCACAGGCACACCAGTCAACCCAGCAACACCCCTTATCTCCCCTGGGTATTGCATCAGCCTAATACATATTTACAAATGGTTAGATATATTCAAAAATTTTAACATAGTTCCTCCTCCGTACCACCTTTTTGGAGCATGTGCAGTTGTCCTAGTGGTGGTCATTTGTTACTTTTCAACATATTCAACAGGTTTCCATTGCTTCACTATTAAATGTTCAATTTAATATTATATATATGTTATAAATTAATATATTTATATGTGTATGTTATATACTTTTTATATCTTATAAATTAATATATAAGTGTAATATTAATGGTATAATTTAACATTATATAAATGTTAAATGTTAATATTACAACAACTCTTCACCAACATTAGTATCACAACACAACATTTGCATTAAAAGAACTCTAAACTTTAGCAAAACTTTTTTTACAGAAGTCAACATTATAAACCACATTGTATTTAAGAGTTGTGAAAGCCAACACTGTAATATATTTATCCCGAAGGTGGTGTGGTCCGATGGTTTATTCCAGATGAGAGTCTGTCAGCTCAGCCTGTCTGTCCCCTGATCCCCCATCAAACACTCTGATGCATTCCCTCCCTCTTCTCCTGTCCCTGCAGGGCTCCATTGCACCTGGCGAGAAGCAAGAACTGGAATTCTCTTACATGCCGGGAATACCAGGAGCTTTCACCAGGATTTACCAGCTTAAAGTGGATGACCTGGACCCAAAAAATATCCTCCTGAAAGGAGAAGCGTGCTGTCCCTTGATCAGCGTGAACCTGCCCTGGAACACCACAGGTGGGCACGGCCTGTCTGCCCCCAGGAAGGGCCGCTCTGGTTTTGTTCCCCACCGTAAGCCCATGGGGCAGCTCATGCCAACCCCCACCGAGCCTGGAGGCCTGCAGCACTCCCAGGCCAACTCAAGCCCCCCTGGTTGCTTCATGAATCTTGAGCAGAGGATGCCATGTGGGCTTTGTCCCAGGAGCCATCCTGCAGATCTTGCCAGCACATCTGGCAGGGTCCTGAAGGATGGTGGCGAGAGTGAAGGGCTTGGGAAAGCTGTAGGAGAGGCTGGCAGGGCTTCTGGCAGGGTTGGATTTGTGTGACATTGCCGAGGATGAGATGCTCCTCGGTGGGGAGGGAGAGAACGTGAGGATTCAGCGAGGAGCAGCAGCATTCACTTCCCATAGTGGGCTTGAGGGATTTCTTTCTGGAAGAAACCAGTGTTGGGAGGCAGGGACTTCCCAGCTGAAATGGGACTGGCACTTTGCTCACACTTCTCTTTGCGGACGTTTTCTTCCTTCAGAAAATGAAAAACATGAGAAGCTACTGAAAGAGACTGTAAAACCCCTGCAACAGTACAGTCAGAGGAATAAATCAAAAGTTGTTCAGAAGACTCAGAGCCTGAAGTCTCAGACTCTGAAAACTCAGACTCCAAAGACTCAGACCTCGGAGACTCGGGATGCGAAGCCTCAGGACCTGAAGCCCCGTTTGCTTGGCTCTGACATGGTAGGAAGAACAGCTGCAGCCCCGTTTGGCACATGCCACCTTCTCCGTGTCACCTGAGCCCCTTGCAGCCCACAGCAGCTCCCCAGTGCCCTGATGGCACCTGGGACCTCCCTGCCCACCTACAACCTTGTGTCACCTCAGCATTGCCCCTAGGGCTGCCACTCTGGTCATGGTCTCTTCTGGGGCTGCATCAACTTCCCGGCTACCCCAGGGAGAGGTCCTGAAGGCCATGCTCCAGGGATGGAGTTGATGGTGCTTTGAAGGAGATGCAGGTCATTGCTGGGGAGTTTGTTGGTCCCAACCCAAGCCCTGCCAGAGTTACAGACCTTAACAGCAGCTGCCTGATTGTGCCCTGGGGCTGTGCTGGTGGTGCTCATCTCCAAGAGGCACCAGCTTGGTCCTGGTTCCCTTTCAAGACAGTTTTTGTCCAAGCTGCCGTGGTACTGGCTGGGAGCAGGCAAGTGTCTGGAGCTCTGGAAGTTTCCTGGCTGGTCTGTCTGCCTGGCCAGAGCAGCTTTGCTAAGAATCTGGGTAGGCAAAGATGCTGGAGTTACTTACCTGGAAATGAGGTCCTGGCTAAGAGAGCAGGGGGTGTCACAGACTCTGAGCAGCCGGACAGGAGGACCCCACACCCCCTCCCAACAAGAGCAGGGTGGGATCCTTTCTCAGGTGCAAGCTGGGCCTTGGGAAGGAGCTTTGCTAACCAGGCACTTTTTCCCTTTCCCCAGCCAAACATTCAGCTGCAGATAAAGACAATGAGGATGCTGATAAAGAAGGCTGCTCTGGAGCAGCAGAAAAGGCTCACATACCATCTCCCAAAGAGCAGGTTTCCTAACAAGCAGCTACGCCAGAGTCTTGTCAAGTGAGTAGGGACTCCCATCCCCATCCCCAGGTGCCCCATGGGGAACACCCAGCCATGTCCCCTTCTCCTGAGAGCTCCTTGGGCCTGCAGAGCTGGGAACAGCCTGGACTTCAGAAGGGGTCTGGTCCCGGTGGCTGTGACACGCCACACGTGAGCAGTGGGGTGTCCTCCCTTCCCCAGCACCACGCTGAGCTTTGGACTGCTCAGCTCCCCACAGGTGTGGGGTTCTGTCCCTAGAGCTGAGGGGACCCAGTGCAGACCTTCAAGCCCTTCCAGGCAGGATAAATTCTGTCCCTGCTGACTAGCTCTGAAAGAGACAGCTCCCAGCTGACGTCATGGTTCCAACTAACAGCACACTAAACAAAAGCCAGGGAATCTCAGGAAAACGGAAAGCTGGACAAGACAAACGCAGATCTGAACCAATGTGGTTAATCAAACGTTCTCCCTTTATTCGAGATAAGATGGTAGTTTATATAAGCTTCCACATAGTTTACAGAAACAAAGACACTGTGATTGGCAAACTAATATTGTTTACCTTTTCCTTAAAACGGCCTACACCTTACACTATGAAACCTATACTAATTCACACCCAGACAACCCAGTGGTCCCCATCACACCTTAAGACTATTTCTATCTGCGCCACAAGCTCTGAATTTTTAACTGCGTCAGAGGCTTGAAGGCCTCACAAGGCCCAAATCTGAGGCCTAGTCTGGAGTAGCTCAAATTTCATAACTCATGTCCTCTTTCTCTCAAAAATGCTGCAACACTAAACAAAAGGAGAAGGGAACCGCACATGTCAGCAAACCCTTTAAAACCCCAAATCAGATGGCTTGAATCCTGGTGGGGTGGCAGGGCTTGTCTAGGAAACTTGGTGGGTCCCTGTTACCATCATGATGCAGCACAAGCAGCAGAGGTTTCAATGCAGGAAGCAGATGCTCTGCAGAGCAGATCATGTGGTCTGGTTGCAGAGCAAAGAAGATTTCCTGTGCAGGCAAATCACATTCTAGGCCCCAAACAATTTCAGCCTCAGGCTGTACCCCAGGCTGGGCAGTTCCACTGAGACCAGTGGAGGACTAGTGGACTCACCTGTACTGGCTTTTCATGGCAGAGGAGCTGTGGGCAGTGTCCATTTTAAATAATTTTATTTGCAGGTACTGTTAGTAGCCAATACAACCAAGGACTTGTCAGGACTCCTCCTGACTTCCCTAACTCTTTGCCAGGTGGTCAGGCCACGGGTTTCATGGGCTTGAGCTGAGTTTTTACAGCGGTGAATAAAGAAATAGCCACTTTATTTATGGCTGTCCTCTTGGACATGCAACCAGCTGTGGTTTAAGGACTGTCCTTAATCCTCCTTGCAGAGTTAAGCTGCCTGAGTATATCCTGGACATGGGCCCTGTCCTTAAGGGTTTCACTGAGAGAAGCACTCTGGAGATCACCAACGCAGGGCAGATCCCAGTGTCCTTCCAGGCTGATCTGTCTGCCCTGCAGGATACAGGTAAGCAGTGCTGGAGACACTTCCTGTGGCCTTGAAGGAGGTGTCTCAGATTAGCTTAAGCCACTGAACTTGGGGAGGTTTTTGAGCTGTTTTCTTCTCAGTGCCCCTGCTGGGAGCTTTAGAGGCAGAATTCTCCTGGCCATCCATGCCCAGGGACCTCTCCTGGCCTGCCTGTGACTGCCCTAACGCTTCAGTGCAGAGGCCAGGTGGGCTCATCACCCTGGTCACCTCTCAGCATCCTCTGCCCTTGGCTCCCACAAGCATCGAGTTTCTTTGGGCACTCTGTGGGCTTGTTTTGGCAACCAGTGGGGTCTGCTGTGTATTGGAAATGCTTTGTTTGGAGTTCACACTGTCAGAGCACCTGTATTTATCCTCTATTGAAGAAACAGCCAGTGGGATCCTCTGGTGGATCAAAAGAGGCTTCCAAAAGAGGCCTCGAGGCAAGGCTGCACTTCCATCACAGTGCCTCACTGTGTCTGAGGGCTGTTCAGGTGCACTCCAAGTTTTTATCCAGGTCACAGAACAGCGTGGGGCTTTCCCCAGCCCTCTCAGCCAGAACACCTGTAAGGCTTTAATGTGCTTATGGCACATTTCGTGTTCCTCGGGTATCTCAGCTGCTTTGTGTTCATCTGTTCCAGGTTTCAGTGTGGACCTAGGCCTGATAAAGAGCCTGCCCCCCAGCCACAGCGTGGCGTTTGAAGTGCACTTTGAAAGTGCCCACCAGCCACCGCGTGACGTGGATGTGCTGCTGCCCATAGAGGTACCAGAGCTCTTGGGGCAGGCAGCAGGCTGGGCACAGCAGCAGATGTCACCTGCACCCTCTGCTGAATTCTCTGTCCTTGTCCAGGTGACAAATGGCCCCACGTCTCACATCCGCCTCTGTGCCACTGTGCTGGCACCCTCACTTGAACTCTCCAAGAACACGCTGCAGTTCTCTGACATCCTTGTTGGGCAGTGTCAGGTTGAGACCATCCGGCTCTACAACCGATTCCAAGCCCCCTGCAAATGGTCCATCAAGCCTGTTCTGAAGGTAAAGCACAGGCAACATTGAACACGTAACTTCTTGGCTGGGTTTCTTTGTGTCTCTTGCCCTTTCTGCTCCTGTGGCTGCCTGAGCATTTGGGTCTACAGCATGCTGGAGGAAGCTTCTGAGGGTCTGGATCAAGGCTGGTTTGCCTGAGCCTGTTCCATTAGCGGATGCTTTGCTTTTGTGCCATCTTCACCCATTCCTCCTCCTCTGAGGACAGTAGTTCCCTGTCTGCCTGCCCTGTTTACAGGTTTTCCCTCCAGCTCTAGCTATGGGGGCCACTCTTGGTTTGGCTGTGGGTGCTCTTAGCACTGCATCAGTGTCTCAGAGCACTCAGGAAGTGAGGCTCTGTCCTCGCAGACCAAGGAGACCTCACACAGTTGGTTTCTGTGCCCAGAAGGATCAGCACAAATACGTGACACCAGCCCTACGCCAGAAGCAGCGGGCGCCAGAGGATGAGCCCTGTCCCTTTGAAGTGATGCCCTCCCAAGGAACCCTTGATCCACAACGGTGGCAGAACTTACAAATCTGGTTTACACCCAAGGAGGAGGTGAGACTGGCAGGTGTCAGCCCGGGAGGCCTGTCAGGGCTATCTGGAAATGAGGGCCTGGTGCAGAGAGTGTGGTATGAGCTCTGCCTTCACAGGGAGCTTTCTGCAAAGCCCATACTTGTGGCAGCACAAGGAGAAATGTGCTGCCACACATACTCAGCGTGGCTCAGTTCACCCCAGAGAGCCCTCCCGTGAGATGTGCTTTGAAATGCCCACAGGGAGCTTGCACAGAGAGCACCAGGGCTGCCTCTCAGCACCTGGGGGGATGTGCCCAACTCCCCTCAGCCTGCCCCTTGCCTGGCTGTATTTGCACCTGCGACACTCGGCGTCACAGACACTCGCAGGGGATAATCCTGGAATGGCCAGGCTGGGCTCATCCTGCTGCAGGACTGACAGACAAATCAGCCACCAGACACCTTCCTGGGCACGGCAGGACAGTCACCTGTGCTGCCAGCAGTCCCTGGGGCTCTGGCCTGCCTGCACATTGCCGTGCAGCTGGGGATTCAACTTAAAGGATGGAGCATTCCCAAAAGTAGTTTGCCTGTGGCTGCTGGGTCTCGGAAACTGGCAGTGTGTACCAGCATGGACACAAGTGCTTCTGTGCTCACCAACATTCCCAAGGATCGTTTAATTGCTGGAGAGATGTAACCATCTTGTGTCTGGCTTGGACCGGAGCCAAACACTAAGCAGGGAAGATGACCCTTATTTCTGGCCAGCGAGAGCTGATTTGCCCCTCTCCTGGAGTTGGTGTTTGCCTGATGCAGCAGTGCCAGGACAGTGCCTGGACACTGTAACCCCAAGGGCCCTTCCCATGAGCATTGCACTCCTGCATGACCAGATGAAAATGCCTGACAGTCTTTGTACATCCATCTGATACCCAAATACCCAGTTTCAGTGCACACCAAGATTCATGCCAGTTACTAGACCCAGGACACAGGTGCTGTAGTCCCTAGCAGAAGTAAATACCTGGTTTCTGTTCACCTTGGAGGAACTGATAACACCCTGACCTTGGGGCAAGCGTTGTTGTATTTGGGGTCCTGTCACTCAGGACTTCATGGATGAGTTGTCTCCACTTTTCTCTTTTCAGAGGTCTTACAAGAATGAACTGAAGCTTAACATGTGTGGGAGCAGCAATCACTTAAAGCTGCACCTCTCAGGACGAGGTCTGGAGCCACGGCTGGAGTTCAGCCCCCCAGCACTAAATATGGGATGGGTGCTGGTGGACAGCGATGGGGTGGAGGCCACCGCGGTGGTAAAGAACCCATGCAGCTTCCCCATTGAGTTTTACTCCTTGGATTTTGAGGAGGTGAAGGTGAGAAGGCAGGTCTGGTCCCCATGTACGTGCTGCCCAAGCTTCTCAGCACTCCAGCATTGCCGGGCTTGTGCCAGGAGATGGAGGCAATCCCGAGGGCAAGGCCAGCTCTGCCGACATGCTGTGGGAGGAATTAAATAGTTTGTGTTGTTGGGAAGAAGGGAGGAGACAGAAATCGGGTTTGTTGAGTATGTGGGATAAAAGGCAAGAAAAGGAATCTTGCTATGGTTTCTCTTCCCTACACACACAGATCCTGCGGATGGCACTGGGCTCTGAGAACCAAAAGAGCTTTTTAATGCCTCCACGCGCCGTGGGTGGGACGCTGCTCCCAAAGGTGCTGGAGGACTATGGAGCACAGAAGAGGCTGAAAGCTGAACAGGCAGAGCTCAAGACCATGGCAAAGGCCAAGGTCAGGGCTGAGGCTGAGGCTGAGGACAAGGGCAAGGCAGCACCAGGTCAGAAAAACAGTGAGGGTTTGGCAGTGTCTGTTTTGACTGTGGTCCCAGCTGGGAGTCCATTCCGTACACCCTGAACTCTCACCTTGCTCTCCAGGGCAAGCCCATGCTTTTAGCAACTGCCTGTTCTCCAGCTTGGTGGAGAAAGTCTTGGGTGAAGGGCTGTGGTATCCCAACCCTGAGTGTAGCCAAAGCAAGCCCCTATCTGCCTGCCAGACTGGGGGAATAATCAGGATATTCCCTTGTGTCCCTTAGCCATAAAGACTAGGATTGGAGGAGTTCTTCAGCCAGGTCTAATATCACTGGCTCTTTTATATTTGCACCTTCCTAGCAACAAAAGAAGAAGCTCGTGTTGCTTTCACCAAGTCTCCTTTCCCAGGGTCTGAGGAGTTGTGGAGGAGGATGAGGATCACAGGTGGGCAGGAGGCTGACTTTTCCCCCTGGTTTTGCACTGCAGGATATCACAGGGTTGTCACGAGCCATTCTGAGCCCATGGTGAAAGCGACTGGCAATCCTGTCTCTCGGGCTGACCTGTGCCACCCGCGCATTGCTCAGAAGACCAATAAGCCCCAGGAGAAGGTGGAGAAGAAGCCTGAACAAAACCGTGAAGGCCCAAGGAGTAGTCAGTCCTTTCAGCTGGAGGCGCAAAGTGAAATTGCAGAAGGGGCAGTCAGAGACTGCCGTGACGGGGCGCTGTGCCTGGACATGCAGGTCACAGATCCGAGGGCCATGATGGGGGAGATCGCGAGGGAGGACCAGGTAAAACCCTGCAAGGCTCAGATCTTGAGCTTGCCATGGTTGTGGGCCCTGGAGCATTGTGTCCCCACAGGTGATAATGGCACAGAGCCTTGTCCAGGCCCCTGATGATGTTCCACAATGACATCTGTGTGGATGGGGAGGTTATCACCATCCCTCAGATGGGCAGGAAGTGGCAGTGCTCTGTGTACAAGTGTCCTGTCTGTTCAGAGTTTCCCAGCCTGGAAATCGTTATGAACAGGACAGGGCAGCTCATGGTCATTGTTTTCATCAGCTGAGGCACTCCGGAGAGGGTTGTCGCTGTTGAGGCAGGACGAGAATGAGAGAACTCCAGAAGGCTGGAGTTAGAGGATGTGAACTCCAACAGCACAACTCAACTGATTCATTTCAAATACATCACTCTTTATGGAGAGCATCGTACAGACTAATTTCAGTGGTCTTAAAGTAAAAAATCTCACACCATTGGTGTGCAGTGAATGATGCACAGTGGCAGACCATATCTATAAACAATGTGAACAACAAGAGAGACAGAGGATTATTTACATTCCTTTGCAACTCTTTCCCAGGCTCTAGCCTGGCAGAAACCTCTCTTTTTCTCTCTGACTAAACTGAGAATGCCCATAGAGGTTTCTCTCCTGGTCCTGCTTGTAGCTGTTGCCTCTGCTCTGGAGCCCGCTCACCCCAGCGGGCACAACAAAGCACTTCTATTCATATAAATCAAAAACCCCACTGCCTAAAGCTCAGTGCCTTTAAAGGAGTTGTGAGGATCAAGGTGACACAAGTAGAAGCAGGATTTCCTCTTCTGTTTTAGATGCTGGAACTTCTGGGGCTGCATCCCGACGGGCCTCCCCTTCCCCCTGCTGCTGTGCTCTCCATAGTGGAGTACCCAGAGGAGCGGCTGGGCCCTGCAGGGCGTGTGGAGCCCTTCACCCTCCTGGCACCGCAAGAGGTAAAAAATCACCTAAACCATCAACCTCCTTTGAGGAGAGGGTCCTGAGTGAGAAGGGTTGTCCTAGGTGGGTTTTTTTGTTTGTTTGTTTTGGGGTTTTTTTTGGTTTTGTTTTTTTGGTTGGGTTTTTGGTGTTGTTTTTTTTTTTGTTGAGGTTGGGATTGAAGGTATTTGAGATGGTATTTTATGTTTGTATTTAGGTGTTTATTATTTTTAGGTATTATTAGTTTTTATTAGCAAAACAGTTTCATGGCTGTGAGTTTTGTAGTTTTTTATTGGTAAGGTATAAAATGTTTATTTTTTGTTATGAGGATTTTTAAAATTAAATTATTTAACTAAGAAATGATACTTAGGTTATTATATTTTAATTTAATAACTGATTTTTCAAAGCCTGTAATGTGGACTTTTTTTCTAAGTACATTACTTAACTTTATGAAGAAGAAGGAAAAAGAAGGTGAAGAATTTGCTTTTGCTTTAAAGCTTTTATCTTGCTTCATATTTATTTCTATATTCTAAAACCTTAAACCCTAAGTTTTTTACGTTGTGACATTACACACTTCTAACTAACTACACACTCATAATTTCAGTGTTATTAATTAATTCTGGAAGTCTTCTCTACAGCCTCAGGTCAAATGCAGTGCTCTTTTGTAAGTCTGTGCCTTCTAGCACAGAAAGTTTAAAATTCTCGGTATCTAGGATTCCAACAGTCCTAGGCAAAACAAACACCAATAAGGAAGACCAAGTCCATGGGCAGGTGGACTTATTTATTTATTCTCTTCTGCTGGTGAAGAAAGCCCCATTTTGCTCTCCAGGATGGGGATGCCTCAGGGCTCACCTCTCTCTCCCTTTTCTCTCTCCCCTTAGGCCGAGGCCCCAGATGTGAGGGGCGGTTCTGCCGAGGGCCAACCAAAGATGGGTGAAGCGGCCAGCAGAGACAGCTCTGCAAAGGAGAGACAAGTGTCCACACAGAGAACAGAAAGTCCCCAGGATTCCCCCACAACAAGCAGCAAAAGCACGATGGAAAGTGCCTCAATGCCCACAGAATTCCTCAGGTGAGCCACGCAGGAGGAGGTGATGCCTCTGCTTCTTGGTCCTCTTGCCAAACAAGGTCCATCGACCCCAGCTCCACGGCGACCCTGTGCCAGTGCCTCCAGGGGATGGCGAGTGCACCCTCCTCGTTTTGTTTGCTTCTCAGCAACGTCTGAAGCCTCCTCTTTAATTGCCAGGCTGAAACGGTACCGGTGGGTAGTGCCTGCCCACGGTGAGCTGGAACCGAAGGTTCACTTCTCCACCAAAAAGCCAGGGAAGTTTGAGCAGATGCTGAGGTTTGAGCTCGTGCAGACAAAGCGCCCGTACGAGCTGCCCTGCCGTGGCACCGGCCTGTACCCCAGCATCAGCCAGGACCCACGGTAAGGCTGGCCCCTGGCAGCCCCCACACCACTGCTGCCCCTGAACCACAGCCAGGGCTGACCCCTGGGGCTTCTGCCTGGGCAGATCGTGCTGCCTGAGGTCACCCAGCACCTCCTCCTGTGCTGGAGCTGGCAAGGCAGATGGTGCCTCAGCCTCCAGGAGGGTTTTGGCGTTCTGACGACATTTCCTACTCGGAGCATCTCACAGCTCTTCCTTCCCCGCCTTCTCTGCCCAGGGTGGTGTTTCCACAGTGGAGGAAAACCATGAAGGAAGATGAAATAATCTTCAAGGAGTATGTTGAAAGCACAGAGCGATTCCACTTTGGGCCGCTGATGTGTGGGAAATCAAGAGAGTGGTACGTGCTCCCTGCTGGGCCCTGTACTTTTGTGACATGCCTAGGGAGACAGGCTGTCCTGGTGGCACAGCCCAGGGCAGTCCCCGGCAGAGTCCTGGGAGACACATGGGTTTGAGGGACCACAGATGTGTGAACGTGAGCAGAAAAGAGGCAAATGAGCCTTGGAGGAGCTGCTCTGCCTGCCCAGTGGGTGCCTTGGTGGCCCCCTTGCTGCTGCCGGTCCAAAGGTGACTCGGGGGCAACTTCTGTCCCCCTCCACATTTCAGCTTCACCCTTTAGGAAATGAACTTTATGGTGGTTTGTGAAGTGCTTTGAGTTCTGCAGGTAGCCTGATTGAGCAATTATTCTGTAGATGGTTTTGTAAACCTTTCATTAACCTGTAATCATTAATAAGATTTTATTATTGACCTGCCAATGGGTGTTGGGGGTAACGTACAGCAGGAATTACATTTCCCTGTAATGACAATGCATCCTCACTGTTGGGTAAAGTCTGCCTAAACACTTTGTCATTTAAGCTATTGTGTATTTCTACTTTTACTGTCACTTCTTTTTAATGACATTTAGTATTAAGTTCTGGCTTCCATGGGAGCTCTGGAGGGCAAGAGCTATTTTGACAACCCAAGTAAATGAAATCAAAATACTTTAAAAAACAGACAATCTTTAGCCAGACTGATAGATGGTCTGGGATTTCTGTTTGCCTCTTTAACCCTTTTAATCCAAAGTAATGTCCACACCTGAGAGAAGGATCATTTGTTATCTTTTTGCATTGCTCTTGGGAATTGATGCTTTATGCTTCTTTCTCAGACTTTGCGCTAACCCATAAAATCCAAAACAGTTTCATGACTTTTATGAAAGAAATTAGCTAAACTATTTTTTCAAAAGCCTTTCCTTATACCCTGCAGGGAAGGCCCCCCAAGAAAGAAGGGGAAAGAACCCATGTGCCTGGTGTAGTGTTATTTTTCTAGGCACCTTTGAATTTACATTGTGTTAAAAACTCTTGCAGTGGCCTGAGCATCATCAGGCTTCTGGGCTGGGGAAGGCATCAGAGTAAGGCAAGGACGAGCACACGGCCATGCCCCTGACTGGGATCCATTTCTCACTTTTGTTTGTTAGAGCAGGGTCTTGCAGCATCACTTCCTCGGGTGCACACGGTGCTCTCCTTGGTGTGTGGCAAAGGCAACAGTCTGCTCTGCAGCCTTTTCCCCTTTTGTGGACAGGTACAAGGCCCAGAACTGTCCTGGCAACGCGGAGAATATAACCATCCTCAACAGCTCCCCCATGGATGTAGAGGTCCAGTTCTCCTTTGAGAATGCTGGGGAAGCAGAGACGTTCCTTTTGGACCCTCCCAGCATGGCGCTGAAACCAAAGCAGAAGCAGGTAGGAGAGGGGCAGGCAGAGCAGGGACGCAGAAGTGCCCAGGGGCTGCTCCTCCTGCTCTCACACAGAGCTCTTTCTGTTTCTTCCTGTGGGGCCGTGTCCAGGAGCTGACCATTTGGGCATACCCCACTTCCCCTGGCTTCCTGCAAGACAAACTCATCTGCAGCGTTGGGAAGAACCCGGAGCCAGTGGTCTTCAGCCTGTGCTGCCTTGGGGTGCGCATGAAGCTGGAGGTCAGCCCCCTGGAGCTGTCTTTTAACAAGCAGTTTCTGCACAGGTCAGTCATCCCACAAGCACTCCAAGTCTTGTGACAAAGAGAAAACATTTGACTCTGGTTTCCAGGGCATGGATGGAGCTGCTCCAAGTTGCATTCAGTGGCCAGGCTGGTGTGGCCATCCAGCAGCTGATGCCAAGTGCCTTCCTGTCTCTGCAGCACTGACAGCAGGACCTTGGTCCTGAGAAACGACACCCTGCTGCCCGTGGCCTGGCAGCTCAGTGGGCTGGATGACCTTGCTGAGAACTTCTCCTTGTCACAAGATAACGGCGCCATTGATCCCCGCTCAGAGTTTGAAGTGACAGTGCATTTCAGGGCCGGGCAGATGGGCAGCATTGAGAAGACTCTCCAGCTAGAGGTGAGAGGGGCTGTGTGCTGCTGGGGGCAGGGGCAGGAAGAGCTGCACCTGACAGACACAAGGGTGCTGTGACCCCAACTTCTGCCTCTACACAGCGTTTGCCAGAACGTGCAGTGCATCCACGTCCCCCCAGATAACCAGACACTGCACCCTGAGCCTGTACCACAACCTTGTCCCTGTGGGTGCTTGGAGGTTGTTGTTTGCTTGTACAGACTGCAGCGTGGGCTCTACATTGGACTTTGTCTGAAGCTCCTCCACAGTGCAACAACTTCCCCCCTGGGATTTTGTTCCCCATGGTTTAAGTGTGCATTTCAGAGAAGGTGCTAAGCAATTGGAGAGGGTTGTCAATGCCACCTGCTCTAAGACACCTCACACTTCTTGTGGTTGTTCTTACATCTCTGTGCCTCTCCAAGAGAGCATTCCCTGCTGTAGAGTGCAGAGTTGGGCTGATAGGGTGTTTTACTGTGGCAGAATCCCACTGGGGCAGCCCATGAGATGAACAGGTTAGCAAAGTTCGGGCATCCTCCAACGCTTGTGCAGCCAGGGAGGCCACAGGGGAAGCAGCCAGCAGAGACAAGGACTTACAAGCTGTCTACCAAAAGAACAATCTGAGCAGTGTTTGTTCCTTGCTGCCTCAGGTTTCAGATCCAGAAAACATCCTGGGGATTGTTCAGGCCGAAAACATCAAAATCTCCGCAGAGGTCTATAACATTTCTCTGAGCTTTGACATGCCTGAAGGTCAGTGGATGCCTCCTAAACAAAGCAGTGCAGGTGCACTGCATTACCTTTGGGTGACCAAAGCACTGGGATGGGATGGGATGGGATGGGATGGGATGGGATGGGATGGGATGGGATGGGATGGGATGGGATGGGATGGGATGGGATGGGATGGGATGGGATGGGATGGGATGGGATGGGACAGCATGCAAGGATGGCGTGGATGCATAAAGCATATACCCTGCAAGCTGTGTGGAATAAAGCATCGTCAGGGCACTGACAGCCTTAAGTCTCTTTCCTCTGACCTTTGAAGTGTGCAGCTTCATGAGCAGATTGGATCTGGGGGCTCTGAAACAGCAGTGACGTGAACAGGCAGTTGGCAAGCCCCATAGGCTCAGCACAGCATATGAAGTAATTGGATTTGTGCTTGGAAATGAGGAAATGGGAGCTGAGCTCCTTAGCTACTAAGCCTGCAGATATTTTGAGTGAGAAGAGAAAGGGCAGACAAGTAGCTGGAAAACACCTTCAAGAATGGAAACTTACTGAAAAGGGTTTTGTGCCAAGACCTCCATGTAGCTTGTGACCTGGTGTATTCTGCAGCAGCTCACAAATACCGTGTTTGACCTCGCTCTGTGGGTTTTCCGCAGGTCCAGCTGGAAGTTTGGAATTTGGAACCATTAATGTCCTCGATAATGCGAAGCACGTCCTGACTCTACAGAACAAAGGGGCATACAACATTGAGTACAGGTAAGCCCAGCTGCCTGGTAGTGAGCATTTCCTCGGATTCCCAGGCCTGAATTCTCCCTCTGTCAATGGCTAGAACCTGTTTCCATGCTGGCTACCTCGTGGTAAGTACAAACCCTGGGCTCTCTAATATCAGTTATTTCACCAGAGAATCCAGCCACAACCCAACAGTTCTTCACAGCTCAGCTGGAGCCCAAAGGAGAGCCCCAAAATTTCAGCCACTGAAATGCTGAGATTTATTGCCTTTCTTTGATGGTCACCTCCTTTCTCTTTCTGAGACTCTGTAAAGAAATGAATGAAAACTTTCAGTGTTGAGCTTTCTTGCAGTAACCTCATGATTGTCTGCACTCTCTGTCAAGATCCAGGATTCCCTGAGCAGAGCTTTTCCTTTTTTCTGGTCCTATGCAAAGTCCAGGCTGTGCTGGTGGCACCAATACTATTAGCTGCAGAGATCTCCATCCCTTCCCTTTCTCCCCAGTTTCATGCTGGGCGGTGCAGGTCCCAGGATGCGAGACGTGGCCTCCCACTTCACTGTTGAGCCTAAGTCGGGCATGCTGACTGCCTCCCAGCCTGGCGTGGATGTTGAGATGCTCTTCCACCCCACAAGAGAAATTCTCCTCAAGGACAAACCCATCCTGTACTGTCAGGTGAGCTGCCTGGGCCAGGCTGCGTTATCACATGGTGTTTTGGGAGCGTAAACAGGATAGGTGCCCGTGAGTTTGTGGGCCCCAAGTTGGTCAACTCCCTGAGGGCTCCCCTGGCAGGGGAGACCCTCCTGGAACAGTTCAGTGTCAGGAATGAGAGACACATTGGACTCCTTTGGTCTTCAGGTTCTTGTTTTATTGTTATCTTACCAAAACTTCAGCACACTGTCTGTGCCCAGACCTTGCATGCGTGAAAAGAGCACAAAAATGGCCAACAACCTCGTGCTGCAAGGTTTTTTTAAGTCTAATCAAAAACTAAACTACCCAATTAAGAAGTGACATTTTTCCCTTTCTAACCCAATAACTGACCCCTAACGACCCGCAATGCAGATTTTTCTACCTAATTACAAGATGCCACCTAAACCCAAGAAAAAAGAGGAAGAAGAAGAAAGAAGAAAGGAACTCAAGACAACACCCTATATCCTTCATCTTGAACCCATCTATAACATACTAAAAATGCTAAAACCTAAATTTCTCCCCTATGTGACATACTAAAGTACTCTCTACAATCTGTTTCACACTTTTGTGGTCTCTAGTTTACCTTGAGGCTTTGGAAGTTTTCTCCATGAATGAGGGTCAAAGTCAGTGTTTTCCTGGGAGTCAGAGCACTCCAGAGAAGACAGGGGGATATTCCCTGGGTTCCCACAGGTGTCTAATGGAAGGAGGGCTTTGACTGGAGAATCCTCTCTCCTACATACACAAACAGTCTTTCAAAACCATTTGGGAGGCTTCCTAAGTGGAGCTGAGAATTCCTAAGTGGACTCTGGAGGAGGTGCCTAAAATGGGAGGGGTAAACTGGAGGCCTGGGGTGGAGGCTGGGGGCTGGGGTGGAGGCTGGCCTCTTTGCTTTGGTCACCTCCCTTCCTGTGGACGCAGGTGAGAGATGCCAGCTCCGGTGAAGGAAGCGAGCTTGTCGGCAACATCCCGTTGAGGGTGTCGGCGAAAGCCGAGTACAGCAAGTGCAGCGTTGAGCCTGCCTCACCCATCAACTTCGGAGCCATGGTCAAGGGCTCCAGGAAGACCCTGACGGTCGTGCTGGACAACAAAGGCACACTCAACTTCAAATTCTGCATCCGCCAAGCACCCGAGGAGGCATCAGCCTTGGAAAGCAAAAGGTAGGAGAAGCCCTGCACCACCCTTCCTGTGTGAGGAGGCAGCGCCCCACAGCTGGAAAGGGGCAGGCAGCCAGGAGACCTGGGCTATTGTCCATCTGCATCCCTGGTCTGGGGAGAGGGAGCAAAAAAGCACCTCGGTACCCCACGTGTAGTGTGAAGCTGGTGATAGAGCTGCTCTGTCCAGCACTGGGAGCTGCAGGTTGCTCTCTGGGAGCCATCAGGAGGAAGGCTTTCCTCTCTGAGGAGGAAGGCCAGCCTCAGCCTCAGAGGAAGGCAGGGGAGCTCAGCATGACAGATACCTCTGCTTTCTCCTCTCAGTTTACAGCAAGGGGAATCTGCAAAGTGCTCACTGAGAAGGAAATCAAGTTCCTCGACACAGGTGGGTGACTCCTGCTCCCCAGCAGTGCTGCTGCAGGGGATGTGAGAAGATGCTGCTGTGCCCGGGCTGGGGGCTCATCGCCACAGGGTGGGACATGGTCTGCAGGATGGAGTCCAGTGTCTGCTCAGTCCCCCTGGCAGTCCTGTACTCTGCCTCTGACCTGGAGCTGTGGGGTCAACAGAGGGGAGCAGGTCCTGTGTTTGCTAGCTGTGAGGCAGCGTAGGTCTGTGCACACCACAGAAGCAAAAACATCCCCCACTGAACTCCCGGTCCACAGAGCTCAGACAACATTGCTTTTTCTTCTTCCCAGTTCCCTCCCATCATTTCTCACAGCTATTTCTGCTCTCTGCTATTTCTGTTACCTCTGGAGGATCACAGCTACCACCTTCAGTCTTCACCCTCAAACTCCTTTCTCTCTGCCACTTGGGACAGGCTTGCAGCTCCTCTTGGCTTGTTGCTCTCAGCTTGGGGCTGCCTTTGGGCCATGGAGTTATCCTTCCCTGCCCTGGGACTGGGTGCTTGGGCCCAGCTGGAGGCCAAGGCAGGACATATTCCTTGCTGGGGTGCTCAAGGCACAGCCATTAGCCATCAGCCTCTCCTGGAACTTTTCCTGCAGCGTCGCCTCAGTGTTGGCATGTTGACGGTGTCCCCCTGCTCCGGTTCCATCGGTCCCGGGGGCCAGCAGAAGATCTCAGTGGAATGCCTTGCCAGGCAGGAGGGGACGTGTGAGAAGCAGCTCTACGTTGACATCACGGGCAGAGACCCCAAGGACAATCCCCTCGGCATTCCCTTTACCCTGATTGCCAAGTCCTGCCTCCCAGGTACCTACTGCCCACAGTGCCCTTGGTCACACCTGCTGCTGATCAGCACCTGAACTTGCTGCTTGGACAGAGAGCCATGCTAGGCCTGGGTTCCCTCCTTAAAATCCTCAGAGGTTCCAGCCCTCTTCGAGTCCACCAGTGGACTCATCCCTCCCAGCTGAGAGGGATGCATGGAAGGATAAAAGGAAAGCAATGCTCTCTAAGGCTGAGTTTGACTGAGCTCCATTCTCAGCCAGCTCCCCCACCCAAGGCTGGGTTTAGCAGTCACCCGGGCAGAAAGGGCTTATCAAGCCTTCTGAGAGGCCAGCAGGGCCCAGATAAACACATCAGGGAGGCTTCTCCGTGCTCATCCCTCTGGTGTGTCCACAGCACTTGTTGAGGACGTCACATCAATCTTTGAGGACTACCCGATCTGCAGCAGCACCGACCTCGTCCAGAAGATGCAGTCGGTGAAAGGCGCCGGCCTGTTCGTCACAGATGAGAACAGATTCATCTTCAGCAATATTCAGGTTGGGCGAGAGGCTGAAGCTCATTTCAGTATCTACAACGCACGCCATCTGCCATGTGACGTGGTCCTCTCCATCAAACCGCTGTCTGGAGAGGTAAGAACAGGAGGCCAAGGTGGAACAGAAGGCCAAGGAGGTGGTTGCCCTCTAAGGGCCGTTTGAGAGCCTGTTTTGTTCTCCAGGTGCATTGATCCTGTGGCCCAGACAAGGCTAGCTCAGTGCAGGTCAAAGTGCAGGGGAGGGCAGCAGAACCAGGGAGCAGTTGTGTGGAATTCTGCATGTCTTGGTTTTGGCTCACACCTCTGGGTCTTCGGTGGGAGAAGTGAATCCTTCTGAACCTCTCTGGGAAGCACACACAGAGAGGGGATGTTATGACCTGACATGCCAGGGCTCAAAGAAGAGCATTTTCTCAGTTATGAATTGACATGCCAGAACTCCAAGCAGAGCATTTTCTCAGGCTCCCTGGCTTTTCCTTTTCCTTGAAGGCCAGTTCTAGGTCATTTGCAGGGTTTTCCATGCAATGCCCACCTCCCAGATAGGCTGGGGCAGCTGCCAGCCCTCAAAACACACAGTGCTTCAGCACAAAGTCGGCATTCCCTGGGAGGGAGGGAGCCTGCCCAGGGAAGCAGGAAGGAAGACACAGTGTCTGGGACTGCTCTCATTAATGCATTTATGGATAAAACTGCGTCATGTTGAAAGGTGTTTCCTCCTAACACTGCTCTCTGGGTTCCCTCAAGGAAAAAAGCCCTATCGAAAACATTTTCAAGTTGTATCCAGTCAAGATGTCCATTCCCGGCTCATCCTATGCCATTGCTACGGTGACCTTCACCCCACCAGAGGAGCAGAACGACAACTGCACTTTCAAGGATTCCCTTGTCATCCCAAAAGGGTAACTGACCCTGTGAAATACTGGGGGAGGCCTCACTGATAGCTGCCTCTCCCCTGGGAAGGCACAGACCTCTTGTTAGCGCTAATGCTGTCAGTAGCCTTAGGCAGAGTACTTGGCATGAGATGATCTGGGAGCCAA
Organism: Taeniopygia guttata; assembly: GCF_048771995.1. Lineage (NCBI taxonomy): Eukaryota > Metazoa > Chordata > Aves > Passeriformes > Estrildidae > Taeniopygia > Taeniopygia guttata. The sequence goes on from NC_133062.1 coordinate 4,310,617, forward strand.
TAGCCCTTAGAGCAGGAGAATGAGGCTGATGGTTTAGCCTGTGTGAGGAACTGTGAAGACAGGGAAATAGTACAGGTGGGCAACCGCAAGTTACTGAGATGTGCTGCAGCTGAGCTGGGGGTTTCCAAGGACAAAGGCTTAGATGAAGCAGTTTCTGTGCCAGCAAGTCAGCAGTCACGTTTTCTCTGTTTCTGTAAAATTAAGTGATCCTGTGTGACCCCCTGGCATTCATTAAGCTATTTTATGTGAGTGTTTGGAGCTGGTATGAAAGAGGAGCCCAGTTCCTCTGCCCTGGGACCTGTGAACTGGGGCTTTGACCTGCCCTTCCTCAACCCTTTAGTGGCTGAATTGGAGCAAGAGAAGTCTAATTTCTAATGAGCAATTGCTTTTTTACTGTTCTTGGAAAAGATCTTTACTGCTAGTGACAATCATTTCTATTTGCCTTCTTGCTTTTGTACTGCTTTCATGCTGTGCTTTTGCTTGTTGCATAAGTCTCATCTCACTGCAGCCAGGGGATTTGCCATATCTCATCTGGTGCCTTCTCATTTACCTGCTGTGCTGCATAATTCAATTAAGTGAAATTATTTTTAAGTGTTATTGTGGAAGGCTCTGGCTCTTTGGAGCAGATTCCTCTTGTGAATGGCCCTGAGTGGATTGGGAAGAGGCTGGTGGGGGGCTGTGTTGTGGGGTACAGGAGCACCAGGCAGGGAAAACACTGTGGGTGGCCCTTGTTGCTTCGCTTGCCCAGTGAGAAGTGGGCTAGTGCCAGCTGAAATTGTTTCTGTGCCTCTCCTGCAGCTCTGTGGGAATTGAACCCCAAATCCTGACCTTCACCATCAGCGGGAAGGGGCACGAGCCGCGGTTGACAGTCGTGTGCTCAAGTGCTCGCAGCGAGAGGGGAAACGCCGTGCTGCGCTTCAAGAGGCTCCAGCTGTGGGATTCAGAGGTGCTCCCTCTGGTCATCCGTAACGATGGCATCATACCTGTCAAGGTGAGGAGGACCTGCTCGAGGAATGGTCTGGTTTGGGAACAAGTGCTTGTGGCACAGGGGAAGGGTCCCAAAGAACATGGCAAACCTGGAAAGAGGTGTCAGAAATTCTTTTTGAACAAGTGACTGATGTCTGTTCTCCAAGAAGGGAGTTCTTGGAAATTTTCTGCCCAGTCTTTCTTCTTTAAGTTGAACACAAGAAAGGTGGTGGAGTATTTTCCCCTGTCTCTCCGGTCACCTTTTGTTCTCATGGGCATGTGTGATTTCCCAGTTCCATTAGATTGTATTTGATCCCAGTTGATTACATTTTAAGTAGACTTAGAGGTGGTTTAATTACATTCTGCTCATTACTTTCTGCCCTGTTTGGTTCTGTGTCACTTCTATCCAGATGCCTCTGGATGCCCTTTTTTCCCTGGCTGGTTTGACTTAACTTTTGTGCTAAGTGCTGTTTGTAGTGGGAGAGGTGCTGGCCTCCCGTGTGGGACCAGCAGCACTGCAGTGTCAGTCCCTGTGCCATCCTGGACTCACAGTATCCTTGTGCTCTGGCTTCTCTTTTCTCAGTTTATGTTACTCCTGGAGGATGAGCATGGAATGTTCTTCTTGAAAGGCAGGACCTCCCCAGTCAAGGTATTCCACACTGGAGATGTGAAAAAGGAACTCATTGGAAAAGGTAAATCCATTAACCATGAAGTGCAATCGTGCACAGAGGGAAAACGTGTGCCCTGCTCTTGGTTCTCTGAGCAGCAGCCAGATGTTAGGCACAGTTTCTTTCCTTGGGCTCTCTGTCCCCCAAGCTTTTCTTGGGGGCTTTTTGCAGGGTCTCCTCCTAGCAAGCTGTAGCAAGTTCTGTTCTTCTAGACGTGGTGGGTTGAGTTGTGGGGGACTGCCACTACCTCAGGGGACCCTCTGAGGTATTTGCTGCACGTGGGAAGGTACCAGCCTGAACAGACACAGCCCTTGAGCACACAGCCAGCCAGCAGAAGCCCAAAGCACTCTTTGGCTCAGCTTTCCATATGGCTGGAGCTGGCTGGAAGCAGATGGAATGAGGGCTGGGCATCAGCCTGAGGTTAAGCTGTGTCTGGAGGTGGCCGTCTTGTGAACAGAGGAAGAGGGTCTGGAACCACTCTGGAACCACAGGGGGTAGAACCTGTGCTTAGAAGGCAGCTGGTTTCAACCTCTTATTCCTCATGTATGCTATGGAAATATTTCCTCTGTACAGCTGTACCACCTAACTCTGATTTCCATTGCTGTGCAGCGAGCAAGCTCCCAAAGAAGCCTTTCTTCCATCTGAGTCCCGGGAAATCAACTGAGTTTGATGTAATTTTCAAACCCACCCTGGCTCAACATCTGGAAGGGAAGACTCATGTGTTAGTGAAGGACAGCTACTCTAACGAGACCCTAATAGAGCTGGTGGGTGAAGGCCACAAGGAGGAATTCACCCTGCTTGGACTAGAGGATGACACACAGGAAAGGAATGTTAAGAGCAGTCTGAAGAAAGACATCACTGATGGTAAGAGAGGAGAGACTGCCAAGGTGGAGCAAGGAAGAGGAAAATATCTGATCATGTGTGTCCTCCCTCTAGCCAGGCCTGGGCTGTCTCCCACGGGACTTGGTGGCCTGTGGGTGTGGTAGCCATGCATGCAGAGCAGTGTGTGCTGTGCTGCACGTCACTGGCTCAGGGATGTGTCCCTGGAAGTGGTGAAACTGCCTGGGGAGCTCCCTCTCAGAGGGGGAAAGGCTTGGAGCAAGGAAGCATTGAACATGCAGGTGTCTGTGCACGTCAGGGGGCAGGTGGAGCTCCCTGCATGCTGAGATCCCTTGCTCTCCTCCTTAACAGCTGTCAGAGTGAATCACATCGAGTCTGGGGACTGTCCTGTCGGGAAGCGCTGCTACAGGACCTTCGCCGTCACCAACCGCAGCCTTAAGCAGTTCATGCGCTTTGAGTGGGAGGCAGATGCCCCATTCCTGTTCTCCCCCAAGGTGAGCGTGGACTGCTCTGCCTTTCCCCATTGCTCAGGCCCTGCCCTGGTGTTCCCAGGAGCTGGCAGGGAGTGCTCACACACCACTGATAGCCCATTCCAGTGCCACGTGGGAGATGCAGTCCCTGGCTTGGCTGGGCCAAGGCTGCCAGCCTTGCAGAAAAGGTTTCATGTTACGGGAAGTGGCACCTTCTGTTCATACTTTTGTCTATCAAACTTCACTAAATCCACTCTGAGGTGCAGATTCCTGGCACAGCTGCTCACCACGTCCGTCAGTCCCTTTTGCTGTCAGTCCTGCCCTTGGCAGTGCTTCCAGTTTGGTCTTGACTCCCTGATTCTCCCTAGGTGGGACACCTCCATCCTGGCTGTGCCAAGGACATCACAGTGATCTTGAAATCAGATGTCCCAGCCACCTTCATGAGGCACCTTGTGAAATGTAAGATGACCAAGGTCAACTTTGAGCTGCCACAAAAGAAGGTTCCTGACTGGGATGACCAAATGTGCATTGTCACATGGAAGGATACCACCAGGAAAAACCCGGCAGCCGCCACGCGGCCTAAAATAAAGCAGGTAAGAAGCAAAATGGCAAGAAAAGCCAACCCGGGTTTTACAAAAAGAACCACTAGAACACCATCACTGCTGGCTGAGCAGCTCCTGCTTCCTCTGGACATTGGACAGCCATGAGGTTCACCAGCAGCGCATTTGAACGGAGAGGTGGAGGCACAGTGACCGGATACACACACAGGAGAGGAGGAAGCCTTTTGATAAGAGACCTTCAGCCACACCCAAAGCCTCAGTCTGGGCCACAAACACAAGTGTTGCAGCCCATGTAGAATGGAAGGCAATGTTTTACGATTTTATCCCATTTTACGGTGTTAGAAATCTCTTCAGCTGATTGGTGCCCTTTTACCAACAAGGAATTTAGTCTGCTGCACTCTGTCTCTTCTTTTGAAGTGGAGAGAAATACAATTCTCCTGCATGTGCTGGTGAACTCCAAGTTTTGTCTGCATGAGAATTTGGTTGTGGTCTCTGTATTTGGTGTGGGATATCTCATCATGGAGTAGCCCAGGCACTGCATGACTCTACGAAGGAGTCTGGAGAAGGATCATCTCCAAAGAGTCTTACTTTCATTGTCATTATTGCCAAACACACTCATCTTGGGTGGAGGTTCTTTCCGAGTTTCTGGACCATTTTAAGGCCTCTAAACCATCCTCTTTTCTATCAGAATATCTGCAGTTGGAGATTTTCCTAGTGAGATCTTTCACATCCCAAAATGCCCATCCCCAGCTCCAAGCAGTTGCTCCAGACAGGAGACCTGGAGAGCACTTTCTTCTAAGACAAGAAGAAAAAGGTGCTTTCTAGAACTCTTCACTCTTGGGGTTCTCCATCCGCAGAGCTCCAGCAGGGGAACTTAACCCTAGTTTGGAGACCTGCAGGATTTATAGGAACGAGGAAAAAAGCCAGGCCCTCTGCAAGATTGAAGTACAGGGACTGGAATGCAGCTGTAGTCTCTCTGGGTGTATTAACAGCTGTGGTAGTGACCGCTTGGATCAGTGGGCAGAAACAAGTACTGTAGCAAAGCAGTCCCAGTTTTGTCATCTTTCCAGGGCAGTAAAAGGGAATGGTCCTTTCTAGTGATCTTGGAGGCCAGAAGATTCCCTTCTCAGCCTGACTTTCTGGGCTCTGCTCAGTGATTCTTCCCTCCTCTGTTTGCAGGTGGTCGAGACAGCCCCGGAACCGGCTCCCACTGTGGTGGAGGAGAGCAGCCAGGAGTTGGAGGTGTACCGCAGTGCTGTGGTTGCCTACACCCAGTTCAAGCTGAGCACGACCATGATTCAGTTCAAGAGTACCTTGCCCTTCCAGACAGGGACAGCCACGTGAGTGCTGGAGGCCCTGTGAGCAGGAGCTGCCTTTGCCCAAGGCTGACCCAGAACTGCTTCCCAGAACTCTACCCCACCCAAACCAGCACAGGCCCTTTTACGTGCACGCAAAGCCAAGCAGGAGGTGGTGCTCAGGAGAGGCTCAATGCTGCCATACCTTTCTGCTGAGAACAGCCATGGGTTTGCTTTCACTGTATGTCACCTGTCCTCATCTGCTCCAGAATAAGTTTGCAGTCAAACCAAGACCTAAAGTCCAGAATAAACCCCTTAGCTTCAATGTCCTGGGCACCATGTTGGCCCTTTTCTCTTAAACTTCCAGACTTTGAAATATTTTCTTGGGCCACCCAGGACAGCAGTCTGAGCATGGCTGGGTTGCCTGGGGAAGATGCTCCTCAGGAGAAAGTGGTATCAGGAGTCCATCAGACAATATTACTGTACTATTTGCTTTATACTTCTTGGACATTTTTTTATTCCTCCTTCTTGCTTTTTAGTTTCACACTGCAAAACACAGGCGAGGTAGCTCTGGAATACTCCTGGGAGAAACCTGCAGGGAGTGAACCAGTGAAGAAGCTGAAGAAGCCATACTCAACCAGTCTGATGCGTAAGAGCATTTCACTTGGTAGCTGAGGGCCCGAGGAGAAGACCCTGCCACTTCAGTTCAAACCATGAATTGCTTTTTCATCCTTGTCCACGCATCCACTTTCATCAGCACCTTCCCAGCTGCAGCTGGAGAGTTTTCTCCTTGTCCCCCTCTGCCTTTCAGCCCCTTCTGTTCTTGCTGAGCCACTTCTGCTCTGCAAAGCAGCTGAGCCAGGCTCTGGGGAGAGCCACGTGCCGGGTCAGGACTAGGAAGGGGGACACCAGGTCATCTCTTTGAGAAGTCTGAGACCGGGAAAAACAGTGGTGTAACGAGTGAGCTGCCCTGCAGCCACTGTCTGTGTGCAGTTCCCCACTCCAGGGCAAACGCAAAGTCACTGTCTGAAACCAGCTTTCCTGCTTTGGCGCAGGAGTGTGTGCTCAGGCAGAGACCCTGCTCCCGACACTCTGTCTCCTGCTAGAATAAAGTACTTGACCAGAGATTCTCCAAGTGCATCCCAGCTCTCTTCCACCTACCTGCAGCAGGAGGCAGAGTTGCTGGGAACACAGGATTTTGTCTTTGGAAGGTATCCTCTTCCTCCCTGCAGGTCGGTTCCTCTCCTATGATACTGTAAAGCATCGCAGAAAGCTGCTGCGTCTTTTCTGGTCGGAGCAGGACCATCCTTCGGAGACACATCCTAAAGTGCGGCAGCTGCGGCGGCCTGCTGAGCAGCAGCAGGATTCTGAGCAGCAGCAGGAGCCAGATTCCAAGTGGCAGCAGGATTCTGAGCAGGAGCTGGATTCCGAGCAGGATTCCGAGCAGGAGCTGGATTCCGTGCAGGAGCTGGATTTCGTGCAGGAGCTGGATTCCGTGCAGGAGCTGGATTTCGTGCAGGAGCTGGATTTTGTGCAGGAGCTGGATTTTGAGCAGCAGCAGTATTCTGAGCAGGAGGACCGTGTCAGCACCTCCCTAGAAGTTTTTCCAGATGTTGTCCATGACCTGTTCTCAATCAACCCCTACTGTGGCATCATTGCTCCTGGCCAGAAGGAGACCTTTGACGTGCAGTTCTTCCCAGAGTGCCTGGGGAAGTTTAAGACCACCCTGCTGTGCAGGTGGGAAATATCTCCACGCTTGCCAACTCATGCTACTGATGGGTATCACTGAATCACAGGGTGGGACAGGGTGGGAAGGACCACGCTAGGTCATCTGGTGCCACTTCCCTGCTGAAGCGGGGTCATCCCAGACTACGTGGCACAGGGTTGTGTCCAGAGGACTCTGGAATAATTCCAGTGAGGGACACTCCACACCCTCTCTGCGCAACTTATCACCCTCACAGGAAAGAAGTTCTTCCTCAGATTCAGGTGGAATTGTCTTGTTCAGGTTCTGCCCGTTGCCTCTTGTCCTGTTGCTGGGCATCACCAAGCCCAGCCTGGTTCATCCCCCAACACCCTCCCTTCAGTCCCTCTGACTGGGATGGGGAGCCCCAGGGAGGCAGCAGAAACACCCACAGGAGCACAGAAAGATCCTCATCTTTCATCACCATCTGTCACCCCTTGGCAGGGAGGCACTGGGAAAAGACACTGTATGAAACAGTAAGCTTGTGGAGGGTTGCAAAATCTGCAACAAGAGATCCAGAGACCAGCCAGTCCCCAGCTCTGCTTCCTTTTGGGAAAAGCAAGGCCTGCTTCTCCACATGGAACCCCATGTGCTGTAGTTGGTCCCCGGGCATTTAACTGGTCCTGTTCCTGCCCTTGCATCTCTGCAGCCTCCATGCAGCTAGTGCAGCTGTTAAATCTGCTGCTCGCTGCTTGCACAGAGACAGGATGCAACACTGTGTGCCCTGCAAGGAGACAGAAAAGCGGCGGGCTGGGAATGTTCCTCTGGCTAATACCAGTCCCTCTCTTCCTAGGATTCCTAACCTGCAGCCAGGTGAGAAGATGGGGCAGGTGACTTTGGAAGGCAGAGCCCAGGAGAAGGACAGTCTGGATAAACCATTAGAAGAGACAGAGTAAGGCCAGGGACCCAAGAAGGAGGTGCTCTAAAGACCAACACTTGAGTGACAACATTTGTGTCAGCTGGAGCGTGCGGCAGGAGCTGGTGACATCCTACCTTCTGCTGCTGGTGGTCTCCCACCCTTCACCAGAGACCTCTGCAGCTACCCTCCCACGTTCCAGTGAGCACCTCCCTCTTACCTAAGTTGATTAACTAATTGTTGATTAGATTGATAAGTAATTGATAATTTTCCCTTAATTGTTAATAAACAATTGCTAATAAATTGTTAATTGTCAGCTTGTCTTGGTTTGAAAGACAGGTGTCTGCCAGACCTCTCTGGAATGGAGAATGAGATCCCCCTTCCCTACCAATTATTATAACTTTGAAATTAAGGGGCTTTCAGGCAAAGATGTGGGAAAAGGAGTGTCAGTTCTTTACCAGTATGTACAAGGCAAACAACCAACACCACCGGCAGCAAGGACAAACAGAACCAGAGACCCAAGCCCAGCCTTCCCTCGGCTGCAGGCACTTTCCCTTTGGTGTAGTTCCAGTCACAGCCGGGCAGGGAAGGGAGGCAAATAATGAATAAAGCAATTGCTAGAGAAACTTTAATTATTATTGAGGGGCTCAGAAAGGGACACAGCCCTCGAGGTGTGGCTTCACCAATGCCCAGCACAGAAGGACAATCGCTGCCCTGATCCTGATGGCTACACTACTGCTGATACAGGCCCAGTGCTATTGGCCTTTTTGTCCACCTGGGCACACCTGGGCTCAGGTTCAGCTGTTGTCAGTCAGCTTCCCAGCCACTCTTTCCACAGCTGGGCGATGCAGAGGGTGAGTGTGGCCAAAGTGTACGAGCCAGCACTTGCCAGTGGCGTCAGCCCATGGATCCAGCCAGTCCAGGGCCCTCTGCAGCCTTCCTGCCCTCCAGCAGGTCCGCCTCTGACCCAGCTTCTCATCCAAAGAGGGACATGGAGGTGCTGGAGCAAGTCCAGAGAAGAGAAAGGAAGTTGATTAAGGGTCTAGAGAACAAGTCTGATGAGAAATGGCTGAGAGAACAGAGAGCTGGGGAGGGTTCAGTCTTGAGCAAAGGAGGCCCAGGGGGAACTGTCGCTATTGGACATGAAATGAGCACACAGAAGCTTGGTAAGTTCAAAAGAGAAAAAGAGCTAATTTAATTTCTGACTTTTCAATATATAGAATTCTAAAAGTGACAGCGGATTGGAGGATGAAATTACCACCTCTCTAACCACACTGGTCAAACCAACAGTCCATCAATTCTCTCCTCCTGCAAAGAAGAATGCAAAACAATCATTATTTACGTGAACAGTGTGTGAGAACTCCAGTAGAAATATGTAAGCATCAGAAGGCATAGAAAATTTTAAAGGAGCTTTAAAGCTTTCAGAAGAACTATAAAGGAAAACTTCACACTTTTAAAAATCAGGGCAACAGAGAATGTCATCACTCTCTACACCAGCCTGACAGGTTGTACTTAGATGGGGACCGGGCTCTCCTCACAGTGACAGGACAAGAGGACACGGTCTTAAGCTGTGCTAGGGAGGTTAAGTTGCACATAAGGAGGAATTTCTTCACAGAAAGGATTGTTAAACATTGGAAGGCCCTGCCCTGGGAGGTGGTGGAGCCACCTTCTCTGAGGGTGTTCAAGGACCAGCTGGACGTGACGCTCAGTGCTCTGGTCTGCTTGACAAGGTGGTGTTTGGTCCAAAGCTTGATGAAATTCTCTCAGAGATCTCTTACAACCTAATTGATTCTGTGATTCTCTGCAATTAACACCTGGTAAAGACAGGGAATCCTTTCAAATTAAGTATGATAAACTGTAATGTTTTGTAAAAGGATTTCACAGGAGCTCACATATTACCCTGACCAATCAATAAGATAGACATAAATCCCTAAAATGGTTAACAGTTCTCTGGTCTTTTTATCCACAAAGCACACAGTATTCTACAGTTTTAGAGCTATAATGAATCTCTGAAATCATATTAAGCTGGAATCAAATAATAATTTAATTGCTAATAGCAAGAATCCCGTTAAATTATTTGAGCAGGAAGAGCAACTCCACTTGCCTTTGAAAATTTGTAATCAAGTTAATGGTATAAGTTCTTCAGCAGCAATTGTTTGGGTCATCTCTGGGTAAAACATATAGGCAATTGAACCACGATTTTCTTTAATGGGCCCTAAATTGCACTGTGTTTTCTCAATCCTTGTGCATGTTTTCCTTAATTTTCTAGCTTGTGTGGGCAAGGCCAAAATACCCAAGATACAAATTCATTAAGATGTCAGGACGTTCTGGATTGTTCACACGTAATCTGTAACCAAAGCCTCATGTCACTGTTTGACACTGGCACAATGCCAGCGCCCCCATGAAAATGCAACCTCTCAATTGAATGCTGTGAAATGCGATCAAGAACAGAGCAGAGCAGGCCCAAGCTTAATAAGAAAGGAAAAAAAAAACTTTATTAAGCTACTACTACTACTATACTACTATAAAAGAAAAAATAAAGAAAAACACACACAAAATTCAAAATGAAAACCTTTCAAAACATTCCTCCTCCCACCACCAAACCACAACAAACACAAACCACAGTGAGACACGACTTCAATATAATCAATACTAAGTCCATCAGGGGAGAGAGGAGTCTCCCTTGCACCACAGACCCCCAGGAAACACAGCTGCCACTTCTTGTGTTTTCATGTCACACATGGCACTGCCTGGAGCGAATCTGCCAGCGTGACACTCTCCTCTCCATGTCACAGTGCTCTCACCACCGTGCATGGACAGACCGCTCATAGGGCTCCTTTAAGGAGGCTTTGCCAAGGACCAACAGGAACAACAGTCCAGTGTCTCATTTTGGAACTACAGTCCCCCCCATTTTCTTCCTCCCCTGGGGCCGAAGGTGAAAACAGAGATCTCCATCTTCCTGAAGACAGAGGGCACCATCACACCCTCCTCAACTTTCTCTGTTCATTCCTGAACTGGTAGTTGATGAAGCAGGTCTCTTGGCTCACCACGCATTCTCCTAAAATACAGTCTCTCTCTTGGAGGAGAAAATTGGTTCAGTCTATGGCTAACAAGAAAAAGTCCAGGCAAAAGCCACTCCACCATATTCCCCCCCAGTCTTCTTTCCCTAACATCCCAGGTCCCAGGCTGTCTCTCTTCCTCTCTTTCAAACCAAGGAGGAATAATGTTTTCACAAAGCTTTCATTTCTCAAGGAAGGGTTAAAAGTCCCGACTCCATGGATGGCTCTTGGCCCAGGCTCCAGCTCCCACACTGAGCACACTTCCCCCCCGCTTCCTTCTCTGCCAGAGTACTGTCGGCACTGTCACTGTCCCTTTCTTTCTTGAGAGAGAGATTCTGGGGGAAAACGCGAACATCCCAGATTTCCTCCACCCTTCATCTGCAGTGGGACAGCCCAGTTCCAGTCCCTCCATCCTTCGGCCTTACCTCAGCCAGGCCACATGGCTTCCCCTCCCCCACCCAGCCACGGGCTGGGCAGGTGAGAGTCTGCACTGCACCCTGACCGGAACCAAAGAGAGAGAAAGTTCTCCTGGGAATTCTGCTTTTAACCCCTCTGTGTTCTCAGAGGTGTGTCCACCCTCAATTGGTCACCCCAAGTGTCAATATCCAACCCTGACCCCTGGCTGGATTGACCTCTTCCTTCCGAGAAAATTATTTTCCGCGTCAAACCCGACAGGGCCTCAGCACAAAGCCCCAGACGGTCATTAAAGTCCTTGTGCTGTGTCTGTGCTGCTGAACTGGGCCAGGCTCCTGGCACAGAAGCAGCTCCTGACAACCAAGAAAAGCTTCAAAAGCACATTCCTCTTGATGAGCAGCTCTTCTCCCAGCCCAGCAGGGCAGGGGCACTGTCTACAACCAGCCCGTGCACAGCGCAGAGGCACAGAGAGCTTCAATCAGTCAGGGCTGGGAAGGTGCTGAGAAGTGCCTGGGGCAGAATCACTGCCAGCCCTTGGCACAGGAACCTCTGGCTGCAGGACAATGCAGCTGCAGCTCCTGGAGTGATCTCCTGCAGCTGGAACATCCCGATGCCTACAGACTCTGTGAGTACAACCCTGAGTATTTCTGGTGCAGGGGAGGTGAAATGCTCATGAAGCTCTGACATGCTGAGGGCTTCTTATCAGTCATAGAATATTTCCAAGACAAGGATTTTGATAAAAATAAGGAAATCCCCTGAGACTTTGTATTCAGTTTCCTACAATTGGAGAATGTCAGGGAGGGGGGATAAATATTAAAGGTGTTATTAATTTTGACAAGTGCCTGAGACCTCTGAACTGTCACTTTTAGTGATCAATAGGTTCACAGGAGATCCCTATTGTGCTTTCAGCCACTCTGCCCGTGGACAGCACCAGCATCACTTTTGCTGGAGCCATTTGGCTCAGACTGAGCTGTCTTTTCTCCAAGCTGCAACCAGAACCTGCCCCCAGCCAGTGCCCAGCAAACAGGCAGGGTTCTGAAGGACCAAGGAGAGGTCACAGAGATTTGGGGTCTGTGAGAGCTGGCAGGGAGAGATCAGGCACAGGGAAACACCTGCAGGAGGAAAATCTCCAGGAAGCAGAGAGAAGACCAGGCAATGAGAGAAAACAAACCCAGAAATACCGTGGCAGGCAGAGTTCAGAGATCTCCACAGGATTCCCTCCAGTGCAGCCCCTCCCTCTGCACAAGCCCCCTTGCTGCACAGGGCTGGGAGCAGCTGCCCGGCACGGGGGGCTCTGGCAGGGGGCACTGCTGGCTCAGGGTGACACAGCTGTCCCCAGTGCCCGGCTCTGGGCAATGCTGGCAGTGCAGCCAGGGAAGGAGCTGCATCTCCCTTATCCAGTGCCATCAGAAGGACACTTGGGAGTCTCCCTGAGATTTCAGTCCAAGCCGGGAGCTTCAATCCAGGATGCAAACCTGTCCTAGAGCATCTCTGTGTTATAGGATTGATGAAGAAAGGCAGAGGTGTTCTGACATTGAAAGTGCTGTTGGGATGGTGAAATGAGCAAAGGGAGTCCTTGGATTCAAATGTGGACCTGGACTGTGGTGGATCCATCTGCTCTCAGCAGTACCTGGAGCTTTCAAAGTTGATCATCTTCTACCTGAGAAAGATTTAAGCCCAGAGAAACTCGGAACAGGTCAGAATGCCAAGCCATCTCCCCTCACTCTTCATTCATCACTTTGCCTCACAGAACTTGCTCTGTTCTCCCTGAGTGCAGCAGAAATGCCAAAGGTTTCTGATATCCAGGAATACATGAGAGACATGGGGGCAGCTTAAAAAGAAAACCCCAGAACTCTTGAACACAAAAAGGTGTCTCTGTGTGTTATGGAGAAGGGTGTATGGGAAATGGCTTTAATTTTGATTAAATGTAACTCCTCTAACTCTTCCCTGTCCTTTTCTCCATGAACAGGACCCATGTGCAGCCACAGCAAATGTCCAATGGCAGCACCATCAGCCACTTCCTCCTGCTGGCATTGGCAGACACGTGGCAGCTGCAGCTCCTGCACTTCTGCCTCTTCCTGGGGATCTCCCTGGCTGCCCTCCTGGGCAACGGCCTCATAATCAGCACCATAGCCTGCAGCCACCACCTGCACACACCCATGTTCTTCTTCCTGCTCAACCGGGCCCTCAGCGACCTGGGCTCCATCTGCACCGCTGTTCCCAAAGGCATGCACAATTCCCTATGGGACACCAGGCACATCTCCTACATAGGATGTGCTGCTCTGGTATTTCTGCTTATCTTCTTCATGGGAGCAGAGTATTCCCTCCTGACCATCATGTGCGATGACCACTACATGTCCCTGTGCAAAGCCCTGCACTACGGGACCCTCCTTGCCAGCAGAGCTTGTGCCCACATGGCAGCAGCTGCCTGGGCCAGTGGCTTTCTCTATTCCCTGCTGCACCCGGCCAAAACATTTTCCCTGCCCCTGTGCCTGGGACGGTTCTTCTGTGAAATCCCCCAGATCCTCAAGCTCTCTTGATCCAAATTCTACCTCAGAGAACTTGGGCTCATTGCAGTTAGTGCCTGTTTAGGACTCAGATGTTTTGTGTTCATTGTTTTCTCCAATGTGCAGATCTTCAGGGCTGTGCTGAGGATCCCCTCTGAGCAGGGACGGCACAAAGTCTTTTCCACCTGCCTCCCCTCACCTTGGTGTGCAGTCCCTCTTTGTCAGCACTGCTCACCTGAAGCCCCCCTCCATCTCCTCCCCATCCCTGGATCTGGCACTGTCAGTTCTGTACTCGGTGGTTCCTCCAGCCCTGAACCCCCTCATCCACAGCCTGAGAATCAGGAGCTCAAGGCTGCAGTGAAACATGCAGTGAAACATTTCAGAAACATTAAACTGCTGGCCAATTTTTGCTAATCACTTTTAACAAAAGTCATCTTTGACACTTCTTGTTGGTTTCATTTTGGAAGTTCTTTTTCTTTTTAAAGTGCATTTAATAGTATCCTCAAAAAAATTTCATTGCTTGTGCCATTTCTCACTTTGTTTCTCTCCACCTTCCCTGCGACTATAGACTGTGTCAATGAGGGGCTGCCTCTCGGTGACTTTAAAGGAACTAAAGGATTTCCCAGCAGTTTTCTCCAGAGATACTCCTTTTTTGACCTTCTTTGGAGCTGCAGCAGCAATGTCTTTGTGCAGAGCTGGGGGCAGATCTGTGCTGGCACAGCAGCTGTGCCCAGGAGCAGCAGCACTTGGTGTTGCCGGTGCTGCTCCTGTGCCACAGCCCTGCTGCCCTGGTGGCCCTGGGGTTTCTGTAGGGCCTGAGTGCTTTTGTGGCTGGGCACAGTCCTGGGGGTGGCAGTGCCGGGGCTGCAGCAGGGACAGGCCATGGGCATTGCTGGGGCAGAGCTGATGCCTCAGGGCATGGCCTGGGGACTCTAGGATCATTGCATTGCCCAGGCTGTCACAAGAACACGGCCAGGCCAATGCTCTGCACAGAAACCCCCATAAGCAGCCCAAAGGTGGTCATGGGCAGGTTGGGGACAAACAGAATGGCTGGTGCTCTGCAAGGGCCCTGGGGGAGATGGGAAGGAGCTGCAGAGCAAGAGCTGATCCATCCCCACAGTGTCCTGGACAGTCCAGTGCAGTATCCCAGAGCGTCCTCATGGACCTGACAACAACATCCCCCCTCTGCAGCCCTGGCCTCTCCCCCAGCTCACAGAGGTGCTGCATCCTTGCACACACAGACACGGCAGGACTGGCTCAGCAGCCCCTGTTTGCATTGCACACAGCAGGTGGGAGCACCCCATGGTGTTGGTGTGGGGACATGAACCTGAGGGAGCACAAATGCCATCATCCCCTGGGGCCAGGATGGGCTGGGGCATGGCAGGGAAACCACTCAGCTTTGTCATGGCCTCTGCAGTCAGCCTGAAAGTTTGTTCCCATCAGCTGGGAGTTTCCTGTCCCACTGCAGATGCTGTTGCTCAGAGCCAGGGCTGCCTGGCAGCCACCCCCAAACTGCCCTGAGCATTTCCTTGGCTTCACTTTTGCTTTCTTTATTCCTCCTGCAACACATTTCTTCCTGTTGCCTGCCCCTTTTCCCTTCCCCGCAAGCTGCCCATTCCGGTTTTCTCTTTCCTCTCTGGCCCCCACTCCCCAAATTGGCACCATGGGAACGTCCCTTGGGCAGCAGGATCATCCTACAAATGCTTCAGGAATTGTCTGCAGGCTCCTGCAGTTCCTCCTGCTGATCCCTTGCCAGAGGCACCACAGGTCAGGGGGGCACATCTGGGCTGCTGTATCTGGCTGTGGGCCTCCCAGTTCTGGGCAATGAGCTGGAGAGGCTCTGCCGGACTGACAGGATGGGCTTTGGGCCTGTGAGGAGAAGCTGAAGGACCTGGGCTGCTGCATCTTCTGAAGAGGAGGCCCAGGGCTCATCCTGCAGCTGCTCCAAGGGTGGTTTCAGAGAATCACACAATCAGCAAGGTTGAAAAAGACCTTGGATGTCATCAAGTCCAACCTGTGCCCTGAAACTGCCTTGTCTCCCCTGAGCCTCCTCTTCTCCTGGATGAACAACCCCAGCTCCCTAAGCTGCTCCTCACAAGAATTGTGCTCCAGACCCCTCACCAGCCTTGTTGCCCTTCTCTGGGCATTCTCCAGCCCTTCCATCTCCTTTCTAAATTGGTGGCCCAGAACTGGATAGAGTACTCGAGGTGCTGCCCAACCATTGGTGAACACACACGGGAAGAATCACTGAACTGCTCCTCCTGGCAACACCATTCCTGATCCAGCCCAGGAGCCAGTGGCCTTCTTGGCTATCACCAGCCGGGGGCTATGTACAAGTCACGAATGGGATGGGAATGCTGTGGTATGCGTCTCAAGCTGTTTATTTTTTAGCATCAGTCTCATTACATGGTTATGACAATGGGAAGATGCCAGCAGCTCACATCCAGGCAACAGACCAAGAACTTAATGTTACAACTTACTTTATAAACTTTTTGACCAGTCACACAAAGCAAAAGCATATTGACAGTAGTTCTATCCAATCACTATAAGCACACGTACCTTTAGTTAAAACAATGCTTGCTTATTTAGAATACAATACTTGCTTGTAAGCCTCAAGATACAATGCACAGAGCTCCATTATTAAGCTTAGACCTTCCTAATATCTCACCAGATATACTTTTCTGCAACTCAGGAAGTTATTCTACCCAAGCGTTAATACATAGATTATTGTTCTATTTGTCCTTTCTTTCTCCTTCTTGTATAATTTTTCTGCTGACAAATCTTATAGCTACTGCTTAGCTCTAATCACCATCCTGCTGTCTCTGAGGCCTGCCTTTTGCAATGTGCCCAAAACCCTCTGATTTTAAGGAATCCCACAATTCTCCCTCTAGGTTCAACTAAAAGAAACTGTCATAATCTTGTCACTTATTAACTACCTTGCATTTCATAGCTTTCCTACAATATATCTGCTCATTACTTGCTTAAAGCATCATTTTTGCTTGCATTAAGCATAGCTATATTGCAACACAGCAAATTGAATGCTGTGAAGGTCCAATCAATTCAAAGCACATAAGTCATGTTTGATAGCAATTACAAGTCATTGTTCAAAGAAGTCTTGCCAGTTCCAAGGTCTTAGTTCAAAACCTTCCTCCATCTCTATACCTTCATCCACTAACTCTGTAAGAGTTCGAGAACTCTCTGTGAACCCATTTCCCACCTCTCTCTCTTGCATGATAAAAACTTCTTTGATAGCTTTGTCCATCATGTGTCGTACACACCGAAGTATGCAAGGCATTACTATGAGTATCGTAACTAAAATTCCTAACACATATAAACCTATCTTACAAAGATTCCTTGGCCAAGGTGCAAAACTCCATTCTTGGAACACGTTATCTAACCATGATACACCATCTTCTTTAATTTGAGCTGTCAAATCCTTTAGCTTTTGTATGCTTTTGTGTATGGATTCAGAACGATCTGACAGATTCATACAACACAAGCCTTCAAATTCCTCACAACCGTGTCCATATGCCAATAAAAGAAAATCAATTGCTGCTCTATTTTGAAGAGTGGCATGTCTAACACTGTTAACATCCGTCAGCATGTCACTGATGACAGTGGATGTGGCATTAGTTTGTTTACTCAGCCAACATCCAACCCGATCTAATTGTTTCAATGCCACTGCTGAAGCCAGTTGGGGTAAAAACAAGCCTGCTGAAACCCTTTTCCCAGCATTCCAAGGCCTGAAATCACTCTTACACTTCTCATCATAGTAACGAGCAGATCTTGTCCCCCTATTCTTCTTCTTAATGACCGCTTTAGCCGTAGGTGCTATCACAGTGAGCATGCCAATGCTCCATGGGCCACCTTCAAGGCGTGATGGAATGCCCTGTCAAGCCCTATCTCCACAAATGAAGCAATATCTTTTTGGCAATTGTCATGGATATTGGTCCTCCTTGGAAAACACATCCCAGTTGTCTGAATAATTGCACTAAAAAATCAAATTCCTGTATGCAGAGTAATGGGGAGTAACATTGTGCTTTGGAGGATCACCTTCTTGCCAACCATTAGCTGTGAACGTAATGCAAAAATCCATTGTTAAAGAACCAAGGATTTCTAATTCTTGGTGTTCAGCCACTGCCTTGGGAAGTTCTTTGACCCAAATACCCAAATTCAATACAGGATTGTCCCCACTGTCATTTTCGCTTCTATTGAATTGTTTTTTGACCAAGGGCAAACTCTTTACTGGCACACTGACTAGGCAGGTTGAGAAAGGCTTTTCTGGTTCCGAATTAGACAAGCATATGGTATCTGAGCCTGCTGCCTTGGCTAAGGTTACCCAAACATTTGTTTTTGGTTGTTCCACAGGCAAATCTGCACAACAAAAAGCAATCAAACCCAACCAATACCAGCATATCATTCAATTTTGCTCCAACCTTTTTCATGAGCTAATTTTTGGCAAAAATTCCACCCATATATACCAATTCAGAAATGTTGCTTTTGACCTTAAAATAAGATTTCACCTTTGAAAATCCAGTAGAGAGGATCTATAATATAACAAACAAAATCCCCATTTTTGCCAGAAAGAACTTTACGAAACCAACAATTAACACATCTATAAAGAGCATAAAATCAGAAGATTGTAGGTTCCACAGATGAACAAGGAACGCCAGGCGTGACCCGCGATCTCTCTGTTCAGCTCACGTCTGCATACTTGCTTCTACGGTCTTGGATTCGTCAACACGTTCTTGGAAGTGATATGGTTTGACATTTTTCACAGGGACCCACTTAATTCCTGCACCTGTAGAGACAGAAGCATACCCTTTGCCCCAAGTGATTAATTGGAAAGGACCTTCAATTTGTCCTGTCTCAGGGTTTCTAATTAAAACAAGGGGATTTTCTTTCAATTTTGCGTGTGTGTTATTTGAAAAATGTCTAGAAATTGGTGGATCAGGTTCTGTGACAGAGCTGTTCAAGAAATTAAAAACATATAAAGCTTTGTTCAACCTCATCTGTGGTGTAGCCTCCATTCCCCCCCTCTGTTGATCAAGTATGCATTTTAATGTCTGATGTGCCCTCTCAACAATCGCTTGACCTGTGGGAGAATGAGGAATACCAAAGATGTGGCGAACACCCCAACCTTTTAAAAATGAAGCAAGTTTTTGAGATATATATGCGGGACCATTGTCAGTTTTTACTTCTTGGGGCACACCCAACAAAGTAAAAGCTTTCAAAAAATGGTGACAGGCATGATTACCTGTTTCACCTGTGTGAAGAGAAGCAAAAACTGCACCAGAGAAAGTGTCCACTGAAACATGAATATTTTTAAATTTACCAAAAGAAGGATATTTAGTGATATCTTTCTGCCATAACTGCAGGCTTTGTAAGCCTCGCAGGTTGACAGCTCCTGTAGAAACAGGAGGCTGCACAAGTTGACAGTCAGGACAAGCACTAATGATAGCATTAGCTTGACTGTTGGAAATTTGAAACATTCGCACAAGTGCTTGAGCGTTTTGGTGATAAAAGGCATGACTCAATTTCACTTGTTCAAAAATCTTTGGTAGAGTGTTTGAAATAACCATTGTCAATTTGTCAGCTCTCGTGTTTCCTTCCACTAAAAATCCAGGAAGCGAAGAATAAGCCCTAATGTGAGAAACAAAATATGGATTAGTTCTATATTGCAAAGTTGTGTAAAGACATGAAAGCCAATGATATAAAATATCATTACTAACATCTTTTAAAACTGATCCTTCTATTCTTTTAACCACATTAGCAACACAAGCAGAATCTGTAATTAAATTAAAAGGTTGTGGAAAGAGCTGAAAAGCCTAAACCACAGCAGCAAGTTCAACAATCTGAGGAGATCCTTCTACTATTTGGACATCTGATTCCCAAGCTTTAGTTGTTTGGTTCAACCAAGTTATTACTGATTTGTGACTTTTACCAGATCCATCAGTGAAGAGAGTTATTGCATCTAAAGGTTCTTCACTTAACATAGGTTTTTCTCTAAAACTCAATTTTGCTTGTAATAATTCGTGAGCTGGGTAATGAACAGAGCAAATACCTGGGAAATTTAATAATGCATATTGTAAATCATCAGAATTTTGCATTGCCCAATCAAGATAATCTTTTTTCCATGGTAAATAGATAACTGCAAATTCTTGACCTGCTAAAGTTAGCAATCTTGTTCTGGCCTTAATTAAAATTTGTGCTATCATCTCTAGAAATGTAAAAATAGTCTTAGGAGACCTGTAGGGAAGAAAACCCCATTCTATTATCAACAAAGGATCTCTCTCAGAAGGATCCCATTGGAAAATGAGACCACAAAGTTGAATTTTTTTCTCCCAAAATGGCACAAAGGAAAGGGTTTTCCGGAACACAGCGATGAGCTTGTCGTCTTTGGAGAGCTTCCATGACCTTGTCAAGAGCTGCACGAGCTTCAGGTGTTAGAGTTCTAGGAGAGTTGTTGTCACAACTTCCTCTCAGCAAATCAAAAAGCGGACCCAGTTCATCATTGGTAATTCCCAAAACAGGTCTAACCCAATTGATTTCCCCTAGAAGTTGTTGTAAATCTTGTAGGTTGTTGACACTGGTCCGAAGCTGTATCCTTTGAGCTGTAATTGTTTTTTCAGCCATCTTCCATCCTAGATACTTCCAGGGTGGAACTTCTTGAATCTTGGTTATAGAAATTTCAAGTCCAGCATTTTGGATCTCAGTAACAACACTAGCATGAGTTTGCTCCATCTCTGGTAGTGTTGGAGCAGCGATGAGCAAATTATCCACGTAGTGTAGAATCACTGATCTGGGATACTTCTGTCGAACCGGAGACAAAACCTATGCAATAAAATATTGGCAAATTATGGGCAAATTCTTCATTCCTTGAGGCAATGATTTCCAGTGGTATCTCTGCATAGGTTCTCTTCTATTGATGACTGGAACAGAAAAGGCAA
Organism: Taeniopygia guttata; assembly: GCF_048771995.1. Classification (NCBI taxonomy): domain Eukaryota; kingdom Metazoa; phylum Chordata; class Aves; order Passeriformes; family Estrildidae; genus Taeniopygia; species Taeniopygia guttata. Next base: position 4,330,943 of record NC_133062.1, read on the forward strand.
ATCTTGGAGCATCATTGGGATGAAGTGGGATGTGGAAAAAACAGTCCTTTAAATCAATGACAACAAGTGGCCAATGTTTCGGGATCATTGATAAAGAAGGAAGTCCAGGTTGAAGAGGTCCCATGTCTTCAATCACTTCATTGATTCTTCTCAGATCATGAAGCAACCCCCAGGAGTCTGATGTCTTCTTGTGGATGACGAATACTGGTGAATTCCAGGGACTGTTCGTGGGAGTGATGTGACCTTTCTGTAATTGTTCCTTTACCAATTTTTTAAGAATATTAATTTTTTTCTCTGTTAAAGGCCATTGATCAATCCATATAGGATGATCAGTTTTCCAGTTCAGCTTTAAGGTGGCAGGTTTTGAAGTGGTTCCCATCACAGGCCTACTTCCAGTTTTGCTCCCCACTGGGATAGGACATCTCTCCCCCAGACAGTAAGAGGCTTCTGAACAACAAAAGGACTCACTGTCACTGTTTTTCCTTCAGGACCTGTAATGTTAATCATGGATGCACTTTGCAAACACACAGTAGCACCTCCACTCCCTGTGAGGAAACCTGCAGGAGCTACAATATCCCAATCAATAGGCCAAAATATGTGAGAAATTACAGTGACATCTGCACCAGTATTCAGCATACCTGTAATGTAAATTGTTTTACCACGATGAGTCAGACTACAAGTCAATTTTGGTTGGCTGTGGCCCACACATTGCACCCAAAAGACCTCAGGACCTGAGGTACGAAATGGCACAGACATAATTGAATTCTCTGGAAAGTTGTTTTGCTTGGGTGTATTAATGGGAAAAAGAAATACAATAGGTGTTTTTGGTGGTATAACCATAGGAATATTAAGTGCAAGAGCTAAAATTACTAGCTCCTCATTACAATTTACTGAAACAACAGTTGCAACGACTGAAAGTCCTAAAATTTTGTTGCTGGCTTTGCCCAGAATCAAAAAATCTTGCCTTTGTTGAAAGAAATTGATAAACCCATTAAAAATGCTTTCATGACAAAAATTATTTAAAAGGCATATCAATTTTGAGGGGGCCAATTCGAACCTTGAACTAGACACAGCACTTGAGGTGCTGCCAACCAGTGCTGAGCACAGGGGAAGAATCACTGCCCTGATCCTGCTGGCCACACCATTCCTGATCCATAGGAGTGCCAGAGGTTGGATGAGAGAAATGGTGGGGAGGGGTGGGGACAAAGTGTTATTGATTATCAGCCATGAAGGCTCTTGATTTTCATATCTGTCCACACTGCATGAGAAGGATGCTGGGGGTCAATATCAATTGGACATTGCTGATCTCAATCCATAAAGAGAAAAAGAAAACTTAACAGGAAAAAACTATTCTCCCTGCATCATTTTCAATATACTATACATTCACTTTGAAAACACATTTGAAATCTGTCTAATTTACCACAGAAGAGTTGAAAACATCAATTATTCCCAGGCCCTTTCCTTGTTCAGGCATTTTGAACACGTGTTTATGAGCTTTTCACACTGAATTCCTGAACTGAAGAGCTCAAGAAAGAAGAGGCATTCTGGAGAAGTAAAATTCATCAGCAGCCTCCAAGGGGCTGAGGATCCACTGTCATCAGAGCAGCAATGAACAGAAATGGGCACCGCTTTGTGGCTGCCCCAGCTCTGGGATGGGCCCTGGGCCTGGAGCAGGAACTGCTCTGCAGGGCCCCAAGGCCGGGGCTCTTGTGCTGGCCTGGGCAGATGGGATGGCAGGAGGGGCTGCAGAGCTCTCAGCACCTCAGCCAGAAGGGAGCAGGGCAGCCAGGGAGCTCCTTTGGCCTTGGCCAAGCCCTTTTCCCCATGGCTGGGGCTGAGTCCTGGCTGAGCTGCAGCTGCTGCTGTGCCCTTGGCAGGGGCTGAGGCCGTGGGGCAGTGCCCAGAGCAGCCGGGCCTGAGCAGAGCTGTGGGGCCAGAGCCGGCTGGGCTGTGCTGGGGAGAGGCCCTTGGTGCTGCCCAGAGCTCAGAGCAGCTGGCAGAGCTTGCAGGGAGCTGGGCTGGGCTGGGAGAGCCTGGCACAGAAACCATCAGTGTCCATCTCAGCCTGGCTGAGCGTGCAGGGGCAGGACTCAGCCCAGGCCTTGTGGGGCAGGGCCAGCACCTGGGCAAGGCATTGAAAACAGGCAAGAGCCCGAGAGAGGAGGCTGCTCTGTGCCCTTGGGGGCATGGACAGAGCAGGGAGGGGTCCCAGGACATTTGTCACTGCTAGTATCTGTCCCCAGCTGTGCGCAGCCCTGGCTGCTGAGTGCAGGTTTGCCCTGGGCTGAGTTTGGCTGTGGCCCAGCTCCATCCTCCTGCAGGGCTCAGGGCCGGTTCCTGGCCATGGCCAGCCCTAGCCAGCCTCTCTGCTGGCCCAGAGGCCAGCAGAGGCCGGGGCAGGGCTGTCTGTGAAGCCCCACAGGTGCCACGGGCTCTGCAGGAGCTGGCAGAGGCTGCCCAGCAAGGAGGCCATGGGGCACCTCAGGGTACTGGGGCCTGACAAGTAGAACTGCCTGTTCATGGGCACACAACTGATGGAAAGGAGAGCAGGTTTTAATATCGCTCCGTTTCATAACATATAAGCAAATCTTTATTATCTGGGTCACTGGAGCACTTTGAAGAAATGGTAATGTTTTCCCACCCAGAACAGGAATTTCCTGGCTCTACTGCTTACTTCTACTGATGGCAGGAGAAGAAATACTGATCTTCCCCTCTACCTCTACCACCAACATTCAGTATAATATTTCATGACACTCTTCCTTTGGGTGTTTCCAGGACTCCTGGTTAAATGGCTGTATCTAAGAACATCTCTTAATTTTGGGCAGTTGCATGTATGTCCTTCCCATTGCTCCAAGATTTCCTTCTGCAGCTGTTCTCTGGTCATTCCAATTCATCTCCCTTAAATGCCTTCATGCTTTGAGCCTTTGGGAGTTTCCCAATTTTTCAGAAGTTTAAATAACTCCTTACTCAGCATCTTAGTTGTAAGTTTTATCTATCACCTCTTCTTATGCCTTTGTCTAAAATCCTTCCTGTATGGCAATACCTTGTAGATGGTGGACATGTCAGATGCTGCCGGGATGTCGCAAGGAGCAGAGGGAAGCCTTCTGGTTGATTCAATTTATCATAATCACATTTTTTGATGTTGGCCATGAAGAAAAATTTTTCTGCGCCCTCCTGCCACGGCTGCTGTGTGAACTGGCCGAGGAGAGATCGAGCAGGGGCGGGAAAGGTCTGCAGGAGGTGCCGGGGAGTCTGATGGGGCAGGGCGGAGCGCCCCCAACCATGGCTGGGCGGGCGGCCGCGACAGACAAGGGCAGGGGCAAGGGCAGGGGCAGGGGCAGGGGCAGGGGCAGGGGCAGGGGCAGGGGCAGGGGCAGGGGCAGGGGTAGGTACGGGGAGACAGCAGAACAAAACCTGCTTTGTATGATTGCTTAACTTTGCTAACTTCTGGCAGCTTGAATATTTCCCTTAATCAGAGAGAGCTGATAGGAATGGACAAGAAAAACCAGACCCTTCCATATCAGTGGGCATGAACATTGCCATCCACAAATAAGTGTTTAGGTTAAGACTACCCAGAGACAAGCAGCATTGCATAAGAAGCCAAACAAATACCAAAAACATTTCCTTGGTACTGGAAGCAAAAATGTCTTGAGAAGGAAAATGTAATAGCATCCTACTAATAGTAATTTGCATGTTAGTTAATTTACTTGTACTAAAAATGATGCCAGTCACATGCAGCCCTGCCTCCCTGGCAGGATGGAGCACTGGAGGGAGTGGGGGTGTGGTAATTAGCCAAGTTTTCCTTGGTATCCAGACTGATCCCATTGTTCCGTGTTCTCCTTCTGCTTCTAGGATGGTGCATCGATTCGGAAAACTGGATGCAAAGGTACTTCTGTCCCAGATTGCTCCGGGGAATGTGATTCTCTCTGGTAAAGCAGGGGGTGTGCCATGGCAAGGAAAATGAGCCTCCCAGAGTCATGTGCAGTCTTTGTCACTGTCACCAGGACCCCATTTTAATTGGGCTTTTTTACCGTGCTCTTTTGATTCCACAGATAGGAGTGTGTAGGGCATGTAGTGATTAGGACAGAAGGGAATGGTTTTGAACTGAGAGCAGGATTAGATGGGATAATGGGAAGAAATTCTTGACTGTGAGTTTGGGCCCACCCTGGCACAGGGTACCCAGAGAAGCTGTGGCTGCCCCTGGATCCCTGGAAGTATCCAAAGCCAGGCTGGTGTGTCTTTGAAAGAAGAGCTAGTATTAATTTTTGATGGTTATATTCATATTGTCTGATGTGAGAACCCCGGGATTGATTCGGGGCTCTCGTGTGGTGGTAAAGTTTCTCCTTCAACCTTTACTTCCAAAGAAAAACTCCGCAGCCTCTTGTTGTTCAGTCTCAAGGCAGTTTATTGCTAGTTATCTAAAAGATTGTCCTCGCCCGCTGTGGCTGCCTTGTTCAGCGGCCCAGGCAGAAACACACACACTCCTGACACCCTCACTGTCCGGTGTCTCCGTCGTCTCTCTCCCCGCCCAGGGCTGCTGCTATCTTTTATATGATATATTACGTGTTATATGTTTACAGATTTTCCCCAATACCTACTATCTATGTTACAATGTGCTTTTCTACTCTAAACCAATCTGTGAGTGCCAACATCACCAAGAACATGGAGGTAAGGAAGAAGAAGGAGGAAGAACAGGATCAGGCCCACTTTCCTCCATCTTAGAACTCCTGACCCCCCTGTACAAAGCAAAACCCTCCTGTACAGGTGTTAAAAACCCCCTGTACAATACAAAAAAATTTTCCCCTCTAATTTGTAACTACTTTTACTATACCCTCTAACCCTCTGTGACCGCTTGTTCCACCTTCAAAGTTGGTAACTCATTCCATGGCTCAAACTCAAAATCACAGCTGTTTCCAGCTGCTTACCAGGGTCTAAAATGCTTCTAACCAAGGCCTGGAACCTCTGAAAATGTCTGAGGGACATTTTGAGTTCCGACAGTCTGATACTGGGGAAGAAAGAAGACCCAAATTCTCTTCCTCATTTGTGTTTTTCTTTATGAAAAATACAGTTTTCCATCTGGGGTTTTCTATCAATTTTTGGCACTGTTTAAAATACCTTGTTTTGCTCGCTTGCCTCTGAATAACTGTGACTAACCCAAGGTTATTTTAGTTGCCTTTGTGTTGGAGGGCCTCTAGAAAATGAGGGGCTGCTGTGCTGGATCCTTTACCCTTGGTATCTTTTAACTCTGAAGAGCAGGCCCCAGAGGATGACCAAAGTCCTTGTGCTGTGTCTGTGCTGCTGAGCTGGGCCGGGCTCCTGGCCCAGAGGCAGCACCTGGCAAGGGCAGCGCTGCAGAGAGACAGCTCTGGCCAGGAGCAGCTCCTGTGCACAGCCCAGCAGGGCTGGGGCACTGCCAGGGCATCCCAGGGACACAAGCAGGGCACAGACAGAGCTCACAGGGGCTGTGCGATGTCCCAGAGGGGGCTGTGTCACAGTGGCACCTCTGTGGCTGTGTCACAGAGGCCCAGAGCATCTGCGAGGTCAGAAAGGGGCTGTGTGACAGCACAGAATGGGTTGTTTGAGGTCACAGATTGGGCTATGACATCACAGAGTTTGTTGTGTGAGGTCCTTAAGCAGCTACACCATCATACAGGGGACTGTGTGACAACACAGAGCAGGCCGTGACATCATGGCATGGCTATATGCCAGCATAGAGCGGGCTGTGAGGTCAAAGTGTGTGCTGTGACATTACAGAGTGGCAGTATGACATCACAGAGAGGGTTTTGTGACATCTCTGAGGGGGTTGTGTTATCATAGATCTGGCTGTGATATCATAGAGTAGGGTGTGAGGGACATAGAGCCGACTCTACCATCATAGAGGGTGGCTGTGTGACACCAGAGTGGGTTGTGACATCATTGGGTGCCTGAATATCATCACAGAGCAGACTGTGACATCACAGAACAGACAGTGACATCACAGGCTGTAAGAGACAGTCCAAATTTTCCCTTAGACCCAGAGACTAAGACCCTGAAGACCCTGGCAGGAGTTCTGGCCTGGTTGATGTGGATGCTTGCCAAGTGATTGTTTGCAGGTGTGCTTGCTGTGCACACGATGCACCGCTTTGAGCAGGGACTGGCAATTAGCGGCTTGCTCTGTACGCTTACACCGGTTTCACGATCCCCGCTCCCTATGAATTTGCCCACCTCTTGGCCAGATACCACTCACTTTAGAGAACTTTGGTGACCCCCCCCAGGGAAGATCCCTCATCTGCCTCACGACCACCATCAAAGACGGAGATTGAAGCTCCCCCCCACACCAAGGATTGAGACCCTTAAAAGTCTAACACAGAGGCGATGGCCTGACTGAAGCAGGATGTCTGCCAACTGTTACCTGCAGATGTGCTCGCTGGACCAAGACTGGTTTCCCATGGAAAGCAGTCCTGAAGAAATGGGTCCTGCTCACTGCTGGGACTGGTTTGTTCTGTTTGGAACACGGCTGTCTGTACTTGTTCTCAATGGACTTAATCTCCACTGTCCTGTACCTGCTCCCTCGACCAACTGAAAAAGAGCCCTGAGTTAACCAAAGTCTTTGAGATTCTTCTCAACGTTTCAAGACGGATCTATTGTCTGAACCATGAGGATTTTATCTCTCCATTTGTAGTTATTCCTCTCCACTCTTTCTCTCTCTCTCTTTCTATCCTTTATCTCCTTTCTAATCCTTCTATGGCATTTGCTGTGGGCACTCAATCAAAGGTGCATTTGTTTTGATTGATACTGAAAATCCCTTCTATGTTGTTTTTGCACTCTGAGATCGGGAAAATGAATCATCATGATTCCCGTTTACACTAGAGGATCATGACACGACATGACTTTGTGATATCAGAGTCTTCTGTGACATCCCAGCACAACTGTATGACATCACAGAATGATAGACCAGCATTGGCTTTGTGACATCACAAGGGGGATTTGTGAGATCCCAGAGTGGGCTGGGACATCACAGGGCCTGTGTGAGGTCACTGGGGACGTCACTTCAACCCGGTTCCCACTCACAGTTCCTCTCAGAGAAGTCCAAAGCTGCTCGTGCACAGTGGGATCCCCTGACCCCTGGGTGTCCCCACCCCTGGCGCCGCAGCCTCCCCCTGAGGATGTTCTAGGAGATCAACCCCAGAGCCTGACACGGGGACAGGGGGTCGGTGCTGTGGGGGCTGGGACAGGGAGACAGGGACCCCCTAGCAGCATCCCTGTGCCCCCAGGGCCAGAGCTTGGGCCAGGGCTCCTTCACCCTGTTATGAATGAGGGCTTGAGAGCACCTTAAAAATCCCCAGCAGGGGAGTAGCATAAAACAGATTTAATATTAAGTGACAGCATGTTCTGGTTTGAAAGCAAAACCAGTGAGAGTCTCCAAGTCAGAAATACAATTTATTGGGAAAAGGGGAAAAGGACAAAAATACATGCAATAATACAAAGGGAAAGACTACTGACAAAGTCTGAATACAACCTGGCCAGCGTGCTGGTAGCAGTCCAAATTGGAGTAGATGCAGTCCTCTTAGGATGGCAGATGTAGTTGCTGTGTCTTCTCAGAGAACCTGTGAAAAGGCTGCCCCTCTGTCTAGAAATCCCCAGTTTTATCCAGGTTGGAATGCCTAGCTCCTCCCCCCCTGGGCAGAGCATCTTAAAATGGGTCATTATGAGTCACGAGGTGTGTCCTTAATCACCTGCTCCTGGACAGTGTTATCTCTGAGTCATGTGGCAAGGCATTGATGGGGCTATTAACAGCAGATAAGGAAAACTGCCCCAAGGCAACTCCTACTCAGATGGTAAATAGGAAAACGTTCTTTTTTTAATCTTGGACACAGCACCACAGAGTTCCTTGGCAAGAGTCACTCTGCCCCTGACTGGACACTTCAGGCACACCAAGGAAACAAAGCAACAACAAAACCAAACAAAACCCTGGCAATCAAACCAGAAATGAGCCAAAAACTGTCTGGGTGTCTGTGTGTCTCTGTGTGTGTGTGAGTGTGTGTGTGTGTGTCTGTGTTTCTCTCTCTCTCTCTGTGTGTGTGTGTGTGTGTGTGTGTGTGTGTGTGTGTGTGTGTGTGTGAGAGAGAGAGAGAGAGAGAGACAAAAGAACAGTGAGGGCAAGGATAAAAGGAATACAGCCTAAAACCTAAACACAACTTAAACTTAACAGGACTTTACTGGTACCTTAGACTTCAGCATTTAGCAGAAGAACAGCACTTAACAGCATTTAACTTTACTTATAACCTAGGACATAATGATTTAGCAGTGGAATAACACTTACTTAACAATATTCAACTTCACTTATAACTTCTATTCAACTTCACAACTTACACAGAAGAACAACTCTTAGCAGCATTTAACTTCCCTTACAGCTTGTGACTTAACCTTACCTACAGGCCTGACTGTCTCAGCTTTCCAAGGCAATCAAACCCCTCAGACTGCAGCATTTCCGCCACATTTTCCTGAGCACAGGCACTGGTGTGTGCACACAGACACAAAGAGTCACTACAAGGCACCTGTGAGAAATTCCCCTGAGCAAAGGGAAATGCTCCCTGTGGAGCCATTGGCATCTCTCCAGGGGATGAAGGGTTGAGTCTGGAGGAGACAGTGTTTGTGATGATCTCCAGAGGAGCTGAGCCCAGAGGATGTTGGCCAAGGCTGGGACCCAGCGAGCATTTCTCAGCTGGCAGGGGGAATGCACCAGCAAAGGCCCCATGGAACCAAAGGATCATTGTGACACTGTAGGGCCTTGTGAGATCAAGGAACCATTGTGACACTGTAAGTTTTCATGGATTAATGGAGACCACTGTGACACTGCTGGCCTCATGGAAGCAAGGGGACCCTACTGACGCTGTGTGCCTCAATGGAATGTAGGCAGCATTGTGACACTGTGAGGCCCCATCCAAACAAGGCTCCATTGGGACACTGGGAAACCCCATAGAAAAAATGCTCCAGGGTGACACAGAGAGGCTGCCTGTAATCAATGGTCCATTGTGACACTGTGGAGCCAAAGGAGACCGTTGTGACACTGCAAACCCCCATGGTCCATTGGTCCAAAGATGTCGGAATCTGTGGGTATTGGTGATTCCGAGATTGTAGAAAGTCTCTGTCTTTCTGCCCCGTTGCTAAAGAAGAAGCCATAATTCGTCTGTGCTGTTTTCAAGGTTGTTTATTCTTGCTTATCTCTAACATATTCTGCTGCCCTGCCGCAGTTCTGTCCTGCAGGGCAGCGTGTGGGACTCTGCCCCCAGTGGGATGTTACAAACATTATATACCAGAAACTACTTGTGCTATATTTACAATAATGTGCCAATATCTATCATCTACGTTACACTGTGTGTCCCCAGCCTAAACCAATAGAAAAATGCCAACACTACAGTGAAACATGGAGGGCATGAAGAAGGAGGAAAAGGACAAGACACACCCAATTTCCTCCATCTTGTCCCCTCTGAACCCCTAATCTAGAAAACTAAAATTTTACTTTTGCACCCGTATCACACTTAATTATTACTCTTATCATACACTCAAAGCTTGTAATTCATCCTGTAATATTGAAAACTCCTCTCCATGGACAGAGATCACAGACAGTGTCTCTCGGGGCTCTGTACAGGGGGGTTCCTGACCCCTGCCAGGGTCCCAGACTTGCCAGGGCAGCCAGAGGGAAGTCCTGGATTCCCCCACAAAGGTCCATTGTGACATTGCAGGACTCATGGAACAGAGGAGTCACGTGACACTGTGGGGCCTGTGGAACCATGAAGACCATTGTGACACTGCAAGGCCTCATGGAATCATTAGGACTGTTATATGCGTGTAGGATAAGTCGTGCAAATAAAATTGTCATCTATTTTATAGTTATGTACTGTTAAGTTATACTCTTATATGAAGTTTTTAAAATGCACAAGCCTGCCACAGTGATTGCAACACAATGTCAAAGCCACCTGGACAAGAGAAGGAGGACTTTATTTACAAGCAAATGAAAGTGGCCAGCCTGGAGATGGAACATCCATCAAGGTGGTCCGAGGAATGCCTGAACGATAAATACATGATAAATATCTGAGACTGAGATAGTCAGTGCCATCAGGGAGATACATCTCAAAACCAAATTCCTGGAATGCGATCACAGGTCTTTATCACTCTCAGGACATGTATTGTTCAACTTGCCACAGAGAAAAGAACTCCACGTGAATACATGCACTCCAAAAAGGAAGACAAGGAACTCTGCCTCAGGCAAGAAAAATTGTAGAAAAATCGGTCAGACAGGACAATCAGTGTGAAGCATAGAGGACCCTCTGCTGCAGCAGTCAAACGAGTGTCTCATCCAGTGCCAATCCCGGGCTCAACAATGACTTTTTTGAAATGGCTTTTTTTTTTTCCTCAAAATTTATATTTGGTACATTTAATAAATTTTATTAAATCAATAACTAATAACTTGGAATCTTTCATTTATAACATGTTTATCACATTCTGTTTCTCACGATAATCACAGCTACCCAAACATAAAGTTGACAAGCAATGAGTTAATGGATCCAGCTACTGTTAACTACGAACAAACCTATTTATCTATTTCTGCTAACTCAGCAACATCTAATTTAACTATCATCTTAACTTGCCTAAAACTCTTAAATCTTCAAAATAAATGCCTCACAGAGGATCAGAAACGAGACATCACACCATGATCCATGTGATCAAGTGAAGCCAACTTTACTATTTAGAAATCTATATTTATAATATCTTCTAATGTCCACGTCCCTCTAGCTAATACATGATTTACCAGTCCTAACAGTACACACATCTAAGACTAAATGCTAATTGGATACCTAATTCTACACACATATTGCTGTGGTCATCTGGCCCACCCTTAGTCCTCTTTATTTTCCACTTTTTCAAACTTTGCTGACAACTTGCTGATTCTCGCTAACTCTTCTTCTGTCTACAAGTATTCACTGTCCTTGGTCCTTGAACTGATTACTTTGTTATCAGAAGACTGGACTGTGCCTCTGCTGAATGTGTCCATTATCCTGCAAAAATTGCTCAGCATCCCCCAGTTTGGCAGAACGTGAATTGGCTACTCAGGTGAACTTGGAGTTTGATAGATTGCACTTGTTAGTGAAGAACTTTGAATGTGTTCATGTTTCTGCAAGCAAGAAGGGTTTGAGCAGGCTGCCTGAGGTGTATCAACAGCTTGCACCATGACCAAGTGCGGGAGTGAAGACCTGCCTTCCGAGGACCTGAGAATTGTTTGTGCTTGACGATGAGAAGAGAAACAGTGAGCATGAGATTGAGAGCACACCAGAAACATCACCTCCTGAGCCGGACAAGGACACCTTACCAGAGACATCCCCAGCTCAGACAGAGAACCTCAGAGAACAGACACTGGCAGACATCGTTACCATGACTATTCCTGACCAAAATCCACCTTATCCTTCCTGTGGTTCCTGGGTGAACTGTGTGTTGGGCTTGATTGAACATCTGAGGGTAGCCCATGGGAAAAGGAGGGTTTGTTTTCGGTGTGCTAAATGTGGGTAAGAGATGAGTACTTATCACAGCATTGTTTTTCACCTTCCTAAATGCAGGGAAACAGCGGAAATGGCTTCAGCCAGGGAGTGGATCTGTGAGGTATGTGGCAGGGACTTCAAGACAAAAATTGGTCTGAGACAACCCAAAAGATTGGCACACTCATGGGTTAGAAATCAGGAAAGGGTCGCCGTTTCCCACCCAAAACAGATTTCCAAGCCAACAGAAGATGGTGGAGTAAAGAGAAGGAAGAACTCCTGATAAGACTGGAGGCCCAGTTTGAGGGGAACAAAACCATCAATAAACTCATTGCAGAACACACATCACAACCAAAATGGCTAAACAAATCAGCACTAAAATGAGATTTCTGCTCAAGAAACCAGCTGAGGATGTAGATAAGGAACCTGGAATGAGTCATGGAACCAGGAGAGCCGCTGTGTGCCTGAGAAGGGACTTGGCCATTGATCTTGAGAGGAGTCAGATGCCTGGGAGACCAGCAGCTGGAAGGAAAACAGATCCCAAGATGAGTCACCACCCTGATAAAGATAACAACAGCTGGGAAACACCAACCGACAGAGGGAGGGGCAGCTGCAGGCCCATTATCTCAGAACCCTCAGTGAATTGCTATCAGCTGGGACAATTCACACCTTCCCAAGGGCATTTCAAGAACTTTCTAGGTGCCCACAGCAGCCTTGGGGCTCTATGCCCCATGGCCTCCCTGCTGGGCAGCCTCTGCCAGCTCCTGCAGAGCCCGTGGCACCTGTGGGGCTTCACAGACAGCCCTGCCCCGGCCTCTGCTGGCCTCTGGGCCTCGGGGCCAGCAGAGAGGCCGGCCAGGGCTGGCCATGGCCAGGAACAGGCCCTGAGCCTCGCAGGAGGATGGAGCTGGGCCACAGCCAAACTCAGCCCAGGGCAAACCTGCAATCAGCAGCCAGGGCTGCGCACAGCTGGGGACAGATACTAGCAGTGACAAATGTCCTGGGACCCCTCCCTGCTCTGTCCATGCCCCCAAGGGCGCATAGCAGCCTCCTCTCTCGGGGTCTTGCCTGTTTTCAATGCCTTGCCGAGGTGCTGGCCCTGCCCCACAAGACCTGGGCTGAGTCCTGCCCCTGCACACTCCGCCAGGCTGAGATGGACACTGATGGTTTCTGTGCCAGGCTCTCCCAGCCCAGCCCAGCTCCCTGCAAGCTCTGCCAGCTGCCCTGAGCTCTGGGCAGCACCAAGGGCCTCTCCCCAGCACAGCCCAGCCGGCTCTGGCCCCACAGCTCTGCTCAGGCCCGGCTGCTCTGGGCACTGCCCCACGGCCTCAGCCCCTGCCAAGGGCACAGCAGCAGCTGCAGCTCAGCCAGGACTCAGCCCCAGCCATGGGGGAAGGGGCTTGGCCAAGGCCAAAGGAGCTCCCTGGCTGCCCTGCTCCCCTCTGGCTGAGGTGCTGAGAGCTCTTTCACCTCTCCTGCACCAGAAATACTCAGGGTTGTACTCACAGAGTCAGTGGACATTGGGACGTTCCAGCTTCAGGAGATCACTCCAGGAGCTGCAGCTGCATTGTCCTGCAGCCAGAGGTTCCTGTGCCAAGGGCTGGCAGTGATTCTGCCCCAGGCACTTCTCAGCACCTTCCCAGCCCTGACTGATTGAAGCTCTCTGTGCCTCTGTGCTGTGCCCGGGCTGGCTGCAGGCAGTGCCCCAGCCCTGCTGGGCTGGGAGAAGAGCTGCTCAGCAAGAGAAATGATCCTTGGAAGCTCTTGGTGTTCAGGAGCTGCTTCTGTGCCAGGAGCCTGGCCCAGCTCAGCAATACAGACACAGCACAAGGACTTCAATGACCCTCTCTGGCTTTGTGCTGAGGCCCTAGGCATCAGTCCCTGGGAAGGAGCTGAAGAAACCTCTCAAGAACTCAAGTCAGAATCTAACTCCAAAGTTTCTTTGACTTTTAATGAGTCTGAATGAGGGACACAAATGAGAAAGTGTCTCCAGGCCCCAGACAGAGCATAGAATTGGAGGCAGTGATGACAGGTGGGGACAAAGAGAAGCCAAGTCTCAGTGCCCTGGGGCACAGCAGCTTCTGTGCCACCAAGGGCTATCAGGAGACACCTTGTCCTGAGGCCCTGGGGCCTCCTGCACAGCCGCAGCCAGGCTGGGCACTGTCACCTCCTTATCCTGCCCTCAGCATCTCCCCCTAGCCCACATCCCAGTGGCCTCAAAGATCTGCTGGAAGGAGTCCCTGGGGAGCCTTGGTCAGGAATGGCCCTGGGGGCTCCTTCATGCTCAAAGGGACTGCAGGTTTTTCGAAAGACTTTGGCTTTTGCCTTGGAGACTCTGAGAGTTTTGTTCAATCATGGCCTCCAATTAGCTGCTGTAATTAGTCCCTGGCGAGGCTTTGTCAGTAACAACAGAGCATGGGCTCATTAATGCTTCAAGGAACTCAATTATTTTAAGGTACTTGGTGTTTCCCCTCTGATACAGACTCTGTGAGAGGTTTGTGCAATCATGGCCTCAATTAATCTGTTTTAACAAGTCCTTTGAGAGCTTTGTACTGACACTCAGTGGGGCTCATTAATGCTTTGAGATACTCAGTTGTTAAGGTACTTCGGAATTTCCTTTCCACACTGAGTCTCTGAGAGGTTTTTGTGCCATCCTTGCCTCCAATTCACTCCTCCAAGGAGTCCATGAGGAGCCTGAGTTGGGGATGGTCCTTAGTGGGACCCATTAATGCCTCGAGACTTTGACTCCTGGAAAGGCTTGTGCCATCTCCTCTCAGGCCCTGAGGTTCCAGGGCTCAGCTCTAAATGCACCACAGGGCTCATTAGGATCAAGCAAGTCCTGACGAACCATGGCTCTGCCTTGATTTCTCTCTGCTCTAGTGCCATTCATTAAGAAGGTTTCCTACAATATTTATGGAGTGATATTTTAAAGAGCTTCTAGGAAATATATATTCCTATTTTAAAGGGTCTCTTTTATTGCTGTTCTTATTTCACAAGAGGAGATTACAGAATGCAGTGACTGATAATGATCCCAGGACTCTTTTCAGGAGGTCTGGCCTGCTCAGAAAAGCTCTGCCTGGAGGTCTGACCCAGCATGGACAACCTTGCTCCACATTCCCCAAGCCCATCGTGTCTCTTCTCACTCACCTGGGACCTGCTTTGCTTGGAGAACTGGCTGCACTCAGGAATAAAGGGCCTTTCTTTCTTTTTGTTTTGTAGCAAATCCTGAGTTTTCCCATTGAAAAGAGATACCCTCTGTAAGAGGCAATCTGAAGACCCTCACTCATTTTCCTGCCGATTGCCACGAGAAGGAACTCCCTTCCCCCACTGCAGTTCTGGCTTGGAGAAGGCAACAGTGCAGGTGCAGCCACTGTACCGTTACGTTCTGTTCCGAACGAGGCCCGGCAAGAACTTGGCAAGGACTTGCCGAAGACCCAGCGTGGACCCAGCTCAGAGCGGCCCTCTGCAATTCCTGCTTCACTCTCCACCTTTAAGCCAAATGAACTGTTGGGGTGACTCTGGTGGTCTTTCACTGAAGACCCCTCATCTGCCTCCTTACCACCGTGACAGACGGAGATCAAGAACCCTCTCCCCAAGGACTGAGACTGAGACCTCTACCACAGAGAGTGGTGTGGGGGGGGAATGACATGACCTGTTCTTCTCCAGTAACTTCAGTGGACTTATTCATCATTGTGTTTGTTCAGCCTGGATGATTTTCTGTAGATACACCTGTTCCCCCCATAGCAATTTCAATAGACTCTCATTGTTCCCCCCTTTCCCTCTGTGGACTATAACTGGACCCCTGGGTTGGGCAGGATTTTGGAGACTCTCTCCAACAGAACAAGACGGATCCCCATCGTCCGGACCACTGAGGACCTCACCTGTGTTGGTAGCTATTCCCATCCCCACTTCGCTCTCTCTCTCTCTCTCTCTCCCTCTCTCTCTCTCTTCTTTTTATTTCTTTTCTGACCCCACTATCGCATTTATTGTTTTTTGGCCCTTAATAAAGGTGCACCTGTTGTGATTAAACTGATAGCCCCCTGCTGTTTGTCTTTTGCACTTTGGGATCGGCTAACGAACCTTCACGACACCCCGCTATAAGCGGATCGTGACACCCTCCTCAAGTGTGTTGCAAGCCCAAGGTGGCCAAGTGCCTCCAAGACCACTCCAGATCTGCCCTGGGCCAGCTGTGAGGGTGGATCATCAGCCCAACCTGCACTGGGCCATTGCAAGGGACTCTTGCCATGGTCACTGCACTGACCCCACTGCTGGGTTTGGGTGCCATGGCAACCCTCATCAGTTCAAGTTTCCTTGGAAACCACCCCAGGACACCTTTCTGCAGCCAGGTTCCATGGCCACTTGCCTGCAGAGCTGTTACTGCCCTCGGCTGCCATGGCAGCCCTCAGGACAAAGCGGTGCCAGGGCTGTTCCAGGCACAATTGCAGTGCCACTCCTTGGTGCCACCAGGTGCCACAGCAACAGCCACAGGGACCCATTCCTTAGTTTGGTGCCACAGCAATCAATGCCTGGAGGCATTGTGATGGTTGTTTGCCATGGAAACATGCCCTGGGCCTTTCTTCAGATCTGCTGTCACAGCCCGGAGACAGAGGGGATTCCTTGCCGGGGCCTTGTGCCATAGGCACCTGCCCTGTGCCACGCTGGCCGGTCAGGAACTGCGGAACCAGCAGCAAACGGCAGTGCCAGGGCCAAGGACAGGTCAGGCAGACAGAAAGGGGCAGTGCTGGGCACTGTTTCCATGGCAAGCCTCACTGGGTGTGACCCCTGGGACACCTTTCCTGTCAGGTGCCATAGAAACCCCTTTTTGGGACTGATGGCACGGACACTGGCACTGAGACGCTGCTGGGCCAGGTGCTGAGCACAGGGCTGAGCACACAGAGATGGTTTTGCTCTTGCTGAGCTCCCACTGAGCCAAGGCCTGTCCTGCCCCCCTGGGCCATGCTGGGGAGGGGCTGGGGCTGGCAGGGAGGTGTGGAGGGGACACAGCCAGCACAGGTGACCCCGCTGGCCCTGGAATACCCCAGCCCATAGGACATCCTGGTCAGTGTATAAAGTGGGGGGAGTAAGGAGCAAGGGGAACTTTTGGAGTGAGGGCTTTTGTCTTCCTAGGTAACTCTTAGGCAGGATGGGGCCCTGTTTTGCTGGTGCGCAAGGTAAGCACCAAAAACACAGACACCAACCTAAGGAAGTGTGTAATTTATAGAATGCAAAACAGCAAAAACTGACAAAAGGAGAAGCTCTGCAAAGGACATAGTCATTAGCCAAAGCTACAAAACCAGCTCAGCAATGCACCCAACCATCACTACCAAAGATTGCCTACATTGATTAAGAGAGATTTAGCAGCAGTAACTCTCAGACTTTACCATCACCCAGACCCACACAGCAGCTTGGAAGAAGCTGTTGCAGCCAAGAACTGCAGAGCCACTCCTAGACACTGGAAATTCCTGCAGGTGCCTCCAGCCCCAGATGAGTCGCCAGCCTTGCTGTGAGAGGGCCCAGCTCTGATACTGCTCAATAAACAAACTGACAGCAGTGTGGGAGCATCTGTTTTCATCCTCCTCTTGGGTCCCTCCCAAAGCCTGGCCAGGGCCCAAGGAGGAACCAAGGGAGCTGACTTTGATCCTACAGCCCCAAGCCAGATGGGGCCTTGTCCACCTTCTAAATACAGAAAGGTAAAGCCATGTTTGACTAATGAACACATCCAGTGATGATATTGCTAATAATGCATTGTTCAGGAGCAGCTACAAATACAAAATTGGATTAGAAAGTTCTCTTTGGTTACAAGATGCAGCTGAGGATGTGTAATCAGTTCCTATCTGTTAGAGGTGGTGTGCCCAATTCTGTTAATTGGGCAGTTTACTTTATCTCTTCCATAACCAATCATCTCTCTGGGAAATATCTTCTGCTAATGGGCCATTGTATGTCACTGCATGACTGATAAAAACGAAATCATCCCATTGTGAGATGCTCCACCCAGTGGGAGGAGCCAAGCATTCCTGCCTGGATATAATCTCAGACTTCAAACACCAGAGCCAGCCTTTTCCCCACTGCATTCTCAGAGGAGCAGCTTTTCTTCTGCACTGGATTCCCATAGGAAGATTCCCAACAACACCACTACTGGACCTACAGAGGCAAACTCCACCCTGCTCCAGGATCACTGCTTGAACAGAAGCACACCTGTCACTGCAGGAGGACTGCAGCCACCATTTAATTGGACTGCTGCCAACACCCTGACCCACAGTGTGTCAGGTCATATTCTGACTCGGTCAGTGGTTTTTCTTACGTTTGTCCCATTGCATTTGCGATATTCTCCTAGTGAAGGACTGCTCCCTTTGGCACATAGGCAAATCCCATCCTGCCTTTTTCCTTCCTTGCCAGATGAGGAGCTGAAGATGGAGTCCAGAGTTGACAAATCCCCATGGCAGAACCTCATGGAAGAGGCTGTTTTGAGCGGCTCCATGGAACAGGAATCCAATGGGGAGGAAAAGCCCCAGAGATCCCACAGGAGGAGGGGCTCCAAACCCAGCCCAGGGTGCTCTGAGGAGGAAAGACCCAACCTGTGCCAGGAAGGTGGACAGAGCTTCAGCAAGAGGTCAGAGCTGGTGGTCCATGAGCAGCTTCAGAATGGGGAGAATCCCTACAAGTGCTTGGAGTGTGGAAAGAGCTTCAGACAGAGCTCTGACCTGCTCCGCCACCAGATGATCCACACGGGGGAATGGGCCTACGAGTGTGGGGAGTGTGGGAAGGGCTTCAGGTGCAGCTCTGAGCTCATCGCCCACCAACGCATCCACACCGGGGAGAGGCCTTACGAATGTCCTGAGTGTCCAAAAAGGTTTCACACCAGCTCCCATCTCCTTCTGCATGAGCGGATTCACACAGCCGAGAGGCCCTTCCGCTGCCCTGACTGCGGGGAGGGCTTCAAGCATAACTCCCACCTCGTCAGGCACCAGCGCATCCACACTGGGGAGAGGCCGTACAGGTGTCCCCAGTGTGGGAAGAGCTTCACCCAGAGGTCAAACTTGACCA
This sequence comes from Taeniopygia guttata, assembly GCF_048771995.1. Classification (NCBI taxonomy): domain Eukaryota; kingdom Metazoa; phylum Chordata; class Aves; order Passeriformes; family Estrildidae; genus Taeniopygia; species Taeniopygia guttata. Next base: position 4,349,500 of record NC_133062.1, read on the forward strand.
GACACCAACGGAGGCACCAGTAAGAGAAGCCCTGCAAATGCCCTGACTGCAGGAAGAGCTTTGTCCAGCTTCATCCTCTATTGGAGGACCCATGTTGGGAAGAGATCTGGTGACCCATGTTCCCTGTGATCCATGCTGGGAAGACACCTGTTTCTTTTCCTGGCCCTGGCAATGACATGATGTGGGGTCAAATGACGTGAGGGTTTGGCCATTGTGTTGCAATTACATTCACTCTCACACTGATGTCATTGCCAGGGGCAGGAAAGTGACTGTTTCTTTCCCCCAAGGAGAAGGGCATCCTTTCCAGGAAGGAAGAAATATGTGTCTGGCAAGAGACAGTCGGTGGTGATGTACTTTTCCCTGTAAATGGTTTTTCTTACAATTTCTGTGTTCAATATTGTTTCTGTTCCTGTTCAATATTGTTTCTGTTCCTGTTTGTTCCTTATCACATTGCTGTTCTCAATAAATTGTTCTTAGCTCAGGATCTTTGTCTTTTGTGCTTTCCATGGGAGGCAGGAGGGCAGCAAGCTGCACTGCAGTATTACTGGGAGCAGGAAATTGGGGAATCCCATTCCTAAACCTGGGCCCATGGAAACCAGGATTGCGAGCTGGTCCCAGCCTTGGTGGCCATGGCAACAGCCTTGGGAGTGGCTCCCTGGCTGGGGCTGTGGGAACCTCTTCACTCTGGTGCCCAGGGACAGGACTGGAGGGAACGGCTGCAGCTGAGTCGGGGCAGCCTTAACTTGGATCTCAGGAAAAGGTTTTTCCCCAGAGGCTGCTGGGGCACTGCCCCGGCTCCCCAGGGAAAGGTCACAGCTCCAGGGCTCTCTGCACTCCAGCCACATTTGGACACCACTGTTAGGCCCAGGCTGGCATTGTTGGGGTGTCCTGTGCAGGGCCAGCAGTTGGATTCGAGGATCCTGATGTATTCCACCCAGCTCAGCCAAAAATTCTGTGGTTCTGGGATCCCATGACCCTGGGAATGGGAGTGCCAATGGTTGCCATGGCAACAGACTCTGGCTCCAGGCCTGAGCTGGTGTCCATGGCAACCACCGCTGGCATGGGGTCTCCATGGAGCTGCCCAGGGACTGACCATAGCAACAGCAGCTGGGGATGGTTGCCATGGAAACCTGAACAGAGAAACAGGAGCTGGGGATGTTTGCCATGGAAACTGACCATAGCAATGGGGGGGTTTGATGATAGTTTCCATGGAAATTGACCACAGAAATGAGGCCTGGTGATGTTTGCCTACTTAGCATCAGATTTGTCACACACACTCAGAGGTGTTCCATGAGGACTTTCCAAGAGTCTCCAGGCTCTTCAAGAGCTTGAATATCGCACACTGAGACAGGGGCTCCATGGAGACCTCCCAGGGCTTTCTGGGGACGGTAAGGAACTGAGTAGTCAGAGCAGTCACAGCCATTCCATGGTGACATCCCAGAGGACCTTGTGCTGCAAAGCCACCGGTCTGTCACAGGCACTCATGAGGGCTCCACGATGATATCCCAGGAGTCCCCAGGCTGCCAAAGAGTCAGGATGTCCCAGACACTCACAGGGGTTTCTGTCACCGGCAGAGTGGGAGCTTCAGGCAAAAGCTTTATTTCTTTATTGGAGAAACTCCTGCTGAATCATGAGGTGGAGAAATGATACCCAGCAGCCGCCCTGAATCCCCCAAAACTCTCCAGGACGTTTAGACTTCTAAAATTCCTTTAAGAGAGGAGCCTCTGAGTGGCTGGATCCAATCCCAACTCCAGACTTTCTCAAAGGTGTAAAAGATTGGACAGGTGGAATTGAACTTCAATTCAATTTGTCCCACAGGATTAGCGATGGAATACCAGATATATTTATAGAAATATAAAGGATCAGTTCATACCGAGTGCTATCACACAGCACTTACAGGGTGGCCAGGGTACCAGACCCAGTCAGCATGGGTTTACAAAGGGTAGATCATGTCTGAGCAACCTGGTCTTCTATGACCAGGTGACCCATCTGGTGGATGCAGGAAGGGCTGTGGATGTTGGCTATTTAGACTTCTACAAGGCCTTTGATACTGTCTCCTACAGCACAGTCCTGGAGAAGCTGGCAGTCCACAGCTTGGACAGGAGCACTCTTTGCTGGGTTAGGAACTGGCTGGATGGCCAAGCCCAGAGAGTGGTGGTGAATGGTGCCGCATCCAGCTGGGGACAGTCACCAGTGGTGTCCCTCAGGGCTCTGTACTGGGACAAGTTCTATTTAATATTTTTATAGATGACATGGATGAGGGCATCAAGTCCATCATTAGTAAATTTGCATTCCCGTCTTTCCCCCCCCCACCCGGCCCTCCTTCGAGGGGCGGTGTTGGGGCGGGGGGGGTCTCTCTCGGCAGGCCGGGGCCGACAGGGGTAGACCCGGCGTCCTGCGCCCGGGGTAGACCTGTTGCACCCAAGCCCCGAGGAAGACCTGTCTGCCTGTACCCGGGGTAGACCTGTTACACCCAAGCCCCGGGGTAGGCCCGGCGTCCTGCACCCGGGGTACAGACCCGGCGTCCTGCCGCCAGGGTAGACCTGTTACACCCAAGCCCCGGGCTAGACCTGTTGTCCCGGTGCCGGATGTCTCCTCCGGCCCCCGGCTTTAACGCGTGTGCCTGCGCCGGGCTAGGCCCTGTCGTCCTCCTCCGGCCCCGGCCTCCGGCTGCCCGGCCGGCGGGGCAGACCTGTTCCTCTGGAGCCCGGGTAGACCTGTTGTCCCGCGCACGACCGACCCTCCGGCCGCCGGGCGCCGGGCTAGAGAGGGAAGGAGCCGGCCGGTAGGAGCCGGCGGCGCTCCCGCCTCCTCCTTTGTGCCCAAAGCCACGGCAGCCCGGCTCCTGCCTCCCTTTCTGCGTCCCTCGCTTCCTTCGGCCGTCCTGCCCCGGGCTGGGACGGGGCCGGGCCGGGCTGGAGCGCCAAGGAAGGAAGGCCGTCAAAGCAGAAGGCCGGGCGAGAGCCGAAGAGAAGGCTTCTCGGAAAAGGGGCTGCTGCCT